>NC_064626.1:492344905-493551004 GCF_023864275.1 Schistocerca cancellata | reverse complement strand
CAATGGGTAGAGATATCAGCGGGCGATGTCAGCTACATACAATTTTACCTATAAATTACATTTCCAACGTACGCTAAGTTCATTCCATTATTTCTATAACAGCTTTCGACAGTCATTTGCCTAGTGGCACACGTTTGAAACTGTTTTGGCAGTTGGTACTTGTAGTGTTTCGCACAGCCTAAGTTTCCACAGACAAGATCTTATTTAGATGTGTAATGTTGCTTTTATAAGAATGACTTCCAGTTCAGACTTGTGATTCCACTTGTATCACTGGCAAAAATTATTTTCCACTGCCCGTTTATCGCAAGGGCTGTTTCAGTAGCAAATAACTACTTCACTTATCGTCATGTGTCGAGACATCCACGTATTTACTCGAACCGTATGTGACATTGAAAATGACAAGTTACCTAACGTAATATCTCATTTGTCTCCTTTCCGTTACGTTTAATACACGCTGCTTATAAATTCCCGTGAACACTTTGAGGAGCTGCTGTGGCTACACAGAAGGGATCATTTTGAATAGGAACTCACTTCCGGAAATGTACCATCTCTCCACTAAAGAAAAAGATATTCAATGCTTTTTATTGTACTGTCCTGTAGCTGCTGAACAGTTACTGATTCCGACTCTGATATTATTTACATTGACAACCATACAAATAACGGGGCAATGGGGTCCAAAGCTAAAAAATAAGCGAAACATACCGCATCGCAAATCAGATTGTAGCTCGGTTTCACTGATGTTCGCATCTTTTTCTGTAACTACAACAGCTTTTTCGGCTACAGATATAATAGTAATTAGCAGGAGTCACGATGAACTGTTGTCACTCTATCACACAGCAAGCGTGCTGGAATGGATATACATTGTTTTGAATGTCACTCTTCGTGGAACACAGACAGTACATGGTTTATATTCAAAATGTTACATATTTAGCCGCTACTAGGAGCCTTCGGTATTTGGAAGCGTGTTTTGATACATCCTGTACGTTGTATGTCACTAGGCTAGTTAAACATTTGTTAATGTCTGTTTATTACACAAACTATAGGACACATTCGATGGTTTAGAGGCGTTTTATAAGCGTAAAAAATCTCACAGCCAGTATGCTTGTCAATTGGCGAGGTATTTGACTCTCACTTGTCTTAAAATTGGAAGATTTACGGAAGAAATAAAACAACTGGGTAAGCATAAAATAAGAAGTTAATGTTTCTTTCTGTATTGAGGACCAAGTGAGAAGTCAAATGGAAGTTCGTTGGAAAAACGCAAATCCACTAAGATTTCAATGGTCTTGCGATTCCTGTGAAAATTCTGCGTTAAGCAAGGCTTTTTAAAAAAAGCAGAAAAAATTATATTCATCTCTCAGTAACGAGCCAACTGGTCCATAAATTTTTAGTTTCTTCGTAAAAGCTATCAAAAAATTTCGTTTACTGTTAATCAAGACTGATAAAAAATGGTAATAAGATTTACATTTTTATGTATCGGATCTATTACGTTGTGTTTTTGCAAGACATGAAGTTACCCATTCTGCAGCAGAGTGCCTGATTTTATGGGATTATGTACCCAAATACCTATGGATATGTAGTTCATTAAATCTCCTCAATGTCTGTCACCGTAAGATACAAAATGCAGACAAAGGTGTTTGTCATTGCCATTGAACCTCATAACTTGCATTAGAAATGCTACTTGTCGTGCTAAGATAGGTCGCAGATGTCATTTATGGAACTGCGTGCAGGAAAAGCAGTTTCAGTAACGACTCTAAAACACTCTGCAGTCAGTCCTAAATACATGCCACAACTGCAAAAAAATTCTTCATTTCTTTTGTAAATTCAAATTCTAGAGGTGGCAAGGGTAAAATACAGGGAGCGAAAGACTATTTACAATTTGTACAGAAACCACATGGCACTTATAAGAGTCGAGGGGCATGAAATGGAAGCAGTGGTTGGGAAGGGAGTGAGACAGGGTTGTAGTCTCTCCCCGATGTTATTCAATATGTAGGCTATATTTAGTAAGCAGTAAAGGAAACAAAAGAAAAATTCGGAGTAGGTATTAAAATCGATGAAGAAGAAATAAAAACTTTGAAGTTCGCCGATGACATTGTAATTCTATCAGAGACAGAAAAGGACTTACAAGAGCAGTTGAACGGAGTAGATAGTGTCTTGAAAGGAGAATATAAGATCAACATCAACAAAAGCAAAACGAGGATAATGAAATGTAGTCGAATTAAGTCGGGTGATGCTGAGGGAATTAGATTAGGAAATGAGACACTTAAAGTAGTAAAGGAGTTTTGCTATTTGGGGAGCAAAATAACTGATGATGGTCGAAGTAGAGAGGATATAAAATGTAGACTGGCAATGTCAAAGAAAGCGTTTCTGAAGAAGAGAAATTTGTTAACATCGAGTATAGATTTAAGTGTCAGGAAGTCATTTCTGAAAGTATTTGTATGGAGTGTAGCCATGTATGGAAGTGAAACATGGACGATAAATAGTTTGGACAAGAAGAGAATAGAAGCTTTCGAAATGTGGTGCTACAGAAGAATGCTGAAGATTAGATGGGCAGATCACATAACTAATGAGGAGGTATTGAACAGAATTGGTGAGAAGAGGAGTTTGTGACACAACTTGACAACAAGAAGGGACCGGTTGGTAGGATATGTTCTGAGGCATCAAGGGATCACAAATTTAGCAATGGAGGGCAGCGTGGAGGGTGAAAATCGTAGAGGGAGACGAAGAGATGAATACACTAAGCAGATTCAGAAGGATGTAGGTTGCAGTTAGTATTGGGAGATGAAAAAATGGTTCAAATGGCTCTGAGCACTATGGGACTTAACATCTGAGGTCATCAGTCCCCTAGAACTTAGAACTACTTAAACCTAACTAACCTAAGGCATCACACACATCCATGCCCGAGGCAGGATTCGAACCTGCGACCGTAGCAGTCTCGCGGTTCCGGACTGAAGTGCCTAGAACAGCACGGCCACCGCGGCCGGCTTGGCAGATGAAGAAAGCTTGCACAGGATAGAGTAGCTGCATCAAATCAGTCTCAGGACTGAAGACCACAACATGAACAACATGTTAATGTAAGCTCTGACACAGTACACTTCTTCACATGGTACAAAAAAAAAAAAAAAAAAAATTCAGTTTCACACGTACTCGAACCATTTAGATGAACATTTTATCCATACTGCGTAATTTTCCGCGTAATATATTGGCCACAGTTCATAATTTTCACTTTGAGCTGAGTAGTATAATTCAGTTATACAAAACGATATGCTACACAGTGCCTCCAGGAACACTCTTCTGAGTTTAAATACTTCCGCTGACCACCAACCAGCTCAGACATGAACATTATTGAGCATATCTGGGATGCTTTGCAACGTGCTGTTCAAAAGAGAGATCTTCATCCCCTCGTACTATTACGGATTTATGGACAGCCCTGCAGGATTCATGGTGTCAATTCCCACCAGCACTGCTTCAGACATTAGTCGAGTCCATGTCAAGTCATGCTGCCCGACTGTTGCGTGCTCGCGGGCTCTACACGACATTAGGCAGGTGCAACAGTTTCTTTGGCTAGCAGGTGATTTGTCAAGAGGTAACGCCTGTCCGGAATGTATAGTCCTATGAGGGGGTAAAGATTGTGTACTGAGTCGTCAAAACGATGATATGACATTATGTAGGAGCTAGCGTTCGTTTTTCTTTCATTTTACATGATTGTTTTGTTCTGGATTTGTTTGTATGCATCTATTAAAATTTTTGAATAACTGTTTGATATGTTTTACTTTTGAATAGCCTCTCGGTAGTTAAGTTCATTATCTTTATTCGAAACGATAACGATATTCCACAATCGATACATCGCACTCGATAGATGCCAAGAGTGATGTTTAGGCCTACGTGTTTACCTCTTCCCTCAGCGGCCCCGTCTGGACAGTCCAGAGTGCTCAACACCTCATGTTTCCTCCATTTACTGCTGGCTATGTTCGTGCCAAGCAGTCGGCGGAGTGTTGTTTGTATGCTCGCCATGTTCCACAATGTTCTTTTAACGTCACGTAAGACAATCAGACATCTTGAGTGATGTGGCGTAGCGATGTGAAGGAAGCACTACTGCACAACAGAGCAACTCCTCCGCGTAGTTGAACATGTAACACAGCGGCTACAACACAAAGTCGTAGAAAGCTGCAATATTCTAGTTGTTGCTCTCAGTAACACTGCATCTTAAAGAATGCTTTCGCGTGTTGACTGAGCGCCCTCTGTCGCCCCCGCGCTCGTTAAGGAGACAGGCCCCGTTATACGTGTGTGATTTTTAGAGATCGTAAAAATGACACATCAACCTGTGAATTCCAGAATGAAATTTTCACTCTGCAGCGGAGTGTGCGCTGATATGAAACTTCCTGTCGGATTAAAACTGTGTGTCGGACCGAGATTCGAACTTGGGACTGGTCCCGAGTTCGAGTCTCGGTCTGGCGCACAGTTTTAATCTGCCACGAAGTTTCAACCCGTGAATTGACAAAGTCATGTCCCACACACCAGTCGCCATGAAATTTAATGTAACCTGGTCGAGTTTATGTTCTATACGATAAATAATTAGTTAGATATTGAAAACTACCTAAAACAGGGTTCAGGACGC
Source organism: Schistocerca cancellata (assembly GCF_023864275.1). Lineage (NCBI taxonomy): Eukaryota > Metazoa > Arthropoda > Insecta > Orthoptera > Acrididae > Schistocerca > Schistocerca cancellata. The sequence goes on along the minus strand of NC_064626.1, from coordinate 493,546,389 downwards.
ACTACCCCACAACAGAACAACACCCCCGCGTAGCTGAACATATAAAACAGCGGCTACAACACAAACAAAGCTGTAGGAGCTGTGTACCTGGATATTGTAGAAGCTTTCGACTGTCTCTGGCACAACGGCCTCATACGCAAACTAAGCGACGGGCTCGTACGGCTCATTCACTCATCTCTCACCAATAGATGTTTCAACACTGCTGTGGAGAGCAAACAGTCGACACGACACAGTATTCAAGCTGATGTAACCCAGAAAGCGCGCTGGGGCCCATCTTTTTCAACCTCTACATTAATGATCTGTCAGCAATACAAAACACAACGTTAGCCGTGTTCGCCGATGACACAGCCATCCTTGTGCAAGATTGGAAGCCGTCAAACAGAAATTCACGATTACAGACAGCACTCCGTATTGTTAGGCCTTGGTTGGAACGATGGCGTATTAAATTCTAAACGTCGACAAGTGCGAAGCAGTCCTGTGCACATGCAGACTGAAACTACTGTTGAAACATCAGCACTGTAGACACGAAACACTACATGCACGCCCAATACGTTTCCGAGAGTAAGTTAGATACCTCACTGTCTGGTTGGACCGGAAACTTACATGGGGAGGGGGGAAGGGGGGGGGGGGGAGGACCACATAGAATACGTTGCCAACAGAGCGCACATGAGGCTTAAACAACAAAATGGTTCAAATGGCTCTGAGCACTATGGGACTTAACATCTGACGTCATCAGTCCCCTAGAACTTAGAACTACTTAAACCTAACTAACCTAAGGACATCACACACATTCATACCCGAGACAGGATTCGAACATGCGACCGTAGGGGTCGTGCGATTCCAGATTGAAGCGCCTAGAACCGCTCGGCCACTTCGGCCGGCGCTTAAACAACACATGACACGGATCAGATCTCTGATGACGTATGCAGTTCCCGTCTGGGGATATGCAGCTCCTACACGCCTACGGTACCTGCAGGTCATACAGAACAGAACAAAGTGCTACGTAACATTATCAACTTTCCATGCTACACTCGCACCGCGGATCTTCACAATGAATACCTATTTGAAAACCTCAAGGAAGTATTAAAGAAAACTCGTCAATGACTATACTGGAACTCGAGATTCTCGAACAATCCTTTCATCCATACTCTGGGAACTATTATCACAACCATAGGTGGAAGCATAACGCTGTTAGCTAGGGCCTAACCACCTATGGCGAGCTAACACGCACTCACAAGCGACAACATCGGCGGGCTCCTGCACACCAGCATTACTGACTGGACATGCAGGCTGCTGTCACACCCGCCCAACAGGCAACATCAGGGAAACCGATAAACTCGCACACTAACGCACAAACCGCCTACTCCACCCCACACTGTGCATCCTTTATATGACCTATGGACACTAATCGACGACAGGCTGAACTGTTACAGGTACACTCATGCTGGCCGAGAAGACAACGCTGGTACCCAACTGCAGCCACTGAAGCGCATCGCAACGTCAAACGTATCCGACTGCATTACATCCAGTACTAACTTATGTAACTCTTGCACGATATGTCTCAGATAACAAACAATCTGCAACTGCTATTATTACGCGACCAGACTATCGCAGAGGTCTTTTTCCCTTAGCTGTTGCCTTGGCACTTTTTTCCCTCTGCCCTTCAAACTGCTGCTCTTGGTTCAATTTTCGATCCAATCTGTCTCCAGATGAGCGCGTATTAACGGTTGATCAGACGTACGCAAACATCAATGTATCCGCATCCTGCGAAAACCTCACATAGTAAACACTAAACCCTATGCAGAGGTGGCAGTAGGCCTTTCGTGTTGCCCATCATGCCGGTGAGGGCGTGGAGGGACTATACCCTATTTTTACATAAAACACAGATTTTAAAACTTTCTCTCGTAGGCAACCTCCTCACACGTTGACATGTTTTTGTGAACACATCAGTGCAGGTTTTTAGTGTTAAATAGTTAACTGAATAGTTATTTGTCCATAAAACTATATTTTACGTCATGTGTCATATTTCCAATTTTTATCTCTATTTGTTATTTTCGGTTATTTAACTCTATTATTTTCATTTGTAATTCTGACAGACTCAGTGAGTGCATCATGTATGTTACGTATGAATCTTGAAGTTACTTAAAAATTAATTATGAATGAGCGTGTGAATCAATTAGTGTACTCATGCAGTGAGTATCATATGGAATGAAATGCTTTCTGTAAAGTAGCCAGTTTAGATCAAGTCTAGAAACGAAATATTTACTTTTGCCCTTAGGACAAGTACGGTGGGGTTGTTTTGAGTTTTTTTACTTTTCGAAAAGTATAAATTTTAGCACATGGCTGAATTAAATTTGTAGTTGAGAACAGGTCAATGAGAGAAATAAACGTCTTGTTCAAGAAAAACTGGTTGGCTGCAGTCAGTCTAGGAGGAGAAGGAGTGTGCATTCTGTAAGCGGGAGAGATCTGCGCAAGACCGTCCCTCGGAGTCTGAATTCAGCTGTAGTAATTTTGTGGAAACATTCTGATTTCATTTTTCGTGAGAAGCTGATAAGTTCGAAAGCTGCTGACATCCATTATAAATGATGTTTCTATTCGTTTTGGGATAAGCAGTGAAAATTTTGACTTTCTTCCAGTAGTCTAAAATTCATTGAGGCATACTATGCCATCGTATTTTAGAAACATCATATTACTGAATAGTGGCAATTTGTATAGTGTTGAAAGAGCATAGTAAACTGACGAACATCATGTGAACTGGTTATCCTTGAGATTTTTCAGACAGCAGGTTGTGAGTTCTATACCTACTTGTGCTGGCTGCTACTAAGAGAATGTGTTGTGCGAATGAAAGGAATAGCGAAAACTTCGATCAAGTATTTACTTTCACGTCTGAAGCTGTGTGTTAGGACGGGCTTCATATCAGCATCTATATTACTACAGCGACAATACGACACATATATTTTAACCAAGAACTTGTTTTGTTTAGTAACTTCATTCTCGCCTGACTGAACGCGTCCTCTTGTTAGTTATAAGACAGTAAACTGTATGTACATTGCTAACACGTATATTGCAACCTATCTTTTATAACATTTTTCCAGACTGAATTAAATTTGTACGTCGTTCCAGGATGGGTGATAGTTCTCTGGAGCTCACTGCGGTTTCTGAGTAAATTCAGGAAAAGGAACGAGACCGTACCATTATAGCAGTACTGCTCATGGCAGTGGTCACAAGCGAGAGGCACACTGTGAGGGCCAGTGGTAGTCACAATGGTAGCCATACTGATGAGTCAGTGGAAGACACAGTGGCAGTCATATTAGTACTCACAGTAAACAATGATGGTCACAGTTTTATTCAAAGCAGTGGTCACACGTGGAAAGCATAATCGGAGGCATAGTGAGGGCACAATGGGAGGTATAGTGTCAGTCATAATGGTAGTCACAGTGAGGGGTAAAGTAGCAGTAATAGTATCAGTCACAGTGGCACTCACAGTGAGGGACAAGGCGACAGTCGCGTTGGGAGCGACAGTGGGAGGTACCATAGAAGGAACAGTGGCAATCATAATGGTAGCCATAGCGATAGTCACAGTGGTACTCACAATAGGAGGTACAGTGCGAGGCACGGTATCGGTCTGAATGGTGCTCAATTGGTAGCCAAGTGATAGTTGGTTCAGACGTGACCAGGCAGTGTTCAGGCAGTGGTCAGGTGGATGTCAGGTAGTGGTCAGGCAGATGTCAGACAGTGTCAGATGCGGTCTCAAGTGGCTGTCAGAGTGCTGTTCATGGCAGTAGCCACGAGTGGGAGGCAAAGTACGCGGCACAATGGGGGCAGAGTGAAGGTCTCAGTCGCGGTCAAAATGAGGGGCATATTAGCAGCCATAATGGTAGTCACAATGGACAGTAATGATTACGGTACTAGTCATACTGTTGGTCAGAAGAGGGGGGGCACGGTAGTGGTCCCAGTAGTGGTCAAAATGTTGGTCATAGCGGGAGGCATACTGATAATTTTATTGGTAGTCACACTGGAGACAGTGTCAAAGCGGTAGTCATAAAACTGGTTACAGCGCAATATCCAGCAGGAAGCACAGTGGTAGTCACAATTGCACTCTCGGGGAAAAGTCACAGTTATTCACTATAGGAATCAGTGTAGGAGTCAGAATAGTAGGAGCCCACGTACAATAATTTCTGATGGAGCATAGATGTAGTTGAAGATTAGTTGTGAGATCAGCACCACAATATGGCTTATAGCAGGATGTGTATAGGCATCATAGTAATAGTTCAAGTGATGGTGGCAATGACTCCCAAGCCTGTCAACTTAGTGCTTTCTGCTTACTTTAGATTCAGTCTCTGCATATTGTCAGATAAAAGGACAGAAAATTAAGAATGAGAATCCCAGGAATGTGTAGAAGTTAAACCTTAAGTGTATTTGGCGAGTGTAAATGGGGTGCGCATTTTCTGGTGTCATGTTTGTATTGTATGATGATAAGAGAAAGGAAATTTGTAATCCAGTTGCTGCTCCTCTCGAATAACTTCTCCATCCGGTGGTTGGATGACTCAACAATGTCACATGCCCTCTTTACTAGAAAGGTCTGGAATTTAATCCATGAAATTGCTGCTAGCCTGGTGACCAGGGGTTTGGACCCATCACCTCTCCTTCACTTTGGGTCAAATGCTGGTGGTGGATATTTCTTCCATCACCAGGATTCGATCCGGCTAGCTCTGACTCCAGTGCGACAACATGGACCCACGTTAGAAACCCCCTATACAGGATGGTTGAACACTATGCAGCCGAAAAGATGTTTAGCACACTTGATAGGTCACCTAACCTCGAACTTCTGAAGATACATGAGACACTTCAGTGTCTGTCATAGGGATGTACGTGTGTTGAACCAATTTCCGTTGATGGAAGCAGGCTTTTCTGCAGTTTTGGATCAGTAACGAAAGGATGCGGTGTCTCGTGGTGTACACACCATGAGTCACAGGAGTCGTCAGAAAAGAACTGCGTGCTGCATAGTACTTGGACTGTTCATGAATGTTCTATGTACTATCAGGTAGTGTGCCGATGAGGAAGAAGCTATAGCCTGAGAAACTAAGTGTTGATACCCTCATGAAGATGCTCACTCGACAATTAAGGATCATAAAAGTACATATAACTTAGTTATATGAGTAGCGTTGGGGCACAATGGGAGGCGTAGTAGCAGTCGTAGTAGTACTCACAGTGAGGGACAAGGCGGCAATCACGTTGGGAGCGACAGTGGGAGGCACCACGGAAGAAACAGTGGCTGTCGTATTTGGATATCGTTTGCTGAGACAAGACACAGTTTTTTCCACATGTTTTGGAAGTTTAAACCTTCGTCATCAGGTAGATTTATTTCAATTAATAGGACATGTGTGTTATGTGTACGACTTTGGGGTAAAATGTGGCACTGTTGGCAGGAAAATAAAATAAAATAAAACAACTCGGTTTTGGTAAAAGGCTCAAAGCTCTATGTAGGTTTTTGACAGCAAAGATGAACAGTAATATGAATGCAGATACCTCGCTCTATGTGAATTTTTCGTTGTGGTCTGAGGGAGGGTGCTTGGGGACTCACTGCTGCTATGTTCCTTGCTTCTTGAATGGTGAGTACGAAATTTATGTTAGTGTAAATACATTTAATCTCACTTTGTTGTCTGACTATAGAAACCTTTAGTAAAAAGAAAAAAAATTATGACTAGCTACAATGACCCTGTAGTTTCCGTTGATATTCGTTACCGGCACAGTGAAACCTAACTTAAAAGTGTTCACACTTAAATGTCGAATTTAATTATGACACAGAACGTGATAGGATGTTGCTACTGATACTGGTTGACAACAAATGTTAACTAGTGATGGTACCAACTATAGTTTAGGTTCAATGAACGTGCCATTGGATTCATTTTACTGCATATGTTTAAAGCCCTGTTACTTTTTATATCTTCAAAAGAATGGAATATTCCAACATGGTGAGGTATTCTTGTAAGGCAATGAGTGACTAAATCTACTTTAGTCATTACTACAACGAATTTTTAAACTCTGATGAGTCCTAACTGTAGCTACCCTGCAAAATACATTTTTCTTATATTAGCGTACTTTACGACAGCATAACAATCTTACAGTGCAATGGTAACGAATATTCATAATTTATTTGTCTGGTGGTTCAGAGTACCTCTCCGGATTCTCCGTAAGACGACAATAGTTTACCTGTGTACGTTTCTGAACCATTTCTGTGCAAAACAACGTGGCGGAATGTCTCTTTTTGCAAGCGCGAGATTTTTGCAATATATAACTTTATAAAAGATTGCACTGAAGCTCTCTGACTAATCAAAACTGTACTAAAAGAAATCTTCTGTGAGGCAGACGTGGTGGGCACGCGCTGTTTACTGCCCAGCATCTCGCCGCTAATCAAATACGCAGTACGTACACGTTTCGCCTAAACGGCTTGATGCGGTCTGCATCGGGCAGTGGTTTGTCTTCTGCTGCTGTCTATTCAGGTCTGTATGCGTAATCTGTTGCGATTAGTCGCTTGAGAACTGTCCTTACTGGCCACGCAAATTCCATCAGCCCTGTGAATTAGCACAGCAAGCGACCGTTGAACTTCTGCCTCCCGAACACAAACCACAAATCCATCGCTAAACTATGGACTACGCATTGCATTATTCCAGAGCGGTCTGTAACCTTCGACCATAAATATAATAGGCTGGCCCTGACGTCATTTTCGTGGCTGCAACATTTCTGGGCTAAAGTCACGTGAATGTTGGCAAAACATGGTTGTTTCGTGTTGCGCTTATGGTTGTACTCGGCGTTTTGTCGGGAGAAATGGCATTACATTTCACGTGTAAGTGTTTCTATGATAGTGCAGATGCGTTTATTGAAATCTGCTGAAGTGACTTTTATATGTTTTTTGCACTTGAAATAGAGTATCACGTAATTTAAAGTGTTGAAAGTGATGCCTGTAAAGTCAGACTCATATTAAATTTTGGAAAGTATCTGTGATAATTCGGTTACAGAAGTAAGTGTAACTGTTTCTCGTTCCTACTCATAGGTTCCGTAAGGATGAAAACCGAAGGCAGCTTTGGATACAGGCCCTGAAACGGAAAAACTTTAAGCCATCTGCACATACGCGCATTTTTGTGTATACAAGTGAGATTATAAGGTAAGAGCACATATAGTCGACACATGAAGAGAATTTTTTTTCTACCTTCTAATATTATTAAGTAAATGTAGGCTCCAAAATTATTTTCTGAAACTTCAAAGTCTCACCTTTCATTTAAAATACCATTTTTTTTAAACTGATAGTTTAAACTTTTGTAAAATTAGTAGGAACTGAACCTTTGAAGTGCACCTAAAACTGACACTCTAAAATGGACCTGCTCCTAAAGTCGACAATTTTGGCACTATAGTTGACATAATTCCCATATCCCATTTTCTTTTATTAGTGACTAGAGCTCAAAACGCGGTGAATCCAATGTTTAAGGTTTTGACATGAGCCCACTCTTACTGTTTAAAAGAATTTTAAAGACATAGTTTATAGTAATTTCATCCCGCTGCCCACCAGAGGGACGTTCGATGTATTTGTTAGATTTTATAAACGGTACTGTGAACAAATCCAGGTAAAATGTAGTTCTGGCATAATTTTTCGCAAATAAAAAAGTAATTTTTGTTGGAAGCGTTTGGCAGTCAATTGAGAAATGTGGGTAAAATACGACACAAACATAGGATGGCAGACCGCTGATTTGAAATCCCGCCACGTATTGCCAACAGTCACGTGGTTTATGTTGGAGCCACACCAGCCCTATAGCTTCTGCACGGCAAGGCCAGTCTACTAGTATCTACGGTCAAAGTCTGTAGCGCACGAGCGACATATTCCTTGTTTCAGGCACGTATTTGACTATTCTTACTGAAGGATTCTGATCCTCTGCTTTCCTATTACCATACAATTATTCAATAAGTCTACACGGGGAACGTCTGAAACGTCCCCTTAGAACATTTATACACGACTGTGCTTAAACTGACACACAATATTTTTTTAGCGCAACGCAATCTGACTTTCAGAAATCCCTACAAAGGAATGGCCCTGACTAACATTAACCTATACGTTTCACAAATCACTTACCTCACCAAAAATCTTCGTTACTCGAACTACTGCAATACAGCGAGCGCCACTACTGCCAGCTAAATAAAAGATTCAAACTATGGAAGGCACTAACTACTGATAGGCATAGTTAGAAAATGAAAGATTTTAATAGAGAACAAACAATGTATTTACCTTAATATCATCAAAAGTCATAATATATATAGCAGTTCATGACGAATTTAAAACTCCGCTATCTCTCTCCCCACATCCACCACCGCTGGCGGCTCACCTCCAACTGCGCAACGCTACGCGCTGTTCACATCCAGCTGCCGCTGCCCAACACTACAATGGCAGACAACAATGCAAACTAGCCACGGACTGCACACAGCACAGCCAGTGATTTTCATATAGAGCGCTACGTAACGTTGCCAATAAGAAAACATAAACAGCCTACTTACACGTTTAATAAGTAATGTAACAATTCTTTTCTCCACCAGTTTCGGCTGAATAAATGTAGAATTCGTTGTACGGCATCATGGAATATTCCCGCTTCAGCCCGTTTACTTTCGTGGAGTTTCGATAGGTAGCACCGCAATACGTAGCCTTCAAAATGTCGTCTGTAACGGCGACGCGTTTCTAGCAGAGAGTCGTCATTGAGTTTCCTTCGGCGGAGAACTAGAGCATCGCAGACATTCATAGGTGCTTGCAAAATGTCTACGGAGACCTGACAGTGAACAAAAGTACAGTGAATCGTTGAAAGACAAACCTGTCATTATCGCAACAAGATCGTGCAAACCTGTCGAATCTTCTGCGTGGCGGTCGGCCACACACAGATGTGACACTGCAATGTTGAAATGTGCGGACATTCTCGTTCGAGGTGATCGATGGATCCCAGTCAAATACCTCGCCGCACAACTGGACGTCTCTGTTGTTAGTGCGGAAACAAATGTCTACCCGTCGGGGTACTCAGAGATGTGTGCACGCTGGGTCACTCGCCACCTAACAGAAGGCCATAAACAGCAACGAAGGACAGTCTGTGCGGAACTGCTTGCATGTTACGAAGCTGATAGAGAGAATTTTATGTTAAACACCGTCACACATCATAAAGCATGGGCTTATCTCTTCGAACCGGAAACAAAACTGCATATCACGGAGTTGCGCCACACCACTTCACCTCCGAAGAAAAAGACGTAGCCTCAGCCGGTAAAGTAATGGCAACGGTCTTCTGGGACTCTGAAGAGATTATGCTGTTTGATGTCCTCCCTCATGGCGCAACGATCAACTCTGAAGTGTATTGTGATACACTCAGGAAATTGAAGAAACGACTTGAGCGTGTTCGTAGCCACGAAAATGCAAACAAACTTCTCCTCCTCGATGACAACTCAAGGCCTCCCACAATCTGCGCATTCGAGAGGCGCTCAGAAAACTTCACTGGACTCTTTTTCCTCAACCAACCTACAGTCGGGGTCAGGTACTTTCCGTCTTCCATCTCTATGGCTCAGTGAAGAATTCTCTCTGAGGAAAGCAGTTCGTGGATGATGGTGAGGCTATTGATTCAGCGAGATATTGGCTCCGTCGTCGACTAGTCGAGTGGTAGCATGCGGGTGCACAGGCCCTCTCAATAAGGTGACGTAAGGCCGTCACATTGAACGGAGATTATGTTGATAAACAGGGCTTTGTAGCCAAAAGAACGGGGGAATAATATGGTGTATTGAATAAAACCAACCTGCTTTCAGAAAAAAAATCTGTTGCACTACTTATCGTACGCCCCTCGTAGCTTCCAAGGCCGTCTTTTCTGCCTATTATACGCCCCTTTCCACTACTTCTTGCTTGTGTTTTTACTACATAACTCAAATGAATGTCTAAATTATGTGTTGCTCGATAAGTTACATTGCGTCACGTGTTGACCAGTTCATGTATTTTGTTCTCTTACCCACGGATGAGGCTACAGTCACACACCCTATACCTTCATATTTGTGTGTGAGATGTATTGCCCTTTAAAAAAATAAAAAGTAATCCAACTCCTCGCTTCGGAGTGACGTTTGCAAGAGGTTTTTCTTAGTTATGAATCAAATACCAAAACTGCTATTTTCATCCTAAATATTCTCAACTGAGAACCCCTCTCATCCCAGAAATAAATTAGAATTAGTTCCAATCAAAAAATGGTTCAAATGGCTCTGATCACTATGACACTTAACTTCTGAGGTCATCAGTCCCCTAGAACTTAGAACTACTTAAACCTAAGTAACCTAAGGACATCACACACACCCATGCCTGAGGCAGGATTCGAACCTGCGACCGTAGCGGTCGCACGGTTCCAGACTGTAGCGCCTAGAACTGCACGGCCACCCTGGCCGGCTAGTTCCACTCCTCCTATTGTGGTTTCCCTTGGTAATTGTGCTGTTGATGCAACTGAATTCTTTCTCATATATTCCCAAATGCCCCTGATTCAGTTCCAGGTCGCTGAGATCTCACTGAAGAGATTTATCAAACAGTACCACTTTCTAATAGACTCTAGAGAAAGAAATACAAATGGCGAAAAATAAAACAAAAATAAATGAAACTGGGATATCACGTAAATATTTGCCCAATGTATATTTGGTGGACTGTCAGAATTCCTGTAAATAATTTTCAGTATTATCTTATTTGGCTTCAGTTTCTTTTTTTTAATATAGTGGAAACATGAAAGCGTCTATACATGCAACAGATGTGCTTATCGGAGAAAACTCACTTATTAGATATTCACGTTTTTAATTATGAAATTTGTCGTTTCGTCGATAAAAGCTGAAAACAGTCACTTCACACGAAATTTACAACATTTAATATATACCGTATAGGCGTACATTTTCGTTGACGCTTCTCCATATGAGGTTTTCGATTAAACTACTTAAATGGAGATGACATGGCCGCCCGTAAATCTGCCTGTCTTTCATTGAAAAAGGAACTCTGTTTTTACGAGGATAATTTCAATAAGTTAATTTGCTTTTTCTACGATAAAATGTTTCAGGGGAGATTAGTGCAGCACAACAGTGTGCCCCAATAATTACCGAATGTTGTATACAACCAGTTTCGTAAGTCTTGGCAATTTTTAAGGTAAATTTTTAGTTTTCAAATCTCTTTATGGTCGTTGTGTGTTCCATTCAGAACACATACACATTTCTTAAGGTTTCTGACACTTCATGCTACCTGGAACACATAGCCGCGTAACTGCGATTTGTACCCGAAGATACATGTAGGCCAAACAGGTAGAATTTGCAACACAATGTAACCTCCCCGCAAAATTTAAAAGGACAATGGATAATGAAAACGTGTGCCATATGGTATCTTCCCACAAAAGTGAATAATAAAAATGAACCAAGCGTAACCTGCTTGCAAAATTAAAGAATAATAATGGCCCAAATGTAAACTCCCCACAAACATTAACGAATGAACATTGCTCATAAAACCCTTAATAATGTTAATTAAATAATGAAGCATGAACTGAATGTAACATCTGAATAGCAATAATTAGACCTGATAAATTTTATAGGCACAGCAGCGCTGACCTACGGCCCTGTGAAACAATCAAACCTGATAAATTCTTACCTCAGTAAAACTGTATGTCTATCTGCTCTTAATTTTGGCACAGCTTCGTGCAATGCTGGCGTATATTTAATTCTGATTCTTGGAGGAAATGCATAGGAAATATTCTTTGAATTGAAATGAATCTTTTTCTTCAAAAAGGTGGAAAAATTCTTTAAATTGAAATGATTACTTTTCTTTAAAAGATTTACTTTATAAAAAAATTATTATTGGGGCAATTCTTGAACACATTAATTACAATTAACATATGTTATTAGCTGAGCGCAATGCTGCTTCATTACCTTCTATAACAAAATACCTCGTCCCGAACCGTGACCAGAGATGGAGGGAGAGCACGCCGCCGACCCATGTCGACGCCCGCTCAGTACAACCGTCCACTCGCTACCACTACTGCCGTGTCCCGCGCTCTACTATATCCGACTGAGTGCCACTAGCAACTGAACTCTCGCGCGGTCAAGCGCAGACTAGCCACGATAAATAACTCTCTGGTCAGAGATTCTGTCATGCCTCGCCATCGCTGGTAATGAATACATTGAAACGTACGCGTTTCATAACCCTCCACTGGCGGGGGGGGTCAAAAATTTGGCAGCGGTGGTCAGTCATTTGGACTTGCCATGAGCAACAAATTTTTTCTTAACTAATTAACTTTACAAACAGAGAATATACAGATGTAGAACATGAAGTAAATATGGTGCACATGCACCAAGTACACAACATTTCAGAGAATGACAAAAATATATATACAATGACTACGAACATATCAGCAAATCAGAAAAATGTATATACAAATCATATTGATGAATGACAAAAGTGCACACTTACTGATGTTCAGCACAAAACATATTAACAATGACATAAGTGCTCATGCACTGAAAAATTCTTCAAAGTTTTCACAACAAATAGACATAATGTGTACAAATCTCTTGACAAATGACATTAGTGCACATGTACTGTAGTTCAGAACATATCAGCAAATCAAAAAAAATGTATTGGTCATGAATACAAATCATATTAGCAAAAAATGATTTTCACTATATTACAAGAATTAGGATAGGAAAGGGAAGGATTGCATCATGGTTGTAGCACTTTAGGTTACACGCAGCTGCACTGAAAGTCCATATCTTTCTACTGTAGCACAACACCAAGTGAAACAATCTGCAGTTCTTTTCCCAGAAGTATTTATCAGCATAGCCAAGACACTGAAATGTCGTAGTAATATTCCATGTTATCATTTTAGCAGTACATTAGGTACACCAAACAGTAGGACCATAATAACATCTCCATCGCTCAAGGTGGTGGACAGCATGTCGTGTCAACACCACGTTCTTGTAGGGTACACCAACGTAGAATTAGTGCAAAAACCAAATATAGTGCTCCATGATCAAGAGGATATACAGGATAAACGGATATTGCAGTAATTCAGGGTAGTTAGGCCAGAAGGTGAATGACACTAAGTTACATACTAGTCTTCACTGAGAATTACATTAGTAGTTTGCGGCATTCATTGCCCAGTTATTGAACATTTCTGTACCATGTATGTAGTATTACAGAATAATGTTCATAAATTGGCGTTTTACACAGAACATTGGCACTCATTGCCTAATTATAAATCATCAGAAGTCATAATATTCATATGGTGCTTTACAGAGAACATTGGTACTCATTGCCTAATTATAAATCATCAGAAGTCATAATATTCATATGGTGTTTTACAGAGAACATAGGCACTCATTTCCTAATTACAAGTTATCAGAAGTCATTAAGAACATTGGCACTCATTGCCTAATTATAAATCATCAGAAGTCATTACATAATAATATTCATATAATGATTTACAGAGAACATTGGCATTCATTGAATAATTACAAATCATCAGAAGTTATTTACAGAGAACATTGGCATTCATTGCATAATTACAAATCATCAGAAGTCATTTACAGAGAACATTGGCATTCATAGCCTAATTACAAATCATCAGAAGTTATTTACAGAGAACATTGGCATTCATAGCCTAATTACAAATCATCAGAAGTTATTTACAGTGAACATTGGCATTCATTGCCTAATTACAAAGTATTATTATATATTTTTTTTATTTGCTAGCAATGCATTGCGTTCAGATCGATAACTAATTGCTGGTGGATAATAATATTTGCATTTGACTTATTGCTGCTAATGAAGATGTGTAATGTCATTCGTCATGAGTCAGCTGTAGCAAGGTTATGAAACAAGTAGAGTATATGTGATCACATTCATAAATGACATAGACTTAATGAACAACTGCTTATAGCACATTAATTTCATAAATAATTTCTCCTGCAAAAAATATACAAAAAAATGGATTATTAATCTGAAGGAAGAAACGCATTTTATGCTGAAAAGTAGTGACCTCGAATTAACAGGCAGTGAAATGTGGATAAAATGTATTCCATAGCTGTCCCTCCAAAACCTTCATTCATCCTACTATGCAATAAAACACATACTGTCAAAAACGAACTGCAACAAATACTTAAATAACTACATAGCATAAATACATAACTTCAACATTATCCTCATCTGTAAAGAAAAAACTTCATTATCCATCACTTCATTATATATATTACCGCAACTCCATTATCATCACTACCTGTAAAGAAAAACTTCATTATCCATAGTAGCATATTCTTCATCATTATTCATCAGCAATCATTATCATCTGCAAAAAAAAATCACAACATTATTCATTATACAACTATTCCTTATCTCTAGCATATTTCATCACTAAAATTAAGATGTGTAGTTCTGTCAGACAGCCTGCATCAATCGCCTTGTATTCTGAAAGAAAAAAATTAGTTAAGACTGCTATTCTACGATGTGTATAGTGTATTAATGCTTGTTAATTCTGATCCATTTACTCTTCCTCATAAGGTTTTTGCATCTTCTTTCGTCTATTCCGTAGGTGAAATTCCATTTCTGTTTAATTTATTTCCTTTACACGCATCATTTCTTTCTGAAATTGATGAACAAAGATTAATGTCTTGCATTTACATCATATACCCACTAAATAATGACTGGTTTATGGTAACATAATTAAGCATACAGCATAACATGACAGAAAACGTAATATGTCAAAAACATAGACAGTGTTCAAAAGCAAAATGTACACAGAATATCACAATGCAGCAGCAAAAAATGTAAAGCAGTCACGATGTTGAGATATCATAAGGCAAAATGTCAAAGTCAACTGGTGTGTGTTATATCTTAACTATTTCACAGTGCATACAAACAAAATATGAAAACAATCGTACAAACAAAAACAAAAAATGGAAAATGTGCACAGTCTGAAGTGTAACGACAAGAAAAGCGACCTGCTAACCTTACCTTGCCAGGCACTTGCCAAGAAAAAATACGATAATCATCAGTAAGTAGCCACATAAATATAAGTACATAAGTGGTCATAAAAATGTGTAAGTTCGTCTGGAAAAATATGCACGGTCTGACCTGTAACGACAAGAAGAGCGATCTGCTAACCTTACCTTGCCGGGCACTTGCCAAGAAAAATACGATAATCATCAGTAAGTGTTCATGTGAATATAATTGCATACGTGATCATAAAAATTAGCAAATGGCATTACAGCATGTCAAATCATAAAGTATCTTCATTCAATAAAGGGTTTAATGTTGGATAAGTGGTGGTTTCCTTTGGATTTTCTGGTTCTCAAAGTTTCGACGTGTACAACATTGGGGTGAGGAATGCTGCGAATCCGATATGGACCTGCGTATGGAAGTTCAAATTTACTGCACCTACCTTTTATCTTGTTGGATAAATAGTGTGTACGTACTAATATCTTCTGCCCAACGTGAAAGTCACGGCGTGTACAAACCTGTTTTTGTTGTCTTCTCCGGCGCTCTGCGGCACGTTTGATGTTGTTCAGCGCAATGTCAATTATTTCATGGTGTCGTAGTCGACGAGATGTAGGAAAGTTTACTAATTCTTTAATTTTGTTATGTGGTTCAACATTTTTCAGTATAACAGACGGAATGGGATAATGCTTTACTTAAAATGTGTCGTGCTGTTTGACTTGAAATTCATACATAAAACCGGACATAGTACCAGGAATATTGTCAAAAACTGGAGCTTGCTGTAAAAGAATTTTGTGTAGTTGCGTGCGTTCGTCGGCTGTATTTGCACTGCTTTGTTTAGCTTTATCAGAAATCATATGTATTACGTCATAGTCGGCTTCGTCTGGAGTATTATAGTTATGTACGTACGTATCTGTGAACAATGTGGAATTACAGTCTATGCTACGTGATACAGAAATGACCTCAGTACAATTAATTGTTTGTTCATCCACAGATAAAGAGTGCTGAAATTCTAAAGCCAATTGCACATTTTCATCCTTCAACAATAAATAGGAATTTTGAAAATCAATAACTGCGTCGTGTTGTACCAGAAAATTAGTACCTAAAATAACGTCAATAAGGGAAAAATCCAAAAATTTGAGTGAATGGTGTGACCTGCAATACAAAATGATTAATGTGTCTGTAATTTAACGTCTACTCCTTTACTCGATACTGCTCCTTTCACTTTCGTTTTATCTAATGGTAACGTAGGATAGGCATTCTCTTTGTTACACTCGTTGAAAGTTTCTTCATTTATTACTGACATAGGTGATCCAGAATCGATTACTGCCGAAAATTTCGATGATCCAATTTTAATTTCGATGACAGGATGTGAAATGATTTTCTGAACAATTGGTCTTTCCTGCAAAAGAGTGTCTCTGATGTCATCAAAATTAATAACATTTTCGTGAACAACATTCTGCGTGTCTAAAGTAGTGCTTGTGTTACTGGAAGATGCGACCTGTACTGTATCTAGTCAAGTTCTATCTGACGTGTTATTATTTTCGGGAGGATGCTGTGGCATTTCGACTATTTGAACTGTTCTGTTATTTCTTCGAGACGTATTACGCTCTGGATGATACCTATTGTCTGGTTCATTCATGATTATATATTGTTGCTGATGTTCTGCTGCTGATAAGACCGACTGTTATTAAATGTACGCTGAAAATTGTGCTCATTAATTTTACGTCTGTCGTGATAGTCATTTCTATACGGCGCATTGCGATAGGGATTGAAATACTGTGTTTCTGCACGTAGTTATTTCCTTGTTGGCGTGCGTTACTATTTGTTGTAGCTGGGACTATACGTGCTCGCGGCAAAACATTAAAGCCTGGTTGACCTTGTAGACTGCATTGTTGGTTAGGTATGCTAACCGGCTGACTTTCATGCTGTTGCGGAGAAAAACCTGTATTGTTACCAAAATGCGTTTGCTATTGCTGATAATTTTGTACATACTGATGATTACGATTTTATCTTTTATTATAATTACGGCGATAGTTGTCATAACGGGAGCGTCTAAAGAGAACTGTCACTTTAGGTAAAATTTGTCATATCGGGTTTTCATTACTCATTATTAATTCTAGATAGAGCGATAGGTAAAGAGCTGTTTTGATAGATATAAAGGATAGTAGAAGAGAAGGCAGCAGTGCAGAAAACTAAAGATGAAACAGCAGTACTACAGCTCGGGACCCTATGCACGCTACTGCACATATTCATTAAAGCGTAATGAATCCCCTGAGGTCAATTACACGCTGCAAATAAATTTCAGCTTTTGTGTTACAGGAAATGGCGGTAAAAATTCAAAAGTAAATTGTTGTATCAAGTCCAAAGCTAGTTTCTGCATTACAGGTAATGCTGTTGAAAGTACAAAAATAAATTGTCGTATCCAGTTCAAAGCGTGTACCTGTGCTCTGTCATTATTAAATTCCTTAGATTTTCTTACGGATAAAAATTGCTCGTAATCGTTATCGTCTCTGAATTTGAGAACACGTTCAGGCTTGTGTGAGAATCTGTTTGTCTGTGTCATTTCGGATTTCAAGTCGCGTACTCTCTGTAAATTGCCCAAATTATATACGCTGCGTGAATCTGACAAATGTTCGCAAAATGGCCTCTGCTGTGATGTGTTATTAACTGAAATATTTTTTATCTCTGTTACCTCTTGCTGTAAACTTGACAATTTTCTACGCAATGTGTTATTAGATGAATCGATCTCATTGATTGTTTGCTGTAAATTTTGGAATTCAGGTGTTTGGTTAAACAAAATCGGTGCAGTATCGTCTAATTTGCTGTCATTATTACTTTCAATAATATCAATACGACTGGCCAATTCATCACATTTTTCAGTCAGTACTTTTACCTGATCATCGTTCTTAGTGTCAGAAGCATTAATTTGTTTTTGTAATTTACGTGTGGTTTCGTTCAGTTTTTTAACGTCAGCTTTAATGTCATCGGAATCCTGTGTTAGTTCTAATTGTTCGAGTCTGTCGGACACTGTTTGAATATCTACAGTGTGTTTATCTGTTTTTGATCTAAGGTCAGAAATCTCATCACGTAATTCTGTGTTCAACTGTTTGATGGTATTAATTTCGTCGGACACTGTAGCAATATTGTTGTCTACGTATGTTTTTGCCTTCCAAACATTTTACGTTTGTCTTCTTGTCTCTGTGCAGTAATTGTTTTCATAACTTGACGTTTTACTTTATTCTGTTCCTGTATAAATTTACGGAAACGCGTATCACTGTTTTGAAGGTGTTGATTAAAACGTTCATCAATTTGAGTGTTCTGTTGGTCGAATTTCGCGTCTATCTTTGCATCCATTGTGCTCGAAAGTTCTGCTGTCATTAGTTTAAACTCGTCGCGTAATTGTGTTGCCTTCTCAGAGCATTGTTTACCGACTGCACTAATTTCGTCTCTAAGTGTTTCTGTTGTAGCTGTTTGCATATCCCTTAATTCCTGAGCAACAGATCTAATTTCTTCGCTACTTTTCCTAGCACAAGCCTCAATTTCTTCGCGTAACTGTTCTTTAGTACCATGACACTGCGCGGCAACGGCTTTAATCTGTTCACTAAGCTGTCTGGAATTGATGTCTAATTTTTCATTTAATTGTCTAGAATTGTTGTCTAATTTTTCATTGAGCTGTTGTTTGAGATTTTCGTTATTTTCATTAAGCTGTTGTTTGAGGTTTTCACTAAGTTGTTTCAGATTGTCGTCTTGTCTTTCATTCTGCTGTTTGAAGTCTTCCCTCAGTTGTTTGTTATCTTTCCTCAGTTGTTTAAGGTCTTCATTCTTAAACTGTAGCAATACTGCCACAATTTGATCCAACCCAATATTACCGGCTTTATTCTCTGTGCTATTTGATGACGTACCTGCAATTGTCACGTTTTGTGTAACCATTTGGTTATTCTGTGATTCTTGAAAATGTTTGCCAATCGGATGTGCACTGTTAGTCACTACCTCGGAATTAACTAAATCCGACGCATTCTGATTGCACTGTTCGGTTCCATTCGAGAAATTTATCTGTTTCTCACGTAAATCTTGCAAACCGGTTGTGTTAAGCTGGGCAGCGCTCATTGCAACAGAACGCCCCGCGTCATCAGTTGTCGTTAAATTAACAGAGGACTCAATTGAATTCGTCTGTTCATCACTAAGATCAAAATCATTATTAGTGGTCGGTACGTACTGATTGTCAGTAAACGGAGGATTGTCATCAATACCCTGTGTGTCACAAGTACTATCGGTGAAGTTATTTAAATCGGTTATTTCACTCATTATACATCGCGATGCACTATTAACAGTCTTTCACGGCATTTTTACACTAATCACAATTATTCAATAATGAAACAAAGACAATACAAAATGCAACAAACAAATACAACAAAGAGCAACGAATTGCCGATGACCTGTAGAAGAAAGTCACAAAATTAGTAAAAGCGTTGCGCCAAATGCTAATTATATTAAGTAAATAAGAGCATATATCTAACTACTTATCAGAAGATTCTCAAAGAAATACGATCCTGGTCCGGATGTCGCCAAGTGTAACCTCCCCGTGAAAAATTTAAAAGGACAATGGATAATGAAAACGTGTGCCATATGGTGTCTTCTCACAAAAGTGAATAATAAAAATCAACCAAGCGTAACCTGCTTGCAAAATTAAAGAATAATAATGGCCCAAATGTAAACTCCCCACAAACATTAACGAATGAACATTGCTCATAAAACCCTCAATAATGTTAATTAAATAATGAAGCACGAACTGAATGTAACATCTGAATAGCAATAATTAAACCTGATAAATTTTATAGGCACAGCAGCGCTGACCTACGGCCCTGTGAAATAATCAAACCTGATAAATTCTTACCTCAGTAAAACTGTATGTCTATCTGCTCTTATTTTTGGCACAGCTTCGTGCAATGCTGGCATATATTTAATTCTGATTCTTGGAGGAAATGTATAGGAAATATTCTTTGAATTGAAATGAATCTTTTTCTTCAAAAGGGTGGAAAAATTCTTTAAATTTAAATGATTACTTTTCTTTAAAAGATTTACTTCATAAAAAATTATTATTGGGGCAATTCTTGAACACATTAATTACAATTAACATATGTTATTAGCTGAGCGCAATGCTGCTTCATTACCTTCTATAACAAAATACCTCGTCCCGAACCGTGACCAGAGATGGAGGGAGAGCACGCCGCCGACCCATGTCGACGCCCGCTCAGTACAACCGTCCACTCGCTACAACTACTGCCGTGTCCCGCGCTCTACTATATCCGACTGAGTGCCACTAGCAACTGAACTCTCGCGCGGTCAAGCGCAGACTAGCCACGATAAATAACTCTCTGGTCAGAGATTCTGTCATGCCTCGCCATCGCTGGTAATGAATACATATGAAACGTACGCGTTTCAACAACATTTGTTTTATTTTCTTTATTGTTTTTCGGAACGTGTCCATTCAATCATCACAACACCGCTGCACCTTGGTACGAAGTCACATAGACTTAACGAAGGACAGATCCCGACATAGAACAGATTTTTAAATATACGGTATAATAAAGCGAGTGTAAAAGTCGAAAATTTAACACGGAATACACAAACGGTAGTACGCTATAAAGATGCTGGTAATACAGCTGGAATTGATAAACCTCCTTTGGTACGTACATGGGATATTCACAATTCAATCCATATTAATGATGCGTTTCTAAAGTGATAATAAAATGTTCTTTTGGATGTCCAGAAGGAATTGTTTCTAAGGCTGCGGATACAAACTTGAATATTTAGGCAAGTCTATAGGTACCATCTAAACAGAATATGAGAAAATTATAAAAGAATCAGATTCAGGTGTTACAGCCATACATATAAAAGAAACTAAACTCCTCCCGAACAGGCCATGAAGTCCCAACGGTACCGACCGGCCGCCGTGTCATCCTCAGCCCACAGGCATCACTGGATGCGAATACAGAGGGGCATGTAGTCAGCACACCGCTCTCCCGGCCGTATGTCAGTTTCCTAGACCGGAGCCGCTACTTCTCTATCAAGTAGCTCCTCAGTTTGCCTCACAAGGGCTGAGTGCACCCCGCTTGCCAACAGCGCTCGGCAGACTGGATGGTCACCGATCCAAGTGCTAGCCCAGCCCGACAGCGCTTAACTTCGGTGACCTGACGGGAACCGGTGTTACCACTGCGGCAAGGCTGTTGACACAGCCACACATATAGATACACAATTATGCAGACACGCAGATATAGATGGCACATACTGACGTACATATGTAGCTTGAACGTTCCATATCCTGCTGAATAGCACTTGCGGAGATCTTAAACATGGCTGCGAAACAGCAAGTCTAAATCCGAAGAGGTTGCAAAAATCAGCCAACCAACTGCAAAACAATGTTTTATTATCCCTTCACCTAGGTTTTGATATTTCTGAAAATATCTTTTTCAGAAGGAGTGGGCCTCTTTATATCCCGTGATGGTACATGAGATTAGCTGAAGCCGAGCGGCTCCTGTCATATACAAAATTGACAGACCAGGAATTATCCCAAGCCATGGCTTTAGGTGGCAGCCAGGTTACATTTAGCGTACTTCAGAGCGAATACCCACTACTAAATGCCCACAGGTAGAGGCTCTAGTCAACATAAAACTGTAACGAGAGTAACGCTGAAATATTTGCATAAGTTACGTGTACATCATGTCAGATACTAAGGCCAGCTGGACAGTATCGAAATCTAGGTCAAGGACTAATAAATCTTTATTTTGAAACTGGTTGGCTGATTTTTTCAACCTCTTCACCTGGGCAGAGGTCTTTGGTCTTCCCTCGGCATTATAATTACCAAGAGATTTACACTGTGAGACAAAACAAATGACCACTGCCTACCGCGATCTTGAATGCCTCCTGGTGGAGTTGAAGGCATGTGATGCAGAAAGGAAAGAATGTAAGCGGAAGAGAGACGAATGGGCAGTCACTATTGCGAAGATACGGGCCACAAATGCGGAAATCCACTTATATAAGCTGTTTTGACAAAGGGCGCCTTTTTATGGCCCTGCGGCTGGAAACGAGATTCTCTGAAATGGCGCTTCCAGTCGGCTGTTGGCGTACTGCTGTCGTGAACTCCTATGGAAAAAGTTGAAGGATGGTGAAATAATGAGTAGCCGTTACGGTACTGGACGCACAAAACGTAGAGGACGGAAGATTCCCCACCATGTAATCCAGGGTGGACAGCGATCTGTGGCAGATATGACGACAAATGGTTCAAATGGCTCTGAGCACTATGGGACTTAACTTCTTAGGTCATCAGTCCCCTAGAACTTTTTTTTTTTTTTTTTTTTTTTGTAACCTCGTTTTCTTCGTTATAGTTCGTTGCAATTGTTCGTGGCGGACGTCCCCGCCGGACGCCCTTTGAATTTCGTTATTGATCCATTCACTCATTTTTTTTATTACAGAGGGCAGTTGACCCTCTGACCGAACACGCTGAGATACCGTGCCGGCATTTTTTTTGTTCGTTGTACCTGCTCGGGGCGGACGTCGAAAGACACCCGTTTCAGTTCGTTGTTGATCCATTAACTCAGTTTTTTTTATTACAGAGGGCAGCTAGCCCTCTGACCGAACACGCTGAGCTACCGTGCCGGCGTAAAAATGGCTCTGAGCACTATGGGACTCAACTGCTGTGGTCATAAGTCCCCTAGAACTTAGAACTACTTAAACCTAACTAACCTAAGGACAGCACACAACACCCAGCCATCACGAGGCAGAGAAAATCCCTGACCCCGCCGGGAATCGAACCCGGGAACCCGGGCGTGGGAAGCGAGAACGCTACCGCACGACCACGAGATGCGGGCGTATGACGACAGAGTACAATGCTGTTGCGGACACCAAGTGTTTCGGAGCACACCGTTCAAAGGCCACTGTTGAACATGGAGATCCACATCACACGACCCCAAAGTGTTCTTATGTTGATCCTACGACATCGTCAGTTAGGACTGCAGTGGGCACAGCGTCACTGATTTTTCACAGTGGATCAATAGAAACGTGTCACCTGTTCGAATGAATCGCATTCCCTGTTACAACAGATTGATGGTTGGGCCTTTACAACCCGTCATCGAAGCTGCGCTAAATACACACTGCTCCACAGATGCAGTCCTGTGAGGGCAAAATTTTGCTATAGGGTGCATTGATTTGGTCTTCCATGGGATCTGCGGTTGTAATCGAAGCTATCATGACAGCAGTGAACTACGTGAACGTTACTGCGGACCACCTGCATCGCTTCATGCTTTAAGTCTCCCCCTTTGGCGATGACATCTTCCAGCAGGATAACTGTCCGTGTTGCAAAGTTAGAATCGTGTAAAAGTGGTTTGAGGATCATTTAGTGAACTCATATTGAGGTATTGGCCACCAAATGTGCCTGAACTGTATCCACTGAAGCATATAACGGGCGCTAGCTGCATACCCGTAAACCACTATGCCGGCCGGTGTGGCCGTGCGTTTCTAGGCGCGTCAGTCTGGAACCGTGTGACCATTACGGTCGCAGGTTCGAATCCTGCCTCGGGCATGGATGTGTGTGATGTCCTTAGGTTAGTTAGGTTTAAGTAGTTCTAAGTTCTAGGGGACTGATGACCACAGATGTTGAGTCCCATAGTGCTCAGAGCCATTTGAACCATTTTTTTAAACTACTATCCCGTAATTTGGGAGAATTTTTTGACCTGTGCGTAGACATCTGGTACCACATACTTCCGGAATTCTGTCAACGACTTGTAGAGTCCATGCCAAGCAAAATCTCTGTTGTACTTTATTTGAAAAGTAGAACAACACCCCGTTAAACAGGTGGTCATGCTGTTTTGGGTAATCGGTGTAGATTAGCAGCGCAGGGAACTACATCTGGATGTTGGCGCTGTTGACAAACTCGTACAGTGTTTTATATGTTACTATACCCTTGGGTGCTTGGGAACTGTTGACCAAGATCTCGAAGATTAGTTCATGTGCATTTAGGTGATCCGTGTTCCCGAGGACATTGTAGAAAGAAATGGTTTGTATCACGTTCCCCCTCTCCCCCCCCCCCCCCCCCCTCGCAAGCACACAGAGGTGTGGCACTTAGGACACAACACATGAACATTCTTTGCTAAAAGGAAAAATAAACTAAAGAAATTCACCTTTGCGTTACGTGTTGCGGAAAACGCACATCAACTGATAACATCGCAACAGCACATATTGGCATTAAAGGCATGTTTCTGAATCTGCTCGAATAATTTGTCTATCCCTACAAATATTCTCAAATGGAATATTAAATTATTGTTTACTCAACAAGTACAGTCCTGACAAACTTTCACTATTTCTTCTGGTCTCCTTTCCAGTAAGACGAGCTAGTAGCTGTATTTAAATGTCGTATTACTTTTCTTTTTGTACTGTTCATTGCTAGAGCATGCCCATTCGTATTCGAGATAGTTTCAGATAAGTAAACCAATGAAACCATTGCCAATAGAATATGTTTATATGATGTCTTCTCTTCATTAGACTTATACTATCACCTCAGAGCACAATGTAATAGTGATGAAGAGTAGGCTAAAGTTTAACAGATAAGTCAGAAAGAGTCAATAAGCAAAGAAGTGGGATATGGAAGTACTAAGGAATGACGACATACGTTCGAAGTTCTCTAAGGCTGTAGATACAGCAATAAGGAATAACTCAGTAGGAAGTACTGTTGAAGAGGAAAGGACATTTTTAAAAACGGCAACCACACAAGCTGGAAAGAAAAACATAGGTACAAAGAAAGTAACTGCGAAGAAACAATGAGCAACAGAAGAAACAGTTCAGTTGATCGATGAAAGAAGAAAGTACAAAAATATTCAGGGAAATTCAGGAATGCAGAAATACAAGTAACTCAGGATTGAAACAAATAGGGAGTGCAGGGGAGTTAAGACGAAATGACTGCTTGAATAATGTGAAGAAATCGAAAAAGAAATCATTATTGGAAGGACTGACTCAGCAAACAGGAAAGTCAAAACATACTTGAGTGTAATTAAAAGCAAGGGTGTAAACATTAAGAGTGCAACGGGAATTCCACTGTTAAATGAAGAGGAGAGCGCGGGTAGGTGGAAAGAGTATATTGAAGGCCTTTATGAGGGGGAAGATTTGTCTGATGTTATAGAAGAAGAAACAGGAGTCGATTTAGAACAGACAGAGGATCCAGTATTAGAATCACAATTTAAGAAAGCTTTGGAGGACTTAAGATCAAATAAAGCAGAAGTAATAGATAACATTCCATCAGAATTTCTAAAATCATTGGTGGAAGTGGCAACAAAATAACTATTCACGTTGGTGTGTAGAATGTATGGGTCTGACGACATGCCATCTCACTCTCGGAAAGCCCCAATAGCTGAATGGTCAGCATGACGGACTGCCGTCCTAAGGGGCCCGGGTTCGGTTCCCGGTTGGGTCGGGGATTTTCTGTCGTGTTCTATAGTTTCGTTGAGGAATACCAACCTACATTTGGCACTCCTCTCTTCGGACGACACCATATGTTCCATAGCTTCACATGAGTTCACTCAAGAACTACCTTCTCGAATTGAATCTATTCCCTGTTAATTGCATTCAAAGCCGTGAGGGAAGAACAGGCATTAAGCGAAGATTACAGTTTTATTAGGTTAAGTTTTGAGCTGTACACGTAAAGTTAAGACGCTGTTGAACTTCGACACGTAAGCCAGCAAAGACGGGGACATCGAGATGATTTCTGTGACAACACCAGCCAATGTCTCAGATTATTAGTAGCTGTAGGAAACAGAGATCTATAAGATGCAATAAGTTCACAGGTATAGTTAGTAAACGCATGAAGTCCTTTATAAGGATTATAGTCTCAGTTTTGTCTTGATTAGCTGTTGGTAAAACCTGCTTTGATAAATCCATTGGGATTTGTGGAACTTCTTGCAAACACGGAAGTCAAAATGAAGTTGGTAGCGTTTATGTATATATGGATCGGATTTTATATAAAGGGGGAAGGTTTCAGGGTGTAGAGCTGAGGTCTACTATGAACTCTTAGTTTAGAGTGAAGAGTGGTAGCAGGCTTTCAACTATTAACACACTTGTGCTGCGTTTGAATAACGAAGTAAAATGAAGAGGAATTATTATAAAATTCACCACGCGCGAGAATTATGGTATTACGTATCTTGTACACTTTCGTATCGGTTGTGTAAACGCGATTTACGCGATGGCGATCTTTCCCATTGCTATCTGATCCCATTAAGCATACAAACACGCAAGATAACGCCGTTCCGAAACAAACGCCGCCACTAATTCATTTGATATATCTATGGACATTATCGAGTCCCATTCTCCATCTCTCTCTCTCTCTCTCTCTCTCTCTTTCTCGCCCTCTCTCGCTGTCTCTGCCTCTATCTCTTCATACGATAGCCCATACGATAACCCCTGCCCCCCTCCTTTTCCCTGTGTAGCCGGGTTAACAAACGCGCGCTAGAGATTTGACTTAATGCAATGGAAAATGGCTCCGATACTGACTGAGGAGTAAATTTGGTAATGGATGACACACTGTCGTAATGAATGTCTTAACTGTGTAACTTTTAAAAATATTTATTGTAACAGTCTCGGCTGCAAATTGCCATGAATGTTAAGTGGTTTCAATCAATGAATGATCATCTCCATATATGATTAAGAAATGTTTATCAACCGTGTTTGTCGAGTGAAAGTAAAATACACAGTGGTGTAAGGATTTTTTGCGCCAGATTTTGGGCCAATGCTTAGCACAAAACTCAAAACCTTCTCGCCGCAGATCATGGTTTGCGAGCGTGTGGTACTTATTTACATGATCTGACGGTCGTATGGAGACGTTAAATTCGGAGCCTAGTGGGCTGCAATTCGAGAGGAGTAGGTGATGCGCTGGCACCAATATTCATCCTCTCCATTCAGGATTGACCATATTATCTTTTATTTACATAGTTAGTTGACCATTTGAGGACTACTACTAGCCTACAACGATTAAGAGAATAGTTTTCAGTTTTTCATTTTTCATTTAAGCCAGATGTTTTCCATCAATGTCCTGTGTCCAAACACGGCGTCATTTGTCATCGCTTAGTCGTTTATGACCACCGAAAGTCCCAACTGGCTTCCTCCAATCAGAGCGCTCAGCACCACACCGGAACTGTTCGCCGTTACCAAACTGCCACTAGAATTAGTTCAGTTCCAATTCCCTGTCCGGCTTTCTTTCTTGATGTCTGATCCAGAATCTGGTCCTTTGATTTCGTATCTCATCACACATGATAACTACATCAAAAACAAAACACGCACACACCAATGTGAGAGAAATGCACACGTGTCAAACACGGCGCTAATCAAACACTACTGAATCCTTCCGTACAGGACACGATTCAGCGTCATTTATGTAGTTATTATAATCACAGACATCGGCTTACATGAGATAAGCTTCGCACGATATTGCCTGAAGCGGAGTTTTTGAAGGCCGCCAATTTGTCCTTACGACTGGGACAACATATTTCAGTATAATCGCGTTGCATAATAGGTAGCGTATAAATCTAACGTAAAAAAGTCGAAGGTCCAAATCTTATCCTATGGAGCGAAATTTTTGTTTTTCTATATCTAACCAAAAGACTTTGATTATCATTTTTATTCAGTTAATTGGTTTTATTTCTGATACTTTGCCGCGTCAGTTTCATCAATGGCTTTCTTTGGTCTTATTTTTGTTTCTGGTATTCTGTTTTCGTTTGAAATATGCCTGCGTCGTCTATAATCTGCAGACAAGTGCCAACCAAGATTGCTCAACGGTTGGTAGCACGGCATCACGTGTAGCCAGTGTGAGGATAGTTTTGGGTAACCAATGACAGCAAGAAATTACAGTTTCCTTTACCGCTAAAACTGAATTTTTACTGCGGAAGGTATCTATGCAAATAAATATACGAGGGTAAGTCAGTTATTATCCACAAAGTAGTTATAAAATTTTATTGTAATCAAATAGGAAACTTACAAGAACATCATTTTACGACATAGTCTCCTTGCGTTTCAACGCACTTGGTCCGTCGTTGCATAAGCTTCCTGATGCCCTCATAAAAGAAGGTTCTCGGTTGAGCTGTGAGCCAGGAATGCACCGCTTCTTTCACTGCTTCGTCCGAGGCAAATGGACTGCCCCTTAATGCCTGCTTGAGTGGACCGAAGTGACAGTCAGAAGGGGCAAGATCGGGACTATATGGAGGATGATCCAGTACTTCAAATTTGAGTTTCTGGAGCGTTTCAGCAGTGTGGGCAGCAGTATGCGGGAGGACATTGTCGTGCTACAGCACACCTTTTGACAGCAAATCCTCGGCGTTTGCTTCGAACTGCAGGCTTTAGCCTGGCAGTAAGCATCTCATTGTAACGAACACTGTTTATTGTTGTGCCTCTTTTCCCATAATGTTCCAGTACTGGACCTTGTGCGTCCCAAAAACCGTAAGCATCAAATTTCCTGCGGACGGTTGAGTCTTGAATTTTTTCTTGCACGGCGAATTTGGATGTTTCCATTCCGTACTCTGCCGTTTACTCTCCTGCTCGTAATGATGGATCCATGTTTCGTCACCAGTAATGATTCTGTCTAAGAAGTTGTCCCCTTCGTTACCATAGCGATCCAAATATTTTGTGGAGATGTCCAACCGCGTTTGTTTATGCTACTGTGTGAGTTGTTTTGGGAAACGTCTTGCACAGACTTTATGAAACCCAAGTCTGTTGTGGATGATTTCGTAGGCACAACCGTGACTAATTTGCAGACAATGTGCCACTTAATCAAAAGTTAATCGTCTGTCTAAGATAATCATTTCACGTGAACGATCAATGGTTTCTTCATTTGTGGCGGTAAACGGGTCGTCCGGCTCCTTAAAATCAGCTGTCGACAGAGCATTAACAACATTTGTGACATTGTAAGTAGGCTGTTTAGGTTTTTATGTTGGTAACGCCACGTAGCGCTCTGTATGAAAATCACTGACTGTGCTGTGTGCAGTCTGTGGCTGGTTTGCATTGTTGGAAGACTCGCTATTGTAGTGTTGGGCAGTTGGCTGTTAACAGCGTGTAGCGTTTTGCAGTTGGAGGTGAGCCGCCAGCAGTGGTGGATGTGGGGAGAGAGATGGCCGAGTTTTGAGAGCGGATGACCTGGACATGTCTCCATCAGAATGAGTAAATTTGTAAGACTGGATGTCATGAACTGATATATGACTTTTGAACACTATTAAGGTAAATACATTGTTTGTTCTCTATCAAAATCTTTCATTTGCTAAGTATGCCTATCAGTAATTAGTGCCATCAGTAGTTAGAATCTTTTATTTAGCTGGCAGTATTGGTGCTCGCTGTATTGCAGTAGTTCGAGTAACGAAGATTTTTGTGAGATAAGTGATCCATGAAAGGTATAGGTTATTGTTAGTCAGGGCCATTCTTTTGTAGGCATTATTGAAAGTCAGATTGTGTTGCGCTAAAAATATTGTATGTCAGTTTAGTGTTGATCAGAATAAGTAAAGAGAGAAATGTCTGAGTACGTTCAGTTTTCCTCATCTGTCTGAAAATCAAATAACGTAAGAGGTTTATCAGCACAGTCATTCATAAAGATTTCTAAGGGGACGTTTGAAAGTTACGCACCATGTTTGTCTGCTGCATATAACCGAACGGTAGCCGGCAGCGGATGTGGCAACACTGTAGCAGAACGTGACAGACGCCAGCTATCAAGTAATCTTAATCGGAGTATACTTTCTTTTATGGTCTTGTACAGTGGTATTCTTGTTTTCTGCGTGTCATGATAACTGCGCAGCAAAGGTTCTGCCCCGCTCAATAGTTGGCGCCAAATCACCAGGCGCTGGCGTCGATTGGGGAGCGACCAGACCAACAGTCACTATATTCACACAGGGCTCACAAAATCAGATTTCATAAACAGATTTCCTAGTGCTAGGTGGTCGTGTAAGCACTCCAAAATCTGTTCTGAAGATTCGGTTCTAGCTGCCGATTTTCCACCTCCACAATCGATTTTTGTTACCATGTAAACGAGCAACCGTTTTTGAAAAGTGCTTGGGCTGTCAGGTTACGTCTCGTGTTTTAAAATTTTCGAGTTATATGGACGGAGTGACTTTTTGCACAGTGAAAACGAAGTGAAAATATTAGACTGAGCATTAGGCAGTCTACTTCTAATACACTCCTGGAAATGGAAATAAGAACACCGTGAATTCATTGTCCCAGGAAGGGGAAACTTTATTGACACATTCCTGGGGTCAGATACATCACATGATCACACTGACAGAACCACAGGCACATAGACACAGGCAACAGAGCATGCACAATGTCGGCACTAGTACAGTGTATATCCACCTTTCGCAGCAATGCAGGCTGCTATTCTCCCATGGAGACGATCGTAGAGATGCTGGATGTAGTCCTGTGGAACGGCTTGCCATGCCATTTCCACCTGGCGCCTTAGTTGGACCAGCGTTCGTGCTGGACGTGCAGACCGCGTGAGACGACGCTTCATCCAATCCCAAACATGCTCAATGGGGGACAGATCCGGAGATCTTGCTGGCCAGGGTAGTTGACTTACACCTTCTAGAGCACGTTGGGTGGCACGGGATACATGCGGACGTGCATTGTCCTGTTGGAACAGCAAGTTCCCTTGCCGGTCTAGGAATGGTAGAACGATGGGTTCGATGACGGTTTGGATGTACCGTGCACTATTCAGTGTCCCCTCGACGATCACCAGTGGTGTACGGCCAGTGTAGGAGATCGCTCCCCACACCATGATGCCGGGTGTTGGCCCTGTGTGCCTCGGTCGTATGCAGTCCTGATTGTGGTGCTCACCTGCACGGCGCCAAACACGCATACGACCATCATTGGCACCAAGGCAGAAGCGACTCTCATCGCTGAAGACGACACGTCTCCATGCGTCCCTCCATTCACGCCTGTCGCGACACCACTGGAGGCGGACTGCACGATGTTGGGGCGTGAGCGGAAGACGGCCTAACGGTGTGCGGGACCGTAGCCCAGCTTCATGGAGACGGTTGCGAATGGTCTTCGCCGATACCCCAGGAGCAACAGTGTCCCTAATTTGCTGGGAAGTGGCGGTGCGGTCCCCTACGGCACTGCGTAGGATCCTACGGTCTTGGCGTGCATCCGTGCGTCGCTGCGGTCCGGTCCCAGGTCGACGGGCACGTGCACCTTCCGCCGACCACTGGCGACAACATCGATGTACTGTGGAGACCTCACGCCCCACGTGTTGAGCAATTCGGCGGTACGTCCACCCGGCCTCCCGCATGCCCACTATACGCCCTCGCTCAAAGTCCGTCAACTGCACATACGGTTCACGTCCACGCTGTCGCGGCATGCTACCAGTGTTAAAGACTGCGATGGAGCTCCGTATGCCACGGCAAACTGGCTGACACTGACGGCGGCGGTGCACAAATGCTGCGCAGCTAGCGCCATTCGACGGCCAACACCGCGGTTCCTGGTGCGTCCGCTGTGCCGTGCGTGTGATCATTGCTTGTACAGCCCTCTCGCAGTGTCCGGAGCAAGTATGGTGGGTCTGACACACCGGTGTCAATGTGTTCTTTTTTCCATTTCCAGGAGTGTATTTAACTAAAGAGTAGTTGTGGTTGTGGTGACTAAATCAGAAAATGGAACTGCTGTTTTCTAGACGCCATATTTGACTAGGTTAGCAATTCCGCTTCAGGCCTTAACACGTAAACACGAAAGCGAAGAGCCATTTCCGTAATTCGACTTTCGTCTTGCAGGCGATGTTTCGCAGATAAACTTAGTGCATTCCCGGAGCAGAAGAATGAGCTGGATGCCTGGTCAGTGGCACTAGGAAGCTCGCTGACTGGCAGTTGGCGGATTAGCGGAAGCACGATTGGGCAAAGGCACGTACTTACAAGAAGGCGCGTACGTTTGATAAATTAGAAAGCACCGGCGTGAGTGGTTCAAATGGCTCTGAGCACTATGGGACTCAACTGCTGTGGTCATAAGTCCCCTAGAACTTAGAACTACTTAAACCTAACTAACCTAAGGACAGCACTCAACACCCAGCCATCACGAGGCAGAGAAAATCCCTGACCCCGCCGGGAATCGAACAACCGGCGTGAGTGGCCGAACTGGTGTTACTAGGGAGAATCATTGGATAAAGGAGCAATAGACAGCGCCCAGTCAATAAAGAAAACCCACACACAAGAAATAATGGACCATGTGTTAAAATAGAGCGAGAAGCTGATTTCACACGGCTGTAAAACGCCGACAATTACCGTAGTGGTGCCAGAGGCAGCCTTTCCTCATTTTGCAGCTTTATGCATTCATTTAAAGTACAGCAACATGGTGTCTAAGCGGCGTAGTGGTTGACCACACTACCTGCACAAGACGCGTTGTTGGCTATAGAAAAGCGAACGAGAGAATGAAGGTGACCGCTAGCTTAGCATGCTGTTTAGAACCTCAGCACTCAAAGACAACAGTCGACTTTCCAGGAACGTGCTACGCTGAGACTTGAGAAAGTAATTTACTCATGTCGTCACACGCTAAGAGCATTAAGCAACAAGAGTATCGCATTGTCGGGGGAGTGTGCTGTGGACACAGTTGTGCAGCGGAACGTATAACAGGTGCAGCATGGTGTGTGAGTGAGATGGTGCAGCAAATTGAAACGTACGTCAAAAATGAAGCAGGCAGGACAGTATGATTCTCGCGGGCAAAACATCTAAACTGCTCACAGATTCACTGTGAAATTCTGGCAAGATATATACCAAATGCAATGTTACGTCCAGTCATAGTGAAACAGAGTCAACCGTTTTACCAAGGCTGCATAGACTTTAGCGATGCTGATGCAGCAAACAGTCCGTACTATTTTGGAGAGCTGAAAGAAAATTTTCCAAGGATGACAATGTTCGCAAAGTGGTTTTCGGACGGCTCCGTGACGTAGCAGAACTTAACGATTGGTATAAAATTCCGACCGTGATTTACAGAGACTTGGTGGCTACGTTTAAAAATAATTTCATGCATCTGTGTCACTTGTAAGTGTGGTGCAGTATTCAACAAAAGTTACTTGATCTGCCATCACAATGTGTAACTTATTTTTTGAAAACCCCCTCAGTTTCTACAGCCAGTCTGAGTTCATTGTCACAGCTTTGAATAGGCTTCTGAGACCTGCTATGTAACCAGACACTAGCGCCGCGTGGTTGAGGTGCCTTGCCACGGTTTGCGCGGCTGCCCCCGTCGGTGGTTCGTGTCTTCCCTCGGGCATGGGTGTGTGTGTGTTGTCTTCAGCGCAAGTTAGTTTAAGATGGATTAAGTAGCGTATGAGCTTAGGGACCGACGATCTCAGCAGTTTGGTCCCCTAGGAACTTACCACAAATTTCCAGTTTTCCAGACACTAACCATCTCCTATCGACAGAATGCGCATCTCTGGTGTATCCATGCGCGAGGCACACTTCAGGCCTTCATTTAAAGTGCAAAACCCCGAATGTGTGTGTAACTGAATGTAAATGAATCAGAATCAATCAGGATACAGACACACTCTTGAGACCCAGTGCTCATATTTATGAACGCAACAGACTGATTAACGTTATGAAATATTGTGGGCATAGCAATGAAATTGCGTTGCAGGGAACTTCAATTTTATCATTGAAATGTATTACATGTTATAGTAATACAAGAGTTAAATGGACGTCTTAGTTTATTGCAAAAAGCATCCAAAACACTCACGACATCATTAAAGTTACAATATAATCACGGAACTAACCGTGAGAATAAGAAAAATGAAACCATCTGTTGAAAAAGTTACCCGATGGAGGTCGGAAGTGCTTAATAAGAGCGCAACTTTATCTCAAGCTGCCTATATATCAATTACAGTGAATGTTTGTCTGAATAGACAACTGAGGAAACCCCTGCAGCTGAAGACATGCTGACGAATGTGACACAGGTACCTGAATGTGAACTTGTAATTGTCCTAACATGGTGGAGCTCCTAGCTCTTCAGCATAATACAAGTAGGATAGTGACACCGTGTCTCGCTGCCATGAAGTTCAATGCTAGGATCACTCTGCCGACAACTTGAACATGGGACCCCAGTCAGCTCCTCCAATTGACAGAGCAGCCTGCGGAGTAGCGTTGTGTTCAGCGCCAAGCCCAGAGACAAAGTCTTCTTTTCTAAGTCAATAAAGAACTGATTTCTCCCTTTTTCCCGCCAATAAAAACTTGACCACTAGTTCTCTCTAGGGTTACATTGATCTCCCAATGCCGAAATGGCTTCTTTAACACAATATGCCGCCAAAGAGAGGCAAAACGTCAGAAAACCAATGATCTTAATTTCCTCGCCTCTATTCTGAAGAACTTTCCACTACTTATCACGTCCTCCTGAAGTCATTTCTGTTTCACCAAACGGAATCCTCTCAACAAGCAGCTAGCCTCACATTACAGATCCTGGGAAAACCTAGACAACTGTGTTGAAGGTTAGCCGCCAACTCCGCGGCACCTTCTGAATCTGTCAGAGCTGTTTTGCCATGTTTTTTGGAAAGCCGGGAAATGTTTATCTGCTCAAAGCATTTTTAACATGGTCCAAGAGCCTACAATTTGCTAGTGGAGTACCGTCATCCAGGTCAAATGCTTTCAGCTCAGTCAGCAAATGTGAATACTTGCAATAAACCACACGATATGCCAGCACAAGAATGAAGCTAACAGAGGCGATTTTCCCCAAGACGACACCGGTACCTGCTGGTCCCCTCCTTGCATTTCTGTGAAGGCCCGCGTTCTTTCAGCTCACCAGAGGTCATTTTGACAAGTCTTTCTACAAGTTACCTGTCTCGTACGCAAAGTGCTCCTCGCTTTCGAAGCGAACCCAGAAAATCAATTAATACAGCCTGTACCATGTTAATTGAAGAAGGTTAAAAATAGGAACAAAGCGATCGTGATTTTACTCCTGCAGCAGATTTCTGATTGCCGTTTTCTCGGGTACACTGCGCATCACGAAGTTTCCGTTGGGGAGAAGAGGAGTTTGTGGCACAACTTGACAAGAAGAAGGGGCCGGTTGGTAGGATATGTTCTGAGGCATCAAGGGATCACAAATTTAGCATTGGAGGGCAGCGTGGAGGGTAAAAATCGTAGAAGGAGACCAAGAGATGAATATACTAAGCAGATGCAGAAGGATGTAGGTTGCAGTAAGTACTGGGAGATGAAGAAGCTTGCACAGGATAGAGTAGCATGGAGAGCTGCATCAAACCAGTCTCAGGGCTGAAGACCACAACAACAACAACATAATTCTGCTACTTTTTCCACAGTGTCTTAATTTGTGTTTCTGTACTACTTATTGCCACAGACGTTTTCCATACCTACAGTGTCTATTTCGGTATGCCTGACGTCCTTTCCTGTTTTGTCTGTCTACATGGCGCTCAACTGACGTTCTTTATGATATCTTTAGCTCAGATTGTAGACGTTTTCTCGCTGCAGTGGAATTCACGAACTTGATCAATTTTGTTTCTTCACGCTGTACACATTATTTTACGGTTTGTCTCTCTGACTGTTACGTATTTATAAATATAATATCAGACTCTTCTAGTTCATTCATCTACCCTCAAATTACGCTACTGACGAATAATTTCTTCCATATATTTATCGCTTATTTCCCACCTCTTTATTTGGAAAATTCCCATGTTTCATACTATTTCAGTGAATTATGTTACCTTAAGCTACAGTGCAAATTATGTGGGCCGGCTACGATGGCCGAGCGGTTCTGGGCGCTTCAGTCCGGAACCACGCGGCTGCTATGGTCGCAGGTTCGAATTCTGCTTTGGGCGTGGATGTGTATGATGTCCTTACGTTAGTTAGGTTTAAGTAGTTCTAAGTCTAGGGGACTGATGACCTCAGATGTTAAGTCCCATAGTGCTTAGAGCTATTTGAACCAATTATGTGGCGTGACCAGTGTGGCTCCAAATAGTCATCATATTTTCTATCTGTATGTTACTCTGTGTCAGTCCATATTTTGTGCATGTTTGACTTAAGGCGATGCAGCAGTTGTCATTGCGCTCTCTTAAGTCTTTTTGCGACTTGATGTAGATTAGATGATGATTTTGACTTCTCTGTTATAATATTATGGCACTCATTTTATTATTTTAGCTAGTCTAAGTTAAAACTGATCGTTAGGGTTGTTATATGAAAATGAACGCCACTTTGAAACTTGCCTTGATATATGACTACGTACAAAGAATCATTAGACAGCCGCGTTGGATCTCCTTTGTCGCTATTCGTTGGCTTGTCACGCTTGCGATGTCTATTATGAAGAAACTGCCGGAAGAAAGGAGAATATTAATCATTTCCGTGTTCATGTATAAACCACAGGTTTCAGTATTCGTTATTTTGTAACATGAGTATAAAAATTGCCCGTTATGAAACTGGTTCTCGCAGTTGTTCAATTAATTTTGCCCTTTTCCCCGCAATATTCTGGTAATCTAAACGCAGGTATCAACTTACGGCGGTTGTAAGCCAGAACCTAGCGGTGCCGCAGTACTTCCCTGACCTACCACGAGAGAGCGTTGGAGGCGCCAGTTAATGACTGCTGCGCCTTGGCTGCGCTACCCAAGCAGTGCGCATTTGCAAACGAGACGCTCGTTTTCAGGCTTTCATTAAAAAAGATAAATCCCACCGGCGGCTCTAATTAAACAACCCCACCCCGATTTAATTAAATTCTGCTCCCCGCGCCTCTGTCGGCCAGCCAGCACACTCACAGGGGCGGTGCGCGATTTGAGCGATGCATCCCTTCGTGATGGCGGCTCATTAATTGAAAGTATTCATTACTGAGGAGCTTCAGCGTTCACACTGCAGTCGAAACGGAAATGATGTTGCTGTTCATTCAGAGTCATCCAGCAGCACGATAATTGAACGTCAAAATCCATACAAATGCTCTGCTGTTGGAATAATGTTCTAGATCCAGTTTATGCATCAGTAATCCGGTAAGTAAATCATGAGTAGAGCTTACCACCCTTCGTAAAATCAACACAGCCGTGTTCAGTATTCAGCCTCAGCCTACTCTACTCTCAGCGACTTTAACACTGCATTATTTAGCAAAGGAAAAACTAAATAATTTTGACGACTTACTCCATCTGTCACATTGCCCGCAGTCGAGCATAAAAGGATTAATTTTATTCAGTTCTTTTAATTCAGACATGTCAGTGCGACAGGCAGTATGTAATTGAAACTCTACGCGCATCCACATGACATTACGATACAAGTACTTTTATGTCTATGAAGCTACACTCTCTAAGCGAGGCAGAAGCTCATCAGTGAAACATAAATATGGTAATTAAAGTACAGGAAGCCTTTAAGGGCAAAAATAACGTAGAAATTTCAATTTATTCATGAGAGTTTATCTTTTATTATGAATTTTATGTGTGATACGAGGGCATACAGAGGATGGTAAACAGCTAGTGATGATGCATAGGTATATAGGTATTTTTACACAATTCTTTCAAAATGTCATTCCATTTCATTAAATAGTTTTCAGTTTTCAGGAAAACAGCATTTCTTTTCATTTATTTCTGCTTAACAGTGCGTCTGGATGGATTTATGAGATTATACTGGTTCCTATTTTTGTTGTTGTCATGGTCTTCAGTCTTGAGACTGGTTTGATGCAGCTCTACATGCTACTCTATCCTGTGCAAGCTTCTTCATCTCCCAGTACTTACTGCAACCGTCGTAGGGTCAGTATTGCCTCACGTGTTCCAATATTTCTACGGAATCCAAACTGATCTTCCCCGATGTCGGCTTCTACCAGTTTTTCCATTCGTCTGTAAAGAATTCGCGTTAGTATTTTGCAGCCGTGACTTATTAAACTGATTGTTCGGTAATTTTCACACCTGTCAGCACCTGCTTTCTTTGGGATTGGAATTATTATATTCTTCTTGAAGTCTGAGGGTATTTCGCCGGTCTCATACATTTTGCTCACCAGATGCTAGAGTTTTGTCAGGACTGGCTCGCCCAAGGCTGTCAGTAGTTATAATGGAATGTTGTCTACTCCCGGGGCCTTGTTTCGACTCAGGTCTTTCAGTGCTCTATCAAACTCTTCACGCAGTATCATATCTCCCATTTCATCTTCTTCTACCTCCTCTTCCATTTCCATTATATTGTCCTCAATAACATCGCCCTTGTATAGACCCTCTATATACTCCTTCCACCTTTCTGTTTTCCCTTCTTTGCTTAGAACTGGGTTTCCATCTAAGCTCTTGATATTCATACAAGTGGTTCGCTTTTCTCCAAATTTTCCTGTGGGCAGTATCTATCTTACCCCTAGTGAGATAAGTCTCTACATCCTTACATTTGTCCTCTAGCCATCCCTGCTTAGCCATTTTGCACTTCCTGTCGATCTCATTTTTGAGACGTTTGTATTCCTTTTTGCCTGCTTCACTTACTGCATTTTTATATTTTCTCCTTTCATCAATTAAATTCAGTATCTCTTCTTTTACCCAAGGATTTCTACTAGCCCTCGTCTTTATACCTACTTGATCCTCTGCTGCCTTCACTACTTCATTCCTCAAAGCTACCCATTCTTCTTCTACTGTATTTTGTTCCCTTATGCTCTCCCTGAAACTCTGTACAACCTCTGGTTCTTTCAGTTTATCCAGATTATGTACTTAACAGAAATAAATAACTTACCGGTAAGATGTCAAATCAAGGCAGTGCCTTGGAAAATGTTTAACTTAAATTTAATGCTTTTCCTAGGAAATGTATAAAAACCCTAAGTATTTTATAAAACGTGAAATGGACATAGACAGAGCATAAAATTACAGTGAGATAACATGTCCAAACTAGAAGTTTATGTGTTTAATGAAAGTTACATTAAAATATGGAAATTAGTAGTATTAGGGCAAGGGGAGGACGAACCAACATTCAAATGACCCCTGTGTCATATTACAGTTGAGGCAATTGCTCACATCATATTTCGCTGACATCAACATCAGCACTTCCTTATCGTCAAGGTCATTCGAGAAATCATGACATCCGGCAATGGACCAAGGTCTAGGTTACCCCTACAAATTTCGCATGAAGCACCCCTCTCCTCCCCCACTCCTCCCCCACAATCTTGAGCGGATCCTGCATTCGTGAGAGCAAAACTCGACTGCAGGTTGCATGCATGTCATATATCGCTGACATCAGCACCCCCCATACACATGTGCACCTTGTGCTTCTGCAAATTTCGCATAAAGCACCACTGCCCCAAGCCCCACGCGCCCATATTCCCATGAACTTCGACTTCGACATCAGTCATATCACGGTACTATGTATGAAGTGTAAGTACTCATCCACCTATAATCGTCATTATGTCTTGCTACTCAATAGAGTGTAGGTGAGATATAAATGCGCACGACTATCTCACTGCGTCTTGTCAACACTCCCTGCTGCGTAAATAGTAATGCTGAGGTTGATGAATTAAGGGGAACGGAAAAAGCAATTAAGCTTAACTAATAATAGGTGTTTTCCTTGCAGGCGAGCTGAAGTCGTTGCACCAGCAAGTACCTGACAGGAGTGTAATGCTGTTCAACCAAACATACTGGTGGCCAGAGTGGCCGAGCGGTTCTAGGCGCTACAGTCTGGAACCGCGCGACCGCTACGGTCGCAGGTTCGAATCCTGCCTCGGGCATGGATGTGTGTGATGTCCTTAGGTTAGTTAGGTTTACGTAGTTCTAAGTTCTAGGGCACTGATGACCTCAGAAGTTAAATTCCATAGTGCTCAGAGCCATTTGAACCAAACACCAGTATGTTTGAATACCCTCGACTTAGTGACGTCAAGGTAATATTATACACGGATGAATGGCGTCGACTATGCGACAAGTCAAAGCAGATTTTGGTTGTGTTCCACGGAAACGTTTACTCTCCATCGATGATGCCTGATGAACATACAATCTCTGTAGGGGACTTCCCTGGTACAGTTAAAATATTAAACAACATATAGTTGACACATCTATAGGAGCAGACTTTTGTTTAATGAATGCCAGCTGTGCAATACAGAATGAGACAGAGTGTCGACAAAGGTGGCAGTCTGTGGAACGTTATGGAATAATCTACTAGAGTTAGCTCGCCAGACTTTCCACCCATCGCAAGATGCAGGTGGAAGTGTACAATTGAACAGTACCAGAAGTAGGCACTGAAATATGATCTTTTTTAAGTTGTTTATATGCCGAGCTATATGTAAGAGTTTAACCCCCTGTAATAAAATGTAAACGACCAGTTACCAACACGACCGACTAGACGAAACAACATCTCCACAAAGGTCTTGTAGTAAGCAATTGGTTGCAGTGATGAAGCTGGAGACCAGAACACGACAAATGGAATATTACTTCCAAATATCACACGTGATTTGGTTATTGGGCCTTCGGGCTCTGCGAAAACTAATCTTGTTTTAACACTGTGAGGGAGTTCACTTCGAGCACGTACATATTTTTTTTTTAGCCAAAAACTCTGCTTCAACCAAAATATCAGATATTGCTGGAGATTTTGCAAGGTATTTGCGGAGTAACATACTAGACGTTAAGCGAAAGCAGTGATATTCCACCACCTGAAAAAGTAAAGCCTAACGGCGTATTCATATTCTACAACGTCGCAGTGGAAAATCGAAATGAGATCCGCAGATATTTCCGCTTTGGTTGCCGTCAATATATTTTATTTGAGTCAGATATATTAAAGGATCCTGACGCAGTTGGTCTGGGATGATTCGAATCTTATTATTGCTTTCAAACCGGATGATCTGAATTTATAGCATATTTACCAAGTACATGTATTATCAGACGTGTCATTCAAAGAATTCATTACTAAGGGTGGATTGCAGGAA
Organism: Schistocerca cancellata; assembly: GCF_023864275.1. Taxonomy (NCBI): domain Eukaryota; kingdom Metazoa; phylum Arthropoda; class Insecta; order Orthoptera; family Acrididae; genus Schistocerca; species Schistocerca cancellata. The sequence goes on along the minus strand of NC_064626.1, from coordinate 493,505,540 downwards.
TTACTCGCAGAATGGCTTTCTGCTTCCAGATGAATTAGGAAACTGAATGAGGACCGGTACAGACGAAACTTCAATGAGATTTGGTATAAATGTCAGTGCATTTAAACGTAGCTGCATTAGCATACTACACATTATGGACAAATTCACACGTGTGTCGCACACTCATTCAGAGAGCGCAAAGCCCAAGCACCTGTTTGACGGAAAAGTCGTGGCAAACATGGCTAAATTAATAGAACTGGAAAGTCTTAGCGAATTGGGGACTATAAATGTCGAGGTGCTGAATGCTAGAATACAGCAATGTGAACTGTACACTGATAAGCCAAAACATGACGACTACTGCTCATCACGACGTTGTATGCCGCCTAGTGGCGTTGCAGGCATGTGGCGCAGTAACAAAAGTGCGCAAGCGAAGCAGACGGGGACAGGGATCACCCAGCCAAGATATGGGCTCCAAATGGGAAAATCCATTGAAATAAGAGACTTTGAAAAAGGGTAGATTATTATTACACAGAGTCTGTAAACGAGTACCTCGAAAACGGCGAAGCTAGTCTAATCTTCACGTGCTGTTGTCGAGAGCATCTACAGAAAGAGATACAGTAGAAGGCCAGGGAAACTGCCACTACGCGCTAAATGGTTTGACATCCACGATTCTTCACAGACCGTGGGTTTCGGAAAAGTGTCTGCCCTGTAAAATAAGATAAATAGGGATCTGTGACATCTCTACCGAAAGACCACAATGCTGGTGCATGCTCAAGTGTTTTGGAACATATCGATCATCATACATTGTTGAACATGGAGCTCCACAGCAGACATCATGTTCACATGTTGACCCAATGAAATGGTCAATTACGATTCCAGCGGGCAAGGGATATCGGGATTAGACCGTCGATCAATGGAAACATGTCAGTTCTTCGGGTGAATCACGTTTTTGCTACACTAGGTCGTTGGTTGTCCCCATAAACACCGCATCGAGGTGAATGGTGGTTCAAAACGTACATCGCACCATGGGCGCAAGCTGTTGGGACCAGTATTGTGCTATGGGAGATATTTTCCTGCGCTGGTGTGGGACCAGTGGTAGTCATCGAAGACATGCTGACAGCTGCGAACCACTTGCATCCCTTCATGCTTGGTATCTCCCCCGACAGCGAAATAGCTGTCCACATCTCGGAGCCAGAACTGTACTACGGTGGTTTGAGGAGCATTATAGTGAACTCAAGTTGATGTCTCGGCAATCAAATTCGCCTGATGTAAATCCTATGGAACCCATCAGGGTCGCTATTGGGCGCCATCACGGCGAAGCAAATCAGCGGCCCGTTTTTTACGCCAATTACATGACCTGTGCATAGACATCTGATGTCACATCCCTACACAAATCAACCAACAAACTGTTGGATCCCTGATACACAGAACCAGTTATTTGTTTCGTTCCAGAGATGGACAAACAAGCTATTAACCACATGGTCGTAATGTTTTTGCACATCAGTGCGTGTCAATGAGAAAATTGAGGAAATCAACGGAAAACTAACAAATATGCGACGATATATCAAGGCGACAGCTAAGGGACTTATTTTCTATCATCACCAGTAGCCTCAAAATATATATGAGATGTAAAGTATCTCAGAAACGGCTTAGTATACAGCAGCATTTCGTCGACAAAGTTACTGTTATTAAATTTAGAGCAGCTGCAACGAGATCAGAATCTCTCGGAAACGTTTAAGCCAGGAACCGATAGTCTAAAAGGGCTGTCATGCACGATGAAAAGAGGCAGAAAAGAAGAAGAAGAAGAAGATGATGATGATGATGAAGTAAATGCTATTACTGACTTCATTAATCGTTACAGTAATGCTGATGCAGATAGAGCATACAGCGTCATCAGGACGAAACGTTGTATGTTAGGTCAATACTCAATACATTTAACGGAGAATACGATAAGAGTTAGGAATGAGGACTTTGAAAGAATGCATGGTTTATTAGAGCTGATATTCTAAAAAAACTTCGAACATCAGGAAGTATACCCCGAAAGATGTGAAAGGGCATGGTCAAATACGACACATGACCAATGCGTGGCTGGGGCACCAAAAGGACGAATGAAAGCTTCAAAGAGTGACAAATACAAGAATAAAATTAAACCAGCGGTAGCTGCTGCACATAGCAGGGGTAAAGCTGCTGCTGGTAAGATCTTAACTTAGCCATGAGACGATCTTTAGCAGAAATAGCAACAATGATTTAAATAATGGCACAATGCAGTAGTTACATATTTTTTGAAGTTCTGAACAAAGATTTGTGAGAATATATTGTCATGATCAAGTACAAATATTTACATAGGTATTACATGTGGTGTTTCGGAATATCTAGCAAAAGAAGTATTGTCCGATTGAACTAAACCATAAAAATACAACTGCAAGGCAAGAGAGGCAGAACAGCACACATACAAACACCACATAAAATACCTAAGTGAATATTTCGTTTTGATAAAGAGAATAAACTCTCGAAAAGCGTCATGTTAAAGTTGAAAAATACATAACTAGTGCATTCTTTCATTATTTAAATCACGAATGACACAGTTGGAGGCTTTCCATAAACATAAGTTGTGATGAATGAAATTAAGATATGGCATTTCTGAAATGAGTATCACGTATACAAATATGAGGGGCCACTTTAATGACGGCAAATTGAAATGTTTGTTCGTCCATTCTCAAACAATTTTCGTTGTTTTTTATGCCCTTTTAAAGTGTAGCTTATGAAGCAAATATCAAATTCTGCTGAAGACTTAAGAGTTTCTCCTCTCATTATCCACAGTGAAACGCGTACGTTTCATATGTATTCATTACCAGCGATGGCGAGGCATGACAGAATCTCTGACCAGAGAGTTATTTATCGTTGCTAGTCTGCGCTTGACCGCGCGAGACGACAGTTGCAGTAGAGCCGCGCGGGAGACGGTAGTAGTAGCATGTTGCGAGTCGGCAAGAGCAGTTGCGAGTTGCACTCTGTCGGCAGTAGTTATAGCAAGTGGACGGTTATACTGAGCGGGCGACGACATGGGTCGGCGGCGTGCTCTCCCTCCATCTCTGGTCACGGTTCGGGACGAGGTATTTTGTTATAGAAGGTAATGAAGCGGCATTGCGCTCAGCCAATAAGATCTGATAATTATAATTAATTTGTTCAAGAGATGCCCGAATAATAATTTTTTTTATGAAGTAAATTTTTTAAAGAAAGTAATCATTTCAATTTGAAGAATTTTTTCCACCCTTTTGAAGAAAAAGATTCATTACAATTCAAAGAATATTTCCTATGCATTTCCTCCAAGAATCAGAATTAAATATACGCCAGCATTGCACGAAGCTGTGGCAAAAAATAAGAGCAGATGGAGTTTTACTGAGGTAAGAATTTATCAGGTTTAATTATTTCACAGGGCCGTAGGTCAGCGCTGCTGTGCCTATAAAATTTATCAGGTTTAATTATTGTTGTTGAGATGTTACATTCAATTGATGGTTCATTATTTAATTAACATTATTGTGGGTTTAATGAGCAATCTTCATTCCTTAACTTTTGTGTGGAGTTTACACTTGCGCAATTTTTGTTCTTTAATTTTGCGAGGAGGTTACGCTTGGCTCATTTTTATTATTCACTTTTGTGGAAAGACACCATATGGCACACGTTTTCATTATCCACTGTCCTTTTAAATTTCTCACTGGTAGGTTACAACAGTTTCAAGCACAATCGTTTCCATTTCTCTTTCTTTTCAAGCAATGCTCTCAGAACCACATATGCTGTTGTTTACTGTTTGGCATCCATTCCTGAACGCCCTTGAAAAATTTTACGATCGTATAATAGCTCCTTTGAGGCTGTTTGGTCAAAGGAGTTGGACGGAATCTTTGAAACGTCATGCGTTCGTGTCGTCCGGCTGTTAACACTACATTGTTGACGTCACACAGACGTGTGCTCAGTGCCAGCAAATAGCAGCACACTACGCATACTGCTCAGCCTTATATAGCTACGGACCTTGCGGCAGACGGTGCGTCGGTCGCCGTGCCGTGTGCACAAGTCACTGGCGGCCACTGATGGGCGGCCAGCACAGGTGCAGATGGTGGAGTGTTGGATGGTAGCGCTACGGTGACTTCTAGTGTTACTTAAACATTGATTAACTATCGGTTAATCGATAGGATCTGCACCATCGTCATTACTTGTTGTTTGGTTTAACTATCGATAGTCATATCGTGTATAATGTAATGCTTCTTTAATTGGCGCGCGAAAAATTGTTGGGTTTTATTACCTCCATGGTGTGTGGAGTGAAGATGGAAAGTAGATTCCATGGAGGTAGTTAGTCAGCATCACTTATTGTGGTGCCTTAGCCAGTCTATACTGTTTGTATATATATGTTGTTAATAGATTGGCCGCTATGGAGAAGGGGTCGTGAGAAAGGGAATTTTCTTGTTTGTCTTTCAGTGGTAACAACCCACGGTCGTGAGCATTTCGTACCGGTCACATGCTTATGGTGAAAATTACACATGTAAATAACATGGATTCATGAATGTGCATCATACAGATTGTTGTCTTTAATGTGTGACCATACTTACTTGTAGCATGGAACACAAATGTAAAAAATGTTGTTGTAATACAACGCAGTTAGTAGGGGGAAGAAATGACATTTTAATGACAGTTAATACAGCATTGCAAAATCAGCTGGTCGTGGCGTTCAATTACTGTGTTGCTGTCTTCCGAGTACATAAACATCGTGCTCGGGTGTGTGATTTATACGGAACTGCTTCCACTGTGTTAGCGAATCGGAACAGACTTAAAACTTCTGGTCCTTATAACATGGCGTCAATATTAACGCATATCTTTTGCCCGAAAAGGCTAACTACAGCAATTTGTAAATATAGGCCGTATTAATCGAGTCGGAATTTTCCATCGGTAGTGGGGAACTCTCAGCTGTTTTGTAATGGAAACTGTTGTATCGCAACTACAGTGAAGCCGGCGAAATGCTATCTCTCAGGATCTGTCAAATGCAGACTTTGAGAGGCCCTGGTATATTATAGGAATTAGCCATTAGTACGCTGGGTGAAAGTGCCAGCACTGCTGTCTCTCCGCCCGCATCTCGTTGTCGTGCGGTAGCGTTCTCGCTTCCCACGCCCGGGTTCGATTCCCGGCGGGGTCAGGGATTTTCTCTGCCTCGTGATGGCTCGGTGTTGTGTGCTGTCCTTAGGTTAGTTAGGTTTAAGTAGTTCTAAGTTCTAGGGGACTTATGACCACAGCAGTTGAGTCCCATAGTGCTCAGAGCCATTTGAACCATTTTTTGCTGTCTCCCCCCGCACCTTTCCTTACCCTTCATTACTATAGTGCTCTTTATACCACTCCATGTGCTTCCCTCGGCGAACGGCGAAACTCCCAAGAAAACTTCCAATACCTTTTCATTTTATGTCGACTCCATTAAGATTACGATTGCTGCCGACCTCAGCAATTTAACAGCTGTAGCACTACGGTAGGGTGATGGCCCTATTGTTTTTTATTGAGTGTCAACTCAACTGAGAAGCATCCCTGACCTCTTCAATGCGATTTCATTATCTGCTGCAGTTCATCAGCAAGAATGCACACCTAAGGTATCAGCATATGAGAATTATTTTATTTTATATGTGAAATTAATTGTTCACATAAGAAGTTTTAAAAAATATTTTTTTGAGAATGTCATATTGACACTTAATTTTAACATTGCATTTTTTGAGGTCATCAATGCTGCAGCTATGAAAAAACTTCTGAAATTTTAAGGTTTTGAAATTCGCTCAGTTATGCCACAGCACCAACTTAACAGTACAAGACTGTATCAAAGCAGCATCATTTTTCGAAATTTTACTGAAAATAAAGGCTATTGTGACTTTCTCTCATAGCTTTACACTAGCCAGTGACAAACTACGCAATGCTCAAAAAACAGTAAACAATAAAGAACTGAAACTGATACAAAGGACGTCCACTCGGTGGAACAGCTCATACTACATGCTCAAATGACTTTTGGAAGTCTGAAGTGAGCTTGCAATTGTAATCCATGAAAGTTCAAAACCGCCGTCATCCCTCACAGCAGAAAATTACTTAGTTACACAAGAAGTAATAGGTCATCTGGAACCTGTTGAAGAAGCAACAACAACAACCTCAGGGGAGTCATACGTCACTGCTTCCTTAATTATATCTCTTATACGAGGTATTTTTGCAAAGTTGTCAGACCTGGAAAGCATCTTAACAACTAATGAAGCACTAAGTGTTCTGGATTGCTTGATTAAATCAGTCAATGAAATACTGAAACCATTTAATACACGTAATGTTAATATGCTTGCTACGTTATTAGATCCTAGGTTGAAATACGTAACTTGGTTTCGGGGAATTTCAATCAAGAGCCGTACAACATTGCACAATCTAAACTAAGAACAATACCTGAAACAGAAGCTTCCATGGGCAGTGCTAATGGTCTAACAGTTTGAAATCGGATGATCTATTTTCTTTTTTTTTTCTTTCTTTTTGCCCAATCAGTAGCAGCGTAACATCGATGTCGTTACACCAGTGATTCCATAACTGACATACGTCAATATTTTGAAAAACCTGTAACTGACAAGACAGCTTGTGAGTTAGAATTCTGGGCAAAATCTAATAGTACGTTGCGGTGTAATGGCCACTAACTATTTGTGTTGTCCGGCGACTTCACTTCCTACGAAGGGGGATTTCTTCAGGGTTGCAGAAATAATTAATGAAAAACGCAACAGACTGAAGCAGAAGAATTCAAATACCTGATTTTTTATTAAAAAATGCATATGTTGTATTGTTGTCTTAAATCAACAAAAATTCCTCTAAGTTATTTTTCGTTTGAAATACTTGCTTGAAACAATCGATTCTTAATCGATACACCGATAGTTTATGAAAACACTATCGAAAATATCACATATGTCAGTTACCGATGTTTGAATAACACTAGTGGCCTCGCTCGCGGCGCGTATCCAGGTATGATGTACAGGGCTTTTAACACACAAATATGAGCTCACTCGATAATATATTAGATACTTCCTTGAAAGAGCACACCTGCCTGTTTGTAGCGTTATAGATGCAGTAAAACTAGAACCAGGAAGCCATGACAGAATGGCACTATTGAGCTATGGTATTCCTACGTGCCTAACCGTGAATGAAGTTGTCCGATTTGTTGATTTGTCAACGCGGGCTTTCCATAGTGTCTACAAGGAATGGTGTACCAGCCATGTAACGCGGTGTAAGAAAAGTAGTCGTACAAAGACGTTAACCGACACAGGTCGGAGATGAGTACCACGCCTTGCCAGTGTCGGTCGAGTTCAAACCCGACAGGAATCGCTAGTGTCAGTGATTGCAGGTCCAACTAGCTTTAGATCGAACATTGCAAAGGTTTTAAACAGGTACATATAATGAAAACTATAAATTTTAACCTGTTGTCCAGGGGCATGAGCGATGTGTCGATTAGAAAGATGAACGTGTGAAAGAACGCTGCGAGGCAGCTACTGCCGAAGCACAGTATGTGCAACAAAGGTCTTATATTGGGTCGCGCAGAGGTGGGCAGTTGTTGTTCAGGAGTAGCGTGTCAGAGGCTGGCAGTGTGTTGCGAGGCTTCGGAGCAGGCAGTCGCTTAGTACTAAATATTCAGTGTAATAATTTCACTGTTGTGCATTAATGATTTATGGAAGAAATAATATCTGAGGTAAAATGCTACAAATACTACACTCCTGGAAATGGAAAAAAGAACACATTGACACCGGTGTGTCAGACCCACCATACTTGCTCCGGACACTGCGAGAGGGCTGTACAGGCAATGATCACACGCACGGCACAGCGGACACACCAGGAACCGCGGTGTTGGCCGTCGAATGGCGCTAGCTGCGCAGCATTTGTGCACCGCCGCCGTCAGTGTCAGCCAGTTTGCCGTGGCATACTGAGCTCCATCGCAGTCTTTAACACTGGTAGCATGCCGCGACAGCGTGGACGTGAACCTTATGTGCAGCTGACGGACTTTGAGCGAGGGCGTATAGTGGGCATGCGGGAGGCCGGGTGGACGTACCGCCGAATTGCTCAACACGTGGGGCGTGAGGTCTCCACAGTACATCGATGTTGTCGCCAGTGGTCGGCGGAAGGTGCACGTGCCCGTCGACCTGGGACCGGACCGCAGCGACGCACGGATGCACGCCAAGACCGTAGGATCCTACGCAGTGCCGTAGGGGACCGCACCGCCACTTCCCAGCAAATTAGGGACACTGTTGCTCCTGGGGTATCGGCGAGGACCATTCGCAACCGTCTCCATGAAGCTGGGCTACGGTCCCGCACACCGTTAGGCCGTCTTCCGCTCACGCCCCAACATCGTGCAGCCCGCCTCCAGTGGTGTCGCGACAGGCGTGAATGGAGGGACGAATGGAGACGTGTCGTCTTCAGCGATGAGAGTCGCTTCTGCCTTGGTGCCAATGATGGTCGTATGCGTGTTTGGCGCCGTGCAGGTGAGCGCCACAATCAGGACTGCATACGACCGAGGCACACAGGACCAACACCCGGCATCATGGTGTGGGGAGCGATCTCCTACACTGGCCGTACACCACTGGTGATCGTCGAGGGGACACTGAATAGTGCACGGTACATCCAAACCGTCATCGAACCCATCGTTCTACCATTCCTAGACCGGCAAGGGAACTTGCTGTTCCAACAGGACAATGCACTTCCGCATGTATCCCGTGCCACCCAACGTGCTCTAGAAGGTGTAAGTCAACTACCCTGGCCAGCAAGATCTCCGGATCTGTCCCCCATTGAGCATGTTTGGGACTGGATGAAGCGTCGTTTCACGCGGTCTGCACGTCCAGCACGAACGCTGGTCCAACTGAGGCGCCAGGTGGAAATGGCATGGCAAGCCGTTCCACAGGACTACATCCAGCATCTCTACGATCGTCTCCATGGGAGAATAGCAGCCTGCATTGCTGCGAAAGGTGGATATACACTGTACTAGTGCCGACATTGTGCATGCTCTGTTGCCTGTGTCTATGTGCCTGTGGTTCTGTCAGTGTGATCATGTGATGTATCTGACCCCAGGAATGTGTCAATAAAGTTTCCCCTTCCTGGGACAATGAATTCACGGTGTTCTTATTTCAATTTCCAGGAGTGTATTATGAAATTTTGATGAAGAATCTTTCTACATATTGTTACATCGATCTACAATAACGTAATCAATATTCATGTACTTATGCGCTTTTACCGTAGAACGAATTTGAATAAGACCAGCTTTGTATTTAACCCCAAGTTTTTTTGTTTTTTTTTAGCGTGTGTGTGTGTGAATTAGTAAAGGACCAAACTGCTGAGGTCATCGGTCCCTAGACTTACACACTACTTAAACTAACTCAACGCTAAGGACAACACTCACACCCATGCCCGAGGGAGGACTCGAACCTCCGGCGGGAGGGGCCGCACGATTAGTGACATAGCGCCTCTAACCGCGCGGCCAAGTTTTTTTTATATCATTTGTTTGCGAAAATGTAATTTTTTATGATATGGCTTACGAACTGCAAGTCAATTTCACAATATAGTAAGATTTTCAAGTCATTCTCCTCAAACGTGTTCCGCCTCCCAATTCCAAGTCGTTTTTATTCAAACAAATTCTAAATGAGTGTCAGTCAAATATCTTGTATTTTGGCTTTGCAACTGTAGTTAGTTTAGTAGTGGAAGTTGTCAACAAGGCGCTATACAAAATCGTAGTGGCTCCGTAATGGTGTGGGCTATGTTTACATGGAACGGAACCTGTCCTCTGGTCCAACTGAACCGATCACGATAGTATAACGACGTTTCCAACTAGCTATACTCATACGAAATTTCAGTAAAACCCACTCAGAGGTGAATTCACCATTGACTAACTCGTGGATAGATGCACAGACTCCAAATTTTTATACTTATTCTCGTAAGAAGACGTTGTGATACTTCTGTGTTGGCATTTCCAAGTCTTCTATCCCTTCGTGATTGAGTCTTCAACTCACGAAAATTAGGAAAGATTTGTAAGTAATGAGTGGATGATTTCTCATCCACCTGTACCGTTATCAATCACTCTGTTCCGAAATAAAAAGCCCATTTCATTAATTTGATACGCTATTTCAAAGATATGAATATAAGTTAGAACTTCTGCTAAGAATCTTGGTCTGAATATCTCTGTAACTTCTTTCAAAATGTATTGCGTATTTATTGCTTCAGACAAAAATGTACCTTCTCGAGTACTCATTTTTTGCTTTCTATAGGGTAATTCTTTTAACACTTAAAAAAACCCCGAAGCGACTTATATGACGCTGAGACAATTAGTTTAATAAAAGACGCATGGGTTCGCAAGTGTCGGGAAATACCCCAAAGATGAATGACAAATGTTTAACATGTGACGTCATAACATGACGTACCTCGCCATACTCGTTGCTGTTGAGCCTATCATTAAGAAGCACTTGATCATCTCAACCCACGTCAAGTACTGCCGTCGGTGTGGCTCTGGATCTAGGTGCGGGACTTCAGCACGTGGGGCTCAGGGTTCGACTCTTGCGTCTGGCAGCCTGCAGTATCATCATTACGTTAGACAGTTATATGTTTACATTCAGGTAAGATTTATTATTTTATTTATCGGTCTCACGGTCTCCCCTGGTTTACTGCAAAGTACAGTAAAAAAAATTACCGTATTGCATCACAAGTAAATGATTATAAGCTTCCGAATTGCATCGTTACCAGTAAATTACTTACGTTTTCTATACTAAATAATATCTGTGAACAAAAAATGAAGGGGAAAAAGGAAAGAAACACGAAAAAGAACAGCTTTTACTTGGTTACAGCGAGGACAATAATTCTATAATTCCTACGTCTACAGCCAATCACATTTACCAAAGGTGTTCGAAATTAACATCATTTGTTCGAATGCAGGTATTGCATTGCTCAGTCATCCCTTCACGACCAAGCCAAAGCCCAATCGCTGTGCGCGTGGCGAGGTACGTCGTCTGGTGACATCACACGTTCTACAGTTCTCATCCATTTTTGGGCATTTCCAGATATTTGCGGCCCCACGTGCCTTGTGTTAAACCACTTGTCTCAGTGTCCTCTACGTCGCTTCGCGGTCTTTTAAACGTTAATAAGGATCACCCAATATACATAAATTCTTTCTGGAACTCATTTCTTGATTATCAGTGTAACTGTTTGCTGAATTATTGCCAAATTGTTGAACTTACAAATGGTTGTCTATTGATAAGGGCAATTGATGATGGCCGTCTGTTCGTGCCAAATATGCCGAATAAAACATTTCATTCAAATTACAGGTGGCACCAGTAAGACCTAGACGTCTTTGTATCTTTACTGTGAGACCAATTAATATTTTATGCGATTGCAGGCTTTCTCGGCGTATTTCAGCTATGAAATCTTCACGGGTTATTAGCCGAGTGGCGTCTTCTTTTAGTCGCAACGTTTCAATGGATTGAGTATCCATCATCTTCAGGCGAAGTACCACTTCGACGACGCCACTCGGCCGATAACCCGTGAAGATTTCATAATTAATATTTTATTTATTATTTTTACTGCAGATTGTGATATTAGAACATTTTCACTTTCACTGTACTTCATTAAAAGCAGATTTTGTAATGAAAGTGAGTATACGAGAATAGTATGTGAGTACAAGGAAAAAGTAACCATATATTCTTGACAGTTGACTCTTTGTTTGTTAGTGCCCTTGTCGTTGAATGTTGCCCGTCACTCTGGAACACTCACCACGTTGGATTAACAGGAGAGATAGAGGGGACCCGATGTTTCGTGACAGAGAGCGCGAGAGCGTTCTAGAGACGATCAACAAACTCCAGTGAGAGACGCTACAAGAGGGGCATTCTTATCTCTGAAAGATTTGCTATTGAAATTCCGAAAAAGTGCGTTGTGGATCACAGTAACATAATAGTTTCTGACAAAACTCTTGAATTCATGATACGAAAAACTGCGGGACATTTGCAAAAGATCAGAACCCAATAAAGTAAACTATAACATGAGTTATGCCAACGGGATGAACTTCTTATTGTGGAGAAATAATATCCTGTGAAAATATACGTAGACAGTAACGCTATGGATTTAATACCAACGGGAAAAAGTAAGTCAACGGTGTGTGGCGGAGGGTACTTCTTGTACCACCGTATATCCCCCCCCCCCTAACCAGTCGTGAAAGGGGCGTGGGAAAAAAGACTGTCGTTTAACCTACACATTACCTCTAATTTCTCGTTGTGACGGACAGGCATGCGGAAGGAAGTAATATGATGTCTATATAATAAATAAAATTTTTTATTACTTGTAATATGTTTTATTGTACCACATCCATACGCCATGAGGTTAACAGTTCAGATGTTGGAGAGAGAGAGCCTTTAGTAGTTCTTATATTTTCAATGTCAGAAGGACTAATAACTATTACAGATTCTTGAAGTTTAATGTTAGCTACGTCACTTCCTGTAATTAATACATCTTTGACATTTTCTGACATACAATGTCTACAAAAATCCTTTTCATTAATACTTGTTTTGTAAATAAAACCGCCTTTTCTTGCTGCAACTTCATTTATTTTTTCCAGACGCTTTTCGCCTTTTTCTTGGTCTAAGGCATCATCAATGGGATCTATAACGATACAGTTTTGTTATTTTTAAATTATCACACAGTTTATGTCTTGATTTTTTTTATGTAAATAAGTAATTACTTACGGTTTGCTGTGATCTGCGTTTCCTCTCATCTGGTCTGGAGGTCGCTCTAGCACTTTATTATCGACGCATAAGCACAAATTTGCATTCAGAACTTTTTCTCAAAAAAACAAAGCGGGGCACACACGTAATGAAGTTATAATATTTACGTTGTTAAAAGCACAGTGTCCGAAGAAATAGCTACATCGAGTGGAAAAACAATAATACACTCCTGGAAATTGAAATAAGAACACCGTGAATTCATTGTCCCAGGAAGGGGAAACTTTATTGACACATTCCTGGGGTCAGATACATCACATGATCACACTGACAGAACCACAGGCACATAGACACAGGCAACAGAGCATGCACAATGTCGGCACTAGTACAGTGTATATCCACCTTTCGCAGCAATGCAGGCTGCTATTCTCCCATGGAGACGATCGTAGAGATGCTGGATGTAGTCCTGTGGAACGGCTTGCCATGCCATTTCCACCTGGCGCCTCAGTTGGACCAGCGTTCGTGCTGGACGTGCAGACCGCGTGAGACGACGCTTCATCCAGTCCCAAATATGCTCAATGGGGGACAGATCCGGAGATCTTGCTGGCCAGGGTAGTTGACTTACACCTTCTAGAGCACGTTGGGTGGCACGGGATACATGCGGACGTGCATTGTCCTGTTGGAACAGCAAGTTCCCTTGCCGGTCTAGGAATGGTAGAACGATGGGTTCGATGACGGTTTGGATGTACCGTGCACTATTCAGTGTCCCCTCGACGATCACCAGTGGTGTACGGCCAGTGTAGGAGATCGCTCCCCACACCATGATGCCGGGTGTTGGCCCTGTGTGCCTCGGTCGTATGCAGTCCTGATTGTGGCGCTCACCTGCACGGCGCCAAACACGCATACGACCATCATTGGCACCAAGGCAGAAGCGACTCTCATAGCTGAAGACGACACGTCTCCATTCGTCCCTCCATTCACGCCTGTCGCGACACCACTGGAGGCGGGCTGCACGATGTTGGGGCGTGAGCGGAAGACGGCCTAACGGTGTGCGGGACCGTAGCCCAGCTTCATGGAGACGGTTGCGAATGGTCCTCGCCGATACCCCAGGAGCAACAGTGTCCCTAATTTGCTGGGACGTGGCGGTGCGGTCCCTTACGGCACTGCGTAGGATCCTACGGTCTTTGCGTGCATCCGTGCGTCGCTGCGGTCCGGTCCCAGGTCGACGGGCACGTGCACCTTCCGCCGACCACTGGCGACAACATCGATGTACTGTGGAGACCTCACGCCCCACGTGTTGAGCAATTCGGCGGTACGTCCACCCGGCCTCCCGCATGCCCACTATACGCCCTCGCTCAAAGTCCGTCAACTGCACATACGGTTCACGTCCACGCTGTCGCGGCATGCTACCAGTGTTAAAGACTGCGATGGAGCTCCGTATGCCACGGCAAACTGGCTGACACTGACGGCGGCGGTGCACAAATGCTGCGCAGCTAGCGCCATTCGACGGCCAACACCGCGGTTCCTGGTGTGTCCGCTGTGCCGTGCATGTGATCATTGCTTGTACAGCCCTCTCGCAGTGTCCGGAGCAAGTATGGTGGGTCTGACACACCGGTGTCAATGTGTTCTTTTTTTCCATTTCCAGGTGTGTAGTACACCACAAAACTAAGGAGAAACACGGTGTGTGAAAAAGTACACAGTTCTTCTTATGTGTCGGTAATAAAGTTGTAGTGATACCTCCAGACCAGATGAGAGGAAACGCAGATCACAGCGAACCGTAAGTAATTACTTATTTACGTAAAAAATCACGACCCGAACTGTTTGAAAATAAAAAAGGAACAAAACTGTATCGTTATTGATCCCACTGATGATGCCTTATAGCAAGAAAAAGACGAAAAGCCTTTGGAAAAAATAAATTAAGTTGTAGCAAGAAAAGGAGGTTTTATTTACAAAACAAGTATTTCTGTGCTTGCTTCAGAGGATGGCCACGCAAACAAATTTGCTTTTTCATGAAATTTACTCCATATATTTCTATAGCATTTATCCAATACAGGTCACAAAGTTTTGCATAGGTCATCGATAACTCTGTGTGAGCAACTACAATCATGAGCGACCTGTTCCCATCGGCAAATACGTACAACATGATAGATAAAAATCCCAAGCATTTAATGTGTAAACTGAGTCACGTTCTTCTTCTTCTGCAAACTGGACATTCTTCTTATTATTATTGTTAGACAACGAAAAATGTTTTTTCATGGTTCATGGCTTTTTACATATACTCCAGAAACCAAGATGATAACACATCCTGTGGTATATGATTAATTCCATAAATACCCATCTGATGTATGCCCTCTACCATGTGCTGTAATGAATTGCTATACAGGAAGCATAAGTATCAAACGGACTGGAATTAAAGTGTAAACAGGTGAACCTCATAAGGTGTTTGTGGGAGGGAGTGAGACTGCTCCTCGTGAGCTTCACCCTATCCCAGACTGCACGATCCCACAATTTTGTTCCGGTACTGCACTATACTATACCACATGGCTAATACACTGTACTACCCTGACCTAAACAGTGTTTGGATACAGTGCTATTGTGTATTGTGTATTGAAATGGGGACCTAGAAACGATGGAGAGGCTTCGAACCGCCATAGCTCTCAGTGGTTCACAACCTCACTACAGGTCACAGCAGTCCACCCACCCCATCGCCGCCCCACACCGAACACAAGGTTATTGTGCCGATCGGTCCCCAGTGGACCCCACCGGGAACGTCTCATACCAGACGAGTGTAACACCAATGTTCGCGTGATAGAGTAATTATGGTGTACACATACATGGAGATAGTGTTTCCGCAGCAATCACCGACATAGTGTAACTGAGGTGGAATAAGGGGAACCAGCACGCATTCGCCGAGGTAGATAGAAAACCGTCTTAAAAATCATCCACAGGCTGGTCGGCACACCGGATGTAGACACTAATCCGCCGGGCGGATTCTTGCTGGGGACCGGCACGCCTTTCCGCTCGGGAACAGCGCATTAGACCGCACGGCTAGTCCGGCGGGCTACAGTGCTATACTATGTGGTACAGTCTGACTAATGCACTGTACTAGCCCATCCCAAATCGCATTCAAGTACAACACCATACATTACCGCCTGGCTGTTGTGCTGTGCTACCTGCATGTAAGGGTGACAAGTCTTATCCCATGACTTCCGGACATGACTTCACTTGCTTTCGCCACGTGGTGAAGACACTTACCACAGCACTCATCGAACACCCGCCAAGTTGCGCAGTTTCCGAGAAACCACAATCTGCCCTCGGTCAAACTCAGATGAATCGTGTACCCTCCACATTCTACGTATGGTCAGCACGCTCACTGATACTGCATGCACTGTACTTGTGTCTGACTAACGGTCATTTCTCCACATATGTATGACATATGTGCTGGTCATTTTGATTTTTACACTAAACTAAAAAGATTGTTTAAATGATGACTTCCAAAGGAACTTAGAACAGGCAGTATGGAGTTCCACACGTAGGACAAGTGACCTGATGGCTATACATAGACCTACAGGTCTCTGAAGGAGTGGACACTTTCTATCAGGCAAGTTACTTTCCTCTGTAAGAGCGTCTTGGATTCTGACGTCGTAGAGTTGTGCCAGTATTCCAGGTCCGCCATTCTATATTACCACAAGTGACCTACTTCCACCAGCATGACAACGTTCCATCTTGATTTTTTGAATTTCTCGCCAATTTACACTTAATGTAACAGCCCTGCTTCCACAGTGACATCGTAGGAGTGGGGGAAAAGCCACTACCAAAATGATTGGGCCAGAATAATTTGAATTTCTCGCCTAAATTTGAATCTCCCAACATTTGATACATAGGTTAACTGGCCTTTGTCAGAAATCTGACAACAACACATGACACCATCGGTGACGCCATGTGAAATCTGACAACAATACACTGTGTTTTTGAACGCCCCAGTATTCCTACTGTTGACGGTTAATGGAGCGCTTGCAGCACCTATTAACCACTTGAAAGTGACCAATAGGTTGACACTGGAATGTTGGATTTTTTAATAAATGTGTGGTCAGTTGTGAACATGAAGTCTTTCAAAGAGTAATTGAGTTAAACATTCGTCTGTGAAATAGAAGAAGTTGTTGGGAAGAAATGATTGCAAATAATGTTTAAAATGTGCTTTAGTACCTGTTATCCATTTCGATTTTATTTGACAAATTATCAAAGATTTTTTATGTGCATGTTGAACCCCTTTAGAAGCGTCTAACAGATTTAGTAATGATGCAGGTGTGGACATTACTATTTTTCTCAAATTGTGATAGGTTATTAACAATTTTTAATCAGCGAATATATGGATTGTGCTGGGTCATCTACATCTACATCCATACTCCGCAAGCCACCTGACGGTGTGTGGCGGAGGGTACCTTGAGTATCTCTATCGGTTCTCCCTTCTATTCCAGTCTCGTATTGTTCGTGGAAAGAAGGATTGTCGGTATGCTTCTGTGTGGGCTCTAATCTCTCTGATTTTATCCTCATGGTCTCTTCGCGAGATATACGTAGGAGGGAGCAATATACTGCTTGACTCTTCGGTGAAGGTATGTTCTCGAAACTTCAACAAAAGCCCGTATCGAGCTACTGAGCGTCTCTCCTGCAGAGTCTTCCACTGGAGTTTATCTATCATCTCCGTAACGCTTTCGCGATTACTAAATGATCCTGTAACGAAGCGCGCTGCTCTCCGTTGGATCTCCTCTATCTCTTCTATCAATCCTACCTGGTACAGATCCCACACTGCTGAGCAGTATTCAAGCAGTGGGCGAACAAGTGTACTGTAACCTACTTCCTTTGTTTTCAGAATGCATTTCCTTAGGATTCTTCCAAGGAATCTCAGTCTGGCATCTGCTTTACCAACGATCAACTTAATATGATCACTCCATTTTAAATCACTCCTAATGTGTACTCCCAGATAATTTATGGAATTAACTGCTTCCATAAGGGATCTATCTTTCTATGTATTCGCAACACATTACATTTATCTACATTGAGATTCAATTGCCATTCCCTGCACCATGCGTCAATTCGCTGCAGATCCTCCTGCATTTCAGTACAATTTTCCATTGTTACAACCTCTCGATATACCACAGCAACATCCGCAAAAAGCCTCAGTGAACTTCCGATGTCATCCACAAGGTCATTTATGTATATTGTGAATAGCAACGGTCCTACGACACTCCCCTGCGGCACACCTGAAATCACTCTTACTTCGGAAGACTTCTCTCCATTGAGAATGACATGCTGCGTTCTGTTATCTAGGAACTCTTCAATCCAATCACACAATTGGTCTGATAGTCCATATGCTCTTACTTTGTTCATTAAACGACTGTGAGGAACTGTATCGAACGCCTTGCGGAAGTCAAAAAACACGGCATCTACCTGTGAACCCGTGTCTATGGCCCTCTGAGTCTGATGGACAAATAGCGCGAGCTGGGTTTCACACGACCGCCTTTTTCGAAACCCATGCTGATTCCTACAGAGTAGATTTCTAGTCTCCAGAAAAGTCATTATACTCGAACATAATACGTGTTCCAAAATTCTACAACTGATCGACGTTAGAGATATAGGTCTATAGTTCTGCACATCTGCTCGACGTCCCTTCTTGAAAACGGGGATGACCTGTGCCCTTTTCCAATCCTTTGGAACGCTACGCTCTTCTAGAGACCTACGGTACACCGCTGCAAGAAAGGGGGCAAGTTCCTTCGCGTACTGTGTGTAAAATCGAACTGGTATCCCGTCAGGTCCAGCGGCCTTTCCTCTTTTGAGCGATTTTAATTGTTTCTCTATCCCTCTGTCGTCTATTTCGATATCTACCATTTTGTCATCTGTGCGACAATCTAGAGAAGGAACTACAGTGCAGTCTTCCGCTGTGAAACAGCTTTGGAAAAAGACATTTAGTATTTCGGCCTTTAGTTTGTCATCCTCTGTTTCAGTACCATTTTGGTCACAGAGTGTCTGGACATTTTGTTTTGATCCACCTACCGCTTTGACATAAGGCCAAAATTTCTTAGGATTTTCTGCCAAGTCAGTACATAGAACTTTACTTTCGAATTCATTGAACGCCTCTCGCATAGCCCTCCTCACACTACATTTCGCTTCGCGTAATTTTTGTTTGTCTGCAAGGCTTTGGCTATGTTTATGTTTGCTGTGAAGTTCCCTTTACTTCCGCAGCAGTTTTCTAACTCGGTTGTTGTACCACGGTGGCTCTTTTCCATCTCTTACGATCTTGCATGGCACATACTCATCTAACGCATATTGTACGATGGTTTTGAACTTTTTCCACTGATCCTCAACACTATCTGTACTTGAGACAAAACTTTTGTGTTGAGCCGTCAGGTACTCTGTAATCTGCTTTTTGTCACTTTTGCTAAACAGAAAAATCTTCCTACCTTTTTTAATATTTCTATTTACGGCTGAAATCATCGATGCAGTAGCCGCTTTATGATCGCTGATTCCCTGTTCTGCGGTAACTGTTTCAAATAGTTCGGGTCTGTTTGTCACCAGAAGGTCTAATATGTTATCGCCACGAGTCGGTTCTCTGTTTAACTGCTCAAGGTAGTTTTCAGATAAAACACTTAAAAAATTTCACTGGATTCTTTGTCCCTGCCACCCGTTATGAACGTTTGAGTCTCCCAGTCTATATCAGGAAAATTAAAATCTCCACCCAGAACTATAACATGCTGGGGAAATCTACTCGAAATATTTTCCAAATTATCCTTCAGGTGCTCAGCCACAACAGCTGCTGAGCCAGGGGGCCTATAGAGACATCCAATTACCATGTCTGAGCCTGCTTTAACCGTGATCTTCACCCAAATTATTTCACATTTAGGATCTCTGTCAATTTCCTTCGATACTATTGCACTTCTTATCGCTATAAACACGCCTCTTCCTTCACTGTCCAGCCTGTCTCTGCGGTATACATTCCAATCTAAGTTTAGGATTTCATTACTGTTTACGTCTCATTTCAGCCAACTTTTCTGTCCCTAGTACTACGTATATGGGCATTGTGACCTTTATTAATGAGAGCAGTTCTGGGACCTTTCTATAGACGCTCCTGCAGTTTACTATTACCACATTAATATTGTTATTCCCTGTTGCATTTTGCCTACTCCTACCTTGCCGCGTCTCAGGAGGCGCCTTGTCGAGCCTAGGGAGGGAATTCTCTAACCTAAAAAACCCCCATGTGCACTCCACACGTACTCCTCTACCCTTGCAGCCGCTTCCGGCGTGTAGTGCACGCCTGACCTATTCAGGGGGACCCTACATTTCTCCACCCGATAGCGGAGGTCGAGAAATTTGCACCCCAGATCTCCGCAGAATCGTCTGAGCCTCTGGTTTAAGCCTTCTACTCGGCTCCAAACCAGAGGATCGCGATCGGTTCTGGGAGCGATACTACAAATAGTTAGCTCAGATTCCACCCCACGAGCGAGGCTTTCCGCCTTCACCAATTCCGCCAGCCGCCTGTACGAACTGAGGATGACCTCTGAACCCAGACGGTGCTGACATAAGCAACAATTTGCAGTCGGATGCACCCAGTGCTCTCTACCGCCGCCGGCAGGGCCTCCTCCACATCTCGGATGAGACCCCCTGGCACGCAGACAAAGTGAACACTGGCCTTTTTCCCCGACCTTTCCGCTATTTCCCTAAGGGGCTCCATCACCCGCCTAACGTTGGAGCTCCCAATAACTAATAAACCCCTCCCCTCGTGTGCCTGCTCGGACCTTGTTGAAGGAGCGGCCACATGTCCACTCACAGTTACAATATCTGACATCTTGAAGAGACAACTTTAAGATGACTATGGAAGAACATCACATATAATACCCAATGCTCGCCTGTGAACAATCAATAGTTCCTAAGTGATGAGTTACCCCAGAAAATTATGCCGTAAGATATTAATGAGTGGAAATATAGAAAATATCTTTGGATGTTTATCTATTTGTTTCCAAAACAAACAATTACGCGAGAAGGAAAGGTTGTTGAACTTTGATGCTTTAGAAGCTCAATATTGTAATGCTTCCAGTTTCACCAAGCAATGTGGCGTAGTAGTAGGACATTGGACACATATTCGGGTGGATGGTGGTTCAAATATGCTTCTTGCCATCCAGACCGGGATGGTTATTTTGAGAGTGTACAGCGGACTTTCTTCGCCAAACTTTGGTAGCCTCAGCTCGCGCGCTCTGTCACTTTTAATCCAGCCATCGACGGGACGTTAAACTCTAATTTCCTTCCTGCCTTCCAGCTTCCTGGATTTCTGAAACCCGGTTTACATGATCTGGTGGAAATGAAATCGCAGACGGGTGCTAACAAATATTAAAATCCAAATTGTCAGCAAATTAAAATTTTCATGCGACAGAGTTTCTTCCTTGGACTTGTATTCAATTGGATTTTTGCCAGATTGTTTCTTAGCCATTTTACGCAGCTTGCAGCAGGTATGACAGGGTGAGAGAAACAACGGAGAGCGGCTCTGGTTGAGATGCGCAGTTTCAGCCACTCGGCGACTGGCCAGCCACAGGAGGGAGAGAGGTGGAACCAGGTGCGTTACGCCAAAGGTCGAGGGGTCGCGATATGACGTGACGGCACACGTTGTCGCCGATGGGGCGGACGCGAGCAGACGCGGAGGAAACGTTACTCTCCAACGGCGACACACTAATGCCTTTCAAGCGACTAGCCCACAGGCTGCAGAGCCATGGTTTGCTCTCTAAAAGTAAATAAACCAGACTCTCTGTCTACCACAAAACCTTAGAGAACCCTATTGCGTATGAGGCTACGACGCTGATCAATGATATTTGGCTGTCAATGATTTTCGCTCTGAGACCACTCAAGAGTGTCACCATATCAGATGCATTTTTGGTAGCGGCCCCTTTACCTAAATCGGACAAACACCAGGCCATTGCGAATAATATAACAGTATCACACTAACATTTTATCATCCCGAATTAAGAGTGAAAAAAAAATTGTGAAGTGCAGCTAGAAAGCAGTCGGAAGGTTTTTAAAGTGATTAGAAAGTAATTAAATGAAACAACAAGTTTACTGTTACCAGTAACCGGTGACTGGTAACAGTAAACTTGTTGTTTCCTTTAATGTCAATAACAATCACGGTAAAGCCTAACCTAAAATGTTCGCATTTAAAGATTAGAAAGTACTTTTAAACACGGACATACTTGCTTAATGTTTGCTCTCGAATTAACACAAAAGCTAGGAAGTGCTAGCAATTCAATAGTAGGTACTTCCTGTGTTTCAGGTAATTATAAAACTACGACTACTATAAGAGAAAGTTACGAATTGCAGAGGTAGTGAAGCAGACAGTAAAGTACTCCTGGTTTACGGTTTTATCTTCCTTAGCTCTAGGTAGTATCTATTCTGTACTAAAATGCAGTGACAGTTCGACAGCGGTAGTACCTTCTAGTTAAGCCTTCCATTCACACAAACATACATCAACTTCCACTCATACACGTATACATCAAACATACATCAGTGTTGTGGTCCATAAATCACAGTCTCCAAATTAGTACATGTACAGTAAGAAAAATATTAACAATAACCAAAACGTACCTACCATTTTATCTGTAGAGTAGATGATCGTTCGAAACCTGAAGCTAAATACAGGGCTATTCAAAAAGGTGGAACAGGTTTCAAACATTTATTGCTCCCAAACCACAAAAATCGAAATACAATTCCAGCGTTCCTGGAAGGAGAAAAGTTCAAATTTTTACACATTCAACGTGAGTGCCACGTGTTACACGACAAATATCAAAACGTTGGCTCATTTCCTGCCACACACGACACAGCTGGTCTCTCGTCATCGAATTAGCGCCCTAAAACAAAACTACAGCTTCCACAATGCGATGCCGCAGACTTTCAAGTGTGTCAGGCATAAGGGGAGGGGGATAAAAACGCGGTCTTTACGTTACCCCACCCATAAAAGTCACAAAGTGTTAGGTCTGGAGACCTAGGAAGAGCTGTGAATTCGATAACGAGAGACCAGTTGCGTCGTGTGTAGCAGGAAATGAGCCACCGTTCTGATATTTATCTTGTAACACATGGTGCTCACATTGAATGCATAAAAATTGAACTTTTCTCTTTCCAGGAACGTTGGAATTGTGTTTCTATCTTTTGCAGTTTGGAAGCAATAAATGTTTGAAATCTGTTCCTCCTTTTTGAATTGTTGTAAACAGGAGCCGCTGTGAATCATTTTTATTTATTTTTTTTTTTTTAGACGTTCGCCAGTTCAACATGAATCGTTCCACAGTCGAATACCACTCATTTTTACGTTCTCAGTACACGTACATTTCCAACCGACAAAAAAAGTGTTTTTGATTCGTAGCCTTTTCGTTTCGTAGATTCTGTATGTAAAAGTAGATTTCTTGTTTTTTTAGTCACATTAACATTCTCAATTCTATTCACGAGCATTATCACTGTTTGCTCATCTCTAATTTGAAACGTGGTGCCTTCCTTTGAAAGAAAATAAAGGAGCAAAATTCTTATCAATTACTTTCTTTTATAATAGTTTAAATTGGTACTGATGCACTTGTGTACTTTGCAGGAAGTGTAGACTTAACTTTCTCATTAGTAATTAATATTTTAATAATGAAAAGGGAAAGTAATAAACGTTAAAAAGTTTACTGCAAATTGAAAGGATTAAATACATATGAGGGGCTCAGCAATTACAGATCCTAATTTAAAATTATGTTCTTCGTGGACAAACTCGCAAAAATTCTCGCCCTTCGTAACCAAAATTATTCACCATATTCTTCACAAAGCAGTCTCACTGGCATCCACTAAACAGCTCGTTCCCAGAGATACCGTAACCGTTACATTACATTAAGTTACACAGTGAGAACAATAAGTGGAAATCGAGTTACATTTCCTTGCTAAAGTCGCCAAAAAGAAAATCATATATAAAGTTTTACTTATAGTTCTCACAGATAGTCTTCCTCTATACCAAATATTTTACGAGTTTTTTTAAATAATAAACTTTTTTTTACATTAACTCAAGTACATTATTTGCACGTTCATTCTTCTTAGGATGTGGCATTTCCATTATACATTAGATGTTGTCGGAATGATGGAACCACACGCACAGAATTAATGGGGCTTCGCTGTATGTTTTCTCATGGTATCACACCTCAGTTCTCTCCCAAGGAGAGACTTTCTCTCCCGTGCGTCACATGAAGCGAACAAAAACCAGATTTCAATGCATTGTTCAGTGCTTTATGAAAGGGAGTGTAAAACGATTAAAATTGTTAGGATACTTATCTCTACTGTTATTGACTATATTTTTTATCTTCCATTAACGCTTCCTTTCGTAGCCTGTTGTCAACCGATAAAACACCTGTCTGAGATGACAACTTCACATGTAAAGCTCAATTAAGGACATGGACCCCACATACCGTAGACACTGCGGCTCTAGATTCGTATCAACACCCGAATGCTTCACTTTAATTAAATTAGCTCGTATGTTAGCAGTAAACTGCGGGCAATAAAGAGCTATCAGATGACAACAATACTATGATTCAGAAGTACAGAAGAGTAAACTACATGTGAAGTCACAAACCCTACTAATGCCAAATTCTTCTCTTTCATGGCTTCTAAGGTACTCTAAACTCCCGCACCGATTTTTCATGTCGCGTCCAAATGCTTCTATTTTGTGCTACTTCCTGCCAATTATTTACGCCGATCCTCTTGCAAACCGTTTCAATTTCATTTATACATGTATTCCTGGATCTCCCCCTTGGTCGCTTACGAAATAACTTCTCCACCAATGTTTTGGAAACCTTTTTCTATCATTGTCAGCAGATACCCTACCTATTGAAGTCTTCTGATTTTATCATACTCATTATTGTTATTTGTTGTGACAGCATATGGATTTGCGTGTTATGCCTTCTCTTCCAGCTTTGCAATTAATTTAGTATCGACGAAAGATTTTCCTATAAACTTTCTTTTCAAATACGCGTATTTGGTGTTCTTCCCTCTTAGTTAAACTCTATCTCTCTGCTGCATAGCTTTTGACTGGCCTGATGCTTATGTTATATAACTTCATTTTTCCTTGTAGTAGTGTAGGCACTACAGGTTATTGTATGGAGAAGGAGGCTCTATTAGCATTTTGTAGTCTCATTTTCCCTTTTACATGTGTCTGAAGTTGTTCGTCTACCATTGCTTCCAGAAATTTGAACTGCTCTAAACGCTCGAATTTATGTTTTCCGATTATTCGATGGGATTAGTCGTCTTGTGCGTCTCTGAACTACCATGTATTTTCCAGAATGAAATTTTCTCTGTACAGCGGTGTGGGCGCTGATATGAAACTTCCAGCCATATTAAAACTGTTTGCCGGGCCACGAGTAGACCTTAGTGTTCCTTTGCTTTTCGCGGGCAATTTCTCTGCCGACTGAGCTACCCAAGCACGACTCACGCTCCGTTCTCAGAGCTTTACTTCCACCTGTACCTCGTCTCCTACCTTCCAAATTTCACAGAAGTTTTCCTGCCAAACTTTCAGTGCTAGTCCTGCAAGTTTCTCAGGGTAGCTTCTGTGAAGTTTGGAAGATTGGAGAGGAGGTACTGTCGGAAGTGAAGCTGTGAGGATGTGTCGTGAGTCGTGCTTGGGTAGCTAATTCGGTAGAGCTCTTTCCCGCGAAAGGCGAAGGTACCTAGTTCGACTCTCAGCCCGGCACATATCATGTACTTTGTTTTCTGATCTTTTAGTTTTAGGCCAATCTTGGATGCTTCTTCTACGAGCTCCACACAAGTCTGTTCTCTATTTCACTTTCTCCAGTGAGTACCGTATCATCTGCGTACGCTAGAACCTGAACTTTATTTCTTTGAAGCATTCCAGCTGGTCTTAGTCTGAGTTTACTCACAAATCTCTCCAAGGCTACGTTAAAGAGAAGAAGGAACAGAGCATCTTCCGTAGTCCATTTGGAACAGAGCAAAAAAAATGTCTCTGAGCACTATGGGACTTAACTGCTGTGGTCATCAGTCCCCTAGAACTTAGAACTACTTAAACCTAACGAACCTAAGGACATCACACACATCCATGCCCGAGGCAGGATTCGAACCTGCGACCGTAGCGGTCACGCGGTTCCACACTGTAGCGCCTAGAACCGCACGGCCACTCCGGTCGGCGGAACAGAACATCTTCCTGTCTTAGTCCAGTTATACTTTTAAAGTCATCCAGATTTGTTCCATACAGAAAAACCCTGGTTGCATTATCGTCCGCCGGCCGGGGTGGCCGAGCGGTTCTAGGCGCTACAGTCTGGAACCGCGTGACCGCTACGGTCGCAGGTTCGAATCCTGCCTCGGGCATGGATGTGTGTGACGTCCTTAGGTTAGTTAGGTTTAAGTAGTTCTAAGTTCTAGTGGACTGATGACCTCAGCAGTTAAGTCCCATAGTGCTCAGAGCCATTTGAACCATTTTGAACCATTATCGTCCATGCACATTTTACAATAAATGAGAGGCAAACAAAAAATACAGAACACTTTCATCGATTTTATCAAAAGTTACGACTCACTCACAGGCAATGCCCGTGGAATGTAAAAGACTTTGTGTTTCCAGTTAAACTAATTCATTATTTTTAACTAAAGTGTGAATTTAGAGATGCTACTGTAAAGTTGCTGTGAGTGACTTGCCAGTCCAGTCTTGCAGGTTGGGGTATCGTGTAACGGTCTTAGCGCACCCCAACCAATGCGACATTAAAGGTCACAAACTGTGGCCTGTAGCCAAACTCGGCCGTGCTACTGGAGACAAGGAAACGCCGGAGTGAGGCGGCTGCTGGCCCCGGCGCAGAGTGCCGCAGAGGATTTGCCGAGCGCGTGCCTGTGGCCTCGCCGCATAACTCAGAAGTGCGAATAGCCGCGCCCGTAATTAACGGCGCATTAGCGACGCCAGCACAGCCTCTTCCTCGCGCTAAGGCCTCTGCTTCCCGGGACTTCCCCTGCCACGACGCATTCTCGACTTAAACGGTACGTTCTATTTCTTCTTTTTCTTTCCTTTTTTGTTTCTTTTTCTTTATTAGCCGATAATCCGGCGATGCCTCGATACTCATTTTTACGCAACCGCATTCCAAACCCTACCCTACAGGCAGAGGAAAAATATCACTGGGACTGTCACTTATTCGCCAATCACCACTAAGGCCATTGGATATGACACTAATAGTGGCATCAGTACTAATGATGTGAACCACGACAGCTGTATTAATACGTGTTTACTGTATAACGACCAGTTTCGTTTTTGCATGACATCATCGGGTTGCCTGCAGTTAAATAAAACAAGAAATTAGCCTAGAGTATATGTCTGCTTAGTGCATAAGTTCGTAGAGTTTTTCCGTAAGTTTAATAAAAACAACGGGTACACATAAAAAACACTTTAGTCATCAATAATACACTCATCATCACCAACCTATTATCGATATAAATCCGTCTAGGCGATAGCAGCCTCACCTGGCGAGGAATGACTGCTTCTTAGACACACGCACGGTGCATGTAGTATCAGTGAGCTTGCTGTCTGTGTGTAGAATGGGGAAAGCACGCGCTCTGAGTTTGACCGAGAACAGACTCTGATGGGTCAGAGGCTCGGCACAAGCATTTCGGAAATTACACAACTTGTCGGATGTTCCAGGAGTACTTTGATTAGTGTCTTCAACACGTGACGAAACCAAGGCGAAACCAGCCCGCCCGGCTAGCCGCGCTGTCTAACGGTTGCTTCCCGATTGGGAAGGCGTGCCGGTCCCTGGCACGAATCCGCCCGGCGGATTAATGTCGAGGTCCGGTGTGCCGGCCAGCCTTTGGATGTTTTTAAGGCGGTTTTCAATCTACCTCGGCGAATGCGGGCTGGTTCCCCTTGTTCCGCCTCAGTTACAGTATGTCGGCGATTGCTGCGCAAATACCGTCTCCACGCACGCGTACACTATAATAACTCTACCACGCAAACATTTGGGTTCAAATGGTTCTGAGCACTAGGGACCTAACATCTGAGGTCATCAGTCCCCTAGAACTTAGAACTACCTAAACCTAAGGACATCACACACATCCATGCCCGAGGCAGGATTCGAACCTGCGACCGTAGCGGTCGCGCGGTCCCAGATTGAAGCGCCTAGAACCGCTCGGCCACCCCGGCCATTAGGGGTTACACTCGTCTGCTATGAGACGTTCCGAGGGGGGGGGGGCGGCACTGGTGGCCGAACCGCACAATAACCCTGGGTTCAGTGTGGGGCGGCGATGGGGTGGGTGGACTGCTGTGGCCTGCTGTAGCATTGTGAACCACTGAGGGCTAAGGCGGGACAAAGTCTCTCACTCGTTTCTAGGTCCCCCCACAATACATGGTGAAACCACATCCAGATGTCGTGGGATTGAGCGGCTGCGCTCCATATCATTGCAGATGTCGTACGTCGTAGTTTGGGCAGACCGGTAAAACAGGACAGGCGGTGGACTGTGGTGGAACTAATATCAGACATTAATGGTGGACAGAGTACAAGTGTGTGTGAACACAAAGCGCACTGAACACTCCTAACGACGGGCCTCCATATCCGATGACCCTTTTATTTAAGACCACGACATCGCCAACTGCGACTGAATTGGATGCGTGACTATCGGCACTGAACGTTGGCGCAGTGGCAGAGCTTTGCATGGTCTGATGAATCCCGATACCTTGCTCATTGCCGGCGGGAGTGGCCGAGCGGTTCTAGGCGCTCCAGTCTGTAACCGCGCAACGGCTACGGTCGCAGGTTCGAATCCTGCCTCGGGCATGGATGTGTGTGATGTCCTTAGATTAGATAGGTTTAAGTAGTTTTAAGTTCTAGGGGACTGATGACCTCAGAAGTTAAGTCCCATAGTGCACAGAGCCATTTGAACCATTTTGAACCTTCCTCATCAAGCCGACGGGTGGAAGCGAATCCGTCGCCTTCCAAAAGAGCAGCTCCTTGACACGACGGAGACAAGCTGGCGGCGGTTTCATTATACTTTGGGGAGCATTCACGTGCGCATCCATGGCTACAATGGAGCTCGTGCGAGGCACCATGAGTATTGTACACTGGTTGTAGACCACGTACACCCCTTCACGACAATCATGTTTCCCGACGGCAGTGACATTTTTCAACAAGATAATGCAGCATGTCACAACGTCAGGAGTGTGATGGAGTGTTTCGAGGAACAGTGTAGCGAGTTCCAATTGATGTGCTGCCCCCTCCCCCACCCCCCTCCCAACTCTCTAGATCTGCACCCGATCGAACTCATCTTGCATGTGATCAAACGTGGCGTCAGAGCTCATCGCCCCCTCCCCGGAATTTATGAGAGTTAGGTGACTTGTGTGTGCAGATATGGTGCCAATTTCTTTCAGCGACCTACCAAGGCCACATTGCTTCCAAGCCACGGCGCGTCGCCGCTGTTATCCGTGCGAAAGATGACGGTACTCACGACTCCAGGGAGTACCGCAAAAGCCGCATTCGGAACACTCGTAGCGCAGTTGCTGTATGAGTTGGCAGTACGAACGACAACGAGGTCCACTAGGAGCCGCAGTTGCCAACCCATGAGCAGCATGTGTGTGGATAGCGATTGGTCGGTGCCTCGATAAATACCGAAGGACTGAGCTACGGCGGACTGTTCTTTTAAGTGCGCCGAGTCGTATACAGTCTCCAATTAACGCCGAGTCTACCAGTTGTATTGTTCGTCCGTTGTCCCCGAGACTTGGTCATCGTAGGCCATCTCTGGACTCTACGCAGGCATCACCCAGAAGCAGGAATTTAATATTTTAGGGGGCTTGTAATAATTTCCAACGTCTAACTGTGCTGGGCATTCCACAACTAGAAGCATCATTTGAGTATTTCTTCATATTTAATAAATACCGTTTTGTTACTAATTGTTGGTAATCTTTCTGATTGGCGATAACCTGCGCCGTCTCCCTGCATTCCTAACACATACTGGCAGCTAGGAAGAGGATCATAATGTTCTGGATGATCGCTGTACATTCTCCTTCTCTATTTACAACACTCTGAAAACGCTCGCAAACTTTTCGAGTTCGCGAGTGTAGAAATAACGTGGATTTGAGGCGAAGAACTCATGGAGACACTTCCCGAGCGCATTTTCATCGGGAAAGGAGAGTCCTTGAAGGTTCTTCTATAGAAAAGGTGAAAATCGGAGGGCGCAAGATCAGGTGAATAAGTTGGATGCGGAATGACTTCCCAACCAACTCCAGTATAGTTCTTTTTGTCGATACAGCTCAATGTGGGTGTGCACTGTCGTGGAGAAGCATCACTTCAGGCAGCCTTCCTGGTCTTTGTTCTTGGACTGCGTCTGCAAGACGTCTCAGCAGTGATGGTTACACTTCGGGGAAGCAATTCGTAGAACAGCACACCGTCGGTTTTCCACCAAATGCACATTATCTTTTGTGGATGCATGCAGGTCTTTGTATGGGGAATTGCTGCTTTGTTTGGGCTCAACCATTCCTTTCTTTTCCGTATGTTAGTATGAAACGATATTTCTTGTCAACAGAAATGATACGGGGCAGGAATGGCTGGTGTCGTTCATGAGCCAATTGATGATGAACAAGCAGAGATTCACAACGGCGACCCGCTGATTTTTTATGTGATTTTGGCTTGGAGCATCCGGTACCCATACACTCGATTTTTTAACCTTCCCCATTGCATCCAAATGTAGCACGGTGGTCGAATGATCATACTTCATCAGATCTGCTGGTTCTTGAATACACTGATGCGGATCATTGTGACTTAATGCGTTTAATAAATGGTCTTCATCAAACCCCTAAGATCTTCCTGAACATGGAGATTAAGTAATATCAAAACGATCCTTCTTAAAACGAGAAAACCATTTTGTCTCGTATTCTGTCCAGTGACATTATCGCCATAACACGGCGCAAATTTTTCTGGCTGCCTCTGCTGTTGTCACTTCTCTACTGAACTCAAACAAAAGAATATGGCGCAAATTTTCCGATATCTCCATTTATCATTCTATCTTCTAGCGCCCCTAGACCCACTAACTATCTCAAAATGACAATTTGTAAACTCAGATAGCAACAGTGAACTTCAAATAAAAAATGGCAGTCGATAAATAAACCCATAGCAACCAGAAAACACCATGCAAAACAAAAACGCTACGAACTTACGCACCAATCTAATAGTATAGTTAACGGATAAACGCCCGCATCTCGTGGTCGTGCGGTAGCGTTCGCGCTTCCCACGCCCGGGTTCCCGGGTTCGATTCCCGGCGGAGTCAGGGATTTTCTCTGCCTCGTGATGGCTGGGTGTTGTGTGCTGTCCTTAGGTTAGTTAGATTTAAGTAGTTCTAGGGGACTGATGACCATAGATGTTAAGTCCCATAGTGCTCAGAGCCATTTGAACCATTTAACGAATAAACTACGCAACTCACTCTGATAACAAGTCCTCATCAAGTTGTGCCAATGTCACGATATAAAACACCGGTGGGTAACTGACGATATGGCCCGCGATTGGTTTCAATCCGGCCTGCGGAAGAAATTCGAGAGACAGTGAGGCGCAAATACGTATTATACTCCGACCGGGATTCATTTTCGGATATTTCCGCCGACTATCGGGTCTCTTCAGATTTGCATTTCATGACGCAGAGCAGTGAATCATTTGGTTATTCCTCACATGTGCAACGCCATTTCGCCGTTGCTGGGTTTGAATTGCAAATAGGAAGTATTTTCAGTCTGAGGACGTCGTTACAGTCCCTGCGCTCACATGCGTGCGGAGAGTGGGGGAAACAGCTCGCTTCCTTGAACGGGTTGCGTCTTTGGATCAATGCTGACAAGACACATACATTATTTACTGCTTATGTCTACGCTGCGCACTGATAGATCGAAAATTTTTGTAGTATACGACAATGGCACGAAAATTACCGACTAGTCGCGAAATGTGCCGATTTGAACAAGGTAGCAGAGGCCACAATTTGATGGACAAACTAGTTATCTGTTGTCAGATCAGGCGTAAAGTTCTGTGCTACTTGTCTGTTAATTGCGTGCGTCTTTACTGAGTTGCCTGGCATTAAGAAAAGTAGATACTGAATGTCGTCAGTTGCGGGAGAAATAGATGGCGGATTACTGCTTTACCATATACAAAGTTAAACCCTTTTCCTTGTTGTGTGGATAGGCATTTTTCTACGAAAGACTTTGGTCAAGAACAGCCTACTGCACAGTTGCGGAAAGACAAAATTAAAATAATAAATTCTAATGTGGACAAGCAATTGTGAGAGTTTCTATGTGTAATAATGTTCGCGTTCTCTTCAAATGGCGTATTTTAAAGTATAATTTATTGTGATGGCCCATCGGAAATCTTAGCACCGAGTTAAAATTTGTTATCCATTAGCATTAACGACACGGACGCTATAGTTTTGACTTTATGGGCTAGGAGCGCTGCTGTCGCGTCAGCCCGCCTGACGGAAGCATGGTGAGCAGCAGGTGGGTGCGACGCGGCATGCTGTGCACACTAAACTGTCCAAACAGGGCCGCCCACAGGTAAGCACGTAAACATAGTACTTGGTCCCCGTCGAGTGTGATGCATGGATTCTGGGATCACAGTCGTTACAACTAAAGAAATTACATTAAAGGGCAATAAAAGGCTACGTAATTATTCAAAACCGTGTTTGTACCTATTTTTACAACTATTTTGAATAGTTATGTAGCGTTTTTTACACGTAAATGTCATTTCTTTATTTAAAGTTTTGTCATTACTTGTAACGATTATGATCCCAAAATCCATATGTCACACTCGACAGGGGTCAAGTAGTATGTTTACGTGTTTATCTCTCTCGTGTATCGACCCTGTTGGGACACTCTAGTGTACACAGCATGCTATGTCGCATGCACCTACGGCTCACCATGTTTCCGTCAGGTAGCCAGCAGAATGTTTATGTGATGGTCATTTCAAGTTTCTGTGTTTAATATTATATCGTGACATTACCACGACTCGATGATGTTTGATTTTCAAACCGCTGGTATTGTGAGTTGCCTGTTTTATTCGTTCAGATACTATAGCTTTTAGCCTAATTTCTTGTTTTGTTAAATTCCAGGCAACCTGGTGGTGTTCTAAAAGAGCGGTCGTGACACAATAACTGTGTATTAATACAGCTCTAGAGGTTTTTATTAATCTCTAATATTACTGTCAATCAGCTGTGGAACTCAACGTAATCAATATTTCTAGTATTAGCAACTGTCGGTTGTTTACCATGTCACAATCATCTTGCCCCAAAGCAGAGGTTCTAGGCAACTCTTACCGCTAGACTTTCTAAACATACTGAGTGATATGAGTAAAAAGGTGGACTGAAATTTTTCCACGCATTCTACAGTAGAGGCATACATATCACCCCGTTTCCACCACAGTAGCCATTCCTAGCGTTGCTAAGGGTGCCAATTCGCATCTCTCCCGCCATAGCATTTTTTTTTTTTTGTACAGATAGTAAGTCATATCCGTACCACTTTGGCTGTAATTGTTCAAGCCGAGCCACAGTTATGCTTGCATGTCAACCCTTCCCCACCCACAACAGGGAGTGCCAGGTTTGTGGGCCGGTCGGCGTGGCCGAGCGGTTCTAGGCACTAAAGTCTGGAACCGCGCGACCGCTACGGTCGCAGGTTCGAATCCTGCCTCGGTCATGGATGTGTGTGATATCCTTAGGTTAGTTAGGTTTAAGTAGTTCTAAGTTCTAGGGGACTGATGACCTCAGAAGTTAAGTCCCATAGTGCTCAGAGCCATTTGAACCAGGTTTGTGTTAAACGGACAGTACTTTTTCCCAGAGGGAGAAACCATTTACGTTGCTAAGTACGGGAAATTTGAAATGGGTATCTCTGGAGGGTAGAAGACGTTCTTTTCGCGAAACATTGACAAAGATCAGAGAACCGGCATTTGCGGCAGAGTGGAGACCGATTCCTCGCCCATCAACGTACATCTCTCAAAAGGTCAAAAGGACAACAAAGATAAGCATCTAGACAGTCGTTTTCCTCTCGCTCCATTTGCGACTGAAACAGAAAAGATAATGACAAACAGTAGTACAAGTTACCTTCGCCATGCATCATGTAGTGGTTTGCGGAGTGTGCACGTAAGTGTAGATTAGATGTACCCACACCACCAATAATATCGCTGGAGCTGTATTACCACAACAGTACATATTTCCGAGTAGTAAGTAGTCAAGTGCTACATTTGGTTGAAATTTCTTAAATGTAACCACTTTTCCAGACCATAAAATAGGAGTGCTAGTGTGTCTTACCCCGTGTTGTTTTCTGTTACTATGTCACATGCGAACAAAGTTTGATTGAAATTTGCTCTCGACTTCGAAGAGCTATCCTATATATTATACTACTTCTTCAAATCCAGAAGTAACAGATGAAATGATTTCGAGGATTAACCAAAATCTTTCGCACGCCCCTGGAACTGCACACAGTAGAATCTGCCCTTCTAGAGGCCAGTTATAAAATATGTGCTAATCTTCAACTATTGAAACTATTATCTAGCTCTCTAGTTGGCGTATATAATACTCGATCTTTGAAAATATAACATCATCGATATCATCGTCATGAGGCATATGACATCTATTGCTGCACAAAAACCTTGTCTACAGTTTCCAATGCAATGATCAACGATATATAAACGGGTCGATCCACCCTCAAGTTCTCCAATGTTATGCGTCGTTCACTAGGTCGTCATGCGGTCTGTTCCTATTCCTTTGAATCCATCAAAGAACTTACTCGATCCACTATTCATTTCGTTGCGTCTCGCTCTCGCTTTCCGTTTTCATTAGCCATAATTACGTCTTCTACGTCAGTCTGTTCCCTGCCATGTGTCATTCACAATATGCACCTTAGCATAGCTCGCTGATTAATCTACAATTTTAGAATGGTCTCCGCATTACGATTTTGTGTCTCACTGGCATAAATCAAGGATGGTGATACGCATTTATAGCAAGCTCTCCATTTCAGACATACCAGAAGCTTAGTTTTCATAACTCTACATAGTTTACCAAAGCACTAAGGCTTTTGTTTCTGATTACCATCCAGTAGTGCTCTTCAGCTGCCAGAGTACAAGTAGTCATTACTTGGTATTCTGACTTCGTTGTGAATTCGTATTTTCTTTTCGTCGCGTTGATTAGACATAATTTTAGTATTAGTCGTGACTCATGGTTTATATACTGGAGAAGGCAGCGAATCTGTTAATGTGTGGTCAAATTCTCGAGTGGTGAAGAATCCTACCGATCCAGAATGAGATTTTCACTCTGCAGCGGAGTGTGCGCTGATATGAAACTTCCTGGCAGATTGAAACTGTGTGCCGGACCGAGACTCGAACTCGGGACCATTGCCTTTCGCGGGCAAGTGCTCTACCAACTGAGCTACCCAAGCAGCCTTACTTCTGCCAGTACCTCGTCACCTACCTTCCAAACTTTACAGAAGCTCTCCTGCGTACCTTGCAGAACTGGCACTCCTGAAAGAAAGGATATTGCGGAGACATGGCTTAGCCACAGCCTGGGGGATGTTTCCAGAATGAGATTTTCACTCTGCAGCGGAGTGTGCGCTGATATGAAACTTCCTGGCAGTTCGAGTCTCGGTCCGGCACACAGTTTTAGTCTGCCAGGAAGTTTCAATCCTACCGATGTTTTCTTTTGTGCCTTTAAACTATGGGTCCGTCTAACGCTCACGTTATGCAAACAGCCTAGTTGCAGGTCTGCAGCTCGTGGTCGTGCGGTAGCGTTCTCGCTTCCCACTCCCGGGTTCCCGGGTTCGATTCCCGGCGGGGTTAGAGATTTTCTCTGCCTCGTGATGACTGGGTGTTGTGTGATGTCCTTAGGTTAGTTAGGTTTAAGTAGTTCTAAGTTCTACGGGACTGATGACCATAGATGTTAAGTCCGATAGTGCTCAGAGCCATTTGAACCATTTTTTTAGCCTAGCTGCACGTCAATAAATGAAAATAAAGATGGAAATAACACATTTTATCAAGTAAACACGGTTAGCAAACAAGGAATTTGTTAGTAACTGAAAGAAAAGATACATATTCGCGCTTATTTCATAGAATCGTTCGAAACTCTCGCTAGGTGGTGACACGGTACCATATTGTAGTGCATTCTTGCGAGACATTTACAAACTGCTCTGTATTCTTTGTGGATGGTGAAGTGCAACTGTGATTTAAATTGTCGATTTATTTGGCTATAATATGCAGCCAATTGCTTTTTTTAACTTTTGGTACGATTTATGTTCTGTAACATTAACTAGTTTTTCAAGGCAGTGCAGGCTCATCGTCAGTTTGAAGTGTTACAGGAACATTATTTTTCTGGTCCGTGTGCCGCTAGTAGCTGTGGCCGTGGTGCTGGCAAAAGTAACAGAAATTTAGTTCCCCCGTTCGGTAACGTATTTTTCGCAGATTATACACTCACAAAAGCTGCACTTTGTTTCACACTCGCTCAGAACAAGTAAACACTGGAAATAAGTAAAAAGGATTTCTTTGTACTTACGTTCACAGTTTACATACTCTGAATGAGTGTGAAGCCAAGTGCAGCTAAACCCTGTGTAATTTTAGGAATGAGATTTTCACTGAGCAGCGGAGTGTGCGCTGGTTTGAAACTTTCTGGCAGAGAAAAACTGTGGCGGACCGAGACTCGAACTCGGGACCTTTGCCTTTCGCGGACAACTGCTTTACTAACTGAGCTACCCAAACTTTACAGAAGCTCTCCTGCGAACGCTTCACTGCCTGGTCTGGAATCCTTCGCTGATCGTGATGTTATCGCCTACAAGACGTGGCATTGTGGTGTCGACCCGAAGACACAGAGTAGACCTAGTTATGTATATAGTAATATGCCATTTACATTGTATACCCGCTCATGCAGAAAAGTTAGTAATGATGAAAAAATACATGTATGAATGAAAGGACTTGGTGTACTTGCTCAGAATGTAACTGTAACAGGAGATAACAGGAGATATTACTCTGTATTATAATTATTAATAAAGTGTGGTCTGTGACCTTAGTAACCGGGGAGCGTATATCGCGAACCGGGGGCTAAAGGATGCAACAGTTTGAAAAAAAATGAAAAACATACTGCCACACTGCCCGCTGAGCGCCTACCAATGTGGGTGATGCAACCCGCATAGCTTGGACCGGCGCACGAAGGAAAATGTGCATTATCGGAATGAATTTGCCGTTGATAAATTCAAAAAGCAACTGGTTGCACGCACATCATATGCAAATAAGTCGCATGTTATCATAGAGCAGACGAAGGAAAGTTAACGAGCGGGGCAACATACCTAAGCTCTTGGTTTACGTTCATATTTCCAGGTAGCAGCACCATATGGATACTACTCACACTTCAACCAGGTGAGTGACTGAAAACTCTCAGAGATGTCGCTTCGCAAGATCAGTGTGCGTTAGGCACACCAAAACTATTATTTTATGTACTCGTGTCCGTACGTTGGCTCCTCCTGAGCCTTTATTTAGTATTTTTTAGTTCGATTGTCCAGTCATACTAAAAGTAATCGCTTCCGAAGTACTCTGATAGTCTTTACTGTTTGGGATTAACCTAAAACTGGCGCTAGTACGAATTTCGCATATATCTTTATCGGATTTCTGAGTATAGAAAGGTCTCTAGGGCAGATGGCTTGTTAATAATGTCTAGGTCACATTTAGGATGCAATTTTAAACTTCGTAAGTCAGATCATGTAGAGCTCAAACTTTCCGGATTCAGACACTTCTGTGGAACTACGCAAAGTACATTAAAGCACAATGTACAGCAAGAATCATTAATTAAACTCTACAAAGCGTTTGCGGTGGCACGATGGGGAGCTGCTGTGGATAAAGTTCCACTCACCTCGTGGTGAATCTCTTCTCATACGCACACCTCCTGAAGTTACTGAAGTGCAATTCTGAACCGGAAAAACCTATGGAAAAAAATAGCTATACGCCTCGTAACCACAAGTCGCACTGCAAACTACTTTGTCGGTGGAAGACTAATAATAGTTAAATGAAAGTATTAACGTGCGTAAAATTTCACTCAATTACGATAAGTTTGCATACACCAGTTACTACCAAGCGTTACTCTAAGATGCACAAAGCCTGAAAAGTCCACACGCACAGGTTATCCATAACCATAGATAGTTTACAGTTATGACTAGTTAACCTTCACAGGAAGTTTACAAACGGATTGTTTCTTTTAAAATAGCTGGATCAAATGTTACTATTATCAGTCTCACGTAACAAAATGTTCACGATTGCGAGTAAGCAACACACCGCGTGGAATTTAGTTTTTTAAAATGTCACCAAGAGTTGTCAATTTCACACCATGCATTAAATCTAACTCTCTCCCACACTTTACGGCACTTCTCAAATATTTTGGTGCCGACTTATTGCAATGTTAATAATTCTCATCAGACCACCTATCAATGGGTCTGATCACTACGAGATCTAAGCCCCGACTCTACTCATCTCTCTACACAAAAGAAGTTTCTAGATCCCAAAATACGCGCGATATGCTGATTTCTGATTGGCAGAGAAACATGACAGCCAATCGAAATCAGCATCAAACCCGCTCAGTCCCGCGCATTTGTACAGTTGTCACTGAATCAAAACAGTAAAATAACATAAATAAATTTTGAAATCCCACAAATATAAAATTAATTCCCTCTTAGGAAAACTACATTACCAAAATCATAATCTCATTTCCCCAGTACCATAAACTGAAATCGTTTATAACAAATTCCCTGGGTCGAATGACTAAGACGAGCATCATTCTCAAACATCCCTCGCGAGACCAGTTACTTCCATGCATAGTATGAAATCTTTACATAAAACATTATTTCTCATTCACACCTTCTTTCACTCTCAAAACTAAGCACAATTATAACAGTAATTGATAAACAATTAGAAAATTAAACAAACTGAACTGCAAATAAAAATGATAGTATTTTGACCGCAGCTCAAACAGTGTCCGTCATGCAGTGACCTCTACCAGATCGCACAGAAACTACATACTCTTGGGCATGTGATGCCACCTGTCCTGCTGTCCTGAGAGGGACTGAAACAGCACGTCTGTTCACTGTTGTTACGATCTCAATAGTCAGGATGTAAGGAGCACATTATCTTTGCTGCTGTGTAATAGCGAATGTTAGACTCTTAATATCTGATAAATTACGACGTATCGAATCATCAGAGATGAAGTTCCTCAGCATTGTAGGGAGGTTCATAGTTGGACTATAAAAGAAATGACGATGTTAGGGAAGAAGTAAGAACTAAAATTTGAACCTGTTACAAACGTAATTGAAAAATACCGTTTGAATTGGAAAGATCATGTCCGGCATATGTTCTAATGATGGAGAAACTAAAGCGCCAACACAGTATAATCCAACCGGCAAGAGGAGCGTTGGACGTGCCTTCAAGAGACGGCGTAAAGAGTTCTGACGTGGAACAGGCAAAAAGGACTAATTCTTGAAGACGACGACGATGATGATCGCATTTCCTTCGAATTACCGCGCCGATTACGTGATACTTTCTTTGGTCAATCCAAAAAAAGAATGGTTCAAATGGCGTTAAGCACTATGGGACGTAATATCTGAGGTCAGCAATCCCATAGACTTGTTGTTGTTGTGGTCTTCAGTCCTGAGACTGGTTTGATGCAGCTCTCCATGTTTCCCTATCCTGTGCAAGTTTCTTCATCTCCCAGTACTTACTGCAACCTACATCCTTCTGAATCTGCTTAGTGTATTCATCTCTTGGTCTCCCTCTACGATTTTTACCCTCCACGCTGCCCTCTAATGCTAAATTTGTGATCCCTTGATGCCTCGGAACATGTCCTACCAACCGGTCCCTTCTTCTTGTCAAGTTGTGCCACAAACTTCTCTTCTCCCCAATCCAATACCTCCTCATTAGTTATGTGATCTACCCATCTAATCTTCAGCATTCTTCTGTAGCACCACATTTCGAAAGCTTCTATTCTCTTCTTGTCTAAACTATTTATCATCCATGTTTCACTTCCATACATGGCTACACTCCATACAAATACTTTCAGAAATGACTTCCTGACGCTTAAATCTATACTCGAGGTTAACAAATTTCTCTTCTTCAGAAACGCTTTCCTTGCCGTTGCCTGTCTACATTTTATGTCTTCTCTACTTCGACCATCATCAGTTATTTTGCTCCCCAAATAGCAAAACCCCTTTACTACTTTAAGTGTCTCATTTCCTAATCTAATTCCCTCAGCATCACTCGACTTAATTCGACAACATTCCATGATCCTCGTTTTGCTTTTGTTGATGTTCATCTTATATCCTCCTTTCAATACACTGTCCATTGCGTTCAACTGCTCTTCCAAGTCCTTTGCTGTCTCTGACAGAATTACAGTGTCATCGGTGAACCTCAAAGTTTTTATTTCTTCTCCATGGATTTTAATACCTACTCCATACTTTTCTTTTGTTTCCTTTATTGCTTGCTCAATATACAGATTGAATAACATCGGGGATAGGCTACAACCCTGTCTCACTCCCTTCCCAACCACTGCTTCCCTTTCATACCCATCGACTCTTATAACTGCCTTCTGGTTTCTATACAAATTGTAAATAGCCTTTCGCTCCCTGTATTTTACCCCTGCCACCTTTAGAATTTGAAAGAGAGTATTCCAGTCAACATTGTCAAAAGCTTTCTCTAAGTCTACAAATGCTAGAAACGTAGGTTTGCCTTTCCTTAATCTTTCTTCTAAGGTTAGTCGTAAGGTCAGTATTGCCTCACGTGTTCCAGTATTTCTACGGAATCGAAACTGATCTTCCCCGAGGTCGGCTTCTACCTGATTTTCCATTCGTCTGTAAAGAATTCACGTTAGTATTTTGCAGCTGTGACTTATTAAACTGATAGTTCGGTAATTTTCACATCTGTCAACACCTGCTTTCTTTGGGATTGGATTTATTATATTCTTCTTGAAGTCTGACGGTATTTCGCCGGTCTCATACATCTTGCTCGCCAGATGGTAGAGTTTTGTCAGGACTGGCTCTCCCAAGGCTGTCAGTAGTTCTAATGGAATGTTGTCTACGCCCGGGGCCTTGTTTCGACTCAGGTCTTGCAGTGCTCTGTCAAACTCTTCACGCAGTATCGTATCTCCCATTTCATCTTCATTTACATTCTCTTCCATTTCCATAATATTGTCCGCAAGTACATCGCCCTTGTATAGACCATCTATATACTCCTTCCACCTTTCTGCTTTCCCTTCTTTGCTTAGAACTGAGTTTCCATCTGAGCTCTTGATATTCATACAAGTGGCTCTCTTTTCTCCAAAGGTCTCTTTAATTTTCCTGTAGGCTGTTTTTATCTTACCCCTAGTGAGATAAGCCTCTACATGCTTATATTTGTCCTCTAGCCATCCCTGTTTAGTCATTTTGCACTTCCTGTCGATCTCATTTTTGAGACGTTTGTATTCCTTTTTGCCTGCTTCATCTACTGCATTTTTATATTTTCTCCTTTCATCAATTAAATTCAATATTTCTTCTGTTACCCAAGGATTTCTACTAGCCCTCATCTTTTTACCTACTTGATCCTCTGCTGCCTTCACTACTTCATCCCTCAGAGCTATCCATTCTTCTTCTACTGTATTTCTTTCCCCCATTCCTTTCAATTGTTCCCTTATGCTCTCCCTGAAACTCTGTACAACCTCAGATTTAGTCAGTTTATCCAGGTCCCATCTCCTTAAATTCCCACCTTTTTGCAGTTTCTTCAGTTTTAATCTACAGTTCATAACCAATAGATTGTGGTCAGAG
Organism: Schistocerca cancellata; assembly: GCF_023864275.1. Classification (NCBI taxonomy): domain Eukaryota; kingdom Metazoa; phylum Arthropoda; class Insecta; order Orthoptera; family Acrididae; genus Schistocerca; species Schistocerca cancellata. Next base: position 493,464,041 of record NC_064626.1, on the reverse strand, counting down.
TCCACATCTGTCCCTGGAAATGTCTTACAATTTAAAACCTGGTTCCTAAATCTCCGTCTTACCATTATGTAATCTATCTGATACCTTTTAGTACCTCCGGGATTCTTCCATGTATACAACCTTCTTTAGAACTACTTAAACCTAACTGACCTAAGGACATCACACATATCCATGCCCGAGGCAGGATTCAAACCTGCGACCGTACCAGGAGCGCGGTTCCAGACTGATGCGCCTAGAACCGCTCGTCCACAGCGGCCGGCTGGCCAATCCAGTCTTGTGCTGCGTCTCTAATGACCACAACATCTACTGAATGTAAAAAACCTAGTCTTCTCTCTTGCCAATTGCTACAAAAAGGCTAGAACATATTTTTATAGAGTAGGGTAGCTTATTCTGAGTGTCACCTGCAAAATGTAGAGACGTTTACACTCCTCGGTAGTGTGCATGAGACGCATAACAGTCGTATCAACACAAGACGTTTCACGTATGACGTAAGCGCAGTGTCCGGTGTTAGCCGGCAACCAATTCCAGGGAGATAGGCTCCTATCTCCGCACGAGCTGAGACACGTTCTCCGGCTCGAACAGACGGCGTATCGGTTTTAGCCGTAGCAATGCGTTAGTAGTGACCTTGGAAGAAATTTCTAGAATATCGTTGCGCCATTTGATACTCCAGTCTAATGTGTCACTAACATCCACTCCAGGGATATGCTAAAACGCAAACTGAAACCCTACAAAGTATCGATTGCACATCGAGTTTCCAATTCTGATACCAATGTACAGTAGCGCAACTAACTATTGCTTTCCATGCCTGATGGAGAGTTTGATACCGGAAGTGTGATGGCTGCAGTTGTCTGGGAATGGGGACTCGAACACTTCACGTTAGAGTTAAGAAAATACAGACGAGTTAAATTAAGAGCCTCTGAGTGATGAGGAAACAGGGATGGCGTGTGTAATTAGTGCAATCGAATTACTAGAGCGATCATTTTCCACCAAACTACAACTTCTAAGAGATATGAAACAATATACTGCACTCTTTCATAAGAGAACCAACGACTAACGAAAATTCGTATGCATACTTCATGGAGGAGAATTCAAGATAAGTCCGGGTAGCCACTTGTGTTAACGCGACTGCTTCCAGTATGGACAGGTATGCCGGCCCCAGACAGAATCTGCGCAGTAGATTAACGACGAGGTGTTGGGGTGTCGGCCAGCTTGGATGTAGTTCTCAGGCTTTTCCATCCCTCTAAGTGAACACTGGGCTGGTTCCCAAGTTCCACTTCAGACAAGCTACGCAAACATTTAGTACACTTTCTAAAGTTACACACGCAATTTAGTCTATAAAGAGACAGATTCGGTACACTGCTTCTGTCTTGGGGGGATGGGGACGGGGGTTGAATAGGAGACTGATGGCCTTAGCTTTTTGACCTCCTGAAACATTCAGCATCAGCAATGTAAGAGCACACATCGCCATATGCCTTTGACTTAATTAGGTCCTTTTTCTGAACACTGTTCTTGAGAAAACTGTTGTTCAGGAATGCTCCTAACTCTTTAGTTTTTTTTTTTTTTTTTTTTTGTTTTTTTTTTTTTTTTTTTTTTTTTTTTTAAGACAGCAGCTAACATGAAAGTGCGAGGAGTCGCCACAACGTATTCGGCAGTCGGTTGCAGTGTTGCGTCGTACGTGAAACATCCGTACAATTTCGTGTAGCGCAGGATACGCTAAAGGATTATGCAAGAATTGGTGCAATAAAGTAAAACAAAATTTTGTTTCCAGCAACGAGCATTTCTGACGGCAGAATTTGCTGTTATGCGCGCTGCACTCTCGCGTGCTCTTGTGCCATTCTCCTCGTGAATGGAACATACATCGCTCCGAATTTGTAGCAATTGGATTTATGTTGCAACATTTAAATAAAATACATAAAACGATAGTTAAAGTATGCAGATGGCACACAGTATTTGTTTGTTTTAGCAAAGAGAATAAATAGTGCAAAAAGGACATACACACGAAACACATAAAAGAGGACACCATAGGTAGTTGGCCGTGTCCATGATGGAGGATCCCGCCTTTTGCCTATAGAGATGGGGCCCCTCCACGCCCGCACCAACGTGGTGACCAAACCAAAAGTTCTACTGTCACCTCCGTAAACATGTTAGTTATCTAGTGGGTGGATCACAGGATGCTGGACTGTGATGTTGTCCGTGCGTCTGGGTAAGGCTACGCATTAACACGGTCCATCAGGTGATAGATAGTGGACGAAACGCGAGTGAGGGTAGCGATTTGAAGAGCAGAGGGAAAAAAGTGCCATGGCTCGTGCCGTGGGAAAAAAACCTCTGCGACAGTGGGATGGGTAGTAAGAGCAGTAGTGGCTTACTAGCTGCGATAGTTCATGCAAGGTTGGATTTGTTAGTATAGGTATCATGCATCATTACCGTGACAGGCGATGGCGATGTGTCCCAGTTGCTGCGGCTGCTACTTTCCTGGAACAATCAATATCGTTATACAGTAGTGGGAGATCGGCCATAGATCATCTCACTGTGTGGGGGATGTGTGGAGCTTGTTTGCATGCAGTGTACGGTACGGCTTCCCTGTATGGTGCCAGTTATTCGGCAGTGTATTTCAGCTGGATATCCAGTAAATGCGTCTGATTAACAGGGGCTCGCCTGTGCCGTTATGTTTGCGTAAGCTTGGCCATAGATGTTATGTCCTTGCAAGTATGTCTTTTGGTCTTTTATGTTTCCATCTATGGTTGTGGTCGTAGTTCCCCAGATTCAGAATAAACGGGTTCTGCGAGTGTCTGGAGTTTCTGTATAGTCTTGTGGTGAGTTTGTGGATTACCTCCGTGAGAGTCTCAAGTCGGTATTCCCGGTGAAGGTCCGCGATGCGTGTGTATCGTGGAGCATTGCTTATGATTTTGAGTACCTTGTTTTGTATGAGCTGCAGACGGCGCAGGCGTGTAGGCGCAGCGTATCCCCAGACGGGAGCTGCGTACGTCATCAGGGGTCGGATAAGTGTCATGTACATGGACCTCGACACCCTTCTGTTCAGTGTGCTACGCCTGTTGAGCATAGGATAGAGCTGTTTGAGCCTCGCGCTAGCTCGGTTGGTCATGTGTTGTATGTGGTCCCCCCAGAGTAATTTCCGGTCCAGCCAGACACCGAGGTATTTGACTTTCTCGCGGAAACGTATTGGGCGTGCATGTAGAGTTATTGGTCTGCAGTAGCGGTGTTTGCGCAGTTGCTTCGGTCTTCTCGTGAACAGAACGGCTTCGCACTTGTCGACGTTTACTCTAACACGCCATTTCTCCAACCAAGGCTCAGCCACTCTGAGTGCAGTCTGTAGGCGTGACGTAATGTTTGATGGTTTCCAATCTTGCGCAAGGATGGCTGTGTCATCCGCGTAGATTGCCATCATTGTGTTGTGTGTGGTTGGGAGATCGTTTATGTAGAGGTTAAACAGTAGTGGCCCTAGGATGCTTCCCTGGGGTACTCCCGCTTGTATACCGTGTCGTGTTGACTGTTTTCCCTGCACGTCAGTATTGAAACTCCTGTCTGTGAGGTATGAGTGTATTAGACGCAGCAGCCCGTCGGGGAATCCCGCGTCGCTGAGTTTGCGGATGAGGCCGTTGTGCCATAGACGGTCGAAAGCCTTTTCGATGTCCAGGAACACTGCCCCTGTAGCTTTGTTTATGTTGAAGCCATGTGTTATGTGTTCAGCGACCCGTAGGAGTTGTTGTGTTGTGGAGTGGTGATTTCTGAAGCCGAATTGCTCCGGTCTCAGGATGTCATTTGTTATGCAGTGCCTAGTGATGCGTTTGAGAATCACCTTCTCAACAATCTTACTGAGCGAGCTCAGAAGGCTGATGGGTCGGTAATTTTGTGGGAGGCTGTGGTCTTTCCCCGGCTTCCTGAACATCAGGACCTTGGCCGTCTTCCAAAAGGCGGGGAAGTGTTGGTGTTTTAGTATGGCATTCGTTATGTGTGTTAGGTACTCAGTTGCTTTATCCGTGAACTCCTGGAGGACACGGTTTTGAATGCCATCATGACCAGGGGCTTTCCTAGCAGCGGAATGCATTATGGCCCAGGAGACTTCGGCTGTGCTAGCATGTCGAATGTCGTCGCGCGATGGTTCGGCTAGAATGCGTGTAACCTCTTGGTCAGTAGCAAGTGTGAACGCTGGATCTGATGGTACCAGGTTCGGTGTGAATGACGCTGCGAGTGTTCGGGCCATTAGTTCTGCTTTCTCTTCCGCTGAGTATGCAGGTCCGTCGGGCCCTTGAAGTGTTGGCGTGTATATTTTCTCCCTGGTGAAGTGTCGGGCTAGTTGCCACACGCCAGGTCGTGTGGTGTCCAGCCCTTCGAGTGTGTGGTTCCACTGTTGTGTTCTGTGTGTTTGTATTTTATCGTGTATGATGCCCTGTAGTCTGTTAATGTGCCGTTTGAAGTACGGACGCCTGGTGCGCTGCCATTGTCTCCTGAGGCGATTCCTCATCGAGATTAGGCCCAGGATTTCCTGGGGCAGGGCCGCACTACGTTGTTGTGAGGTGCGATCAGGTATGGTGCCTGCCATTGCGTCCTGGACGGCGTTAGTGAGGGTTTCTACTGCCTCGTCGATTTGTGCTGTTTCATTAATTTCGTGTATAGGTGGGATGTGGCTATCGAGCGTTTGCTTGAACCTTGTCCAATCCGCACGCCCGTAGTCCAACATCTTACGTTGTTCCATGTGCTGCAGTGTTTCCTCAATGTATAGTATTACAGGTTGGTGGTTTGAGGGCAGATCGTTTTCAACGGAAACGTTGAGTGTCGATGTAATGCCCTTGATGAGGGCCATGTCTATCACGTCTGGCCTGTGTCCCCTCTGATAGGGAATGTGCGTCGGTTCAGTCGGCGCTAGTATGATGTAGTTTCTGCCAAGTGAATGTTCGTACAGTTTTTTGCCGTTGGGATTTCGTATGCGTGAATTCCATTCTGGGTGTTTTGCGTTCAGATCTCCAGCGACTATTACTCGCGGTGAAATGTTGAGTAGTGTGCTGATATCGCGTGTTGAAATGCCTACAGGGCTGTTGTATACCGATATCAGTGTGGTGTAGGCTCCGTTGAACTTGACTCTGACGGCCGTAGCCTCGATTTTTTCCAGTTCAGGGAGCTCTATGTTTGTGTGCTCAATGTCTTTGTGTATGACGATTGCAGTTCCACCTGCCACGGCGCCGCCCGGTCGGTCGGTACGATAGACACAGTAGCCAGGAAAGTTTAATTGTTTGTGCGGTTTGAGTTTAGTCTCGCTCAGTAGCGCGACAAGGATTCCCTTGCGCTCCATGAACGCGGCAAATTCTGCCCTTTTGTTGTGGATCGAGTCTGCATTCCAGAACAGGATCCGTGATAGTGTGTGCGGGTCTGCGTTATGGGCCGGGTGTGGCGTATTATTCATGTAAGAGTGTGAAAGAGTGTTGTGATGGCAGTGTGTATGACAGCCCAGTATTGCCCGGGTTCGGCGCTCATGAGCTGGGTGATGAGTGTAGTGACGGCCATCAGCACCTTGGTAAGGATTTCAATGGTCGTGTGTCGGGGGAATAGTGTTTCCAGTATTCCCCCAGATGATGTGTTGGTGTTAGGTGTGGCAGCCTGAGGTGCTGTTGTGGTGTTAGCGGCCGCTTGTGCAGGTATTGGTGTGTTGTTTGGGGCGGCATTTGTGTTTCGTGGTAGAGGTTGTGGCGCCTGAGTTACTTCTGTGGTGAGGGGGATGGTAGTGTGAGTTACAGTCTCGGTGTCTTGTTGACTGTTTTCCTGTGTGTTGCTGTTCTGTTGTTGCTGCGTGGCCTGTTGTGGTGATTTCGTGTTCCCCGCCCTGTGTTTGCGTGTACGTCTATTCCTCCTCTGGGCTTGGGGTTCGGGGGGTTCTTGTGTGGATGTGTTTTCTTGTATATGGTGCGTTTCTTCGCAGCTCGTGATTTCCGGGAGTGGGGTCGTGTTGTTTGGGGGCATAGGTGTTGGTACCGTTGCTTGTTGGGTTTCAGGTGTTGTCTGTGGCTGTTGTGTGGCTGTTGCAGCGGTTGTTTCACGTGTGTGTGTAGGGCGCTGAGGTTCCGCAGCCTGTGCCGTTCCGCCAGGGCGTGCAACCGTGGCAAACGTTACGCCGTTCCTTACTGGGTTCGGCGCTGGCCTTGGGCGTGGTATGTCGTACAGTACCCTACTTCTGTCTTGTTTTCGCTTCAGCGCCTGTTTGTATGAGTTGCACTGTCTGAAGTTTGCCGCATGGGACCCACCGCAGTTGGCACAACGTCGCTGGTTTGGCTGTGTTTGTGTGCAAGTGTTGGATCTGTGGTTGCCAGCGCATCCGCGGCAGCGACTTGCCAGGCCGCAGCGGAGGGCCGAGTGGCCGAACCGCTGGCAGTTGTTGCATTGTTGGGGGACGTTGGGTGGTTCGTAGAGTTCTACACGCACGTCCATCCGCAGAAAGCTCTTTATCTGCAGGATGGCGCGGGAATCAGCCGTGTCGGCTAACTCAACCATGTAGTGTGGTAACGGTGCGTGTGTACGGAACCCTGTCATCCGGGAGGCACTTTTACAGTCAAATCCCAAATAACAAAGGGCCGCATGTACTGTCTCGTTGGGGGTGCTGGGATCCACTCCGAAAGGTTTTCAAAAACGCCGGCCGGGGTGGCCGAGCGATTCTAGTCGCTACAGTCTGGAACCGCGCGACTGCTACGGTCGCAGGTTCGAATCCTGCTTCGGGCATGGATGTGTGTGATGTCCTTAGGTTGGTTAGGTTTAAGTAGTTCTAAGTTCTGGGGGACTGATGCCCTTCGAAGGTAAGTCCCATAGTGCTCAGAGCCATTTGAACCTTTTTCTTTTTTTTCAAAAATGACAGAAAACTTAAATTACGAAGGCCGGCCAGACCAAACTCCACTTCTCGAGTATGAGTTCAGTGTCTCTAAAAACTGTAATGCCTCATTTGCTTACTCCCTACTCAACAATCTTCTTTAATTTGCGCACAGTTTTCTCAAGATAACTTATAACATGAAACACAATTCTGACCTTTATAATTGCACACATTAAGGACCTCGGCTGCTGACCCATGAACCATGAACATGCTGCTATTTCCCTTGCACTAAGAACAGTCTTCTCTGAAACTGACTGCGGCTCGCAAACATGGAACTACGCCCTGTACTCATCTTCATGACTTCCCCTCCGTCGATCTTAAAAATTGTATCTGCGTCTCCACATGTGTGACGTGCTGAGCTTAGGAGAATGACAAGACGTTACTCTCCTGCTCCACAAATACTGGCACATGAGTTTCTTGCGAAAGTGTCTTGTGAAAATGTTACATTGTGGTCATGTTTTAAACATGTTTTTAGTAAACCGGAGCATTTTATTATACAACTTTTTTTCCCGACAGAAAATGCTGCTTTCAGTTTTTTGTCTTTCCATGATAAAAGTTAATGGAAACTGGCTCTTGTTCCACGATTATGTACTGAACTATTACTTAGCAATTTTTCCCTGGTATACAAAACAGAGTCACTTTGTGCAGGAAGGATGGCAAGTTTCTTAAACAGCTCTTCGGAGTGAACCCGACTACGACTTCCAGTCATATAATTCTTACTGCTTTCTTCTGCAGAGTAAAAGTTATACACATGTTTCGAGCATTCGATCCGCAGAAAAGAATGCAAATGCTTATACATGGTTTGTATTCTGAAGTGTGTTGGAATAATCCAGTGACTATTAGGAAATATTAGCTTTTTGTACACGAATGAAAATGTTAGTTAACCAAATCCGAGTCCACACCTGAAGACGAATTGGCAAATATAAAAATAAAACTCAGTTTCTCGTTAAGTTCCAGACCGGTGAATCATACATCTTGCAACTACAAAAAGTGAAACAGGTAAAAGCGAAGTGTCATGGTGTCCTCCGTTCCAGCCCCCCCCCCCTTTCACCTCCCCACCAAGGAAGAGTACCAGGAATCAATCTCGGGTCCTTCCGCGTCGCAGTCAGACACGCTGAACCCTCGGCTACGGAGGAGGACAAAACATCTGAAGACCTAATTTAAGAGCGAACTTGTCCACAGTAATTTTTTTTGTCAGACATACAAAATAAGTATCTGAATTTTCTCTTATTAAGAACTGTTCTCAAAAAGGTAGAGTATAGTAGTGTTCTGTGTCTAGGCAGTATTTTGAAGTCTGAATGCAGTTGTTTAATGAGGTAGTTGACTATTTTGTAGGGCCTCTTTGTGATTTGCTGGGGAGAACAGATTATGCATTACATTACTTTCCTTCCAATGTAGCACAACTGCCTCTTCGTGCAACAGATGATCACCAATTTTGGTACTAAGTTTATCGCTAATTTCATTACTGCTACTCCTCATTCGTTTCGTTCTTCTTTGGTTTGCTCTCAGTCCATAGATCAGATTATTCATTGCATTCAACACCTCTTATAATTCTTCCTTATCTTCCCTTAGAACAGAAATCTCATAAGGAAATCTTAATGTTGATATCCTCTCATCCTATCTTTTAATCCCATTCCTGATTGTTTGTTTTATTTCCATCATTGCTTGTTCAACATAGTGGTCGAACAGTAGAAGAGAAATACTGCATTACACCTTTAATAATCTATGCATTTCTCTCTTGGTCTTCCACTCTTATAGTTCCCTTTTGGACCTTGTACATACCGCATGCAAACACTACAAGAAATTAGCTATCCCCAGCAGACATCTGGCCGAGCGGTTCTAGGCGCTTCAGCCCGGAACCGCGCGACTGCTACGGTCGCAGGTTCGAATCCTGCCTCGGGCATGGATGTGTGTGATGTCCTTAGGTTAGTTAGGTTTAAGTAGTTCTAAGTTCTAGGGGACTGATGTCCTCAGAAGTTAAGTGCCATAGTGCTCAGAGCCATTTGAACCATTGGAGCTTAATGTGAATCATTCTGTTATCTCTCGGATGTTATGACAATTTATAGAGAACAAAACTCTATCCCAAAGACCAGGGCAGCGCTGACCATGTGTGACATTAGAAACAGAGGACCGTCGTTTGGCTGTAAGAGCACGATGGCGCCGCTTTGAGTACTGGATGGCAACTGACATCTGACCTCGCAGCATCCAATAGACATGTTGTATCAAGGCAAACGGTGTACAGAAGGCTTTGGCAGAGTGGCCTCCATTGTTGGAGACCTGCTGTATGTGTACGTCTGAAATGTCTTCACAGATGGGGGCGTCTAGTGGAGTGGTCAACATGCCTCCGGGACAGTCAAGCAGGGGGCCAGTGTTCTTTTCACAGATTGGTCCCGATGTGGTCTGAAGAGTGATTCTCGACAGATTTTCATCTGGAGCAAACGTGGAGCCTGATTTCGGGACAAAAACATTGTGGAAAGTGACTGATATCAAGGAGCATCCCTAATGGTGTGGGCAGGGGTCGTGTTGACACTCGAACATCGATTCAGGAAATTTTACAGGTGAATCGGCGAGGTATCGTGATGAGAATATCGTGATGAGAAGTTAGGACCCCACGTGCAGTTGTTGCGAGATGCTGCGAGCTCAGACTTCGCATCGATGGATGATGATGCCCGACCTCAGAGCACGGGTGGTTGATGTTCTGTTGAAAACGGAAGATATTGCACGCATGACCTGCCGTCTCACTTTCACGATTTGAATCCCATAGAGCATGTCTGGGATGCACTAGGGACACGGGTTGCATCACGTCAGCATCCACCAACCACTCTTCAAGACTTGCGAGTAGCTATGTGGTAAGAATGAGCATTATTTCCTCAACATGAGATTAATGACATCCCTCACAGCATGCCCTGTCGTTGTCAGGCCAGTACAGGTGCCAGAGGTGGTCACATCCCATACTGAACTCATTAACCAGTTGGGGCGCCTTGTCACGGTTCGCGCGTCTCCCCCCATTGAAGGTTCGAGTTCTCCCTCGGGCGTCGGTGTGTGTGTGTGTGTGTTGTCTTTAGAGTAAATTAGTTTAAGTTAGATTAAGTAGAGTGTAAGCTTAGGGACAGATGACCTCAGCAATTTGGTCCCACTGAACTTACCACAAATTTCCAATTTGTCCAAATGTGTGAGGAAATCCGTGTAGCTCAAAAAATGAATAACATTTTTGTCTACGTTATGCATGTTGCAATTGTTTATGGTCTATATATTTTCATTGTCTCTACTTTAATATCACCTGTTTGTGCTGTTTTGTGGCAAAATAACTGCTTGTTGCTTTAACTTTAGACGCCAGTGTAGATACAGAGAGTACCACATAGCAAGGAGAGTCTCCAGCTGGCACGGCATAGTTGTGCACTGGTGTCACAAAGAACACTGATAACTGGAACTAGATACTGCTTCCACGTGAAGTTAGGAAAATAGTTCGCAGATGTACATTCAGCCACCGAGAGCAGATAAAAGCTGGCGCACGGCTTCACTCAGCCAGTTGCCGCAGTCTCCAGTCCCCAGCAGTCGCCCCACAGTATCGCAGTATGCGCTGACAAGAGGACCATCAGACATGTTAATCACGGATATTGATGAGTCTTAGGTACGTTGTAGAAGAAAGGGTCCAGAGTGCCTGGCTAGCGGCTTTTCATGTGACGGCCCCTAGTTTCCGAGAAAGTCGACGTTGGTGTTTTATGCAGACATCCCATAACGTTATTGATGTTTCGCCCGAGCAGGCGTATTGCAGGGGGTAAGGTTTACGGCTACCACGCTGGCTGTAAGGATTCTATGAAATTATTACGGTGAATATGACTATTTTTCAGTAATTTTACACACTTATACTATGTAAAGATATGGTATGTGATGAGCTTAAAGAAAAAGCACCCACGAGGTATTTGAACCAGTCCGTCAGCATGGTGGCAGTGAACTTCAGCCGCTCTCGTGATGCTCATATGCTCCACACATGATTAAAGTTACACGTACAGGATGTAATCATAAAATGTCAAAGCTGATTTTCTCAGAAGCTAGAGGTCGACGCATGAAAAGCAGGTACTCAGGACATATCTCTCTAGAACATATCTAACACTCACCAAAACCCGTGATTAACAGGTCTAATGGTCCTCTTGTGAGTGCGCAGTGTGCATTATTATTAGCAGAAGCTATTTTAGATATTGGAACTGCTATTAGACTAGTTAGTCTTCGTTCACCTGTATATAATTTTAAAAAGAATTCTTAGTTCTTACTCACTGCATTCCCATCATTATTTCTGTTGTACTCTATTGCCCTGTGACAAAACAGTTGTACTCTATTGCCCTGTGACAAAACAGTTGCTGCGTACAAGCACGCCGCCTCAGTACATAAACTACTTCCCCTGGGGGTCCTCTTCCCGCTACCTTTACCTTGGACGCTAAGCTTAACATGATCAATACAACAACTCTTACGTGCCACCATGGGCAATGACCTTTTGAGGGGTACCTAACTATCTGTTGCACGCATTTTCCTTGGCAATGATCGCTTGAAAACTGGTTGAGTGGCACCTGCATTCACTGACAACAGTAATTCTTGTCAGGTTTGAAACGTGTTATCGCTTCTGGCCCGTGTCTGTTAGTATCTTTCTATGGCAGTTGCTCACGCGCCAAGTTACGTGGCCAGCGAGTGGCAAACCATTCCATCTAGAAACGCTAGACAGTCTGGTCCAAATGGCTCTGAGCACTATGGGACTTAACAGCTGAGGTCATCAGTCCCCTAGAACTTAGAACTACTTAAACCTAACTAACCTAAGGTCATCAGTCCCCTAGAACTTAGAACTACTTAAACCTAACTAACCTAAGGACATCACACACACCCATGCTCGGCAGGATTCGAACCTGCGACCGTAGCGGTCGCGCGGTTCCAGACTGAAGCGCCTAGAATCGCTCGGCCAGCCCGGCCGGCGCTGGACAGTTTACCCTGATATATCAACAAATTGGGCAACTTCGTTCACTGCGTGTGTGATCATAGGCACGTTCAGACACAATAGGCACCTTTATGTCATTCTGTCACATCTAACTGCACTGACCGCATAGAGTGCAGTGTAACATACACACCACTAACTAGTACTTATATCAGTGGTAGAGTGTCACATGAATGCGTGATACCAGTTTTACACGATCTACAGCGCTCCAGAGCTCCAAGGTGTGTTTTTTTTAATGGGGGTGACTAATGGACTATCTGATCACCTATTGGTGGATATTAACGTAGGGCGCGTCCCCACCCCCCTTTATGACGGCTTGAAATCTGCTTGGGGAGTTTTCAATGCCATGTCTGGATGTCAGTGCAGGGTTAGCAGTCCATTCTCCCAAAACCAGAGAAGGGAGTCATGTTGGACGCTTGGGTCTGGAGTGAAGTCGACGTTCCATCTTCCGCAAAGGTATTCTGTTGGCTTCAGGTCTGCACTCTAGGGAACCAGACTATCTCGGGAATGTTATCGTCCACAAACCATTGCCTCACAGATGCTGCTTTATGACGGGTGCATTTCCATGTCGGTACAAACAATCAACGTCTCCGACCTGTCCCTCTACTTGTACACACTACACAATGCTTTAAAACGAGTCCATATCCTTCAAAACTTAGCGTTTTCTTAAACGCACTGAGAGGATCACGCCCTAATAACGAGAAACATCCCAGCCACTAGGAACACTCCCACACTGTAACATCTCCTCGAACTTTGCTGTTGGTACTACGCATGACGGCAAGTAACATTCTCCAGGCATTCGCGAAACTCAAAACGCTTCCATCAGATTGTCACAGAGTATTCACTAGTCTCCAGTGATCCAATGTCCAATGGCCTTGTTCTTTACACCATCTGAAGTTTAGCTTACCATTAACTAAGAAAATTTATAGCCCATGAATAGCTGCTTGACAATAGTACCCCATTTTTTTTAACTCCTTACGCACAATCATTGTGCTAGCTACATTTCTGGTAGCCTTTTAGCAGGCAAAAATGGTTGCTTCCGCTGATTCCGTGCGATTGTTTACAATCACACTGTTCGACGGTCCTTGTTCCTCAGTACACGCCGGCCGGAGTGGCCGAGCGGTTCTAGGCGCTTCAGCCTGGAAGCGCACGACCGCTACGGTCGCAGGTTCGAATCCTGCCTCGGGATGGATATGTGTGATGTCCTTAAGTTAGTTAGGTTTAAGTAGTTCTAAGTTCTAGGGGACTGATGACCTCCGCTGTTAAGTCCCATAGTGCTCAGAGCCATTTTTTGAACCTTAGTACACGAGATCTGCCTGGTCCTCGTGTAGGTGTGGTTGTTAGTTTGCCTTTCCACTTCACGATCACAATAACTTGGGCAGCTTTAGAATGATTTGAATGTCCTTCATTGATTTGTTACTCAGGTGACATCCTGTAACTAGTGGACGTCCGAAGTCACTAAGCCGACCCATCCTGCTGTTACTGCGTCTCTACTGACAATGTAATACTCCCCGCCTCCCTTTATACTGGCGGATCCACGTCCACCTCTCGACACAAATAATGGTCAATTCCCAATTCCCCATTACATAGGAGTGTCCAGATTATTTTCATCCGTCAGTGTATTTTGCCCGTCGAGTTTACATTAGCCGCCATTCCCTGCAGCCTGTGCCTATTTGTCTGCGAACATGATGCTCCATTTTCCTTTCCGCCTCGTGCTCTCAGTCCCGGCTGCTTCTGAGACGCCGTACCCCGGCAGACACGCTGCCCTCTGCTAGGGAGCTGGCCGGCCGCGTGGTTGGCTGATTGGCTGCTGCGCCACCGGATATAAATTGATTGCGAAGCCGGCCCGCTGGAACCGTGCCAGCGCGAAATGCGTGACCCGGCCTGGCGTGGCGTGGCGTAGCGAGCCCCGCGGGGGCGTTTGGACACCCACGCGCCACAGAGGCGCCGAGCCACTCGCCGAATTCCCAGCCCTTAGTTCAGAGCCCGTGCAGCGACATACGCGTGTTCCATTTCGCCCATGTTTCATTCTTGTTCATCTATTATACTGACAAGAGTTTATTCACCAATGACGCGCGTTTCGCATAATTCAAGGAAAATTTATAGTAAGTTCCTATGGGACCAAACTGCTGAGGTCATCGGTCCCTAGGCTTACACACTAAGTGATCTAACTGAAACTAACTTACGCTAAGCACAAGACACCCATGCCCGAGGGAGGATTCGAACCTCCGACTGGGGAAGCCGCGCGGACCGTGACAAGGCGCCCTAGACCGCGCGGCTACCCCGCGCGGCACAATTCAAGGCATCTTCAAGTTGCCCTACATTAAAATGCAACTCAATTAGAAAGGCTTGGCCGTTCCAGGGAATTGGGCGAAATTGGGGAAATTAAAAATTGGACTTACCGATAAATGTTAATATGTAAGTATTGCCCTCGTCGTGTGCAAGAAAAACAGTCGAGGCAAGTACGAGTATACGCTCCCGTCACGTACTGAAAGCGCAGAGTCCGGTAATCTTGAAATAAATGGAAAGAATTAAAAGAAACAAAATCTGCAACCGATCATCTCCATGAAAGTCATAGTCCACAAAGTGAAGGAGCAAACGACACAAAGCATTTGCCTTCCTGTGGATCAGGATCAGGCCTGTGCAATCTGTCAAACGGTAAACACGCTGGAAGCGTCGTTCTGCATTCTACGACTACCTGTTCCTTCAGGAGAAGACAGCAGCGCACGAGCCCATCCTAAAAATGGTTCAAATGGCTCTGAGCACTATGGGACTTAACTTCTGAGGTCATCAGTCCCCTAGAACTTAGAACTACTTAAACCTAACTAACCTAAGGACATCATACACATCCATGCCCGAGGCAGGATTCGAACCTGCGACCGTAGCGGTCGCGCGGCTCCAGCCCATCCTACCCTACGAAATATCTTAGAACATCAGCTGAAGAGAGGCAAACCTGCATTCATATAGTTACAGATTTAGAAAAAGCTAGAGGAGAAATGCAAGTCCTACATGTGTGTAGCAAAGATACAGTGGTGTACAAAACTTAAAGACGAAAGCACCTTTCGCATGATGTGCCACCGCCAAATGACATTGCTCTATGAAAGGACTTCTATGAAGAAAGGACTTCTACATTATAAAGCAGAAAGCAACTTAAAGGAATACGCAATCAAACGAACAGAAATGACACTTTCATTCAACGACAATAATTACACTGAAGTCACCATGATTTATGGAGCTCGCGGACATTACAAAAGGCGGTACATGGTTCTTAGTAGAGTGTGTGGTCACCACGGACGGCAGTGTATCCTCTGCAACGTGTACCGTGTTGACGCCACTTTGGTAAGGCGTTTTTGCGGTAGGGTGGTCCATTCCACCCACCAGCGCAGTTGATATATCAGCGCAGTGGTCGTTGGTTGCATGTGAACGTCTGCCTTAAGCATCCCGCAAGTGTTCGATGAGATTTAAGTGGAGAGAACGGGCATGCTAGTCCATTCGTCGAATATACTGTCGTTCCAAGACCTCCTGTAATTGTGCAGTTCGATGTCGTCGCACATTGTTTTCCATATAAATGTATTCAAGGTCGACCGCACCCCTGAAACCATGCACGCGGGGAAGGAGTACATTGTCACAATAACATTGACTGGTGACACTCACCGTGCTCAAAGATTCGTAAATCAGTACGTCACTGCAACGTTATGGTTCCCACATCATAACACCTCGACCACCAAAGCGACCAAGTTCGACAATGCTGGACAAACCCTCACATGACGAGCGATGGACACATTGTGCACCCAGGTATTATGGTGCGACGAGGCGTAATGTTGGATGGGTGTACTGACCTCCAAACCTCTGAACATGGTACAGTCACCAGTCAAGGTTTTTTTGAAACTGTACTCCTTCCCCATGTGCTTCTTTTCCAGTGTGCATTCAATCCTGATTTCATTTTGATGGATGACAATGCGCGACCACATCGAACTGCACAGGTGGAAGTGCTCATGGAACGAAAGTATAATCGCCGAATGGACTGGCCTGCTCGTTCCCCCGACTTGAGTACCATAGAGCACGTGTGGAGAGACGTCCACATGCATTCAGCGACCCTCGAGCAGTTGTCAGTCACATTGCTGAAGGAACTGAACGCCCTACAACAAGAACGCGTTACCAAAGATGTCAGCATGATGAAGAGCATGTACTGCCGTCCATGGTGATCACACACACTATTAAGTACCATGGCCCTCCATTTGTAATTATTTTGTTTGAATAAAAGTGTCATTTCTGTTCGTCCCATTGTGTATTTCTTTCAGTTACCTTCGGTGCTTTACTGGAGCAGTTCTTTCTATGTATGATCCAAGCACCGTCGAGCTAAGTTACTTGGCAGTGACACATCATGCGAAAACTACTTTCGTCAGCAAGTCTTTTACACCAGTGTACATTCTCAGAAGTTCTTCCTCAAATTAAGGTCACTGGGGGTCGTATATTTCTCCGGAGGTCAAGAAATCCGCGTTCAAGAACGTCACACAATCGTCTGAGGTTCTGGTTTAAGCCTTCCACTAGGCTCCAAACTAGCGGACCGCAATCGATTCTGGGAAAGATCCTACAAGACGATGGCTGTGCGTCCTCCAGCGAGCGAGGCTAGCGGCCTCCACCAACTCAGCCAGCCGCTTCTAAGAACCGTGGATGGCCTCTCAACCCAGGTGGACGATCGTTCGTGCCAACAGGTGCCAAGTTTTGCAGCCAGATGCACCAAGTACACTCAATCGCTGTCGGCAATGCCTCCTCCAGATCTTGTACGAGAACCCCCGGCAAGCAAATATAGAGGGCCCTGCATTCTTTCCCGACATCCATGCTATTTCCCTAAAGGGCTCCATCACCCGCCTAAACTGAAGCTACCGATTACAAGCAAACCCGCCCTCTACACCTGTCCAGAGCTCTCAAGAAAATCAGCCACAGTCCCAGTACCGGAGGCATCCCGTGCTGGCTCAGGTGTGCTTTCAGCAGTGATGGACAATACCTCAAACCTGTTATTAAGGAGTAATTAGACAGTCTGGTGTCTGTTCGCACGAGATAAAAAAACACAACTAGCGACAGTATGGTGGCTGTTCGCAACACTGACAGGGGACACACAACACTGAACATTCACTATAAACAGCACTATAGGCGACATGGCGGCAGATGGGGGCGGGGGGAGGACCTGGACCGATGAGGGGGGAAAAAGGGGGGAGAAGTGGCAAGGAAAAAGGGGGGAGCCAATGGAGGAAGAGGACATAGAAAAAGGGGGGCAGAGCGGAAGCAGGAAGGATTGGGGAAGGCACTGGAGGGAAAGCAAAAGGACTCAGGGGATAGAAAGGAGTCAAAGAGAGGATAGGTGGAGAAGAACAGGATGGAAGGGGGGGGGGAGAGGTAGCCCAGGAAAAGGACAGAGGGAGGGAGGGGGAGGTGAGTATCAGAGTTGATAGGAGGGATAAATGGAGGGAGAAAGGGCATCATTCAGAAGAGGGATCTGGTGGAAGCCGCCTTGGGAAAGGAGATGAAATGTGTAAAGGTGGAGGATAGAGGGGACACAACATTGAAGGTGCGGCAGTGGGAAGGGGTTGGATAGGAGAGGAGCAACCACAGGATGATGGGGATCAAGGCAGTGGGACGTGTAGAGGACACGGATATGTTCTAGGGAAAGGAGCAGATGGGGGAAAGGATCAGGTCATAGAAGATCCGCATGGGGAACGGGAGGCGTATAAGGAAGGCAAGGTGGAGTGCATGGCACTCGAGGATCTGGAGGGGAAAAAGGGCAGGCAGGACTGGCATAACAGAGGATGGGACAGATTAAGGATTTGTAGGTGTGGAGGAATGTTGAGGGATTCAACCCCCATATCCGGCCATAGAGGAGTTTAAGGAGTCGGAGGCATTGTGGGCTTTTTATTGGATAGAGCGCAGATAAGGGATCCAGGCGACGTGGCGGTCAATGGTGAGGCCGAGTTAGGCGAGGGTGGACGAGAGGCGGACAGGGCGGGCACAGATGGTAAGGGAAAAGAAAAGCCGTGTACCCACCGTGTTTATACCAACCTCAACGGGGCGTGTGCATGAAGGTGTTTTCATTTACGTAATCTGACACATACAGCGCCATCTATTAATCAATTTTCACACTATTTTTTTCGCCTGCTTTACGTTTTACCCCTTCTCCGATAATATTCCGTTGGAATTTAACGTCCTTCTGACCAGTGGTGTTATTTCTACAGCGTTTTGAAAGTTTTACTTTAATTATAATCATCCAGTAGAAACTGCTGCAGGTTCAAGCGCGTGTGCTCGCCTCGACGACAGCATGGAATTTCATCTAGCGAGTACACGCTCCCACACTGCTGCAGCGCCACGAATAAGTACAGGCGTGGAAATTCCGGGCAGCTGTGGCTGGAAGGTAGTAGTTAACGGATTGATTGTCAAGATATATTTAGCAAACGGTTCTACGAGGCAGGTTTACGACACTATTCTCAGGTGAGAAGGTACCGTATACAAATGTGACGTAATCAGGGCACCACAGGGCGCTGACATGCTGTGAAGAAACCAAACATTGCAGTTACAACAGCGCCTAGTGACCTGTGTGTAGGGGTCGAAACGGTCTGAGAAAAGCTGACGTTGTAATTATTAAGAATCACTACATTTGTCCGTTCCAGAGACTCAAATCAGGCAGTCATGTCGCCATTCTGACTATTGTTTAAGTAGCTTGCCAGCCACGACAAACTCTGTCGACGAATATCGGCAGCCAACTGGCTCGCTGAAAGGACCACCAACCTCTGTTGCACGGGCGCGCCATAGCTGTGGCGTAGTGGGCCTTGGAGTCGCACCGGCGCGAGGAGCGGGAGAGCTGCTGGCCTCCTCTCACTGGGTGACAACGACCACCGGACTGCCAGCTGCTGTCCGCAGAGGCGGGGCCTGAGCACCAACTCGCGGTCTCCCGAGTGCAGTGTTGTCTGGGATCACTGACCGAGCTGCCCTGTGCCGTCGGCTTTAGCTGGTAACGCTCCTTACAACGACGGCGGTCGGCTGTTTCCCTTCGGCGTTCTACATGGGTTCCACGAGTCATGCTTGAAGGAGCAGTCAGCCAGCTCCCGAGTTACCGGCGCAGCCAACACATGCGGCGGCCACTTAGCCGTGGCGTGAATAGCAGTGTTGCGTCTGCAGGGCTGGGCGACCGGAAGCCGACGCAGCAGATTCTGGCATTAATTAGCATTGGCGCGGATGCACGCACGCAGCATGGCGCCTCCACCGGGATCAGCGAAATGCCGCTGTGTACCTCCGACAAAATGAAGTCAATGACACACTTGCCAGTGTTTCTCTGCCTGCTTCAGCTAGAGTCACCCCTCCTCCTAAGCAATACCTCTCGGTCGTTCTGACGTATTACAGTCCCTGAGCTCAGAGGGGTTGTAACACTGCTATGCTCATGCCCACTCATTCAAGTTACAGCTCTACGTAAAATTTACAAAGATCTCAGAATCCTGTTTTGCAAAGACAATTCTCGACTTTTGTGTATTGGCATCGTACACAGTCCAGTCACATTAATGTGACCACAGCCTATGGTCGACATCAGTGTGCAATAACCACTCAGAGATGGCACGTGGCAGCACTAACAGTTGAGGATATATACACTACTGGCCATTAAAATTGCTACACCACGACGATGACGTGCTACAGACGCGAAATTTAACCGACAGGAAGAAGATGCTGTGATATGCAAATGATTAGCTTTTCAGAGCATTCACACAAGGTTGGCGCTGGTGGCGACACCTACAACGTGCTATCATGAGGAAAAGTTTCCAACCGATTTCTCATACACAAACAGCAGTTGACCGGCGTTGCCTGGTGAAACGCTGTTGTGATGCCTCGTGTAGGGAGGAGAAATGCGTACCATCACGTTTCCGACTTTGATAAAAGTCGGATTGTAGCCTATTGCCATTACGGTTTATCTATTGCGACACTGCTGCTCCCGTTGGTCGAGATCGAATGACTGTTAGCAGAATATGGAATCGGTCGGTTCAGGAGGGTAATACGGAACGCCGCGCTGGATCCCAACGGTCTCGTATCACTAGCAGTCGAGAAGACAGGCATCTTATCCGCATGCCTGTAACGGATCATGCAGCCACGTCTCCATCCATGAGTCAACAGATGGGAACGTTTACAAGACAACAACCATCTGCACGAACAGTTCGACGACGTTTGCAGCAGCATGGTCTATCAGATCGGAGACCATGGCTGCGGTTACCCTTGACGCTGCATCACAGACAGGAGCGCCTGCGATGGTGTACTCAACGACGAACCTGGGTGCACGAATGGCAAAACGTCATTTTTTCGGATGAATCCAGGTTCTGTTTACACCATCATGATGGTCGCATACATGTTTGGCGACACCGCGGTGAACGCACATTGGAAGCGTGTATTCGTCATCGCTATACTGGCGTATCACCCGGCGTGATGGTAGGGGGTGCCATTGGTTACACGCCGGCCGCGGTGGCCGTGCGGTTCTAGGCACTTCAGTCCGGAACCGCGTGACTGCTACGGTCGCAGGTTCGAATCCTGCCTCGAGCATGGATGTATGTAACATCCTTAGGTTAGTTGGGTTTAAGTAGTTCTAAGTTCTAGGGGACTGATGACCTCAGATGTTGAGTCCCATAGTGCTCAGAGCCATTTGAACCATTGATTACATGTCTCGGTTACCTCCTGTTCGCATTGACGGCACTTTGAACAGTGGACATTACATTTCAGATGTGTTACGACCCGTGCTCTACCCTTCATTCGATCCCTGCAAAACCCTACCTTTCAGCAGGATAATGTTGCAGGTCCTGTACGGGCCTTTCTGGATACAGAAAATGTTCGACTGCTGCCCTGGCCAGCACATTCTCCAGATCTCTCACCAATTGAAAACGTCTGGTAAATGGGGGCCAAGGAACCGGCTCGTCACAATACGCCAGTCACTTCTCTAGATGAACTGTGCTATCGTGTTGAAGTTGCAGTGGCAGCTGTACCTGTACACGCCATCCGAGCTCTGTTTGACTCAATGCCCAGGCGTACCAAGGCCGTTATTACGGCCAGAGGTTGTTGTTCTGGGTACTGATTTCTCAGGATCTATGCGCCCAAATTGAGAGAATATGTAATCACATGTCAGTTCTAGTATAATATATTTGTCCAATGAATACCCGTTTATCATCTGCATTTCTTCTTGGTGTGGCAATTTTAATGGCCAGTGGAATAAAGCGAGACTGGGATGGGGAAGGGAGAGGGGATGTGGAAAAAGTGCGGTTATTGTAAGGGGAAAACGTAGAGAATGGCATGATAATTGGCTTTCGAGTCAAGGGTGGAAGCTATCCGTAGTAAAACGGTACTATCAAAACAGCGTCGAGGCAACTCTAGTGCAGCAGGAGGCTTAGATGACAGGGGTGAACGATGGCTACGGAGATGTATACGGACGGTACAGGTGTAAGTGTAGAACAACTGATCGCCCATATGAACCGGGGGGGGGGGGGGGGGGGCTACCAACGCTGTCTTCTGAACGTCCGTACAGCGAACGTTGCTGTGTATGGACCTCCGCAGCAGGCGCCTGGTTGATCTCCGCCCCCCCCCCCCCCCCATATGAAGACTGCTCTTCATCGGCGACGAAGCCTGGATTTTGCCAGCCAATATCGCAACTAGACTCCACTGAGTGGCAAGAGATGGCCTTTTCAGCTGAATCATGTCTTATGTCCTTCACATAGATAACCGTTGACGTGTACAGCATGAAACGTCTGTAAGCAGACAAGAAGGGAGAGTTACGGTTTGGGGAATGTTTTCGTGTCACTCCCTGGGTTATCCCGTCATCCTCTAAAGCACAATGGATCAACGCAAGTAAGCATCTATCTTAGGGGATCATGTCCATCTCTACAAGCGGTTTGTTTTTCACGATGTCATCTATCAGCAGGACACTGCCACGTGTCAGAACCAGCATGAGTTTACCGTACTTGCCTGGCCACAAAACTCCCCGGTTTAAAAGCAGTTGGGAATCTGTGGGACCACCTCGGTCATGCTATTCGCGCCATGGATCCTCAACCGAGAAACCTCTAGCGGCTGGTCACGGCACTGGAGCCTTCCAGAACCTCTTTCACTCTCTTCCTGTACCTCTCGCAGCGGTCGGTGCTGAGAAAAGTGGTTATTCAGGCTTTTGACAGGTGATCACGTTAATGTGACTGCACAGTGTACATTTGGTAACTGAAATCAATAAGTACAATGTGTTTCGAAGTCTTTACAAGAAACGTCTAAAGTTGATGGCTCACGTTGTTGGACACAAGATGTTCCCTGATGCTTCCCGGTGACGCCAGGCATCGCTGTAAGATTGGTTATGGCTCCGAGAAACAAGGCGAAAGCACTCTTCGACATTCGTATACAGGGTGTGGCGGTAGGCCGCTCCTCAGGACTGAAGTTCCTGATTCGCGTCTAAAATACTTTTCTCAGTTTAGAGACACTCACTCCTATGCTTTTCTTGTTCTAAATCTCTATCAGTTTACTGAGGTAGGTGGTATGCTGCACACTTGGTTAATTCGGCGAAATCTCGTCGTCCCAGGGCGCCTAGTGTCACTGGATAACATCAACGAATATTTTTGTCCAAAAAAAACGTTGTTCCCCATAACGCGAGACATCACCCCTACACGTTTGTCGCGAAGACTTTGAAATATTGTGTACAGTAAATGTGCCCATGTATGTTGCTATAACTACAGACCCATCCTCGCAGCCCCTTGGGAGTCATATGATATGGTAGCCCTCCATCCCATCATACTTCGCGCTAGACCGCACGTTTGTATTCGTACCATCGAAAAGGACTGTGAATTTGAAATAAAACGAAAATATTCCAGCACATGCCTAAGGTAACATTACCTCATAACGAGACTACATCATTAAAAAATATAGTCATGAAGACACAGGTAGATTTTTGTATGATTCAAATGGCTCTGAGCACTATGGGACTTAACATCTATGGTCATCAGTCCCCTAGAACTTAGAACTACTTAAACCTAACTAACCTAAGGACATCACAAAACACCCAGTCATCACGAGGCAGAGAAAATCCCTGACCCCGCCGGGAATCGAAGCCGGGAACCCGGGCGCGGGAAGCGAGAACGAGATTTTTGTATGTTATACTCTTTTTTATTATTTATTACGAGGTCATGTTATCTTAGGCATATTCTGGAATTTGTATGTTTACTACAAATTGTGTAAAGGTGGTTTTGTTTTATGTAAAATTCACACTCGGTTGCGATGATACGAAAAAAACGTGCGGTTTATCGCACAGTATGATTTTATAATCTGTACATTGTGGGTATGTCAAAAAGAACTGCAAAGGCTTCTTTATATACAATATTATCCCCGTAAAACGTTATACCCGTGTTGTACTACTCAATATTTTCCGTGGGGGAGACGCCTGCGGGCGACTGGTAGGCAAACCTGCAAGGCGAATAGGTCGAACTGGCAGCGTATGACATTTGACATTTGTGGTAAGGTCTTATGGGACCAGATTGATGAGGTCATCGGTCCCTAAGCCTACACATTACTTACTCCAAAGCCGGCCGGGGTGGCCAAGCGGTTAAAGGCGCTACAGTCTGGAACCGCGCGACCGCTACGGTCGCAGGTTCGAATCCTGCCTCGGGCATGGATGTGTGTGATGTCCTTAGGTTAGTTAGGTTTAAGTAGTTCTAAGTTCTAGGGGACTGATGACCTTAGAAGTTAAGTCCCATAGTGCTCAGAGCCATTTGAACCACTTTTTTTACTCTAAGGGCCATGCCGCACTGGGATGCCACGGCATCTCTGCTGGCAGCACGCGGTCTGCCGGTGCGGATGCCAGCAGGGACGTCACAGGGGGGACTCCTTCAGTATGCGCTCAGTGTCGAAATGGACGTAGAGGAGCTAGTAGCTGTGCTTTGTGTGCGTCGTCGACAGAGAAAGAGAATGCAGAGAAAGAAGTATTTCTGGGTACACCCCTTCATTGCTGATCGTGATGTAAAGGGATTATTTCATACACTGTACAATGATTTAAGAAATTACAGTGATAATTTTTTTAATTACGTGAGAATGTCAGTACGTTCATTCGACAAATTAGTGGTGATCTGCCGAGATGAACTGAAGAAAAAGGGCGCTGTTTTAAGGAAAGCCATCTCAACAGAAGAAAAGATTTCCGTGACTTTAAGGTAACTAACTACCTGTCTACTCAGTAGCTAATTATTTGTTTTATGCAGTGATACTTGCAATTTGAGTTGTAACTGTAACATATACATAGAAACGTTTTATCAGTTTTAATCCGAAAAGTACTTTATAGTTAAAGCTTGTTGTGCTTTGCATAATTTTGCACGTGCAAGAGATGGATTCGTCTATGAAGACTCACTTGTAGTAATTGGTTTTGAGAACAATGAATGAGCAGGCCATTCAGGCAGAAGCGGTCGATCTGCATTTGCAGTGAGAGACAAATTTTCGGAGTATTTTGTTAATCGTGATCCCCTCAAGTGGCAAAGTACTTACGTTCAGTAAACTTTAGTAATGAAAAATAAAATGTTTTTGAAGCACTTACCGAGTTCTTTCTTCACTTCCAAAGACGATTCTTTTCCTCCGAAAATATCAACAACTTGCTCCCAACACGTTTTTCTCAGTTCGCGGTTCGAATAATCCACGAAATGTGTCCCAAATTGCTGGTCTCGCCTGAATTTCACAAATAAAAGCTTCCGTATCGAAACTATCCATGGTGGCACACATGCAAAACTGCAACAAAACTGAGCACAGGTGAGCGGCAGGTAGTGCGTGGCGGGTCTGCTGGCGTCCGGGTGCAGGAGCTGCCATAAGCCGCGTTGTGTTTCATTGGCCTGGCAGCGCTGCCAGCGTCAGGTGGATGCCAGGTGCGGGAGGCCCCATTGAGCCCAATGTATTGTATCGGCCGTCTCTGCTAGCAGAGATGCCGTGGCATCCCAGTGCGGCAGGGCCCTAACTTAAATTGACTCACGCTATGGACGACACACATACCCTTGCCTAAAGGAGGACTCGAACCTCCGACGGGGAGAGCCGCACGGACCGTGACAAGGCGCCTACGACCGTGCGGCTACCCCGCGCGGCGGCAGCGTATGTAGTCGGCCTACGGCCGATATAAACTATGTGATCAAAAGTATCCGGACACCCCCAAAAACAAACGTTTTTTATATTAAGTGCATTGTGCTGCCACATACTGCCATATCAGCGACCTGAGTAGACAAACGTTTTTCATATTAAGTGCATTGTGCTGCTACCTACTGTCAGATACTCCAAATCAGCGACCTCAGTAGACATTAGACATCGTGAGAGAGCAGAATGGGGCGCTCCGCGGAACTCACGGGGATTCGAACTGGTCAGGTGATTGGGTGTCACTTGTTTCATACGTCTGTATGCGAGATTTCGACACTCCTAAACATCCCTAGGTCCACTGTTTCCGATATGATAGTGAAGTGGAAACGTGAAGGGACACGTACAGCACAAAAGCGTAGAGGCCGACCTTGTCTGTTGACTGACAGAGACCGCCGACAGTTGAAGAGGGTCGTAATGTGTAACAGGCATCTATCCAGACCACCAGATAAGAATTCGAAACTGCTCCAGGATCCACTTCACGTACTATGATAGTTAGGCTAGAGGTGAGAGAACTTAGATTTCATGGTCGAGCGGCTGCCCATAAGTCACATATCACGCCGTTAATGCCAAACGATGCCTTGCTTGGTATAAGGAGCGTAAACATTGTACGACTGAACAGTGGAAAAACGTTGTATGGAGTGACGAATCGCCGGCCGCTGTCGCAGAGCGGTTCTACGCACTTCAGTCCGGAACCGCGCCACCGCTACGGTCGCAGGTTCGAATCCTGCCTCGGCTATGGATGTGTGTGATGTCCTTAGGTTAGTTAGGTTTAAGTAGTTCTAAGTTCAAGGGGACTGATGACCTCAGATGTTAAGTCCCATAGTGCTCAGAGCCATTTGAACCATTTTTGAGTGACGAATCACGATACACAGCGTGGCTATCCGATTGCAGTGTGTGGGTATGGCGAATGCCCGGTGAACATCATCTGCCAGCGCATGTAGCGCCAACAGCAAAATTTGGAGGCGGTGGTGTTATGCTATGGTCGTGTTTTTCATTGAGGGGGCTTGCACCTCTTGTTGTTTTGCGTGGCACTATCACAGCTCAGGCCTATATTGATATTTTAAGCACCTTCTTGATTCCCACTGTTGAAGAGCGATTCGGCGATGGCGATTGCATCTTTCAACACAACCGAGCATCTGTTCATAATGCACGGCCTGTGGCGGAGTGATTACACGACAATAACATCCCTGTAATGGACTGGCCTGCACAGAGTCCTGACTTGAATCCTATAGAACACCTTTGGGATGTTTTGGAACGCCGACGTCGTGCCAGGCCTCACCGACCGACATCGATAGCTCTCCTCGGTGCAGCACTCCGTGAAGAATTGGCTGCCATTCCCCAAGAAACCTTCCAGCACCTGATTGAACGTATGCCTGAGGGAGTGGAAACTGCCATCACGGCTAAGGGTGGGCCAAAGCCATATTGCATTTCAGCATTACCGATGGAGGGCTCCACGAACTTGCAAGGCATTTTCAGCAAGCTGTCTGGATACCTTTGATCACGTAGTGTACAACAGTTAATCTATAAGATGTTCTCGAGTTATGTTCTCTGAAAACAAATGAAAATGAAGATCAAGCGGTGCTGTTTTCTCTTATCTAGTGCTAACTATAATTTCGTGTCAAAGTAGTCAGTTTTTCACCTTAACAATAGTCACATTAACTAACAAAAAACTGAATCATCCAGAAGACATCGTCGGACATCAGTGTAACTTCGAATACGTACACACCATCGGCGGGTACGTAAATGATTAGAGATGCAATTGTCTTCGACAGGTAAATCGGCTAATAGAATTCATTAGTGTTATTCATGTTTAGTGGTTCTTGCCAGACCACTTGGTACACAAGAGACGTGAACTGCATCAGATGCTGATTAATCACTGTGAAAGACGCAGTGGTTCCACGTAGTCGTGTGGGACAACGTTATCAGCACTTGAAGCTTGAAAGGGACCTTATTTTGGGACACGTATTTGGCCGACAAATCGCATCGTGCAGTACCCGGATTTGTGATTCAATCTAATGTGGCAGTGGTCCCATGTTGGACAGCATGGAAACCTGAGGTCAGCCACACTCGTCGTTAACGTACCACTCATCCACCACAAAGGAGGATCGTCGTATTGTGCACCAATCACGTCGTAACCCCTTCACATTAATGGACTCCATGTCTTTATCTCGTACCACTTGTCGGAGCGTAGCAGCCTCACGGGAATTGTCGTCCCCTGCATAGGATGCGTCTGGAATTGTGCCACGATCAGCATTCCTGCTCTGCTGATGAGTGGCGTTGCACTGTGTTCAGCGACGAATCGCAGCTCTGCATTACCACTGATGACCAATCGCCGGCGAAAATAGCGGCGGACTGGAGAGATACACGTCATATTCCTACAATGTTTTGGAGAGGCGCAGCGGTCTTACTTCTGGCATCATGGTGCGGAGGGCCTTCGGGTGGGTCTTCAGGTCACGATTGATGTAGCTGAGGAATTCTGAAAGCACACCGATACGTTCCGAGTGTCCTATATCCCCGTGTTACCTCTTTTGCGGCAGTATCGTCGTGCCATTTTTCAACAGGGCAGTCTCGTTCACGCATGGTACGTGTCTCTAAAAGCTGTCTGCTTGATGTTGAGGTAGTCCCGTAGCCATCAAGATCCCCGGATCAACCCCCCGATAGATCATGTGTGGGACCAGCTCCGTCCCTGTGCCAATATCCAGGACATCAACAATCAGTTACAACAGTTATAGACAAACTTGCCTCCGGAGAGGATACAACGTCCGTATTACAGCCTTCCCAACTCAATCAGTTCATGCATCCGGTCACTAAGGGGTGCAGCATCATACAAGTACATGTGCTCATACTGAAGTTTTTTTGAGATTTGACACGATTTTTTTATCACTGGATCAACATCGCATACCCTCTCAACGGTGTTACATTTCGGTTTTTCATCCCCTTTTGAGGGCGTTTTCGTGAGGCGATGTTTTACGGAAAAAACAAAGGGTACCAAAAATTTATAACCAAATTTTTAAAAGTTACTGCATAGCAACAAAAAATTATATTGGGTTATATGTTTAATAAATGTAATTTTTGTTTTCTAAAACTAACATAGTGAATTGTATATATTGCATTAAATCCCGCATAGCCTTTTAGAGAAAAAGCTTTTTATGTCATTCCAAGAGCTAAGCTGTTTTTGTTGTGGTCTTCAGTCCAGAGACTGGTTTGATGCAGCTCTCAATGCTACTCTATCCTGTGAAAGCTTCTTCATCTCCCAGTATCTACTGCAACCTACATCCTTCTGAATCTGTTTAGTGTACTCATCTCTTGGTCTCCCTCTACGATTTTTACCCTCCGTGCTGCCCTCCAGTAGTAAATTGGTGATCCCTTTATGTCTCAGAATATGTCCTACCAACCGATCCCTTCTTCTAGTCAAGTTGTGCCACAAATTTCTCTTCTCCCCAATTCTATTCAATACCTCCTATTGTCGCTAAAGGTGAAAAAATGTGTGTGAAATCTTATGGGGTTAACTGCTAAGGTCATCAGTCCCTAAGCTCACACACTACTTAACCTAAATTATCCTACGGAAAAACACACACATCCATGCCCGAGGGAGGACTCGAACCTCCGCCGGGACGAGCCGCACTGTCCATGACTGCAGCGCCCAAGACCGCTCGGCTAATCCCGCGCGGCGCTAAAGGCAAAGAGACAATATAGCAGACAGGTGAGTCCAGCTTTTCAAAGTCTCTGTCGTAACATATCTGCTCCACTAAAAAATTAATACTGACAAAGTAGAGTGTTAAAGTTTGAGTGCATTCGAAACAGTTTTTAATACACTGACGGATAAAATCTCAGCACCAAAAAATAATTAATGCAAAGCAATGATATTTCAGGAATACAGTTGTCTAGGTAACATATTTAAGTGATTAATATAGCAAGATCACAGATTAATGTATGCGTGCGATAAGCCATTGCAAATGAGACATGCTGGTACATTAACAACCAATGTAATCGCCAAACGTTCAAGCATTGTGTTGCACAGGTGCCGGATGTCAGTTTGTGGGGCGTAGTTCCATGCCTGTTGCACTTGGTCGGTCAATACAGGGACGGTTAATGCTGGTTGTGGATGACGCTGGAGTTGTCGTCCTGTGATGTCCCATGTGTTCTCGATTGGAGACAGAAGTGGTTATCGAACAGGCCAAGGCAACATGTCGACACTCTGTAGAGCGTGTTGGGTTACGACAGTTGTATTTGGGCTAGCGCTATTCTGTTTGAAAAGACTCCCTGGAATGGTGCTCATGAACGGCAGCACAACAGGTCGAATCACCAAACTAACGTACAGTTTTGCAGTCAGAGTACGTGGGATAACAACGAGAGTGCTCCTGCTATCATACGAAATCGCGCCTCAGACCATAACTCCAGGTGTAGGTCCAATGTGTCTAGCACACAGACAGGTTGGTTGCAGGCCCTCAATTGGACTTACGTCAACAGTCTCCTGAAGGGGTGGAAAAAGAAACTAATTATCAGTTTTTATTCCTGTTCTGAAAAAGAGAAATTTATTAACATCGACTATAGATTTAAGTGTCAGGAAGTCTTTTCTAAAAGTTAAAATTACCAAATAAGCAGCAACCAGTCGCAAAATCATGTTTTCTTTATTTACTTTTGCAAATCGATTTCAACTGATTGACAGCCATCATCGGTGCTTTCAACGTATATGTTCCCTGAATAGTAACAGACAGTGTTACTATTCAGGGAACATATACGTTGAAAGCACCGATGATGGCTGTCAATCAGTTGAAATCGATTTGCAAAAGTAAATAAAGAAAACATGATTTTGCGACTGGTTGCAGGTATTTGGTAATTTTATGGTTTATAGTCGCTGCACAACTTGGGAACCATATGGAGCCCACCATTCAGAATTTTCTAAAAGTATTTTTATGGAATGTAGTCATGTGTGGATGTGAAACATGGACGATGAATAGTTTAAATAAGAAGAGAGTAGAAGGTTTCGAAATGTGGTGCTACAGAAGAATGCTGAAGAGTAAATGGATAGGTCACGTAACTGATGAGGAGGTATTGAATAAAACTGGTGGCACAACTTGACTAGAAGAAGGGATCGGTTGGTAGGACATGTTCTGAGGCGTCAAATGATTACCAGTTTAGTACTGGAGGGCAGTGTGGAGAGTAAAAATCATAGAGAGAGACCAAGAGATGAATACACTAAGCAAATTCAGAGGGATGTAGGGCGCAGTAGTAACTTGGAGATGAAGAAGCTTGCACAGGATAGAGCAGCATGGAGAGCTGCATCAAACCAGTCTCTGGACTGAAGACCGCAACAACAACAACAACAACAACAACATTTCTGTTCTAATACAACTCGTTTCATACTTCGACGACAAGTGAATCACACAGACAACTGAAAACTGTTTACAAACAATTATACTTATATAACTTTAGATATGCCAAGACTACGGACTATTAAAGTGAAAAATAATGAAAAGTTAATGGGCAAGACAAAAATTATTATATTCCAAAATAGCGCACAGATGTCATACTTTCAAGCAAGTTATCCGATCTGACTGTCACTGGAGGCAGTTCGCGCATTCCCGTTTGACTCTATCCTTGATGACCACTTCGTCAATAGTACTTTAAAGTCTAATGTTCCTCTTCTCTGTTTCTTTGCTTGTTGATGAGTTTCTCACATACCACCCAAATCGTGACGTGTGATTAGTTTTTTCTCTGTTTAACGCCCTGGTCAGTTCGCCGTATTCTGAACAACCATGACTCTCATAATATCTTGTCTGCTGCGAAAACCATTTTCCAATTCGGAAAAAGTTTTCTCTATAGTTTCGTTTGGCTTTCAAATTATCTTTTACTACAACATACTTTAATTGCAGGTTTACACGTTCGTGTGTTCGCTAATGCTCAAGGTTGGACAACCAGTTATGAATTCTGAACAAGCGTATATCACAGACTACTGAGCACTATTCCACAATATAACATCTCTATCGTCGGCTGTTGTTCGCTGTAACACCACTGGTAGATCACACTTTCCTCACATACTCCACTTATTCGTGATCTCATGGCGCTTGAAACATGCCTTACTGTGGGTTGCTTTCTTGTCTCAAAATACTGTACCTGTGTAATTTTCACAGGAGAAGCCTGCCACACCTTGTCTAATACCATCGTGTCAGCCTGTCCATATGATATTAGCGAAATGTACTGAAGCCGCAGTCACGATGTGGCAATGCACGCGTCAGTCTCACAAGGGGAAGCCACGACTTTGGGATCACGGATGTACTTCAAACTTCATACACCTTCAGTAGGGCCATTAAAACAACATAATGTGCAAGTAGTAAGGAGCACTACTCTGGAAATTCCGAGAAAATCGCAAGAGATATTTTACGCGTAATTTATGTAACTTAAACATCTGTGCATAGGAACTGACAGTAAGAAATCATTGCGATCAAGCGGTTGGCGTTCACGAGTACTAAGATGGTCGTCGGTGAGGCGACGGCTCGAATTCTGCAACTACTTTTCGTTAATCTATATTTTTTTTTCATTACTGACCACATAATTTAAATTGTATGGCATTTGAGAGGTAATATAATGAAAAAAGTGTATTTTCATGAACTTCTAGTGAGTTTCATAAATTATTTGACTGTTTACTATTTGTAATTAAAGTCTTAAAAGTGAGGGAGAGGCTTGGAAAACCACAGTCAAATAATGAAGCGAATGACGTTATTCACAATTAGTAATACACTCCTGGAAATTGAAATAAGAACACCGTGTATTCATTGTCCCAGGAAGGGGAAACTTTATTGACACATTCCTGGGGTCAGATACATCACATGATCACACTGATAGAACCACAGGCACATAGACACAGGCAACAGAGCATGCACAATGTCGGCACTAGTACAGTGTATATCCACCTTTCGCAGCAATGCAGGCTGCTATTCTCCCATGGAGACGATCGTAGAGATGCTGGATGTAGTCCTGTGGAACGGCTTGCCATGCCATTTCCACCTGGCGCCTCAGATGGACCAGCGTTCGTGCTGGACTTGCAGACCGCGTGAGACGACGCTTCATCCAGTCCCAAACATGCTCAATGGGGGACAGATCCGGAGATCTTGCTGGCCAGGGTAGTTGACTTATACCTTCTAGAGCACGTTGGGTGGCACGGGATACATGCGGACGTGCATTGTCCTGTTGGAACAGCAAGTTCCCTTGCCTGTCTAGGAATGGTAGAACGATGGGTTCGATGACGGTTTGGATGTACCGTGCACTATTCAGTGTCCCTTCGACGATCACCAGTGGTGTACGGCCAGTGTAGGAGATCGCTCCCCACACCATGATGCCGGGTGTTGGGCCTGTGTGCCTCGGTCGTATGCAGTCCTGATTGTGGTGCTCACCTGCACGGCGCCAAACACGCATACGACCATCATTGGCACCAAGGCAGAAGCGACTCTCATCGCTGAAGACGACACGTCTCCATTCGTCCCTCCATTCACGCCTGTCGCGACACCACTGGAGGCGGGCTGCACGATGTTGGGGCGTGAGCGGAAGACGGCCTAACGGTGTGCGGGACCGTAGCCCAGCTTCATGGAGACGGTTGCGAATGGTCCTCGCCGATACCCCAGGAGCAACAGTGTCCCTAATTTGCTGGGAAGTGGCGGTGCGGTCCCCTACGGCACTGCGTAGGATCCTACGGTCTTGGCGTGCATCCGTGCGTCGCTGCGGTCCGGTCCCAGGTCGACGGGCACGTGCACCTTCCGCCGACCACTGGCGACAACATCGATGTACTGTGGAGACCTCACGCCCCACGTGTTGAGCAATTCGGCGGTACGTCCACCCGGCCTCCCGCATGCCCACTATACGCCCTCGCTCAAAGTCCGTCAGCTGCACATACGGTCCACGTCCACGCTGTCGCGGCATGTACCAGTGTTAAAGACTGCGATGGAGCTCCGTATGCCACGGCAAACTGGCTGACACTGACGGCGGCGGTGCACAAATGCTGCGCAGCTAGCGCCATTCGACGGCCAACACCGCGGTTTCTGGTGTGTCCGCTGTGCCGTGCGTGTGATCATTGCTTGTACAGCCCTCTCGCAGTGTCCGGAGCAAGTATGGTGGGTCTGACACACCGGTGTCAATGTGTTCTTTTTTCCATTTCCAGGAGTGTATAATAAATCACAATGTGCCAGACCATAAGAGTAATGTACAATTACTCGGCGAATGTGCTCTCGATATCACAAGCTGCGCGATGGTATTTGTCATATAGACATGGAAAACATAACTTGATAAAAATACTTTATGTAAATACTTTTTGATTATATTCCCTCTCAAATGCCATTTAAAGTAAATAATATGACCAGTGATGAAAAAATATAGATTAAAAAGTGAATTAAAAAGTGAATGTTGGCAGGATTCGAACTATCCCCTCGCTAACCGCTTGAATACAGCGACAGTCCAGATGACGGGCATCTTATCCGCATGGTTGTAACGGATCGTGCAGCCACGTCTCGATCTCTGAATCAATAGATGGGGACGTTTGCAAGACAACAACCATCTGCACTAACAGTTCGACGACGTTTGCAGCAGCATGGACTGTCAGCTCGGAGACCACGGTTGCGGTTACCCTTGACGCTGCATCACAGACAGGAGCGCCTGCGATCGTGTACTCAACGACGAACCTGGGTGCACGAATGGCAAAACGTCATTTTTTCGGATAAATTCAGGTTCTGTTTACAGCATCATGATGGTCGCATCCGTGTTTGGCGACATCGCGGTGAACGCACATTGGAAGCGTGTATTCGTCATCGTCATACTGGCGTACCACGCGGCGTGATGGTATGGGGTGCCATTGGTTACACGTCTCGGTCACCTCTTGTTCGCATTGACGGCATTTTGAACAGTGGACGTTACATTTCAGATGTGTTACGACCCGTGGCTCTGCCCTTCATTCCAGAAAATGTTCGACTGCTGCCCTGGCGAGCACATTCTCCAGATCTCTCACCAACTGAAAACGTCTGGACAATGGTGGCCGAGCAACTGGCTCGTCACAACACGCCAGTCACTACTCTTGATGAACTGTGGTATCGTGTTGAACTTGCATGGGCAGCTGTACCTGTACACGCCATCCGAGCTCTGTTTGACTCAATGCCCAGACGTATCAAGACCATTATTACGGCCAGGGGTGGTTGTTCTGGGTACAGATTTCTCAGGATTTGTGCACCCAAATTGCGTGAAAACGTAATCATAAGTCAGTTCTAGTATAATATATTTGCCCAATGAATACCCGTTTATCATCTGCATTTCTTCTTGGTGTAGTAATTTTAATGGCCAAAGTGTACTTGCCCATTATATTGTTTTAATGG
Source organism: Schistocerca cancellata (assembly GCF_023864275.1). Lineage (NCBI taxonomy): Eukaryota > Metazoa > Arthropoda > Insecta > Orthoptera > Acrididae > Schistocerca > Schistocerca cancellata. Next base: position 493,429,681 of record NC_064626.1, on the reverse strand, counting down.
CCTACTAAACGTGTACAAAGTCTGAAGTGAATCCGTGTTCCCAACGTCGTGGCCTCCCCTTGTCACCGGAGTCTGGAGCATTCTACAGCGATATCTGCCGCTGCTCCTGATGGGAGTACCCATTGGTTGCCGTACGTTCGCTGCAGAAGTTTCGAGATCCTTCAGGAGAGCCTGATCGTTAAAACGGGCGGACAAGGAATCCATACAGCGCGCTTTGTTCACGAGCCGATTGTGCCGTCGGTTTGCGCGCAGATGCTAGAGCTGCAGTTGACTGGAAGGGCGCTAAAAAATGGGTCCTCTCACGGGTGTGTAGGAGCGAACCAACAGTTAAAGACTGGACTCACTACTGACTGGACGTGTTGGAGACGCTGTTGGTCGATAGGGACACACTGTGCAGCTGTACCACGAGGCACTGTTGGTGTGACGCAATGAACTGCTTGCTGGTGTACCGTTAGTCATGGAGCGATCAGAGCTTGTTACTAGTCGCAATTCTTTGTTCAAAAATTGTTCAAACGGCTCTGAGCACTATGGGACTTAACTTCTAAGATCATCAGTCCCCTAGAACTTAGAACTACTTAAACCTAACTAACCTAAGGACATCACATATATCCATGCCCGAGGCAGGATTCGAATCTGTGACCGTAGCGGTCGATCGGTTCCAGACTGAAGCGCCTAGAACCGCTCGGCCACTCCGGCCGGCTGCAATTCTTTGTGTCAAACTCTTTCCGAACTAATGAAGACTTTACCACGTGTGCCGTAAGCTAGATTCTTTACCCGCTCTGTTTTAGGCTGAGCAGTGTGTTCGTTCTCTTGTTTCAATCACTGTAATTAGCATCATTTTTCTCTCGCCCTGCTCTTGTCCCGTACAAATCGATTAACGAAGTTTTAAGTTCATCAGCATTGCGAATTGCTGTGAAGGAGTAATAACTTTTTCTGTTATTCTTTGACCTCAGCAATGCTTATGTCTGGATCATGCACGAGCTTATAAAATCCTTTACCATGGTCCTGTAGTGGCACATCCCCTCCCCCCCCCCTTCCGTCACTTTGTCAAATCTGCACTTTGTAAGGGACAGTAGCATGCAAGAACATTGTTCGTTACACAATTAAACTTCATTCATGTGCAAGTAACTGTGCTAAATTCCAAAGTTTTAAATTAAATCTTTTACTTCAAGCCTTCCAGGTCATTTTCACGTGCATGAGGCTATAGATTAAGAATTATATGAGGTCTGCTCAACTTGGTATCATCCTCATAACGCCATACTGCGCTACCTGTTTCTGTTGCGTCAGGATAAAGAAATTGTTTTGCATACTTTCAGGCCAGAAATTCCCCTTACTTAAATTAACCATAGTGTGGCCATTTCACTTATGGGGCAAGACACCAGCACCAGAGGATGTCTTGAAAAAAAGGAATAGGAATTAGTAGTTAATATATTCGTCCCACTTTTGCCTTTTGTTATCCAGAGTCACGGATTCTCTTGGTTTTTAATGGCTGTCTAGCAAGTAACCTTCTTGGAACTATTTGGGGCAGCCATAATAATTTTAATGATTATTGTTCTGTTTGTCTTGTCCGAAAATTACCTTGAGCAGATAGTTAGAGAACCAACTGGTGAGGTTAACGTCTTAGACCTCCTGGCAACAAACAGACCTCAACTTATCGAATCATTTAACGTAGAAGAAAGTATCAGTGATTATAAGGCTGTGACAGCATCTATGACGACGGGTCCTACAAGGAATATTAAGAAAGGTAGAAAGATATATTTTCTCAGCAAGGGTGACAGGATACAAATTTCAAAATATTTCAGCAGTCAGCATCAAATATTCGGTGATGAGGACGAAGAGGTGGAGAACAACTGGAAAAATTCGTTCAATATGCCCTAGACAAGTATGTCCCTAGTAAGGTTTTAAGGGATGGGAAAGATCCACCATGGTTTAAAAGCCGTGTTAGAAAAGCGCTACGTAAACAAAGACCACTTCATCTCAGATACAAGAGAAATAAAAATCTATCTGACAAACAAAAGCTGAACGAAGCGAAAATGAGCGTAAGGAGAGCAATGAGAGAAGCGCTCTATCATTTCGAAAGTAAGACGTTGTGAACCGACCTGAGTAAAAACCCTAAGAGATTTTGGTCGTATGCAAAATCAGTAAGTGGGTTAAAATCATCTATTCATTCTCTCAGCGACCACACCGGCGCCGAAATGGAAGATAACAGAGAGAATGCCGAAACACTGAGTTCGGTCTTCCAGAGTTGTTTCACCGCGGAAGATCGTAACACTGGCCCTCCTTTCAATCGTCGTGCGATCGTCGAAATGGTAGATATTGAGATAGCTGATTGCGGAACCGAACAGCAGCTACAATCGCTTAGTAGTGGAAAGGCTTGAGGACCAGATGAGATACCTACAAGATTCTGTAAAGATTACGCGAAAGTACTTGCCCCCCTTCTAGCAGTAATTTATCGTAGATCGCTTGAGCAACGAAAAGTACATAACGACTGGAAAAAACGGCGCTCAGGCTGACACCGTGTTCCTTGATTTCAGTAAGGCATTTGACACCGTCCCGCATTGCCGTTTAATGAAAAAAATACGAGCTTATGGAGTACCGAAACAGGCCTGCGATTGGATTCAAGACCTTCTTCCAGTTAGAACTCAACACATCGCTCTTAACGGAACTAAGTCGACAGATGTAAAGGTAATATCCAGAGTACCACAGGGAAGTGTGATAGGACCGTTGCTGTTCACAATATATACAGGGCGTCCCACTCAAAACCTCCCTGATTTCTAAGACCCAGGTAAAAAAAAAAGAAACACAGTTGACACGACAGTGAATAATCCACCACATTGTAGAGCATCTCAGAGAATTTTTATATTTATCATCAATACACCTCTACATGTTAACCATTTGTAGCACGAAGAATATCGAGTCTATATTCAATTTCTTGCCAAGTTCTTTGTAACATTTCCTCTGTTATTGTTGCAATCGCTTTAGGGATACGATGTCACAACATAGGAATATCGTCCACTTTGGTGGCATACACGCTGTCCTTCACGAATCCCCACATGAAGAAATCAAGTGGCGTAATGTCGGCTGAACTTAGTGGCCAGGCAGTGGGTCCTCCGCGTCCGATCCAACAATTTGGAAATAGCCTATACAGGAACTTGCGAACAGCCGTTGACCAATGCGGCGGAGCTCCATCTTGTTGAAAAATGATCTTGGGTTGCAAGTCTTGTATCTGAGGGTACACAAACTGCTCCAACATGTCCTAGATACACTGATCCATTCACTGTTTGTTGCACAAAGAAGAACGGTCCAACAATCCTGTCATGCATTAGCCCCCACCAGACTTTTAGTTTAGGGCTATCACAAACATGTTCAATGACAACGTGCGGATTTTGCGAACCCCAAATCCGAACATTATGCCTATTAACCCTTCCTGATAGATGAAAGGTTGCCTCATATGAGAATTAACATCTTTCCAGGAAGCTGGCATCCATATCAATACGCTGCAGCATATCCGCAGCAAATTGTTGTCGGTATGGTTTGTCGTTCAGCGTCAGATGCTGCAGAATTTGCACTTTGTAAGCACACATACGAAGACAGTTGTGAACTACACTATGCAATGTTGATCGAGGTACATCAAGCTGGCTAGATGCTTGATGAACTGACTTACGTGGGCTTCTGAGAAACATTTGTCTGATGTCCTCCACTGTCTCTTCTGAAACTCTGTAACGTGTACTGCTAGAATGTTTCGGAACACTTCCTCTTGCTAGAAACTTCCTTTACCATTCATTAATTGTTTTCACATCAGGTGGATCACATTCGTACAGATGACGATAATTTCTTTGCACTGTAATCGGCGATTTTGTTTCTGCGAACCACACTACTGCTTGCGCGCGCTGCTGTGGAGTCGCCATTTTCACCTCATGCGACCATGCTGCACTTCTGGCGCGGGAATATAAATTCTTTGAGCTACTCTACAATGTGGTACATTTTTTCTTTGTAGTATGTACCGTGGTTTTTGTTTCCTGGGTCCTTGAAATCAGGGATGTTTGAGTGGGACACTCTGTATAAATGTTCTAGTAGAAAGCGTTGGATGCTCTTTAAGGCTATTCGCAGATGAAGCAGTTGTTTATATCAAAGTAGAAATGCCAGAAGATAGTAAGAATTTGCAGAACGACCTGCAGAGAATTGATGGATGGTGCAGACTCTGGCAGTTGACCCTGAACATAAATAAATGTAACATATTGCGCATACATAGGAAAATAAATCCACTACTGTAGAGTAATGGCTCTGAGCACTATGTGACTTAACATCTATGGTCATCAGTCCCCTAGAACTTAGAACTACTTAAACCTAACTAACCTAAGGACGTCACACAACACCCAGTCATCACAAGGCAGAGAAAATCCACTACTGTAGAGCTACACTATTGGTGACAAACAGTTGGAGACAGCGTATGTCGTAAAAATCTAGGCGTAACTATCCAGAGAGACCTTAAGTAGAATGGCCATATAAAACAGGTAGTGGGAAAAGCAGATACAAGACTCAGATTCATCGGAAGAATCTTAATGAAATGTAACTCATCCACGAAAGAAGTGGCTTATAAGGCGCTTATTCACCCAATTCTTGAGTATTGTTCATAGAGGAGATAGAGAAGATCCAACGAAGAGCGGCACATTTCGTCACGGGATCATTTAGCCGGCGTGAGAGCGTTACGGAGATGCTAAACAAACTCCACTGGCAGACGTCACAAGAGAAACGTTGTGCGTCACGGAGAGATTTACTACTGAAATTTCGGGACAGCACTTTTCAGGAGGAGTCAGACAACATATTACTTCCCGCCACATGTCGCGCATTGACTACGAGGAAAAAATTGGAGAAATTAGAGCCAATACAGAGGCTTACCAACAACCATTCTTCCCACGCACTATTCGCGAGTGGAACAGGGTTGGAGGGATCAGATAGTGGTACCGAAAGTACCATCCATCACACACCATTAGCTGGCTTCCGGAGTATGATGTAGATGTAGATATAGATCTTCCACAGTGACCTCTTATGTTGTCAGAGCCGAAAATGCCACACCTCCGACAAGCGTAGGGCTCTACTTTGTCCCCTCTCCCGGCAGAGTCCAATCCAGTTTCAGAGTTTAGATCATAAGCCCCTGCCACATATAGTGCACCAACTTTATCTTCCAGCAGATCTCTGCTTAGTGTACGTTTGTAGAAACAATTAAAGACTCCTTTGTCATTATTAGCCTGTTGGAACAAGTCAAACCACAAAGTGACTGAAACACCTATCGGACAGACAAATTAGTAACTCTAGAAGTAGAAAGACTGTCAAGAAGAACAACAAAAGCAAGCAGTTTCCTTTCGTTAGCAAATTCAGTAGTATTAAACCTTCACTAAATTATGAGACTATTGCACTCACTGACTGCGTCATATATTTTATCGCACTAGACGAATATTTCGAAAAGCGACAGAGATATCGGTGTGACTCCATACGAATACAGTCACCTGCACCTGGTTTTTTTGCGTCCATTATACAGCCCTGTCGACGGCCCACATCTAATGAATTCACCATTAACGCAACGTTACACCCCAGTCTTTCTTCCTTCCTTCTTCCTGTCGATGGCTCTCAACAGCTTGGTAACCTGCTGGCGAAACAAAACATCAGATTCTATCTCTCCAGGCTTTGTGTGACATTCATAGTTCGGAACACAACGGTGCAAATGGCCGGTATTCAGCGCTGGTTCGAACTTGATCCATAATAGCTGTCCTCTAATGAACTCCTATTGTCTCGCGCCACGGGCCAGACTGCCGGCACAGCTGCACTGCTACTCCGCACGGTGAATGCAGTCGCTGACAGGCTGCCCTCGGCTACAGCTGGACTTCCCTAACCGCACTGTTTATATGTGTTTTACAGTAGATATATTGCTGCAATCATAAGATGACGCTGCAAGACACAAAAACATCCGAACTGCATCCAGTATGTGCTCAACGCTCCACACAACACCCTGGAAGAAATAAAAGGTCACCATCACACAAGTGACCTTCGTATTTAAGCCTGATGCTGGACACTGTGTGTTGTGAACATAACACTATGACACGATGTAATACTTTTCTTACTTTTTTTGTATTTTTTCCTGTTTTTATTCTTTTCTGTACATTGGAGAATTTACTTTTGGATTTACATTATTTGGCATGCCACGTTTAACTGTATGAGTCCCAGTGGTTTCTGCCTCAAACCACCATTTAATTTATTTTTTATCGGGAGTACGAATACCTTTAGTATGAAACCATTAATGCTGTTGCAAGACAGACACATCTAGCGGTACGCTGAGGTACTTCTGCGAACGTAGTGCGTTGTAGCAGTCACTTATGGCGTTAAAATCAGCAGCCGACGCGCAGATGTTGCTATATGATTGTAAGAGATTGTGACATGCGTCTTTTTTGTGGCGGCGATATTGAGGAGATGATTAATAGTGAAAGCAAGTATAACTAAAGTTACTGAAACGTAAATTTGAGTTTGTACTACTACTCTTATTAGTTGTTTGAAAATAAAACTACTGGGGCAGTATGTACTTTTAATACAAAATTTATTTAACATTGGGCCCATTTATGCATGTTATTTAGAACTATAATTTATTTTAGGCGTGCGGTTTGTATCACATGAAATGATGGGTGGCTCAAAACTATATCCTAGTTGTTCCCAAGTGAAACAATCTCCTTAAAACATTGATTGTTTACTTTTTGGCAATTTCTTCGTGTATTTGTTGATTAATAATAAATGTCAATTTTGTGAAAAAATTAAAACTGGTTTCCAAAGTGACACCGCCTCCATAAAACAAATAAGTATTTGCATTAATTGAACATTCTGACCGTTCTTGGTAGAATATTTTACACATTATGAATGAAAACACACGCAAAACTGGTGTAATATTATATAGTACTGTGTATTTTCATTCACTTTTTCCAAATTTCTCCATGTATTCGTTGCTTACTACGATAATAAATGTTAATCTTGTGAAAAATTTTAAATTTTTTTCATGTTGTTGGGACTCAAGGGGATAAAGACTAACAAACACTATGACGTAGGTACACGTCACGCGTTAGTTGAATGAAGAACGCATCCTTCCGTTGATATCTGTAAGTATGCTGATTAAGAGGATTCTACTAGCATCGTGTGTTCCTGCTGCATCCACAATGGGCGGCTTTATTCAAGAGAATCAACAAGACAATGATAATTTCAGGACTGCACGCCAAGGATTATGGACCAACAACATGGACATCGATGCCTCACCAACAGCACCGGGTAAGTGGAGATTGACTTTGAAACGTCCCCTTAGAAAAATTAATCAATTACTGTGCTGATAAACCTCTTACATTACTTGATTTTCAAACAGCTGAGCAGAACTGAACGTACTCAGACATTTCGCTCTTTACCTATTCTGATCAACACTAAACTGACACACAATATTTTTAGCACAACGCAATCTGACTTTTAAAAATTCCTACAAAAGAATGGCCCTGACTAACAATAACCTATACCTTTCACAAATCACTTACCTCACAAAAATCTTCGTTACTCGAACTGCTGCAATACAGCGAGCGCCACTACTGCCAGCTAAATAAAAGATTCTAACTACTGAAGGGACTAACTACTGACAGGCATAGTTAGCAAATGAAACATTATGATAAAGAACAAACAATGTATTTACCTTAATAGTGTTCAACAGTCATAATATATATATATATATATATCAGTTCATGACATCTAGTCTTACAAATGTACTGCCTCTGATGGACACACGTCCAGATCATCCGCTCTCAAAACTCGGCCATCTCTCTCCCCACATCCACCACTGCTGGCGGCTCACCTCCAACTGCGCAACGCTACGCGGTGTTAAAAGCCAACTGCCCAACACTACAATAGCGAATATTACAACAATGCTAACCATCCACAGACTGCACACAGCGCAGCCAGTGATTTTCATACAGAGCGCTACGTGGCGTTACCAATATAAAAACCTAAACAGCCTACTTACAACTTCTCATACAAAACCACAACCAACCGAACTATTTCTGAAAAGAACTTTATGATATTCATTTGTTAATTGCGTTAAAATTATGTTACTTTTTCATGATCGCTGGCTTTCGAATAAATGAAATTGCACTTAACGTTGAACTGCAGTTTTTCAGTATCTTTTAAAATTAAAGTTTAAAATCACTTTTCGTCAGAAAATCAACTGGTTTTACAGAAGTCATTTCTTTGCAAGCCTGGTATCTTCCTACCTTATGCTCATTACTGTAATTATTAGCAGAAATACCTGAATCCTAATTCGTTATTTCTCATTCGGTTTTTCTATATATGTATATATATTTAGTTTGCTTTCGGGAGCTAATTTTTGCATTTAAATGTTGCCTTGTTTTTGTGCCAATTCTCATGTGGATTATAGCCCTGTGTTGAGCAAATACGCACTTTGTGCAGTTTCCTGTATTAGTTTAGCAAATAGCAGCCCACCACGTCTTGTCTAGTCTGTTTAATGAAGTATTTTGATAGGAGGAAAGTTTTGACTTTGGCGTATGTGTGAAAAGTTCCTGGTTTCAGTTACCTCCTAACTCAAATGCGTGAGATATCAGGGGATATATGTCACGGGACACTTATCAGGGGTCCTCCACTTTTATTAAGTAAGCACGGTCATTTCTAGTTAGACTGCTATTTCGGGAATCCCGTTTCATTATAGTATGCAATTTCTTACGATATTGAGATTCTGGTATTCACATAAGGCATGTCGCAAACCTTTAGAGTCAAAGCAATGCAGTTAGTAGGTGATCTTCAATTGAGTATTTACAGGTAAATATTTAGGATTCTTTCCATTTACATAAACATGTTACATCTTTTAGTAATAAGATAAACTCATAGTAACTGTTGAAATGACAACGGCATGTCGCGATGCATGCATTACAGCGCTGAATGAAAGTTTATCACACTCTCTCAAACAACCTTTTTTACGGTAGAAAGAGACAAGCAACAAGGACCATATCAACCAGCCACTTGTCGGCTTCCACCTGGCTATAATACACCAATGACTTCATAAACTCCATAGGAAAATATCACAGGAGTGTTATCGGGCGAGTAGACTGTTCATGCGAATAGTGGAGCCAAACAACTTCACGAACATAGGGCTCACTGTCCTCCTTACGTAAACAATTCTGTCACTTGTCCCTGCGCCTTATGTAAACCAGTCATGCACTTGCGCTCTTAACTGACGTTTATGCAAGTATAATTTATGAACCCAATGTAAGCAAACCATCCACTTCTGCTCTCATCAGTTAATTATTTAGGTCCTGAATGTTTATCAAACTGAACCCTTCAAGATGCTGAACCCTTCAAGATGCTGCCTATACCATCACCTCTCCCCTCTCTCTTCCAAACTCCTTTTTTTTCGTACTGGTTGAGAAAAAGTAATGGGAAGTTATCCGATTGGTGGAATTTGATCCCCATCATCAGTGCCCTTCTCCCCTCCCCACACCCATGTATGGTAGTTATCCACTACATTCGTTATACCTGCTCCGTACATTGGTCGATCAGCATGAAGCTTCAGCAGCACCAGAGAGCAACCATTGCTCCAGACAGAATAAGAAGAAGGAACTGACAGTAACATTCTAATGTATTATTAATCCATCAGTCTCTCTTTTTACTCATTACTATTATTCATTGTGTGTGTTTTCATTTATTATTATTTCTAACATACTGCAATGGAGCCCTGGTGATGCAGTGGAGTAGAAACTATCCACAAAATTTGAATTTCCCTTGCCCAAACCAGCACCACCGTCACCACCGTCACCACCGAACAGAGCAACGAAAGCCTATCTGATTTACTGGATCAGGGCACACAGCCATCTGTATTCCCGCCACAGCAGCAGCACACCATCAGCCTACCTGATGCAGCTTGAAGAACATCTGTGACATCAAGCCACAGCTACATGGTTCTGGAACACTGTTGTTCACCACTGCTTTTAATTTGACTACCAGAGGATCTAAGTGTGTAAATACACTCCTGGAAATTGAAATAAGAACACCGTGAATTCATTGTCCCAGGAAGGGGAAACTTTATTGACACATTCCTGGGGTCAGATACATCACATGATCACACTGACAGAACCACAGGCACATAGACACAGGCAACAGAGCATGCACAATGTCGGCACTAGTACAGTGTATATCCACCTTTCGCAGCAATGCAGGCTGCTATTCTCCCATGGAGACGATCGTAGAGATGCTGGATGTAGTCCTGTGGAACGGCTTGCCATGCCATTTCCACCTGGCGCCTCAGTTGGACCAGCGTTCGTGCTGGACGTGCAGACCGCGTGAGACGACGCTTCATCCAGTCGCAAACATGCACAATTGGGGACAGATCCGGAGATCTTGCTGGCCAGGGTAGTTGACTTACACCTTCTAGAGCACGTTGGGTGGCACGGGATACATGCGGACGTGCATTGTCCTGTTGGAACAGCAAGTTCCCTTGCCGGTCTAGGAATGGTAGAACGATGGGTTCGATGACGGTTTGGATGTACCGTGCACTATTCAGTGTCCCCTCGACGATCACCAGTGGTGTACGGCCAGTGTAGGAGATCGCTCCCCACACCATGATGCCGGGTGTTGGCCCTGTGTGCCTCGGTCGTATGCAGTCCTGATTGTGGCGCTCACCTGCACGGCGCCAAACACACATACGACCATCATTGGCACCAAGGCAGAAGCGACTCTCATCGCTGAAGACGACACGTCTCCATTCGTCCCTCCATTCACGCCTGTCGCGACACCACTGGAGGCGGGCTGCACGATGTTGGGGCGTGAGCGGAAGACGGCCTAACGGTGTGCGGGACCGTAGCCCAGCTTCATGGAAACGGTTGCGAATGGTCCTCGCCAATACCCCAGGAGCAACAGTGTCCCTAATTTGCTGGGAAGTGGCGGTGCGGTCCCCTACGGCACTGCGTAGGATCCTACGGTCTTGGCGTGCATCCGTGCGTCGCTGCGGTCCGGTCCCAGGTCGACGGGCACGTGCACCTTCCGCCGACCACTGGCGACAACATCGATGTACTGTGGAGACCTGACGCCCCACGTGTTGAGCAATTCGGCGGTACGTCCACCCGGCCTCCCGCATGCCCACTATACGCCCTCGCTCAAAGTCCGTCAACTGCACATACGGTTCACGTCCACGCTGTCGCGGCATGCTACCAGTGTTAAAGACTGCGATGGAGCTCCGTATGCCACGGCAAACTGGCTGACACTGACGGCGGCGGTGCACAAATGCTGCGCAGCTAGCGCGATTCGACGGCCGACACCGCGGTTCCTGGTGTGTCCGCTGTGCCGTGCGTGTGATCATTGCTTGTACAGCCCTCTCGCAGTGTCCGGAGCAAGTATGGTGGGTCTGACACACCGGTGTCAATGTGTTCTTTTTTCCATTTCCAGGAGTGTATATCCATAGCAACAGAATGTAACTGCAGTGTAATAATATAAATTACTCAGTGTGGTGATAACGTGCAGTTTCAGATGGAATGGGATGAGCTGTGTAGCAATATGGAATACATCAATGCTCAGATTATGATGGAGTAAGACCTCTCTCATACTCTTGTTGATTTCCATTACTTTGGCAGAAAGGCATCCATCATCAACATGAATGGAGATGCAACACCGATGGTAACATCTGGAGACTCTTGCATTTATCTGTGTCATTAAAGTGTTGTGAATTTGTGTTGTGCTGTGCATTATGAATTGCGACATACAGGCTCTTCTAGTCAATGATTTGTGACCTATCTGCATGAGCCTAATGTAAATGTGAATGAGTTAGAACATTGTATAAATGCTTGCATTCATGCAGTAATGAACTCTGCTACTATTACTGTCATGCATATTAATTCTATACAAGCAGAATTTACAGATGTAATATCTACACTGTTACTGTTTCTATCACTTTGAATGCAATACAGGTTAAATTTAAAGCCTCTTAAAATAATTTTTTGGGAAATGCTGTCGTGGAATGCTGTAGAAAAGAGGAATCTCCTAATTTTTTTAAACATGAAGATTTATTGCACCCAGCTTATCAAAATATATAATAAAATAATAGTATATGTTACTGAATTGTTTTATTTCACCTAACCTCGTCCCATTATTTAATGTGATTTAAAAGTTTATAATGAATGAGCAGTCACTGTATCACAGTCATTAAGGTAACTGAAGAGTTTATCTGAAAGTGATCATTCGTTACTATCCTCTGAACAACCCACTGGCTAAGATATGATTACTCCACATTTTTGTAAGGATTTTTGAAGAAAGGAAGAAAATAATACATTGAGAAAAAAAATTTATTAGCTCCATTTTACAGCCCTCACAATGCAGTTTACCAGCAAATGAGCTACACAGCTCATTTGACATCGCGCATTCAAATAGAAAGAAAATCCGTTCTACGGATCGGAGCGTTGAATGTTAGATCCCTTAATAGGGCAGGTACGTTAGAAAATTTAAAAAGGGCAATGGATAGGTTAAAGTTTGATATAGTGGGAATTAGTGAAGTTCGGTGGCACGAGGAACAAGACTTCTGGTCAGGTGAATACAGGGTTATAAATACAAAATCAAATAGGGGTAATGCAGGAGTAGGTTTAATAATGAATAAAAAATAGGAGCACAGGTAAGCTACTACAAACAGCATAGTGAACGCATTATTGTGGCCAAGATAGACACGAAATTCATGCCTACTACAGTAGTACAAGTTTATATGCCAACTAGCTCTGCAGATGACGAAAAAATTGAAGAAATGTATGAGGAGATAAAAGAAATTATTCAGGTAGTGAAGGGAGACGAAAATTTAATAGTCATGGGTGACTGGAATTCGTCAGTAGGAAAAGGGAGAGAAGGAAACGTAGTAGGTGAATATGGATTGGGGGTATGAAATGAAAGAGGAAGCTATCTGGTAGAATTTTGCACAGAGCATAACTTTATCATAGCTAACACTTGGTTCAAGAATCATGAAAGAAGGTTGTATACATGGAAGAATCCTGGAGATACTAAAAGGTATCAGATAGATTGTATAATCGTAAGACAGAGATTTAGGAACCAGGTTTTAAATTGTAAGACATTTCCAGGGGCAGATGTGGACTCTGACCACAATCTATTGGTTGTGAACTGTAGATTAAAACTGAAGAAATTGCAAAAAGGTGAGAATTTAAGGAGATGTGACCTGGGTAAACTGACTAAACCAGAGGTTGTACAGATTTTCAGGGAGAGCATAAGGGAACAATTGACAGGAATGTAGCAAAGAAATACAGTAGCAGAAGAATGGGTAGCTCTGAGGGATGAAGTAGTGAAGGCAGCAGAGGTTCAAGTAGGTAAAAAGACGAGGGCTAGTAGAAATCCTTGGGTAACAGAAGAAATATTGAATTTAACTGATGAAAGGGGAAAATATAAAAATGCAGCAAATGAAGAAGGCAAAAAGGAATACAAACGTCTCTAAAATGAGATCGACAGGAAGTGCAAAATGGCTAAGCAGGCATGGCTAGAGGACAAATGTAAGGATGTAGAGGCTTATCTCATGAGGGGTAAGATAGATACAGCCTACAGGAAAATTAAAGAGACCTTTGGAGAAAAGAGAGCCACTTGTATGAATATCAAGAGCTCAGATGGAAACCCAGTTCTAAGCAAAGAAGGGAAAGCAGAAAGGTAGGAGTATATAGAGGGTCTATACAAGGGCGATGTACTTGACGACAATATTATGGAAATGGAAGAGGATGTAGATGAAGATGAAATGGGAGATACGATACTGCGTGAAGAATTTGACAGAGCACTGAAAGACCTGAGTCGAAACAAGGCCCCGCGAGTAGACAACATTCCATTAGAACTATTGACGGCCTTGGGAGAGCCAGCCCTGACAAAACTCTACCATCTGGTGAACAAGATGTATGAGACAGGTGAAATACTCTCAGACTTCAAGAAGAATATAATAATTCCAATCCCAAAGAAAGCAGGTTTTGACAGATGTGAAAATAACCGAACTATCAGTTTAGTAAGTCACAGCTGCAAAATACTAACGCGACTTCTTTACAGACGAATGGAAAAACTTGTAGAAGCCGACCTCGGGGAAGATCAGTTTGGATTCCGTAGAAATGTTGGAACACGTGAGGCAATACTGCCCCTACGACTTATCTTAGAAGAAAGATTAAGGAAAGGCAAACCTACGTGTCTAGTATTTGTAGACTTAGAGAAAGCTTTTGACAATGTTGACTGGAATACTCTCTTTCAAATTCTAAAGGTGGCAGGGGTAAAATACAGGAAGCGAAAGGCTGTTTACAATTTGTATAGAAACCAGATGGCAGTTATAAGAGTCGAGTGGCATGAAAGGGAAGCACTGGTTGGGAAGGGAGTGAGACAGGGTTGTAGCCTCTCCCCGATGTTATTCAATCTGTATATTGAGCAAGCAGTAAAGGAAACAAAAGAAAAATTTGGATTAGGTATTAAAATCCAGGGAGAAGAAATAAAAACTTTGAGGTTCGCCGATGACATTGTAATTCTGTCAGAGACAGAAAAGGACTTGGAAGAGCAGTTGAACGGAATGGACTGTGTCTTGAAAGGAGGATATAAGATGAACATTAACAAAAGCAAAACGAGGATAATGGAGTGTAGTCGAATTAAGTCGGGTGATGCTGAGGGAATTAGATTAGGAAATGAGACACTTGAAGTAGAAAGGAGTTTTGCTATTTGGGGAGCAAAATAACTGATGATGGTCGAAGTAGAGAGGATATAAAATGTAGACTGGCAATGGCGAGGAAAGCGTTTCTGAAGAAGAGAAATTTGTTAACATCGGATATAGATTTAAGTGTCAGGACGTCGTTTCTGAAAGTATTTGTATGGAGTGTAGCCATGTATGGAAGTGAAACATGGACGATAAATAGTTTGGACAAGAAGAGAATAGAAGCTTTCGAAATGTGGTGCTACAGAAGGATGCTGATGATTAGATGGATAGATCACGTAACTAATGAGGAGGTATTGAATAGGATTGGGGAGAAGAGCAGTTTGTGGCACAACTTGACTAGAAGAAGGGATCGGTTGGTAGGACATGTTCTGAGGCATCAAGGGATCACCAATTTAGTACTGGAGGGCAGCGTGGAGGGTAAAAATCGTAGAGGGAGACCAAGAGATGAATACACTAAGCAGATTCAAAAGGATGTAGGTTGCAGTAGGTACTGGGAGATGAAGCAGCTTGCACAGGATAGAGTAGCATGGAGAGCTGCATCAAACCAGTCTCAGGACTGAAGACCACAACAACAACATAACAGTACTCATATTTAGGAACTTATACTTAGGAATAAGATTATCACTTCGAAACATCTGCGGTAAGCAGTGAATTCTGTGTGAAATATCACATAGAAATGGCATCAACTGTTGTAGAAACAAATAGCGGTCAATTATGTTCAATCTGCAATACTTCTCTGTAAATTTTATGTAAATTGCAGGAGGCAGATTATGCACTAGAGATTAGATTTAATCCATTTGAACATGTAATAGGAATTAACACTCTCCTCATCGAGTACATAATCTTACATTGGCAGCTTTGTAATGTTTCTGGGAATAATTTGTTCCAAAATATTTAATAACTAGGCTCAACAGATTTCTTGAAAACACCAGCTTCCTGCAGTCATCATTCTCTCTTGGCAGCAGGTTAATGGATGAGTTCAAGGTACTGAATGATGATTCAGTGTTTAGAACCTATAGTGTATACTCGTTGACAACACTTAAATTAACCAGTAATACTGTCACTTTGCAAAGTAAAAGAACATGTATTGCGCCTATTGGTTGAAAGAGGGCATTTATTATCGTCATGTTTGTATTTTCTTTTTAAAAGATGCTTGATTATAAGAGATGTGTTCACATTGAATACAATGGTTCTCCGACGCAAAACTGCTATCGTTTGCAGGGGGGCAGTGTGGATGATGGTCCGGTGTGTGTGAGATCGCCAACACAGCTGTGCACGACCAGGAGGGTGGCATGTGGAGGCTGAGTCTCTAAACTTTAGATGAACAAGTTGCACTTGCGGTGGTCCTCCATTTTCTCCTATTGTTTAGTTGACTATACATGCTTTTGTGTTGGCGAAAGACCATCGCCTCAAAATGATCAGCGGCTGCGGCGAGCTCGTCAGCCAGTAGAAGGGTGATAGACAGCAAAAAAACTGCGAGGCGCTCGGCGGTAGCAGCTGACTGCTTGAGAAAGTCTGTGTCCCTCCGATAGGTGGAGGGATCGAGGGAGGGAGGGAGCAGGAGGGATGAGGGAGGTAAGAGGGGCCTCTAATTTTCGGCAGTTTGTGATTGTACATCGAGGAAAAAAACGGTTCAAATGGCTCTGAGCACCATGGGACTTAACATCTGAGGTAATCGGTCCCCTAGAACTTAGAACTTCTTAAACCTAACTAACCTAAGGACATCACACACATGCATGCCCGAAGCAGGATTCGAACCTGTGACCGTAGCGGTCGCCCGGTTCCAGACCGAAGGGCCGAGAACCGCTCAGCCACACTGGCCGGCTACATCGAGGAGAATGCACGTTCCACTACCTCCCCCTCTGCAATCTTTTAGGATGACTATTTTCCCCAGTACATATGTTACATTATGATCCATTCATTTCGAGTTCTGGTTTTCTTTATGACAATTTCGATATGTAATTAGGACAGTGACACATTTTCCATCAGTTGTGGTAGTGTGTATTGGCCTCGATCACCTAGCCTGCAGATCGATTGTCGAGCAGGCATCTTTAGCAAACTGTGATTTCTAACAGCAATAGATACAGTCCTCAGCTTTTTGCTTACAAGTAATAAACTTATTAAACTCCTTTCTGTCCAACACCAGCATCTCGTCAGTTGAATATTCTGACCAAAAAAATAAAGATAGTACCTTACACCCCAGTCTTTTTCTCTCCAGCTTGTAGGTGAATCAAAACCGTTTGAGTGCATCTGCCACTAATTTTGAGATTTTTTTCCCAGCAGGTTAACTCCAGTTGTATGGAACTGTCAATTTTTAGCTGTATTGCGATTTTGGCAGTCCTTGAATAGAGCTATGAATATAGTTGTGTAATTAGATCTGTAAGATTAATTACGTAATTAGGACGGATTTTTACATCAGTTTCCCAACCAAAATAAATAAATTACACTTATCTAACCTTCCTCTCCTGCATCTGGACAGTTTTCATGTGTTTGGGGCCGCACTTGGGTTTTCCATCCAGAAGACCAGGGTTCGAGACCCTGGAAGGACACCACCATTTTTAATTTCCTGACAATTCCCGGGTAGGGGGTGGGGTGGGACATCAGCACAGGCCTGGAACAAAGAATTTCCCACGAAAATTCGAAATTCCCGTCAAAATTAGAAATTCCCGCTCAAATTCTAATTTCCTGCCAAAATTTGAAATTCCTGCCAATAACGTACGTTGGGGGACGGAGGGGGAGGGCTGAGGAGGAGGACGGGTGTAGGGACCCACGTGTGTGCTGAGAAAAACACATGACATCATCAGGGAGTGGGGGTGTTCGTGGTTGGGGTAATTAATTAACGAATTTAATTAATTTGCATATCAATTTGATAACAAAATTGCACCAGCACCGCCATCTCCATACTACTGATGTCTAGAATTATCTTCATATTGTTAAACGCTGTTATTTCCATCATTACAGGCTTAAACAATGTTTAGTATTAATATTTTCCCATTTGCAGAATATTTAATACTTCTTCCTAACAACAATTTTGTTTTTTCTAGCCTGAAAAAGGAGAAAAACGTGATAAAACGTAACATAATCACGCACTTGCAACAACTATATATTGCATTTATTGTATATATATAAAGAGAAACGTGCATTACATGCTTCATAAGTAAAAGAAGCGAAATGCATATGATGAAAAACAAGCTGCCTCATTAAGTTGCAAAGATGGAACACATTTTTTTTTTTTTGGTTCTTTTTGGCTCTTAAACAGATAGCCATACCGTAGGTCAACCGCAACGTAGGTGTATCTATTGAGAGGCCAGACAAACGTGTGGTTACTGTAGAAGGACAGCAGCTTTTTTAGGAGTTGCAGGGGCAACAGTCAGGATGATTGACTGATCTGGTCTTGTAACATCAACCAAAACGGCCTTGCTGTGCTGGTTCAGCGAACGGCTCAAAGCAAGCGGAAAGAGGAAACTACAGCCATAAATTTTCCCAAGGGCATGAAGATCTACTGTATGGTTAAATGATGATGGCGTCCCCTTGGTTAAAATATTCCGGAGGTAAAATAGTCCCCCATTCGGATCTCCGAGTGGGGACTACTCAGGAGGACGTCTTTATCAGGAGTAACAAAACTGATGTTATACGGATCGGAACAGGTAGGTTAGAAACTTTAAAAAGGGAAATGAATAGGTTAAAGGTAGATATAGTGGGACTTTGTGAAGTTCAGCGGCAGAAGAAACAAGACTTCTGGTCAGGTGAATACAGGATTATAAATACAAAATCAAATAATGGTAATATCAGAATAGGTTTAATAATGAAAAACAAATTGGAGCACGGGCAAGCTACTACGAACAGCATAGTGAATGCATTATTGGAGCCAAGATACACACAAAGCCCATGCCTACCACAGCAGCACAAGTTTATATGCCAACTAGCTCCACAGATGCTGAAGAGATTAAAGAAATGTATGATGTGATAAAAGAAATTATTCAGATAAGGAAGACGAAAATTTCATAGTCATGGGGGACTGAAATTCGACAGTAGGAAAAGGAAGAGAAGAAAAAATAGTAGGCGAAAACCATGACAGAAGCTTGTCTACATGGAAGAGGCGTGGAGACACTGGAAGGTTTCAGGTAGATTATGTAATGGTATGACAGAGATTTACGAAAGTTTTAAACTGTAAGACATTTCCAGGGGCAGATGTGGACTCTGACCACAATATATTGGTCATGAACTGTAGATTAAAGTGAATAAACTGCAAAAAGGTGCGAATTTAAGGAGATGCGATCTGGATAAACTGAAAGAACCACAGGTTGTAGAGAGTTTCAGAAAGAGCTTTAAGGAACGGTTGACAAGAACAGGGGAAAGAAATACAGTAGAAGAAGAATGGGTAGCCTAGAGAGATGAAATAGTGAAGGCAGCAGAGGATCAAGTAGGTAAAAGACGGGGACTAGTAGAAATCCTTGTGTAACAGAAAAGATATTGAATTTAATTCATGAAAGGAGAAAATAAAAAATGCAGTAAATAAAGCAGGCGAAAGGGAATACAAACGTCTCAAAAATGAGAGCGACAAGAAGTGCAAAATAGCTAAGCAGGGATGGCTAGAGGTCTAATGTAAGGATGTAGAAGCATATATCACTAGGGGTACAATAGATACAGTCTACAGGAAAATTAAAGAGATTTTTGGAGAAAAGAGAACATCCTGCATGAATATCAAGGGCTCAGATGGAAAACCAGTCCTAAGTAAGGAAGAGAAAGCGGAAAGATATAAAGGGTCTATACAAGGACGATGTACTGGAGGGCAATATTATGGAAATGGAAAACGACGCAGATGAAGATTAAATGGGAGACATGATAATGCATGAGGAATTTTACAGAGCACTGAAAGATCTAAGTCGAAACAAGGACCCGGGAGTAGACAACATTCCATTAGAACTACTGATAGCCAGGGGAGAGATAGCTATGACAAAACTCTTCCATCCGGCGAGCAAGATGTATGGGATAGGCGACATACCTTCAGACTTCAAGAATATAATAATTCCAATCCCAAAGAAAGCAGGTGTGAAAATTACCGAACTATCAGTTTCATAAGTCATGGTTGCAAGATACTAACACGGACCTTTACAAACGAATGGAAAAACTGGTAGCAGCCGATCTCGGGGAAGATCAGTTTGGATTCCATAGAAATGCTGGAACACGCGACACATTACTGACACTACGACTTATCTTAGAAGATTGGTCAAGGAAAGGCAAACCTACAGTTCTGGCATTTGTCGACTTAGAAAAAGCTTTTTGACAATATTGACTGCTTTACTCTCTTTCAAATTCTGAAGGTGTCAGGTGCAAAATACAGGGAGCGAAAGGCTATTTACAATTTGCACAGATACCAGATGCCAAGAGTCGAGGGGCATGAAAGAGAAGCAGTCGTTGAGGAGGGAGTGAGACAGGGTTGTAGCGTATCTCCGATATTATTCAATCTGTATATTGAGCAAGCAGTAAAAGAAACGAAAGAAAAAATTTTAATATGAATTAAAGTACGTGGAGAAGAAACAAAAATTTTGCGGTTCGTCGATGACATTGTAAGTCTGTCGGTGACAGCAAAGGACCTGGAAGAGCTCCTGTACGGAATGGACAGTGTCCTCAAAGGGGGATGTAAGAAGAACATCAATAAAAACAAAACGAGGATAATGGAATGCAGTCGAATTAAATCGGGTGATGCTGAGGGAATTAGATTATGAAACGAGACACTTAAAGTAGTAAATGAGTTTTGCTATTTGGGGAGCAAAATAACTGATGATGGTCGAAGTAAGGAGGATATAAAATGTAGACTGGCTGTGGCAAGAAAGCGTTTCTGCAGAAGAGAAATTTGTTAACATCGAGTATAGATTTAAGTGTCAGGAAGTCTTTTCTGAAAGTATTTGTATGGAGTGTAGCAATGTAAGGAAGTGAAACATGGATGATAAACAGTGTAGACAAGAACAGAATAGAAGCTTTCGAAATGTGGTGCTATAGAAGAATGCTGAAGATTAAATGGGTAGATCACGTAACGAATGAGGAGGTACTGAATGGAACTGGAGAGAAGAGGAATTTGTGGCACAACTTGACTTGAAAAAGGGCTCGTTTGTTAGGACACATTCTGAGGCATCAAGGGATCACCAACTCAGTATTGGAGGGAAGCGTGGAAGGTAAAAATCGTACAGGAGACCAAGAGATGAATACACTAAGCAGATTCAGAAGGATGTAAGTTGCAGTAGTTGTTCGGTGAGAAAGAAGCTTGCACAGGATACAGTAGCACGGAGAGCTGCATCAAACCAGTCTCTGGACTGAAGACCACAACAACAACAGTAAGGACCTTATTATGATGATACAAAATCATTACAGAATGGCTCTGTGCACTATGGGACTTAACATCTGGGGCCATCAGTCCCATAGAACTTAGAACTACTTAAACCGAACTAACCTAAGGACATCACACACCTCCATGCCCGAGGCAGGATTCGAATTTGCGACCGTAGCGGTCGCGCGGTTCCAGACTGTAGCGCCTAGAACCGCTCGGCCACTCGAGCCGGCAAAATCTTTACAGTAATGATTACCTGTAAAGAAATGTTTAAAACATAATGTTCTTTTACACCATGCATATAAAATGAACGTAATTTTTCACATAATACACACGACGGGCAACAGACTATAAAACGAAATTCAGTAGGATTTCAAATTGTGGTAGGTGATACTTTAAATATCCATTGTGTAGCTTATAAAGTTACTTAAAATCCGTCTTGATTGCATTTTTTTTATTCATATGACCGGTTTCGGTTCATTCAGAACCATCTTCAGATCTGATATTTCAGTTACAGGAGTAACCCGTCCAAATCCAGCAACTTTCACATGCTACTGCCTGTTTTTGCAAAGATTGTGTAGCTTCATTATATTGTTTCTCGGCTGTACATTCAAGAAACAAAATGAGGAAGCTAAAAGCTAAATTCATCTGCAGGCTGGCACTACAAATCACATTAGATACAGTAAAATATATTGTCAGTGACATAAGATGAATAAATGTACAAATGGAGCAGATACTAACGCTAAGACAAACGTATGACAAAGCCCAAAGCAAGGAAGACTTATAAGTTGTTAAATGGCATCTATAGCCTACTTAATACGGAAAGTGACGCACGAGAAACAAGAATGAAAGTGTTGACCTTTCGGTCGGGAAACCGAAGATGGCAACTGCTTTTTGGTACCCATGAGAACGTCCTCTTCTACTTTCCTTGTATACTTTCCAAACACCGGTCTTAAGGAGCTCTGCCTCCAAAAGAACAGCTGCTTCGACACACCGAAGAAGCCTGTTGAATGCACTCAAAACGTCCATTGGTATTCCTTTTATGTTTAGCCTTTGTTTACAATAAAATGGTGACTAGTACTACCATCGCATACGTGAAAGTAGTGCGAATTGCAAATTTTTTCTAAGTACTGAAGGTTTTCAGTGTCCAGTGTAGCACGTACTCCCAACGCCAATGGAGCGCTCGGTTACTGCAGTACAAAGTTGCGACGAGTTTGAGCCTTTGCTCATCAGCGAGAGCCACGTGCGGACAATGGCCGCCGAGGTACAATGGCGGGAGATAAGGGAGGCGCTGGCCCTCGTGTTCCCCACCCCTCTCTTCTTCCTCTGCAGCCTCGCCATCACACTGGCCAGTTGTCAGTCCGAGCCTTTTGAGCTCCTGTCTGACACCGAAGCGAAGTCATCACTGCACACAGTTCACCACAACTTCGGCAACAGTGCTTTGTCGTAACGTACCCCAAGTCAAAATGTGCCTCCCTCGTCAGTACTCATTTGTTTCTATAACATTTTATTTCTTGTAGCAATGACTGTAGCACAAAGAAATGGCTTTTTTTATCTATAGAAAAATATACGAACTTCTTCCTCAACACTCTTTGACCACAAGAAACCGTTATTTTCAGCCGCCCCTGTAGAAGAGGTAAAAATATACATTACACTCTCAGTGTAGTTGAGTAAAATGTACTGTACGCCAATCGTAAATGAACCAGTGCGCCTACACGTGGTTGTATTGTTAGCTTCCTCCTGTGGAAGGCGTGCTTTGTTGCGCTTAACGATTTTCGCTACTTTAGTATAACAAACTGACGCTACAGTGGCACGCTAGTGTAGATTATGTCACGAATCAACTAGGAAGAAACAAACTCTCTGCGGTTTGCATTTTTTTTTACATTCATAAGTCGACATCCGCTATTTCCTTTGTAGACCTATAAAATCATAACTGTCAGATAAACTCACTCCGAAACTTAAGATCCTAAAATTTAAACGTGCTTTTTGTATTGGTTGTATAAAAATATGTTGTGATATACTGTGTATTTTCAAATGCTGAATGCCCTAAAATGTATTTCGTACTATAGCAACAGTACGAATCTACCAGTGCTACATATAATTTTGGCAATAATATCCTCGTTCAGAAAAGCGTCTACCGTAATTTCGGTGTATATCTAAGTGAATAAAGGTATACTTTTGAGAAGGAACGAGTGCTGTGCGTAACATATATTGTAAATCGGCTTTTGCGACTTACAGTTGCGCATTCCACAAATTTCAACATCTATATCTGGTCTGCAAAATCGTTTCAGCTATGTAGCTATTTACATAATTAATGCAGTATTTCCACAGTCTTCCGCTCCTTGACCAGCTTATTCTAAAGAAGCGTGCTGAAATATGAACCTTGTTTTGAAGGTGACTTTTGTGGCATATAATTATTGTTTCGTGTTACGCTTTGTATTTCGGTTCAACGGTAATGTATACTGCTTGTATCATAAATTACCGAAATTTTCGAGTTTTGTGGTGATCGGAGCCTCGGGAAAAGAATCTAGAGACTAAATGTGCCAAGTAGCTTCAATGAATTAGTAAATTTTATACCAGGTTTTTCTCTTGTCATAAGAGAAATCACTATGTTGAGTGTTAATCGCTCCAGGTCTTAAAGAGAGCTCATAATTCTTGTAGCATAACAGCCCCAGAAATAAAAAGACAATAAGCAAGGTTAATTTTAAGTTATTTGCTTACTTTTCTGTAAAACATTGCACCAGCCGTAATACAGCCCCACTGTGAATGCACAGGATGAGTCATTTGCTGTTTATAAAGAGCAGGAAAAACGTCGTGACTGCTGTCAAATGATTGGAAGATGTGGTGGGTGGTTATGTTGTGACGGCTACCGAGAAACTTGGGCTGGCGAAAAGATTGTGGTCAAATACACAATTAATTAGACTCCAAATACAAAAATTTCCAACTATGGCAACATATTTCAAAATAACTAAAACTTACTGCCTACCTTGGAAATTTTGAAACTGTTGTTTGCAAATGAAGAGAAATTAACTATCATATTCTCTACTACCGTGACTTATATGGTGTTTTCTCATATTCATGTACACACACGAATGATTCTCTGTTACTTGCCCAGAGCCTTATACAAATTTGCATGCTCCAGTATTATTAAAACAATAATTTTACTTTTCTTCTTTACCACTCCGGTCCCTCTAACGAGAGTATTTCTGGTTATTGTAATTTTAGCATTAAAGTACTGCCAGCTACGAGGTGCTGTAATTTTTTGGAATTTTGAATGACATCTTTTCAACACTAGCACTCCAGAACGACTAAGTTCACCTGTGGAAACGATTATAAATAAACATCCCGTTTCACCAGATAAAAGAAATAAGTCTCTAAACTGTACGTCAGTTCGAAATATGAATGCTTGTTGCACTTCAAACTGCCGCACGTCGCGTTTTATTTGATTCACATATTTGTTTATTAACAATATTTTTCGGTGATCAAAGACGTGTGCAAGGAAGCTGATCGTACCTGACGACGTATGTAATGACAAGAAATTCTCCAGTCTATGGTCTCACTATCTTTGCTTCGGCGCCACTGCGTCCAGTTTGGTGACTTCTTGTTTTGAGTTAATGGGAATCTGTCATTAAAATTATGCGTCTTACTTTTATGCCCTGAGATGCCGGAACTTCACAGTTTTGGAGTAAATCAAAACTCTCAGCAATGTAGGAATAAAAAGTGTTTGATACAAAATTTTCATTTCAAAAATGTATTTCAAATAGGAATGATCGAACACATGAATTGTTTTCACTGAGACGAGATCGTTTATCAAATATCCAGTGAATGAATGGAATAACCTATGCGTTTCCAACTGCCACGGCGTGTTATTCTCTCCCGTGAAACACTATTTATACAAAAAAAAGTCCACGAGCGTTTCACTGAATCTGCTTGATATACAACTCACACGTATCGTCAGTCAATAGACACACTTTCATTAATTTAAAATATTATTATGAAGTTTTTGACAATGTGACCTACAGTATCTTCACACATCTTCCACACAGATAATTCAATTTTGTTACCATTCACTAAAAAATTCTCGTTCAGCCACCAAGATTGACAATCACTACTACCTTGATTACTTCACCCAATTAATATTTTCTAAAACTAAACCTCACACTGGTCGTTTTGATACCTCATTAGTCCATTTTTCACTCTTCATTTGGCTATGAAAATAGTGACAAAGTTTCTTTTAATAATTTTGCCTCAAATCAATCATTAAATTAGTCCTAATTAGCCCAATTACTTTCAAACAATTATTTTTTTCAAGACTAGAGTTCACGCAGGTCAATTTCCCAGTCTTTGTTTGACTATGAAAATACGGACAAAAGTCTGTTGCGTAGTTTCTAGGGAGTCTTGTTTTCGCTCAGCTCAAACATTTGACCACAAAATGAAAAATTTACGTACATGACGTAGCATAAATAAGATAAATGTAAGATACGTACGAAAAACACACAGAGAAAATTTTCGCTTATTGCCTATTTGCTGTTAATCAAAGCATCGCAGGTATGACGCCATTTTGCATCAGCTTAGCACGCATGGATATAGACACTGCTTACATATAGAAGCATATAAATACTTACAATAAAACATACATAGTGTTGTTGTGGTCGTCACGTCAGAGAATTGTTTGATGCAGCTCTTCAAGCTACTCTATGCTGTGCACGCGTCTGTATCACCGAACAACTACTGCCTCTTACATCCTTCTGAATATGATTCTACAAGGTGTGGCTCGAAAAAATCCGGACTAGTACTGGTGAAACAATAAAACGAATGCAATAAGGCTGAAAGTCGCGTGGCCTGTCACGTGACTCTCGCTCCGCCAACTGCTCGAGTTTCATCTGCCTCCTGCACTCAGTCTGCCCGTGGCGTGTGTTTTAAGTAGTTGACGTTTTGTCTGTGCGTTGGAAAATGTTGAGTGTACAGAAAGAACAGCGTGTTAACATCAAATTTTGTTTCAAACTAGGAAAATCTGCAAGTGAAACGTTTGTAATGTTACAACAAGTGTACGGCGATGATTGTTTATCGCCAACACAAGTGTTTGAGTGGTTTAAACGATTTAAAGATGGCCACGAAGACACCAGTGATGACACTCGCACTGGCAGACCATTGTCAGCAAAAACTGATGCAAACATTGAAAAAATCGGTAAACTTGTTCGACAAGATTGCCGTTTAACAATCAGAGCAGTGTCTGAGTTAACAGGAGTTGACAAGGAAAGTGTTAGGCAGATTCTTCATGAAAGTTTCAACATGAACAAAGTGTGTTCAAAAATGGTTCCAAAGTGTCTCACAATTGAACAGAAGGAACGCCGAAGAATGATTTGTTCTGACATCCTGGAAAACATTGAAAGTCATCCCACCTTCTTACAAAATGTTATTACTTGCGATGAATCTTGGTTTTTTACTTACGATCCCGAAACTAAACGCCAATCGATACATTGGAAAACTCCTGGTTCTCCACGACAAAAAAAAGCACGAATGTCAAAATCGAAATTCAAGGCAATGATGATTGTTTTTTTTTTTTTTTTTGACATCAAAGGGATTGTGCACATTGATTGGGTACCAGAGGGACAAACAGTGAATCAGCATTACTACATTAGCGTCCTGGCTACCCTACGTGAGCGAGTACGGAGAAAACGGAACGATTTATGGAGAAAAAAGTCATGGATCCTTCACCAAGACAATGCCCCAGCTCACAGTGCGTTGTCAGTGAAGACGTTTTTGGCAAAACACAACATTCCCATCTTAGATCATCCACCCTACTCACCTGATTTGGCCCCCTGTGACTTTTTTCTTTTCCCTAAAGTCAAGTCAGCTTTGAAAGGAACTAGATTTGAGACTGTTGAAGCAGTAAAAGAAAAAGCGACGGAAGTAATGTATGGACTTACCGAAAATGATCTGCAGCATTGCTATGAACACTGGAAAATTCGTATGGAGCGGTGTAGAGACCGAGGAGGAGAGTGCATTGAAGGAGATAACATGAAATTGTAAATAATTGTAAATAAATGTTTTTTCCAGCATCAGTCCGGTTTTTTTCTAGCCGCACCTCGTATATTCTGACGTGATTGTCATAAGGAGTGTGTCAAAATAACATTTAAACGTTTATTTGACACTACAGTAGTGAAGCCATAGTCACAATGGCGTCACTGTTACAGTGCCAAATAGACTTCTGAATATGCTTATTGTATCCACCCCCCAATCTTCTTTCCAATAATAAAATGGTGATCCACTGACGTCTCAGAATGTGTCTTATCAACCGATCCCCCGATCCTTTCTTATAGTCAGGTTGTGCCACAAATTTCTTCTCTCACTTATTCTATTCAGTGCCCATTCATTAGTTCAGTGAATTACTCATTTAATCTTCAGCATTCTTCTGTAGCACCACATTTTAAAAGCTTTTATTCTCTTCTTGTCTGAACTGTTTACCGTCCATGTTTCACTTCCATATACTCTAGACAAATACCTTCTGAGAAGATGACCTAACACTTAAATCTATATCCGATTTTTAAAAATTTATCTTCTCCAGAAAGGCATTTCTTGCCGTTGCCAATTCACATTTTTTATCCTTTCTACTTCAATTATCGTAAGTTATTTTACTGCCAAAATAACAAAATTCATCCGCCACCTTAAATGTCTCGTTTCCTAATCTGATTCCTTCACCATCATGTGATTTGCTTCGACCACATTCCATTATCCTTGTTTTGCTTTTTCTTATATTCGTAAGCACGAATATCACAGCCAAAGTCTGAGTACTAAGATTATGTTTAATGTGTAGCTTCTGCTTTGTATTTTTAGCGATTTAATGATGTAATTAAATAAATAAATAAATTGCTTTCAGAATGATACTCTGATTCCTTTAGTAGCACAATGAAGGCCATTAAAATGGCAACACAGGGAAAGATAGCCAATAACGGAATTTCTGGAAATTCATTTGTTGTGCATATGGGCCTCAGCATAGTAATACGAATACGTCTGAATTAGCGTGCGATTTGGGGGCTCTAAAGTGTGTGAAACTGAGCATGCCGAGCTGCCGCTCTTGTCATCAACAGTAGCTCCAACATGGCTTGTCACCAAGTCGAACTGATCTGTATGGCGCATGAGGAAGTCCAATGAAGTTTTGTGAGCTCCTTTCGCATATGTACGAGCCCTTCTGCTATCATGGAGAAGGAGAAACTGGTTTGTATTTTTGTGGCAACAAGTACGCTGAAGTCGTTTCTTCATTTCCCGAAGGATAGCACAATACACTTCAGAGTTGATCGTTGCACCATGAGGGATGACAGCAAACAGAAAGCCGCTTCAGAGTACCAAAAGACCGTCGCCATGACTTTACCAGCTGAGGGTGCAGCTTTGAACTTTTTCTTCGAAGGAGACGTAGTGTGGCGCCGTTGCATGGATTGCCATCTTGTTTCCGTTCGAAGTGATGAAACCATGTTACATCGCCTGTGACACCGTTCGAGAAAAAATTGTCATGATCAACCTCGTAACGCGCAAAAATTCTGCACAGATGGTCTTTCGTTGTTCTCTACAGTCTTCTGTTACGCGGTGACTAACCCAGCGGGCACACACCCCCGAGTACACAACTGGTAGGCGAGTGTGTCAGCACTACCAACAAAGACGCCCAGCTGTGCAGCGAAGTGTTTGTGATCCGTGGCTCACTTCGAATGAGAGTGCCCGCACGTTCCAAAATTGCAGGAGTCGCAGTTGTGTGCGGTCGGCCAGCACGGGAAAGATCCGAGAGGCTTGCTCGACCTTGTTACGATGACAGCCGCCTCCTCCAGCACTCGCCGTGGTTTTCCGTACTGCCAGGTCCCCGTAGACATTCTGCAAGTGTCTACGACAGCTTTTTGTTCGGAACGCACCTCTGTTACAGACACCGTTTTGAAGGCTACGAATAGCGCCGTCATTTATTCGAACTTCATGAAACTATAGGGGTGGAAGCAGGGATATTTCACGATGTCCGACAGTGTTCCACATTTTTTCAACTCAAATTATGTTGCATTACTCAATGGACACCCCTCGTGTTTCTGTCTTTACCAGCCATCGTACCTACACCACTCTCCATTAAAATTGCTACACCACGAAGATGACGCGCTACTGACGCGAAATTTAATCGATAGGAAGAAGATGCTGTGATATGCAAATGATTAGCTTTTCAGAGCATTCACACAAGGTTGGCGCCGGTGGCGACACCTACAACTTGCTGACATGAGGAAAGTTTCCAACCGATTACTCATACACAAACAGCAATTGACTGGCGTTGCCTGGTGACACGTTGTCGTGATGCCTCGTGTAAGGAGGAGAAATGCGTACCATCTCGTTTCCGACTTTGATAAAGGTCGGATTGTAGCCTATCGCGATTGCGGTTTATCGTATCGCGACATTGCTGCCCGCGTTGGTCGAGATCCAATGACTGTTAGCAGAATATGGAATCGGTGGGTTCAGGAGGATAATACGAAACGCCGTGGTGGATCCCAACGGCCTCGTATCACTAGCACTCGAGATGACAGGCATCTTATCCGCATGGCTTTAACGGATCGTGAAGCCACGTCTCGATCCCTGAGTCAACAGATGGGGACGTTTGCAAGCCTACAACCATCTGCATTAACAGTTCGACGACGTTTGCAGCATCATGGACTATCAGCTCGGAGACCATGGCTGCAGTTACCCTTGACACTGCATCACAGACAGGAGCGCCTGCGATGGTGTACTCAACGACGAACCTGGGTGCACGAATGGCAAAACGTCATTTTTTCGGATGAATCCAGGTTCTGTTTACAGCATCATGATGGTCACATCCGTGTTTGGCGACATCGCGGTGAACGCACATTGGAAGCGTGTATTCGTCATAGCCATATTAGCGTATCACCCGGCGTGATGCTATGGGGTGCCATTGGTTACACGTCTCGGTCACCCATTGTTCGCATTGACGGCACTTTGAACAGTGGACGTTACATTTCAGATGTATTACGACCCGTGGCTCTATCCTTCATTCGATCCCTGCGAAACCCTACATTTCAGCAGGATAATGCACGACCGCGTGTTGCAGGTCCTGTACGGGCCTTTCTGGATGCAGAAAATGTTCGACTGCTGCGCTGGTCAGCACGTTCTCCAGATCTCTCACCAATTGAAAACGTCTGGTCAATGGAGGCCGAGCAACTGGCTCGTCACAATACGCCAGTCATTACTCTTGATGAACTATGGTATCGTGTTGAAGCTGCATGGGCCTGTACACGCCATCCAAGCTCTGCTTGACTCAATGCCCAGACGTATCAAGCCCGTTATTACGGCCAGAGGTGGTTGTTCTGGGTACTGATTTCTCAGGATCTATGCTCCCAAATTGCGTGAAAATGTAATCACATGTCAATTCTAGTATAATATATTTGTCCAATGAATACCCGTTTATCAACTGCATTTCTTCTTGGTGTAGGAATTTTAATGGCCAGAAGTGTAGTTCCAAAATCCTTTGTTCAGAGCAATGGAGCTTGCAGCATTGGCCGCAAGACGTAATCTTTGGTTTGACATACCAGTAGCAATCGTATCTTTCTCGTGGGGAAGACTACCAGAATTTTACTCCATCATTGTGACTGGCGGAGACGTTCAGACGCTGCACGCCAAAATGCTAGCTTTCTTTCATTAATATTTTAATAACGGTGCATTAAACTTGCTTAACGTTCTGCAATAGGTACCTCTAAACAGCAAGCTATCGCGTACTTCTTTTTAAAGTCAGAATTGCTTGTAAAACTATAACTAAAAGCTAAACGAAAAACAAAGACCCCTGCATGCCGGCAAGTTGTTCACAGCTGTGACTCCTACAATGCTGGAATTTCCGTGCATTCTCACTACAGAATATCGACGGGTCACAATCTAACAAACGTTCTCTGAGTTGACGCACATAGGAATTAAACAGTTTCTGGACTTACCAGTTAGCATTTAAAGCATCGTTTTTGTATGCGGACACCAGACATTGGGCACCCTCGAAATTATGGAACGGTTGCTCAAAGTACTGATGGCGATTTTCTGATGCATAATGGTGCACGTTCCGCGAGTTCACATAACCTGATAGGCTCAAATAGGATGAAAAAATCCTGTTTCCATTGCACTCAGGAATAATCGACAGAACCCCACATGCGGAAGTTCATTAAGACACTTTAACTCATGCACCACAGTAATATCGTAAGGATAAAGATGCAGATCCTTTACGACCATGTTTCGACACGACAATCCTCTAAATACCGCTTGCGCAGGTAAACGCCGCTCAGATTTCGTCGGACTTAGTTTCAGATTTCCTTTATGGTGTTTGAACTCTTTTCGGATGGTTACAGTTGGTTGTTTTTTTTTTCACTGCTCGTTTCACGCTATTTTGTTGCTACGTTTCGCATAGCGGACATTGCTGGACGTTCTGCAAATCACTTCCAGTTTTTAACTATTGCCCAACCGTTCCGCACAGGTTGCCCAAGAACAGTGCTTCGCATAACACTCGACGGTGAACACGTTCTGTTATCCCGTGATCATCATTTACTGCTGCGATCATCTGGTCAGTAACAGCGTCTGCTTTCTCACTCACTCAAACGTAATGGCACAGAGTAATACTCAGTACAGAGCAAGCGAGAGGTGCACATGTACAGATATGTGACAGCAGCCAACTGGTGGATCAAAATCAACGGTTTACAGCGTTATATGCGATGGTCATTTCCCCTGTTCATTAACAAGGGTCAGTTTAGTGTCAGTCTTACGAACATTTTTCAGACGAGCTGTATGTTGCCCATCCAGCATATCTACATTCCGCAAGGTAGCTTATGGTAAGCGGCGGAGAGTATTTCTGTTACCACTGTAATTTTCCCCCCTCTCTGCTCCATTCGTGAATTGTGCGCGGGAGGAACGTCTATCGAAAAAAGTCCATATGAGCTTTGACTTTCTTGTCGTGATCATCCCAGTAGACATACACTGAGGTGCCAAAAGTCATGGGATAGCGATATGCTCGTATCCAGCTGGCGACAGTATCGCATACACAAGATATGAAAGAGACAGTGTATTGGTGGGGTTGCCATTTGGACTGAGGTGATCCATGTGAAAATGTTTCCGACGTGATTATGGACGCACGACGGGAATTAACAGACTCTAAACGCGGAATGGTACCGCATGGTACATTTCATTTGGGAAATCGTTATAGAATTCTATATTCTGAGATCCACAGTGTCAAGAGTGTATCGAGAATACCAAATTTCAGCCATTACCTCTCACCTCTGACAACGAAGTGGCCGACGGCATTCTCTTAACGACAATGAGCACTGGCACTTATGTAGAGTTTTCGGGGCTAACACACAAGCAACCCTGCGTAAAATAACGATTGAAATCAATGTGGGACGCACGACGAACGTATCCGTTAATACAGTGTGGCGAAATCTGCCGTTAATGGAGTATGGCAGCACATGTCTGACGCGAGTGCCTTTGCTAACAGCACGACATCGCCTGCAGCGCCTCTCCCAGACTCGTGACCATATCTGTTCGACCATAGACGACAGGAAAACCGTGGACTGGTCAGATGAAACCCGATTTAAATGATCTGAATTGGTAAGAGTTGACGGTAGGGCTCGAGTGTGGCGCAGACCGCACGACTCAATGTACCCAAGTCGTCAACAAGGCACTGTGCAAGCTGGTGGTGGCTCCATAATGGTGTGGGTTGTGTTTGCTTGGAATAGACTGGGTCCTCTGGTCCAACTGAGCCGAGCATTGACTGCAGATGGTTATGTAAGGCTACCTGGAGACAATTTGCAGCCATTCATGGACTTTACGTTCCCAAACAAAGACAGAATACACTACTGATCATTAAAATTGCTACACCAAGAAGAAATGCAGATGATAAACGGGTATTCATTGGACAAATATATTATACTAGAATTGACATGTGATTACATTTTCACGCAATTTGGGAGCATAGATCCTGAGAAATCAGTACCCAGAACAACCACCTCTGGCCGTAATAACGGCCTTGATACGCCTGGGCATTGAGTCAAGCAGAGCTTGGATGGCGTGTACAGGCCCATGCAGCTTCAACACGATACCATAGTTCATCAAGAGTAATGACTGGTGTATTGTGACGAGCCAGTTGCTCGGCCACCATTGACCAAACGTTTTCAATTGGTGAGAGATCTGGAGAATGTGCTGGCCAGAGCAGCAGTCGAACACTTTCTGCATCCAGAAAGGCCCGTACAAGACCTGCAACACGCGGTCGTGCATTATCCTGCTGAAATGTAGGGTTTCGCAGGGATCGAATGAAGGATAGAGCCACGGGTCGTAATACATCTGAAATGTAACGTCCACTGTTCAAAGTGCCGTCAGTGCGAACAATGGGTGACCGAGACGTGTAACCAATGGCACCCCATAGCATCACGCCGGGTGATACGCTATTATGGCTATGACGAATACACGCTTCCAATGTGCGTTCACCGCGATGTCGCCAAACACGGATGCGACCATCATGATGCTGTAAACAGAACCTGGATTCATCCGAAAAAATGACGTTTTGCCATTCGTGCACCCAGGTTCGTCGTTGAGTACACCATCGCAGGCGCTCCTGTCTGTGATGCAGCGTCAAGGGTAACTGCAGCCATGGTCTCCGAGCTGATAGTCCATGATGCTGCAAACGTCGTCGGACTGTTAGTGCAAATGGTTGTAAGCTTGCAAACGTCCCCATCTGTTGACTCACGGATCGAGACGTGGCTTCACGATCCGTTAAAGCCATGCGGATAAGATGCCTGTCATTTCGACTGCTAGTGATACGAGGCCGTTGGGATCCACCACGGCGTTTCGTATTATCCTCCTGAACCCACCGATTCCATATTCTGCTAACAGTCATTGGATCTCGACCAACGCGGGCAGCAATGTCGCGATACGATAAACCGCAATCGCGATAGGCTACAATCCGACCTTTATCAAAGTCGGAAACGAGGTGGTACGCATTTCTCCTCCTTACACGAGGCATCACGACAACGTGTCACCAGGCAACGCCGGTCAACTGCTGTTTGTGTATGAGTAATCGGTTGGAAACTTTCCTCATGTCAGCAAGTTGTAGGTGTCACCACCGGCGCCAACCTTGTGTGAATGCTCTTAAAGCTAATCATTTGCATATCACAGCATCTTCTCCCTGTCGGTTAAATGTCGCGTCTCTAGCACGTCATCTTCGTGGTGTAGCAATTTTAATGGGCAGTAGTGTATTTATGGATGACAATGCGCCATGTCACTGGACCACAATTGTTGGCAATTCTAGATAATTCGAGTGAATGATTTTGACACCCAGAGGGCTCGACTTAAATCCCATAGAACATTTATCGGACGTAGTGCACAAAATTCCGCACTGGCAACACTTTCGCAGTTATGGACGACTATAGAGGGAGCTTGGTTCAAAATTTCTGCAGGGGAATTCCAACGTCTTGTTGAGTCCACGCAACGTCGAATTTCTGTTTTATGCCGGACGAAAGCAGGTCCGACACGATATTAGGAGGTATCCCATGACCTTCATCATCTCAGTATACTTGACAGGAAGTAATATGTTGCCCGACTATTTCAAACGCTCAGTCTCGAATTTCGGCAGTAAAACTCTTCGTGAAGCGCAACGCCTCTCTTGTATCTGCAGAGTGAAAATCTCATTCTGGAAACATCCCCCAGGCTGTGGCTAAGCCATGTCTCCGCTATATCCTTTCTTTCAGGAGTGCTAGTTCTGCAAGGTTCGCATGAGAGCTTCTGTAAAGTCTGGAAGGTAGGAGACGAGGTACTGGCGGAAGTAAAGCTGTGAGGACGGGGCGTGAGTCGTGCTTGGGTAGCTCAGTTGGTAGAGCACTTGCCCGCGAAAGGCAAAGGTCCCGAGTTCGAGTCTCGGTCCGGCACACAGTTTTAATCTGCCAGGAAGTTTCACGACTGCAAACATCTTGCCTGGTCGGACGAGTCTCGTTTCAAGTTGTATCGAGTGAATGGACGTGTACGGATATGGAGACAACCTCATGGATCCATGGACCCTTCATGTCAGCAGAGGACTGTTCAAGATGGTGGAGACTCTGTAATGGTGTGGAGCGAGTGCAGTTGGAGGGGTATGGGACCCCTGACACGTCTAGATACGACTCTGACAGGTGTCTCATACGAAAGCATCCTGTCTGCTCACCTGCATCCGTTCATGTCCATTGTGCATTCCGACTGCCTTGGGCAATTCCAGCAGGACAATGGGACACCCCACACGTCCAGAATTGCTACAGGGTGGCTCCAGGAAGACTCTTCTGAGTTTAAACACTTCCGCTCGCTACCCAACTCCACAGACATGAACATTATTGTGCATATCTGAGATGCCTTGTAACGTACTGTTCAGAAGACATATCCACCTCCTCATAGTCTTACGGATTTATGGACAGCGCTGCAAGATTCATGGTGTCAGTTCCCTCCAGCACTACTTCAGACAGTAGTAGAGTCCATACCACGTCGTGTTGCAGCTCTTCCTCGTGCTCGCGGTGGCCCTACACGATATTAGGCAGGTGTACCAGTTTCTTTCGCTCTTTAGTGTATATTTACGTTCAGAGTCAAATGCCAGTCTCTGCACCAACCACCAATCCTCAGCAGGTCTTCCTGCATTTTGGAACAGACTCCTACCCTTGTAGCATTTCTATACACCATCATCTACAACCGATTTCATCAAGTTTCCAACGTTACATACTACATCATTTATATACATATGTAAACAGTAACTTCCCTACAACACTCTACTGGGACAGTCTCGAAATTAGCTTTACATCTATCGATTTTGTGTCATTAATAACAACGTGTTGAGTTCTGCTTACCAGAAACTCTTAAGTCCAGTCATAAATCTGGTCTCATACTCGCTCAGATCGTATTTTGTCCACTAAATGATCGTGTAGAAATTTATTGTGCATCCTCTG
This sequence comes from Schistocerca cancellata, assembly GCF_023864275.1. Classification (NCBI taxonomy): domain Eukaryota; kingdom Metazoa; phylum Arthropoda; class Insecta; order Orthoptera; family Acrididae; genus Schistocerca; species Schistocerca cancellata. The sequence continues at coordinate 493,393,650 of NC_064626.1, read as the reverse complement.
AAAGTCAAGGAACACGGTTTCAACCTTGGCGCCTTTGTCTTTGTGTTTCATGGAGATAGGTGGGAGGAGGGTGGTTGGAAACTGGCAGTAGGAGGATAGGAAGAAAGAGAACGCGATCTGACAGTTTTATCATCAACACCAAAAACAGGTATCTACCACTGCCAGAGTTAAGTGGAGAAAACACCCAGGTAGAACGAGGAGCAGGAAATGTGCAGCACACTTCAACCGAGGCCAAGAAGCCTACGAATGTACAAAGTCTTAGGAAGAATAAAGTGCTGCTGCTAGGTAGTAGCCATGGGCGCGGTGTAGGCCCTCGTTTACAGGAAAGTTTAGGGGCAGCGTACCAGGCCACCAGTATCTTCAAGCCAAATGCAGGGCTAAGCCATGTGATAGAGGATCTAGGGTACTTATTTAACGAGTTTACAAAAGAGGACCATGTAGTGGGTGGGGCAGGAAACAGTTTGGACAGGGATGGGGCACATGACATAGGTGGTGACCTGGACAAGATGGCTTCCCTGACTCATGGCACCAACGTACACTTTGTTGAGCTGTTCCAGCGTCATGATCGACCACACCTTGATGGAACTGTGAGACGAATCAGTGTGGGATTAGGGAAGGCTCTGAGGACAGCCAACTTAGCTCATGTTTCTCTGGTGCCCGTCGGTATTATCAACAGATGGGGTTTCACTAGGCATGGCCTACACCTAAACAGGACTGGGAAGGGAAGATTGGTACATCTGTTTCATGAGAGTGTAGGGGGTGGATCTCGGGCCACCCATGGTCAGATACCTGTCGTCATAGATAGGAAAAGTAGGTATTTTTTAGGATACATCCAGACAAAAGGTTCCCCTACCGAAAGAGTATCTCCAGCAGTTTAAAAAATACTGAAACAATCACCCACAAACAGATTTTAACGCTTCATATAACACATATACCAGATGTCACAAAGAAAAACAAACCATTGGAAATAGTAACATGGGGCATTTCACAGACTTAACAATCCTCCATCAAAAGATGCAATCAATAAAAAATAGGCCTAAAATACAACTATTAGAAGTTGAGCTCCAATCTTTTCTTTGTATTACTGAGGACTGGTGTAGCGACACAGAAATCCAACATGTAGTACTATCAACGTATGAAAAGGCAAACTCTTAGTGCAGAACTACTTCAACGGGTGGAGGATCATGCATTTATGTCAGAAAAGGAACACAGTTCAAATCAAGACATGACCTCAGTGGTAGTGTGGACACTTTTTTTTCAATAAATTAGCAGAATTTCTAGATAACGTCTCAAGTACAAAGGTCAACATACTTCTGTGTGGGGACATTAACATCAACACTAATATCATAAATGAATCCAGCAACACCTCCATAATCTTCCTTCAAAGTTTTCGCATATCCCTATTGGTCAATAGTGAAACAAGGGTTACTATAATGACTGCATCAGTAATTGACCATGTGGCCACAAATATGGACAGGGAAAAATGTGATGAAGCTGTAAAAAATCTCGTACTACCAGACCATCTCTGTCAAATAACAACAATAAAATCAGGCATCGAATCATTCTCTAAACTACAAGCCTACAAACGACATCTTAAAGGAATCAAAATCCAAGATTTTTCAAAAGAACTAGAAAAACATGGCTGGGATGAAGTGTATAAGGAAACCAATGTAAATATGAAATTCTCTAAATTTTCTACATTGTTTAAATTGAACTTTGAAAAGGCATTTCCAGAAATATGCATGTCTGTATCAACATCACACAGAAACAAGTATTAAGAAGTACTCCCAAACACTTGAACACTGTAGCAGCTAGAACCACTTGGCCACCCCGGCCGGCAAAGCAGTCTGGGATGTTATAAAAAAGGAAATGGGGAGAGGCAAACAAACGCAGAATAATATACTGCTAGGGGAGGGGGCTAAGGTAATAAATGATCCACAACATTAGAAAACTATGTAAACGAACATTTTTCAAATATTGCAGAGAAGTTACAGCAAAAATTCCCCAAAACAAATATAACACTTGTAAATAATGTTGCACTAAATACAATGATGTTACTTCCAACCACAGAGAAAGAAGTCAATAAAACTGTTCAAAAACTAAAAAATAAAAAGTCAGTAGGCTTAGATGAAGTACCAACGTGTGCACTTGAACAATGCATAGGGATTATCCAGGGCCCTTTAACAAGTACAATAAATGAATCCTTCACATCGGGGAAATTTTCAGAGCACTTACAACAGGCAAGAGTTGTACCTTTGCTTAAGAAAGCTAATGCAGAAGACATAGAAAATTACCGGCCCATTTGCCTGCTGTCAGCATTCTCATAAATAATAGAAGCAATTATGAAAGACAGATTAATGACTTAACTAATAAATACAATCTTTTAAGCGAATCACAGTTTGATTTCCGAAGTGGCAAAAATACAAAGGCAGCCATAGTAGAATTCACGAAAGTTGTACTTGATGCTCTTGATAAAGATGAGTGCGTCAAAGGCATCTTTTTGGATCTTTCTAAGGAGTCTGATACAGTTCCATTAAGTTTCGGGTGTGCAGCCGCAAGAAATCTCCTTCTTCTTCTAATATTTCGGCTGTATAACGTTCAGCCATCTTCAGAGTGAGCCGCAAGACTGCCGCTCCAGTCTTTTTTTTTCCCTTTATTGATTTTCAATTCCCCCCGAAGGGGGCGGGCTGGCAGCAGCTTAGTACGCTGCTCTACAGCCTACAGACTTTTTTAAAAAAAAAGGAAGAAGAAAGAAACAAGAAAGAACAGGCGATAAAATGGCGACTTAAAGTGTAAAATGGCGTAAAAATGCGGAAAGTGCCGCTCCAGTGCTCGCTTCGTCCCTTTATACTCGTGTACCGCGCGACTGCGCATGCGGCCACAGATGCAAATGCGCCAGAGACGTTGGTCGGCGGCAGAGACGTGCATAATGCGCGAGTTGTATCTATGACTCCGCAGTTGATCTGTGTTGGCATATCGATATATCATTGTGAGCTGCACTGTGACGACGTCTTTGTGAGTTGATTACAGCAAGTGCCGGATTCCATGATTTATCAAGATTGAAACCACTATCTCTATTAATTAAATTCGTCGTCAAGCGAATTTCAATCGCCTCCTTCACTATCGAGTTCCAAAAGGATGATGTAGTTGCCAAAATTTCGACGTTGTCATACGACATACTGTGACCATTATCAATACAGTGCTCTGCCACTGCCGACTTATTAGGTTGTAAAAGTCGTGTGTACCTCCGGTGTTCTGTACATCTTTCTTGGACAGTACGAGTTGTTTGTCCGATGTAAGAAAGGCCACATTCACATGGAATTTTGTAAACTCCAGATTTTCGGAGCAGCAAATCATCTTTCACGGAGCCCACGAGTGCAGCTGTCTTGGGTGGAGGACGAAATATCACTTTTACTTTGTGTCTGCCAAGGATGCGTCCTATTTTTGATGAGAGGCTACCCACATATGGCAGGAAGGCCATCGATTTAAAGGTTTCTTCATCTCCTTCTGCTTTCTTTGTGGCCTCTTTCGGTTACATTTTTAGTGCCCTCTGTATTTGTTGTGGAGAGTACCCATTGTCTTAAACACTCTTTGTAAGTGGGAAAGTTCATCTTGCAGACTACTTTCGTCAGAAATAAGATGAGTTCTGTGGGTCAAAGTTCGGAGAACACTCATTGTCTGGGCAGGATGGTGGCAGCTATTTGCACGTAAATACAGATCGGTGTGCGTCGGCTTCCTATATACTTCATGTCCCAAAGTGCCATCCTCTCTGCGCCGAACCAAAACATCCAAGAATGGAAGGCATCCCTCCTTTTCAATTTCCATTGTGAACTTTATTTGATCGTGGAGGGAGTTCAGATGTCTTAAGAAGTCTTGCAAGTTGTCTTCACCATGGGGCCAAACTACAAAGGTGTCATCAACATACCTCCAGAATACCGTGGGTTTCAAGTCAGCAGATTCAAGCGCCTTCTCCTCGAAGTCCTCCAGTCTGATACAGTTGACCACAAGATGCTATTAAATAAATTAGGAGCATTAGGAATAAGATGGGTAGCTAATGACTGGTTTCAATCATACCTAACAGGTAGGGTACAAAGAGTAGAGATATCACATACTTCAAATAGACCTAAACATTTAGTAAAACACTTATCAGAATCAAAATACGTTAACATAGGGGTTCCACAAGGTAGTATATTAGGACCAATACTGTTTGTAATATATGTCAATGACTTTCCCAGTAGTGTTGCCCATGGTGTAAAAATTTTCTTCACTGTTGACAGCAATATTATAGTCACTAAGAAAACAAGAGAACTCCTTGGGAAAAAACCAAATGAAACTCTCAAGGAACTTTATGATTGGTCAATAAGCAATAAAGTGACATTGAACATAAAAAACTAGTGCCATGAATTTCAATTTGAAAAGGAAATATGACAATGTTAAATTAAATATAGATGACACATCTATAGACTGTGTAACAAACGCGAAATTTTTAGGTATGAATATTGATTCTCAGTTGAAGTGGTGTGAACACACAAAGGTTCTTGCATACAGAATATCATCAGCATGTTATGCCCTTAGAATCCTGTCATCAGTGTGTAACATGCAGTGTCTTTTACTTACTCATTATTCACATGTACACTCAATTCTTAGCTATGCCATTCTTTCTTGGGGAACAAGCACACAAAATATGAACACAATTTTCAAACTCCAGAAAAGAGCCATAAGAATAATAACCAAAAATACTAGTCTGTCTCATTGTAAAGATGTGTTCAAAACATTGGTGATTTTAACTGCGCCATGTGAATACATTTACAAGTCAGTTGTACACATCAAAAATAACATTGGTAATTACTGCACAAACAGCTCTGTCCATGACCATGCAACAAGAGATAGACTCAACTTACATTTACCAAGAAAAAATAAACATAAAACTCAAAACAATATTTTCTACCAAGGAATAAAACTGTACAATAAATTACCAAAAGAGATTAAAGAAACTGCAAAAATACGCTTATTTAAAAAAGCAGCTAAAAAGTACCTGTTATGCAAAACACTTTATACATTGGAGGATTACTTAGATAAAACAAGTAGGGGCTTGATAAAAAATTTTATGCAAATAAATAACAATAATAATGATTATAAAACATCCAACATTCCTCATAACACCTACACATTCTGTTTTTCCCTCCTTTTTTCCTTTCTAGAAATTCTTAGATAGCACAATACTAACACCTCTTCTTCTTTCTGAGCGCAACATCTCACTCATTATGGAGGGATGCTGACTCAGTTTTTCAGGGTAGCAAATGGAAGTTGCGGTACAGAAAATAGTCCAGAGATCACCAGTGTGTGTGTGTGTGTGTGTGTGTGTGTGTGTGTGTGTGTGTGTGTGTGTGTAGTGAGTGAAGTGTTATGAAACAACGTGTGTATAGTATGTGCAGTGACTGATAGTGACACATGAGTGAACAGTGTGGCATTACATTATTTAATAAGTTATTTGTGATAAAAGTATTGTATACCAGGAGTAAATCTAATGATTGTCTCTAACTAGAAGTCTGTAAATATATGTGTATATGAATTAGCTCATTTTAAATTGATCTAAACTTGTAAATACTTTGACATGTCCTATATCCTTGTAAAAAGAGATCTACGGATGAATAAAGCTACTACTACTACTAGAGCGAGCTTGTTTGCTAAAATCGCGAATTATGGAATCCATTTCGATTACTACAGAAGCGATTCTCGTTCTCCTAAACATCTTAATGTATACCAAGCATGAAACATGTTCCATAATTCTACAGCAAACTGGGCTCAGCACCACAGGCCTATAATTAAATGCGTCTATTCAACGAATCTTTTCGAAAACGGAAGTGATCTGTGCTTCTTTGCAATCGCTTAGTATCTTGCGTTACTCCATTGCTGCTAGAAGGGGAGTAAGGTGCGTGGAAAAATCTCCATAGAATCTCCTACGTATCTCATCTGAGGGTAGCCTACACAACAAGACATGATGTTTCCTGGTCAGTGTTTCAATGTAGTATCTGAGTTTAGAATCATATGAAGAAATGTTCAATAGAGGCCGCCATAAGGAGTTTCAAGCATTTGCTACTGTTTTTGTGATTGTGACACATGAGGTTGCGTTTTGTGCAACATTTTGTAGCCCTCCGTCAATTTTTTGGTGCTACAGAGTAATACGTAAAGCAGCGCTATCATGGCTCTTGCAAAAGGTCCGTGGAAGCCGGCGAATGCAGAGCTGACTGAAACACTATTACGTCAGATGCAACAATACCACCAGGTTGATTCCACATTTTGGGCTGAGTGAGAGTGCTCAGAACAGTGTCAACACAGCAGAAAGGCAGTATGACCACAGCAGCAATAGGCCAGTTGTTACACCTAATTTTGGTGTTCATGGTTGTAAGTTGTTCCTTGGCACAGCAAGCAAGTACCAAACCTATATAAACACCCATCATTTTTAGCAAAAGGCATCTCAGTCTGCCAGCACTGTTTACGAGTAGAGGATCATGTCAGGTGACAGGTGACATGGTTCTGCAAACAGCCATTATGTCACTTGGGTTCCACCACCGATGACCCTACTGTTGGTTCTCAGTCCTCTCCCATGAACTTGATGGGTTCCAGCTGGTGGGCAACCTCCCAGTTCACTTCGGCCACAGCCAGCCTTCTCTTCTGAAGAGCAGTCGTTCATGACTAAGGCAGTGCAGCCTGCACTTGTGCGGGCAAACTCACACTGTACACATCTGCTTGCAAAGGTGGACGCCACCACTGGGGGCTGGCTTCCTCTAGAAGAATCACAGCAGGCACCCACTTCTGCCGGCATGCTGTGGCCTGAGTTACAGATTCACACCAAGGTGGCTCATGTGCCGCAATGGAAGTCATGTGTCAGTATTCCGCTGCTGGCTAACTGTTTCATCAGTATCGTCAGGCGTACTGCTGTCAGCACACGCCAAGGGGGCGCTGCCACTGTAATATGATGCTATGAGTGCTGTAGCTCGTTTTCTAATGAATGTTAATGATGTTTTCTTGAGCCATCATCGGTCAGTACCCTGAGGACGACACACACCCTCAGCTCATCACTGCACCACTGTAGAGGCCACACACCCCAGGTCTCTACAGACATCCGCAAGTGGACCCAGCATCAAGTCCTAGCCACAGCGGTTAGCTTCGAGAGTTACAGTGGGGTGACTGAACGAAATGTTTTTGAGTTCAAGGCGATGACAACTTGTGAGTAACATTTGCAAAGCCAGAGGAACCAGCTGCTTTGTAGCAATTCTGTGCCAGTGCCACGGTACGTTATTTGCAACCAGTAAGGTGCTCGCAGTGCAACCTATTAGGGCACAATGCGCTACGTGCTGAGTCAGTATCAGTGGAGTGTTCTACATGCCACTGTAATATCCATACTACTAACCAATGTACTGAGTCAAAGTGGATCATGATTAGATGTAAGAAGGAAGTAGTATTCTATGATTCTGTTTATTGTCCCGATGTTGTCGTTTTAGTGTACTTGATTGTGCATTAGGGATAAAGGTTCCACAGTGACTGAGTCCGTGGTCCATGATGTTTCCAGAGAGGAGGAGATTCAGTCATTAATCAATCAGGTAGTTCAGTTATCGGCGGGTAAGGCAGAGATGCAAGGCAAATGTTTGCTATGTACGAGGGTGGGGAATTACCCAGCAGGGAGAAGATCTGCAGATAGTACCGATGCCTTGACCAACGACAGAAGAAGCAAGGGCGATTGGTGTCCTCTCTCGCCTTTCTGTCGCGGTGCCGGGATGAAGAAGCCACACCAAAGTTCGTGAAATGTACGCTACTGGCCACCACTGCACAAATACACAGTATCTGCAATAGAATGGAATGTGCTTTCCTTCATATGCAAATACATGCAACACGGAGATACTGGGAAAGATCGGATGAGGAACTTTTGGACTAAATAGCAGCATGCATCGACAGGGACAAGGATGGCAGCATAGCTCACATGTGCAAGCAGAACGAACTCAACTGCTGCACTGAACGACAGAAGAAAAAGTTTGCAAGTTGCGGGAAGCAGATTGATAAGACGATTCCTGGTATGTCACGCATAGTGGTCTGCCTCAGTAAACGACAGTTGACCAAAGATGAACAGCCTGTCCTTCAAAAAGGAGAGAATTTTGCTATCATCCCAAGAACTATATCTGTGGAGGAAATCATTGCTTCATTGCTAGTACCGAAGCGGCGATTTGGACCCTTCCTTGTGAAAGAACTGAGGAAATACGCACTGAAATAGCTAGAATACTGTGTCGAGCAAAACCACCAATTTGCAAGCTGAAGAAAGATGAGTTACAAACTATCAAGAGTCTCAGCACCGACAAGGATAAATTGGTACTGCTTGCCGATGAGGGAAATGCGACCTTCGAAATGATACCGAAATTGATGGGCAGAAAATCCGGAACCTATAAGATTCAACAACGCACCGAAAACTACGCGCTTATCCGACGCAGCGTATCACACAGAATACAAATCCGTTAATCAAGGCGTCACGCACTTGCTCAGTTGAGATGCATCAAGTTGCAGCAATGTCGCAAATTTTTATTCGACGGTCTTGCATTACTATATCATTGTCAGTAGTTTCATTTGTGGTGACCTGAATTGGACGGTCGGAGTGCGCTTCGCCCTTCGTGGTTGTCCACCCACATTTCAGTTTATTAACCCAAAGAAAATGGTGTTCAGTGATCTTGCACAATCTGCATGACTTTCATCCAGTTCTCGTTTGATTTGTGTGGCAGTCCGAGTCTTCAAACGAAAATGTTTAATAACAGCACGAAACTCAGTTTTCTCCATTTTCAATCGCAGTGGACACACTGACCAATTCAGAGGGCTATCAACAATGAACTGCACGCATTATATTGTTGAAATTCTTTATAAGATCCTTGGAATAATCAAGCTTACCAATCATGGAGACGCAACAAAAATGTTACATTCTTTCATGGAAATTTACCGGACTTACCAAACAACCCTCATGTATTACTATATTAGCAAAAAACTTCTGTAAAAATTAATTATATACAACACTTGTAACTTACTTCAACTGAATGTGAGGCACTGTTATAACCAGTCAATGGAAAATAATGTACTGTTCTTTACTAAATGAAAATTGTGTGCCTACCTTACCCAGTCGTAACCTTCGAAACGTAAAAGTTACACAAAATGCTTTATCTTTGGTATTAATGATTGTAATTGAAAAAATAGGAAATTCTTACGCAAAGGGTATCAGGATCAATAAATAGCACAAATGAGACAAACTTCAGGTATTTATGAAACACTGCTTCAAAATAAGTGGAAGCACCATTATTTTGTAACTGGTGATGACGTTCATTTTGAAGAGTTATGGAAGACTGTCATCTGAAGATGGAACGTAGATCCATAAAACTGGTCGTGAGTAATATATCGAAATCTTAAATGATTAGCCACACAGTATTTTGTAGTTTCCATGAAATATCATATAACAGGAGCATTACAAATATGTAGGTGTGTAAAAAAAGAATTAAGGTGTATTCACATTTTAAACTCGTCAAATATGAGAAAGCAGCAGTAATGTATTACTGGACAAAGTTTTTATGTTAACAGTAGATTGTTACATCTACCTGAAAAAGAGAAAATAGCTAAACACGGAGCTCCATAGCAATAGTTACTTAAATAACTTTTATGACATATGAGACATCATGGTTTATTACATTTTACTAATGAATGAAAATAGAAATATAATCATATCTTGCAATACTAAAAGAAGTCAGAACAAAAGCAATATCAGAACAATTAGTCATTTGTACAGTGATTTCAAATATACTGCCTGACAAAAAACTATAGTGCTTAGAAGGGGAAGGGGGAACAAAACAAAACTTAACTGATTGAGAGGGTATGTGAAACTATTGCAGTTATTAAAAATCTAGTTAGATTCATAAAGAACTTGGCAGTTTGAGCCCACTTATCAGTATGGAGTTGCATCCACTCTGGCTTGGGTACATGCATGGATTCATTTAGGATGGGTGTCCATAAAGTTGTAGCAACTCCTGAGGTAAACTAGTCTATAATTGCTGTAATTCGTTCTTGATATCATAGATATTGGCATTGTGACAGAGCAGATCTAGGAATCTTGCCGGCCACAGGAGTACCTCAACATCGCACAGAAGTTCATAGAGACATGTGTCACGTGTGCACGATCACCAGCCTCCTGAAAATCGGTACCATGATAATGTCGCATGAGAAGTAACACATGAGGACACAGGACGTCCGTGATATACGTTATATCGTCAGAGTTTCCTCATTCACTACCAACTATGACCTTAAGTCATACCCAGCGGCTCCCCACACGATGACGCAAGGAGTACTAATGCGGTGCCTCTCCAAGACATTGGAAGAATGAGACCTCTCTCTAGGTCATTGCCATATTCATCGACGATGATCATTTCAGGTAGTACAGAAACACGATTCGACGCAGAACGCAATGTGACACTGTTCAACAACGATCCACGTTTTCCAGTCGTAGGACCACTCCAAACACAACCAACTGTGTTGTGGTGTTAATGGAAACCTACACAGTGGACGGTAATTTCCTAGCCCAGCTACTGTTTGTATCCAGCCAATGGTGTTTAATGATGCCGAACGACATTGGGAGTCCATTACTTGTTCTCAGATGGCAGGCATGGATATGAAGGGGTTACGATGTGAGTGGTGCACACTATGGTGATCCACCCTTGTGGTGGACAAACTGGTCGGTCGGAACCTGCCCTCACATTCCAATGGAGTCCACCATCAGGCCATTGCCACATCCAAATGGTCCACAAATCTGGATCTTGTATAATAAGACCAGTTGGCCTACTGGAGACCCGCAATGATGCCCCTTTTAGATTATGCCAGGTGCAGATAACACCATCTTATACAAGTATACGGCATCTCTGCGTCCTTCACAGTGATAACTCAGCATCTGATGCTGTTCACGCCCCATTATACCCTACCAGGTCTGGTAATATCACTAAACACGAATGACGTTAATACAGTCTGGTGGTCATTCTACCTATCACAGACAGTTCAATCCTAATCATTTGGATATCTGCCGATGGTGTGTATGTGTACAAAGTTACATTGACACATAACCATGGCTTCTGGGTGCTTCCCTTTTTTGTCAGGCAGTGCATAATCACCCACAACTTGTCCTGATAGATACTTCTCGACATTCATTTGATTTAGAGGTGCTGTATAACACCTAACTCATGATGGCAGGAAGGAGATTTCAAATCAGTTCCTCCTGACTACAGATCCAGTATCTTAACAACAGTGTAACCTTCAGCTCAACCCAGCCCCGTGTGCTGGCACATAAGGTGTCGAGTCCTTCGCATCTCTCAAGTGATATCCGCTGGCCTGCTCTCCTACTAGAGATTTATCATCACTTATAAAATTATCTCTTCTTAAATTCATTTCTTCTATACTATGCGAAATCTTCAATTCCTGTTGCGATTTTCATTAATCTGTTTCCAGAAAACTACTTTATTCTTTGTAGCGTAGTCGTTGGGGTTAAGTCTGCAACAAAATAAATGTGAACTCTATCCACAGACCCTGACGGGTCCATTGGTACCGACCGACGGCCGTACCATCCTCCACCAATGACATTATTGGATACGGTATGGAGGGGCGTGAGGCCAACACACGGTGTCGGTTTTTGTGACCTGGAGCCGCTACTAACTGGTCAAGTAGTTTCTCCATTGGGATCATGAGCTTAGGTTCACTCTATTCCAGTCCTCCCACCAAGGAAAAGTTCTTGACAGCTCAAAGAATTGAACCTGAGACCTCCACACAGCAACCAGCAGCTCTGACCACGCAGCTATGTAGGCTGATCTATAACAGAAGTGTTGTGTAGGTATTTAAAGAGAGTTATTTTGAAATATAATTGGATCTTCCCCCAAAATGTAAACAGTTAATCTCACCCAATGCTTAATCTATAGCCTGGTCATTAGAAGCTCACTGTAGAAACATTTGCATGTGAACATGAGAGGAATTATATAGTGTTTCCCACAACTTCATTACATTATAAGTAGACCAGTTAAAAAGAACAGTTGATCCACTGCATGTGCAAGATAGGCTGTCCACAGAAAATTGAACCCTAGCCACGAGACTAGACGCTTCGTCACCTGTAGTAGACTCCGGATTTGCCAACCTGCCCTTGAGTTCATCTTTTCTGCTTGCTGTTTACGCAGATGGCACCCATTAAAAGTGCGTTCGTATGTGGATATGCCTCGCATTATATCCAAAGCAATGTTCAGAGAAGGATCCACCATGTATCACATCTGGGATAGGGCTCGAAGGTGGACCAACCACTCGTTACGTCCGAAGATGTGTTCTATGATGGAAGTTTCGTCCACCAACGACAGGACCAGGTCCTGGGAGCAATCTGCGACACATGCGTACATACAGAAAACAGCAAACGCACTGCAAATGTAGAATATGTGGGTGAAGGGGACTGGATGCAATCGACTACAGTGCTATATGCCACCAGACCAGAAAAAATAGTGCATTTATGCTAGGTGTTGGCTGCTGTACTACATTTACAAGCAATTTCAGAACACGGAACGGCTATTGATGTCATGATCGCATGGGTAGACGTGACATAAAATCGATAGAATTACGAAAAATGACGGAAAATACGTATAAATTGAGGTAAAATACGCTGAAATACGGGGACATTGAGGAAGTACTTGTGTGTCTTCTGTTTGGCGCAAACAATCCTTGTACATGGGAATGACTATGCGACAGCAAGAGGAATCCGAGAAAACATTGGTATGGAAGTGCCGGGAACCAGGGAAACAGTCACTTTTTTTTTACCGTCGAGACAGCATTCTACTATATATCTATTGAGGTAACAGTGATACATGCGAGTTGGCTACTGTATTTGACGCTTTCCACGAAAACAGAGAACCATCTGCCTCTAAACTTACATGCATCTGCGTTAAAGGATGACAGAGAGTGGATGGAGTGATCAGTTGACATGGAGCTGTAACGAGGTATGAATTAATGGCAGACTGATGATGCATTATAGAGAGGGAGGGAGATGTTGCTGCAGGTCATTTGACCATTTTTTTCCGTTGTTCTGTCAGGATGCATCAGTTGTGAGACTCATATACAACCACGGGTTTTGTGTGTGACTTAGAGAACTGTCTACTTGCGATCTTTAGCAGCAAACCTCTCGGTAATCAGAGGACTTCCATCTTATGTGTGATGAAACATGACCATCCTGCTTCGACACATTCCTCTACACAAACGAAGATTTATGTGACGTAATCCATTCCCCTGCCGCATCTTGGATATACAATCGAGACTTCAGTTTCATAACTAAGGTAATTCTAAGTTAGTAACAGGTGTTTGTAAGGCACTGCAATCCCCGTGTATATATCTGCTTGAGTTAGTGGCGATATGACGTGTAATTTCACATATCAAACGCCACTGCCATGCGTTTATCCGTTTCCTTGTAAGATGTATTCTCCATTACAAATGATCATTTTATAAAGGACTGATGCAAGCATAGTATAATATCTGAACAGTGATCGGAATTGAAAAGTGGACGCTATACATCTCTGGAAAGCTATATTGTGCATGTATCACAAGGCTTCGATGTTTTAAGGAAATAGTTTATCACAGTTTACAGTTTGTTACCATAGATTAAAGCAGAGAAACCTGCAAGAAGGATGTATGTCATGCGCTGGAGATATATTTCTTACACTGGAATATTAACAGCGTTGCATTACACACGACTAATAGGTCAGGAACTGCAGCGATCTAACATTATAGCCCATTTTAAATGCAGAACCATGAAGCCTTAGGAATGCGTGTGTTTATGATCTCTCTTACAGATACCTTCCTGGTACTGATCCCCGGCACTAGGACAATACTTTAGAATTGCTAGCGTTACATCACAACACTTTCAAATCTACTATTATACACCGATAAGGGGTGCTAACCTCCTCGGCATGCGGGTTGGTCAAAGACAGTGCAAGGGGATCTTTCAGTCTCTAACTATGAACTACACTACTGGCCATTAAAATTGCTACACCACGAAGATGATGTGCTACAGACGCGAAATTTAGCCGACAGGAAGAAGATGCTGAGATATGCAAATGATTAGCTTTTCAGAGCATTCACACAAGGTTGGCGCAGGTGGCGACACCTACAACGTTCTGACATGAGGAAAGTTTCCAACCGATTTCTCATACACAAACAGCAGTTGACCGGCGTTGCCTGGTGAACTGTTGTTGTGATGCCTCGTGTAAGGGGGAGAAATGCGTACCATCACGTTTCCGACTTTGATAAAGGTCGGATTGTAGCCTATCGCGACATTGCTGCTCGCGTTGGTCGAGATCCAATGACTGTTACCAGAATATGGAATCGGTGGGTTCAGGATGGTAATACGGAACGCCGTGCTGGATCCCAACGGCCTCGTATCACTAGCAGTCGAGATGACAGGCATCTTACCCGCATGGCTGTAACGGATCGTGCAGCCACGTCTCCATCCCTGAGTCAACAGATGGGGATGTTTGCAAGACAACAACGATTTGCACAACAGTTCGACGACGTTTGCAGCAGCATGGACTATCAGCTCGGAGACCCTGGCTGCGGTTACCCTTGATGCTACATCACAGACAGGAGCGCCTGCGATAGTGTACTCAACGACGAATCTGGGTGCACGAATGGCAAAAAGTAATTTTTTCGGATGAATCCAGGTTCTGTTTACAGCATCATGATGGTCGCATCCGTGTTTGGCGACATCGCGGTGAACGCACATTGGAAGCATGTATTCGTCATCGCCATACTGGCGTATCACGCGGCGAGATGGTATGGGGTGCCATTGGTTACACGTCTCAGTCACCTCTTGTTCGCATCGACGGCACTTTGAACAGTGGACGTTCCATTTCAGATGTGTTACAACCCGTGGCTCTACCCTTCATTCGATCCCTGCGAAACCCTACATTTCAGCAGGATAATGCACGACCGCATGCTGCAGGTCCTGTACGGGCCTTTCTGCATACAAAAAATGTTCGACTGCTGCCCTGGCGAGCACATTCTCCAGATCTCTCACCAATTGAAAACGTCTGGTCAATGGTGGCCGAGCAACTGGCTCGTCACAATACACCAGTCACTATTCTTGTTGAACTGTGGTATCGTGTTGCAGCTGCATGGGCAGCTGTACCTGTACACGCTATCCAAGCTCTGTTTGACTCAATGCCCAGGTGTATCAAGGCCGTTATTATGGCCAGAGGTGGTTGTTCTGGGTACTGATTTCTCAGGACCTATGCACCCAAATTGCGTGAAAATGTAATCACATGTCAGTTCTAGTATAATATATTTGTCCAATGAATACCGGTTTATCGTCTTCATTTCTTCTTGGTGTAGCAATTTTAATGGCTAGTAGTGTAAGAATACGAGAATGCCCTGTGACTCCCATCCACATAGAGAAAGATCGTAAATTACGCACTTTGCTCGAGGTGCCAGAAATATGTAGATTGCTGTCTGGTATACTTTGCTGATGTATATGTTCGAGAATTAACAATGAATAAATTTACTGCATAGTCATCTATCCACATTCGCGATGGTACTCGCAAAGTAGAAGATGGGCGGTTTAGCGATGATACTGAAATTGGAAAGCATACTGCAGCATCCCTCCCCCCATGAACCGTGGACCTTGCCGTTGGTGGGGAGGCTTGCGTGCCTCAGCGATACAGATGGCCGTACCGTAGGTGCAACCACAACGGAGGGGTACCTGTTGAGAGGCCAGACAAACGTGTGGTTCCTGAAGAGGGGCAGCAGCCTTTTCAGTAGTTGCGGGGACAACAGTCTGGATGATTAACTTATCTGGCCTTGTAACACTAACCAAAACGGCCTTGCTGTGCTGGTACTGCGAACGGCTCAAAGCAAGGGGAAACTACAGCCGTAATTTTTCCCGAAGGCATACAGCTTTACTGTATGATTAAATGATGGTGGCATCCTCTTGGGTAAAATATTCCGAGGGTAAAATAGTCCCTCATTCGGAACTCTTGGCGGGGACTACTCAAGAGGATGTCGTTATCAGGAGAAAGAAAACTGGCGTTCTACGGATTGGGGTGTGGAAAGTCCGATCCCTTAATCGGGCACGTAGGTTAGAAAATTTAAAAAGGGAAATGGATAGGTTAAAGTTATATATAGTGGGAATTAGTGAAGTTCGGTGGCAGGAGGAACAAAACTTTTGGTACAAGTGGACTTTCAGTACAAGTTTATATGCCAACTAGCTCTGTAAATGATGAAGAAATTGAAGAAATCACAAAAGAAGGTTGTATACATGGAAGAAACCTGGAGATACTGACAGGTTTCAGATAGTTTATATAATGGTAAGAGAGAGATTTAGGAACCAGGTTTTAAATTGTAAGACATTTCCAGGGGCAGATGTGGACTCTGATCACAAGCTATTGCTTATGACCTGTAGATTAAAACTGAAGAAACTGCAAAAATGTGGGAATTTAAGGAGATGGGACTTGGATGAACTGACTAAACCAGAGGTTCTACAGAGATTCAGGGAGAGTATAATGGAAAAATTGACAGGAATGGGGGAAAGAAATACAGTAGAAGAAGAATGGGTAGCTTTGAGGGATGAAGTAGTGAAGACAGCAGAGAATCAAGTAGGTAAAAAGACGAGGGCTGGTAGAAAACCTGGGGTAACAGAAGAAATATTGAATTTAATTGATGAAAGGAGAAAATATAAAAATGCAGTAAATAAAGCAGGCGAAAGTGAATACAAACGTCTCAAAAATGAGAGCGACAGGAAGTGCAAAATGGCTAAGCAGGGTTGGCTAGAGGACAAATGTAAGTATGTAGAGGCTTATCACACTAGCGGTAAGATAGATACTGCCTACAGGAAAATTAAAGAGACCTTTGGAGAAAAGAGAACCACCTGTATGAATATCAAGAGCTCTGATGGAAATCCAGTTCTAAGCAAAGACGAGAAAGCAGAAAGGTGGAAGGAGTATATAGAGGGTCTATACAAGGGTGATGTACTTGAGGACAGTATTATGGAAATGGAAGAGGATGTAGATGAAGATGAAATGGGAGATATGATACTGCGTGAAGCGTTTTACAGAGCAATGAAAGACCTGAGTCGAAACAAGGCCCAAGGAGTAGACAACATTCCATTAGAACTACTGACAGCCTTGGGAGAGCCAGTCCTGACAAAACTCTACCATCTGGTGAGCAAGATGTATGAGACCCCAGGAGTAGACAACATTCCATTAGAACTACTGACAGCCTTGGGAGAGCCAGTCCTGACAAAACTCTACCATCTGGTGAGCAAGATGTATGAGACCGGCGAAATACCGTCAGACTTCAAGAAGAATATAATAATTCCAATCCCAAAGAAATCAGGTGTTGACAGATGCGAAAATTACCGAACTATCAGTTTAATAAGTCACAGCTGCAAAATACTAACGCGAATTATTTACAGACGAATGGAAAAACTGGTAGAAGCGGACCTCGGGGAAGATCAGTTTGGATTCCGTAGAAATATTGGAACACGTGAGGCAATACTGACCTTACGACTCACCTTAGAAGAAAGATTAAGGAAAGGCAAACCTAAGTTCCTAGCATTTGTAGACATAAAGAAAGCTTTTGACAATGTTGACTGGAATACTGTCTTTCAAATTCTAAAGGTGGCAGGGGTAAAATACAGGGAGCGAAAGGCTATTTACAATTTGTACAGAAACCAGATGACAGTTATAAGAGTCGATGGGCATGAAAGGGAAGCACTGGTTGGGAAATGAGTGAGACAGGTTTGTAGCCTCTCCCCGATGTTATTCAATCTGTATATTGAGCAAGCAGTAAAGGAAACAAAAGAAAATTTCGGAGTAGGTATTAAAATCCATGGAGAAGAAATAAAAACTTTGAGGTTCGCCGATGACATTGTAATTCTGTCAGAGACAGCAAAGGACTTGGAAGAGCAGTTGAACGGAATGGATGGTGTCTTGAAGGGAGGATATAAGAAGAACATCAACAAAAACAAAACGAGGATAATGGAATGTAGTCAAGTTAAGTCGGATGATGCTGAGGTAATTAGATTAGGAAATGAGACACTTAAAGTAGTAAAGGAGTTTTGCTATTTGGGGAGGAAAATAACTGATGATGGTCGAAGTAGAGAGGATATAAAATGTAGGCTGGCAATGGCAAGGAAAGCGTTTCTGAAGAAGATAAATTTGTTAACCTCGAGTATAGATTTAAGTGTCAGGAAGTCGTTTCTGAAATGGATGTTAAATAATTTGGGCAAGAAGAGAATAGAAGCTTTTGAAATGTGGTGCTATAGAAGAATGCTGAAGATTAGATGGGTAAATCACATAACTAATGAGGAGGTATTGAATAGGATTGGGGAGAAGAGGAGTTTGTGGCACAACTTGACTAGAAGAAGGGATCGGTTGGTAGAACATGTTCGAAGGCATCAAGGTATCACCAATTTAGTATTGGAAGGCAGTGTGGAAGGTAAAAATCCTAGAAGGAGACCAATAGATGAATACACTAAGCAGATTCAGAAGGATGTAGGTTGCTGTAGGTACTGGGAGATGAAGAAGCTTGCACAGGATAGAGTAGCATGGAGGGCTGCATCAAACCAGTCTCGGGACTGAAGACCAGAACAACTGTAGCTGGTCGGTGTTGAAATTACTGTAAAATTCCTAAAATGGTTCGCACTATCAACTGTGATGCTTATTATTACAGTACATCGATGGTGTCTTTTCCATCAAATCCATTCACTGGTACACTGTTGATCATCACATAATGATTGACTGACATCGCTTGTTTTGAGATGGAGAAAGAGTTTTGGTGGAGTGGTAACACCTTTTGGGGATGGCTAGCACTGAAATAGTGATCATTTACATGAATGCAATATGAGGAATCGAAACAGAACACTGAGCCATCAGCTACAGTGTCACTGTGACAGATGAGTTTAAGTGAAGAGGCCATCAATCACCTTCGGACAGCAGTTTGGAAACGCTTCACAATACCGCAAAACTCTTCCAGTTTGCTTATGTTGTGACTCTCTTTTATTTAAAATCATCCAGTGTGTGTGTGGGGAGGGGGGCGGTGTCTTTGTGTGTGTGTTATGGTAGCAGCAGCAACAACATGATTTACACTGTGCGACTTCTAGATTTCTGTGAGAGGCAATGGATCAGAATGTGTCAATGTCATTGTAGAACCTGACACAGACCTCAAAGTCATGGCAGAAAAAACAAAATGTACGGCAATGTACAGACTGTCTTGCGACCGATAGTATCGTCTGTGGGGTACAGTCATCCTCCTACAGTACAGGCGATGAAACTTTACACTGGTCTGTGGACTGAAGCAATATCTATAAATTTAATAGGATTCCCACATGTGCACGATGATGGCATGCAGACGGTATTTGTTTTCGATATATGGGAAGAGGGAGATGCGGTAAAACTCTTATCGCGTTCTCTATCAGATGAAATTAGCGGAGCTTTTATAGCTCATAATTTTTTTTTCTGTTGGATGGTACAGAATAACGATGATAGAATGTTGGAGTGATAGGCGTGAATGAACCCTGAGGGATGCAGATCGGCTTCGAACTGCAGTACCTGTATGATGTTGAGTCTTCCTAATTTTCCTGATAAGAAACACCTTAATAATTATTCGTAGTGTCATTATACTACTTTGTGTTGCAGGAGCGGGCTTCGTTTGGCGCCAACCTTACACATTGTGCGTGGTTGGCAGAGCTACAACATGTTCCCATTTCCACCAAATGGTCAAACCACAGTCCTGTCACACTAACTCAGCTTAGCCTGTTTCTATACAGACTGCAGAATGTGGTAGATGTAGCTTTCTCCGACTTCTACTCAGTGGAATGATCACATGCGTAAAGCTGCAGAGATGGTAGTGCAGCGTCTGGGGGGCAGTTGCAAGATGCATAAGGACTACCTAAAACCACGTTGGAATTTTACTATATCAGATAGGTTCGAAAACGGTGACCCGTTTCGAGATATGAGAATGACAGAAATTCACTAGTGACTTCTCTATAGGATCCAACGCAGATATGTGGCTGAAAGGAAAGACTTGATTCCAAATCGCAGACAGCATTTCTACCGGAAAGTGTAGCACTAGTGATCCGAAAAGCCTGTGTACGTTCCTTGCAACCTCAATCGGCACGACATCAGCTGTTTGTGATCATTCTCAATCAACCGTTGCCTATAACCCAGTGGATATATCGCAGAACCTCTGACATGGCATAGAGACAGAATACATTACAAATACTGGAGGAGTATCTGGTGGCGGTATGAGGGAACTGCAAATACTGGCTTCAAACTGTGTCCTTTAGCTGAATCACTTTCTGAATTCAGTGATTTTATTACGAGCTTACACCATCAGCGACGTGTTACCGCACTTTCATTCTGTTAATAAACACTCCGGCGATCACCATCTTTATTCAGTATCATGGTATTTGTGTAGAAAAACCACTTCATTTGGACGTAATGCCATACCACGATTTTTCAGACTGTATAGTTTTTAACATGGTTATCGTTGGTAATGCTTGTGAGCACCTGTAGAAACAAGACCGCTTGTGACAGTAACATAGTCGTTGTGATCGTGTTTTTAACATCTGGCGGATTGTAAGACGACTACGTCTCTCTTTCTAAAGACACTGTGGTACCACTCGCAAGAAAAACTTATGGGACATGTCCACCCATCACTGATTTTTGCTCAGTATTTTTTCGTATCGCCAGCAATCAGTTATTGTTAAAGTATTATATTTAGTAGTAGGGGATGCATGATAGGTTCGCCTTGAGCATTAGGCTCATAAAGTATGTACGTGTGTTCTGTCATGTGCAAAGAAAATGATTATGTCCTCCTGTCAATGAGGGAAGGCAGGCTATGGATTTGACGTGGAATACTGCCATAGCTGCAAAGGGAATGAAGGAATTTTTTTTTTTTTTTACAGATATTTCTACACTCCTGGAAATGGAAAAAAGAACACATTGACACCGGTGTGTCAGACCCACCATACTTGCTCCGGACACTGCGAGAGAGATGATGATGTTTGGTTTGTGGGGCGCTCAACTGCGTGGTTATCAGCGCCCGCACAATTTCCCAACCTTTGCTCAGTCCAATTTCGCCACTTTCCTGGATGATGATGAAATGATGAGGACAACACAAACACCCAGTCATCTCGAGGCAGGTGAAAATCCCTGACCCCGCCGGGAATCGAACCCGGGACCCCGTGTTCGGGAAGCGAGAACGCTACCGCGAGACCATGAGCGGCGGACACTGCGAGAGGGCTGTACAAGTAATGATCACACGCACGGCACAGCGGACACACCAGGAACCGCGGTGTTGGCCGTCGAATGGCGCTAGCTGCGCAGCATTTGTGCACCGCCGCCGTCAGTCAGCCAGTTTGCCGTGGCATACGGAGCTCCATCGCAGTCTTTAACACTGGTAGCATGCCGCGACAGCGTGGACGTGAACCGTATGTGCAGTTGACGGACTTTGAGCGAGGGCGTATAGTGGGCATGCGGGAGGCCGGGTGGACGTACCGCCGAATTGCTCA
The DNA here is from genome assembly GCF_023864275.1 of Schistocerca cancellata. Lineage (NCBI taxonomy): Eukaryota > Metazoa > Arthropoda > Insecta > Orthoptera > Acrididae > Schistocerca > Schistocerca cancellata. The sequence continues at coordinate 493,372,052 of NC_064626.1, read as the reverse complement.
ACACGTGGGGCGTGAGGTCTCCACAGTACATCGATGTTGTCACCAGTGGTCGGCGGAAGGTGCACGTGCCCGTCGACCTGGGACCGGACCGCAGCGACGCACGGATGCACGCCAAGACCGTAGGATCCTACGCAGTGCCGTAGGGGACTGCACCGCCACTTCCCAGCAAATTAGGGACACTGTTGCTCCTGGGGTATCGGCGAGGACCATTCGCAACCGTCTCCATGAAGCTGGGCTACGGTCCCGCACACCGTTAGGCCGTCTTCTGCTCACGCCCCAACATCGTGCAGCCCGCCTCCAGTGGTGTCGCGACAGGCATGAATGGAGGGACGAATGGAGTCGTGTCGTCTTCAGCGATGAGAGTCGCTTCTGCCTTGGTGCCAATGATGGTCGTATGCGTGTTTGGCGCCGTGCAGGTGAGCGCCACAATCAGGACTGCATACGACCGAGGCACACAGGGCCAACACCCGGCATCATGGTGTGGGGAGCGATCTCCTACACTGGCCGTACACCACTGGTGATCGACAAGGGGACACTGAATAGTGCACGGTACATCCAAACCGTCATCGAACCCATCGTTCTACCATTCCTAGACCGGCAAGGGAACTTGCTGTTCCAACAGGACAATGCACGTCCGCATGTATAGCGTGCCACCCAACGTGCTCTAGAAGGTGTAAGTCAACTACCCTGGCCAGCAAGATCTCCGGATCTGTCCCCCTTCGAGCATGTTTGGGACTGGATGAAGCGTCGTCTCACGCGGTCTGCACGTCCAGCACGAACGCTGGTCCAACTGAGGCGCCAGGTGGAAATGGCATGGCAAGCCGTTCCACAGGACTGCATCCAGCATCTCTACGATCGTCTCCATGGGAGAATAGCAGCCTGCATTGCTGCGAAAGGTGGATATACACTGTACTAGTGCCGACATTGTGCATGCTCTGTTGCCTGTGTCTATGTGCCTGTGGTTCTGTCAGTGTGATCATGTGATGTATCTGACCCCAGGAATGTGTCAATAAAGTTTCCCCTTCCTGGGACAATGAATTCGCGGTGTTCTTATTTCAATTTCCAGGAGTGTATTTCCTGAGCCACAGCTGTCAGCAGGGGTTATTTCCCATACTTTGCTCACTGTCGAATGTTGTCCAATTGAGACCACAATCGTAGTATTTAATTGTTAGCATATCGATCAGATATTTATGTCGCCGGTTTCCTAGGACGATTGTGTCTGGGGGCATGTGGTACGCAGCAGTAGTGGCCTGTGGCAGGAATGATTCACGTTACCGGCTAATGGCAGGAGCTGTCTGAATGGAAAGGCCTGTTGGGGCATAGGAATGTACCTGACCTAACCGTATCGTCCTCTAGACAGCTGAATAGCGAACTAATACTCAGTGTGTTTTGGGCAGCCTTCGTGATTACACGTGTTCTCTGTGAAAATTGGAGAAAATGCAATATGGACGTGTGTTTGTGCTGGACCATTATTCCCTCCCACGTAAATTGTCCGGTTGACTGCTTCTGCATATTTCCCGTCTTTATTTGGTTGAGAGAACATCGATTGCGGTGTGTGTTGTATGCATCTAGCAGGCGAAAGACTGGTGGAAGACACATTTGCTGGTTCCCTAGACATGAGAAACACCTTAGTTGAGTTTGTAAACTATAAGGATTATTTGGAATCTGTTATATCACCACCACTGGAATCTGTGAGTGGAAATATCAATTTCCTCTAATTTTTTTTTTAGAGTTTTCACGTTAAGGTCTTTGCAGACAAGATAAGTTTCTAGTTACTCAGTGACGGCCGCTATGGCCGAGCGGTTGTAGGCACTTCAGTCTGGAACCGAACGACCGTTATTGGTCGCAGGTTCGAATCCTGCCTCGGGCATGGATGTGTGTGATGTCCTTGGGTTAGTTAGGTTTAAGTAATTCTAAGTTCTAGGGGACTGATGACCTCAGCTGTTAAGACGCATAGTGCTCAGAGCCATTTGAACCATGTAGTTACTCAGTGGTTTACAGGACACTCCATACTGCTTAAAGTTTCGGGTTTCTAGAGAAATAATTTCCAGTCTATATCTTCGGAATTATAGTGTGCAAGCATACTGCTAAGTACTTGATATCGGGAAGTATTGCGAAAATGGTATGATATTCCGGTAAACCATGTGAAAATACATATGTTATTGTCATCCCAGAGTCTGGAGATTGGTGTAGAAAGCAAGCAAGCAAGCAGGTGGGGCCAGAAACAGTAACGCCTTTGTGCCAAGGGGAGCCAACCCAGCTTTTGTACAACAGTTTGGAAAGTGACCTCGGTCTGCTGAGGGCACTCTGGTCACGCTTCGGGCCAGTTTCTGTGTGGAGCGAATGACTTGTGATCATCGGCTCCTATAGATGACCGCCCGACCTCGCGGGAAATATCTAGTGCTGCGAAGAATATAGATGGAGCAGGTGCTTATGCTGTCTGTATTTGCGGTATATGTTCGAGTGTCTGGTGCTCGATAGTTATATGCAGGATGCAGAAGTGGCGATTTTGTAAGGCGCAGGATATGAATTGTGTGTTTATTACATCGATATGGTATGTGGATACCAGTTTCACACTGACAGAGTCAGTAACAGAGCAGTGTAATTGAGGAAGTATCTTTCCGTATTTGACGATCTGTGGACCACTTTGGCAGGGTTCAACTGTCAGTGCAGTATGGCGATCTGTACAAAATAGTTTTGCTGCTGGAAGTCTCATCTGCAGAAAAAAATGATGGACAGTGCTCCCACACTAGCAGCAGTAGCAGTTTCGCAGGTAAATTCACTAAGAGCCAATCAGAATGCTCCATTTATTCACAAGAAATCATTTGTGCTGTAACATAGGAGCCTCTTCAGACTGGTTCGAACAAGATGGGGGCAAGGTATCTATGGAAAGTTCAGAGAGTAAGGTGATGTATTCTTTGTTCAAGTGTCCAAAGACAAGTTGAAGCAGACCATCCACCTCTGGCGTGATGCTGTCCCTTATCCAATATTGTGGCATTAGGACATCTGCAGACCAGTAGCTGTAGGACACTGAAAATTCCAGCCACGTTACGCAAACATCTCACGTCTATGCGTCAGCCACACTGGACAGGTAAACACTTGCACGTGGCTGATGTGTCTCACATGTGGGATGGGGTGTCCCATTACGATCTCTAGGAAAATTAAATCCTGTGTAATTCTGGGAAGTATTGCAACATATTTCTGTAGTGCATCTAGATGGAAACTTGGCTGTTATTTACATTGACATGTGACGTCAGTATACCACTGACAACCTTTTAGCTATGCTTGTGATGGTGAGGCGTTGGACAGACATCTATCGCTCGGCAATTAGGCCTGCGCAAATACAAAAGCTATGCGTCAGCAACAGTGAATATGTGCGCTCCTAGGCACATCTCGCATGTGGGAGAGTCTTGTGGGCTCAGTAGAAAACAGTTCACTGATATGTTGCAATCGAATTTCTTAGTGATAATTCGAAAGTGTTTTTATGTGCAATGAGTGTTTTTGCAGAGCATTATTTTCGGCTGTTTAAGCGTTGTGAGCATGTTTGCAGAGAACTACACATGCATTATTTTGCCAATTTTATATGTATTGAACATGTCTGTGCATCAGTGTACTGTATTATTTCGATAATTTGAGAGTATTTTTCATATCCGTGAGCTGCACAATGCATTATTTCAACATTTACAATTAGTGATCATGTTTGCAGAGCATTATACATGCATTATTTTGGCTATTTACAGGTTGTTTTCGTATCTGTACATCAGTGTACTGCATTTTTTCGGTAATTTACGAGTAGTTTGCAGGTCTGTAGGCTGTGTAATGTATTATTTGAACAGTTTACAATTAGCAAATGTGTTTGCAGAGCATTATACATGCATTAGTTTGACAATTAGGAGTTGTTTGGGTGTCTGTACATCAGTGTACAGCACTACTTCGATAATTTACGAGTAGTTTGCAGGTCTGCAGGCTACTTATTGTGACCCCAAGCACGTGAGAGCGAGTGTTTTGTATCAGTTTAATAAATAAAGTACATGAAATCCATCCCTTAATAAATTGTTCCAACTTCCCACTGAAAATAAATAAAGTACACTTCTTCCTCCCTCTAGCAGCTGGACATAGACTGAGTCCTTTTCCCACCATTTTTACCCCACACCACCATGGGATGACAGTGCCCTCTGGTGGCAGTATTGTGTACTAGTCCACAGTGGAGGTAGTCCAATTGACCTTTTTTTCCATCCAAAATTTGAACTTCCCACCATGACGTCATTGCGACATTGCTACATCTATCGCCACCATCTTGAAGATAATTGGCAACAATGCAGAGTGGGCTGATACTCTCTTGGCCCTACCACTACCGTCGTCCCCTCAAATGTGAGTCTAGTGTGGTAACCACTGCCCTACCCTGCTCAGTGCAGGTTATGGAAAATTTCACTTTGTTACAGTTTGTACTATCAGGTTCTTGTGCAGTAAACATATCCTTGATGAAATAATTAACCATAATTCAGTGTAGCAAAGGACAACCAACTTAAAATCACAAAACACTCGTAATGTTGTGTGGCATAATAACTTCACCAGGCTAACATATTGTTTTGTTTTAGGTTGGACAAAAGATCCACAATTCAATACAGTTGCACAAATTAACACTGTATCTACTGTACTGACTATAGCAAACCTTCCCGTACAGATCAACAAAGTTATTGCATCTGTAGTTTTCGGTCACAGTGTCTTTCAACATGGGTGTTATAAGTTTCATATCTGAAGCCAGGCTCTAACGCAAACCAACATAATGATGTTGCGTGATTGGTTCCCAGTCACAGACTGGCGATTCTGGGGTAGGGACAGCTACGTAAAGACTTGTGTAAGGATATAAAGTCATTTCTGAAATAACTTAATGTTTCGAAAATCAACAGAATTAGATTTTGCTATTTCATGTGGAGTATAAGATATTACTGTTACCTGTCTTACGAATAACGTTGAAGGCTAGTAAATTATAAATGTTAATGAAACATTGTTTTGTTTCTGATTTAGAAATTTCCTATTTACGAGTATGGCATCTATCAAATGGTTCAGAGCACTATGGGACTTAACAGTCCTCCAGAACTTAGAACTACTTAAACCTAACTAACCTAAGGACATCACACACATCCATGCCCAAGGCAGGATTCGAACCTGCAACTGTAGCAGTAGTGCGGTTCCGGACTGAAGTGCCTAGAATGGCTCAGGCACTGCTGCCGGCTGGCATCTATCGTGAAAATAATGTTTTATAATTGAGGGGTTGCTACCGAAAATGCCCCTAGTCAAAAAAATCTAAACATGAGTTAGAGGCCCTATCATGTAGTGTTCAGTATTACTCATGTGATTACACAACAGCTTTTGTCAAAAACACCTCAGTTGGTGCTGTATAAATCTCTAAAAATACCGTGATTCTGCAGAAATCTCACAAGTCTGGACTGTTGCTAGCAAGAACACCACCAGCCAGTGGTGCTTCAGGCAGCTGCCACATGAGTTCTCTGCTGAACTCCCGATACATCACTGATACGCTAGCTACATTTCGTTTACAACTGCCCGCATTTTTGTGGGCTGTACACGTGTTGTATAAGTTTTTATGTCCAAATGGTCCAGAGTGGCCACCTGGAAAACCCATCACTCACACACAGTAGCTATTTGTCAGATGACCTCACTGTCAAGGATGTCCATGCCGATTTTCGTAACATCTACCGAAGAAATATGCCCTACAAACTTTACTGACAGATTTCCATAACTTTCAACAGCCATTTCAGATGTCCCAGAACTGATACGTGCAAAGAATACGATTTGCTTCAGCAAAAAGTAATCGCAGGTAACGAAGTTATGGAGAGAGAAGCCTGTAAGGTACAGGAAGCTGTTCACCTCATAAAAGTGGAGGCCTACTTGGACGAACCAGGTGCATTTGTTATGAAAACCAGAGAGGGAAAAGTTAACTGCATCTTGATTGAATTTATGCAGAATTTACCTCTTTCTCATTTACCAATAAGTGTTGTATACTACATGCATCAGCTATGGTGTTGTATCTTCAAGGTGCGCGATTTAGTAACACGAAATGGCAAAATATACAGATATTTTGAAAATGAGGGAAAGAATGGGTCCCAATGGGGTTATCTCGATACTGCCACATTTCATAAATATGGGGGGAGCTGGTTTTGATAGATGGCAGTTATCCTGGGCAAAACAAAAATAAAACAGTGGTTTACTTCTCCTTCTGTGTGGTGCACATTCTCAAAAAATTTTAAAGAGTTATATCTCTTTTCCCTTTTCATGGTCATAGCTACCTACCAAATGACCAGGATTTTTCTCTTATTTGTGCTTAATATGTAACGACTACCACCACCAAACTTCTCCAAAGGCTGGGGTGAAAGGATTCTGAAGATCCAAACGGGTCCATCTCCATCACCCACCATGATTTCAAGGATTTTAAAAAAGCAACCATCAGTTAGTTTTTGAAATCCCAAAGCCAGCATTCAGCCTTTAGGATTCGACTTTAAAAACAAAGCTGTATATTTGCGAGACATGTACCATAGTACTTGGAACCGCCACATCATCACAGATCCAAAGTTCAAAGCCCCTGACACAATGTACTTATAAGGAACTTTCACAATCCCTTGTGGAGTGAAATCTGCGAAGGCTGGAGGCTTATTAAAACCTCGAAAATCATGCAAGCAAAGAGAAGTACTCGAGACTGTTTGGTATCTTTAATAAATCATTGTTTAACTAATATAAGTCGCAAGATATTATCTCAGTATGACAATAACATCTTCATGGTATGTAACTGCAATATTATTATGCATTATATTTGTGGCGTTGTTATTGAGTTCTGCAAAAACCCCACTAGCCCAATCTATTTACCTTATCAATACCTAGAGAATATAATTTGGTATCGCTCAATTGGTTCTCATAACATTCCTGATGCCTACAGGATATTTAGACAAAAGAAAAACAAATTAGGTACTTATGGGACGAAGTTATGCAGTTTCTTTCCACTTTCCCAGCACTGTGATTTTCTGATCAGTGGGGTTTTTGCCAGCAACCCCTCAATGATAAATTATTCGACATCTTAATCAGTGCCTTAATTATGAGAGGTGTCGTTTGGTTCAGAAAAATATAGCAAGAAAATTGTAATGTTAAACGTTAATAAAGTAGCAAGCATTAAGGCAACCAAAATTACAAGATTCCGAACATTCAGTGTCAGTTATCTCTGAAGTTAATTAGTTTCAGGTGATTTAAAGAATGTTTTCGAATGAATGGTAACAGCTATCTATCGACTCAAGGTGTTTTTCCATTGCTTACTATACTCGAAATTTCAGTTAGCCATAACTCTTAATTAATTGAGTTTCTTGTAAAAGTAACTGAATTGTTACAATCAGTAACATCAACTGAACCAACTGAACAATAAATTTAACTGGAACTTTGCCTAAATAACATCCTGGAATGCTCATGTACATATTAGGTGTGCAACTGGACTTAACATAAAAGGAAAAGAAAGTAATTATTAAGTATTACATTATGCGTACAAACACCTGGGTTTCCATGGGACATGTTTCACTAATCGATGGTGTCATGACAGCTGTGGACTATGTGAATACTATTATTGTCAGCCTTCATGTTGATGTCTTCCCCAACAGTGATAGAGTGATGGCACCTTCCAGCAGGAAAACTGTCTGTGTCAGAAAGCCAGAATCTCACTACATTCTTTCGAGGAGTATGGTAGTCAAGTAACACTGATGTCTTGGCCACCAATTTCGCCTGATCTGTACCCAATGGAACACACCTAGGACATTACTGAGGCCTACTCCACACCCACAAACCAATGGCCAGTAATTTATGGGAAATGCGTGTTCTTTGCACAGACATAGGAGCTACACACCTCTGGAAACCTGGCAATCTCTTGTTGAATTCATGCCACATGTAATAGCTGCTGCATTGCATTCCAAAAGTGGGCCAACATCTATTAACCAGGTGGTTGTGATATTGAATATTCTTTACTGTACTAATGTAGGTTGAATCTATGTTTTGTTTCTCAAGTGTTGTTAGTGCAGATTCTGTACATCTGGGTCTAACGCTTTCTCAGAAGTTATAAGACACTGGCAAATAATCAATTCACATTCATTCATCACTTCGATTACACAATTCCATAACTTCGTTTATGACTTATGAATGATTCACTACTTGATCCAGTCGTTTTCCTATACCACTAAAAACAATTTTTGTGAATATCCTTATATTATGAAGCTTTTTGTATCATGTTTGTCTCTGTTCTTGTGAAGAATAACAGTTACAGTACTATTCCAATTTGGAGTGAGTGGCTACTTTAGCCAAATTTTCTGAAAAAAATTATTGAAGTTCACTTTCTGTTATCTTTTGTTTGAGGTATTTTTCCTATTGATGCATCAGTATCTCAAGAAGACATTCCTCTCATTGTATCTTGATTAGTTTTACACACACTTGTCATTATGTCTGTAATATCATTATGTTCATTGTTAATGTATCTGTGTCCGCCCCTCGTGGTCTCGCGGTAGCGTTCTCGCTTCCCGAGCACGGGGTCCCGGGTTCGATTCCCGGCGGGGTCAGGGATTTTTCCTGCCTCGAGATGACTGGGTGTTGTGGTGTCGTCTTCATCATCCTCATTCATCCCCATTACGGTCGGAGGAAGGCAACGGCAAACCACCTCCATTAAGACCTTGCCTAGTAAGGCGGTGCGGGTCTCCCGCATCGTTCCCCTACGCTCTGTAAAGAAGCATGGGACTTCATTTCCATTTCCAATGTATCTGTAATTCAGATTCATTTGTTGCACTTTACAATATTTTCTTTAATGAAGGACATTCTACCATGTGTATACTCCTCTTTGCTTGAAACATGGCCCTTCTCTTTGATAACTGCCACCATTTTGCAACCTTCCCTCTCCCTCTCTCTCTCTCTCTCTCTATCTCTCTTTTACCCTATACATATTTTGCCATTTGGCCGAGTACCTTTGTTAAATATTGATCCTTTCATCTGTTGTTGTTGTTGCTGCTGTTGTTGAAGTGTTCTGTCCCTGCTAGCCTATCCTGTGTAGGACTCTTCTACTCTCTATAAGTACTGCACCCCAAATTCATTTGAATCTGATCATAGCCTTGGTCTCCCCTCACACTTCCCTCCATTTCCAAACTGACAGTTTCTTGAGGCCTGAGCACGTCCCCCCATCAAATCGATCTGTCTTTTAGTGAAGTTGTGCCAGAAATTTCTTTTATTCCCAGTTCAAACCAGTAACTTACCATTAGTTACCGATCCTTCTTTCAGTGAAGTTATGCCATAAATTGATTTTGCCTCAATTAGAATCAGTACTGTACCATTAGCTATCCAAGCTACCAATTTGATCTTCAGCGTGCTCCTGTAGCATCCTTTCATCAATCAGTGTATTATTTCTGTTTTCTTAGATTCTCTACTTTTCATAGAGTAAATCTGAAAATTTAAGATGAACTAGAAATCTCTGCATGCATGGCAGTCTATTATAGTCCTTTCCATGGGACGTATTTATATATTTTACATGAATATAAATAAGAACTGAATCCAGTCAGTCTCTTGAGGTGTCAAAAATTTGTGATCAGAGATTTTCTACTCACTAAATGGAATCCCTAACACCTGCTCATTGTCCTACAGCCAGACATGATACAAAATTTATTTAATCAAAATGTAAATGGACACAAACAACACACCACAGTGACAAGTGAACAATCCTCTGTTGTAGCAGTAAGTAATGGTAGTGTGGTATAAACCCACTGTTTTCTATTGGCGGGCTCTTTTTCTATCAGAAAATTCACCGCTGTAAATTCCAAACGCTTCCTGACTGTTATATAACACTTTTAAGTCAAAGCAGTTATAGCATTGTTCCCTCTTTCCAACATTATTCCAACATTATTCATGCCAGATGGGGTACCTCCATAGGTCAAGCTTCCTTTCTGGTAAATGTAACAATCAATACTTGATGATAATTGTAATTTCTGTCATTCATCCTCCTATGTATAGCTTCAAAGGTCTGAAACCCTTACACAATCATAATTTTTGTTATGGCTTTCTGATGTTGTAGATGTAATAAAACTTGCCAAAATAATTATATAAAAATAATATATTCTTCATCATGTTATGGTGTTTCAAGGTATAGTAAATCCCCTTCAATACTTTACACCATTGCCTAGCTAATTAATTTATCAGAGTGAGATAAAAAGTGTTCCTACCATGATAAATTACTGTGTTGGACATGCTAACAACACAAGTTGTTCCTCACGAATTGACCAACTCGTAAATGGTCCAGCATACCTGCAAGTTCCCTACTCCACCGTTAAGATGTCTGGTAACCTCATGTCTTGTAAAGCTGTCTGCCAGTCATGTGTCCAAACATGTATCCAATCAACTATGAATGATGGAAAGGCAAGTGGAAAATTAACAGAACTACTTCGATATAAATCTATAAATAAAAGGATGCCACCATGTTTTTAATAAAAAGTAAGGAAGAAACTGTTTTTATAATCAATCTAACACTAATATTTGAACTTAAGTTTGTGGATTCTAACCTTCACTCAACGAGCACCATTTCAAGTTCATAAATTACTTCCACATGACTTTAATGTCAGTGCAAACTTACGAATTTGCATAAGCTACCTTTAGTGTTTCACATCTGCCAGCACAGGGCATGTTACTGATTTGTTAGTTTACTCATTCAATGACTGACAATATTAAATAAATTCTAATTAAAATGTGAGGTTGACTTTGGAGTTACTACAATCATGACATTCTAGTTAGTCATATATAAACATTTAAACAGTTAATATTAATAAACAAGGTTATGTTGTTGCCAAGACACGCAAGACGGATCAGTGTATTCTCTGTTTACTCCAGTACAACACAGTTCATACACACATCTCCATTCTCATGCTCAGTGACCATCTATTGGTCTATAGGATGAGGATTCCTTCCTGTCATAACTGCTTGTTGGCAGATAGCAGCATAAGCTTTTCTACTCTGTATCATGAAATCTAATGAGATATGTGTTGGCATGGGACATATATGTCATATCCCGCCCCCCCTCCCATCACCAACTAAAATGTTTAAGATTTTCTATTTTTATTTAACAAAAGGAAAATTTAAAAAATATAAAGAAAGCTCTAACCCTCTTGGGAATTTACCCATTATGATATCTGTGTCTGACATTAATTCTTCTGAATCTCATCTTTCCCCATTTCATAATATTGATGTACTTGAGTTTCATTACCAATAACCTCTCCTAACATCTTTCTGGTACTTATTTTGTCATTTTCAGTATCTGCATTCTTAGCAATTAACAGTTTTCATACCTGTTAATTCATCTTCACTACTTTGAGTCTTCAAAAACTTTATTTAAATGAACAAGTTGTTCAGTAGTTGCAATTTATTTCATTCAGTCTCTTCACTCGAATCCTCATAACCCTGTTTCATCTGCCTATCCAAACTTTTCAATTGTCATAATAATAAACTGTATACAGCCTGCATCAATCCATATTCTTTTTATCATCGACTATACCTGTTTTACTTAAGCCATTATTTTCATTTTGTTTCCTGGTCATCTTCACTGTGATATCAACCTTCAACCCTTGAAACTGTATTAACTTCAGAAATCACAGTACATTTATTATTAGTTAACATATTAACATTTCCCTTCATGGGTGTCTCATTACTCATATTCTCCCTAACAGTGCTCATTTTGCCTTAGTTATTCTATAGCAACAGCCCACAAATCGTAAGTCCTAAAACAGCACAGTAAATTACCACAAAAATCTCATTCAAAGTCCTTATCTTGAATAAAATGCCACTTACCTTCGAAAACAAAGTTGTCATACTCTACAACCTGATAGTAACTTAATGAAATAAATACCAGTCTCACTGCTAGTTAAGTCACTAATATTGTTCTCATTATTAACATTACTTCCCTGGATCGTAAACTCCTTCCCGTATCTTCACTAACATTCATCTTGCCTGCTTTAAAATAGGATTTAAAAGCTCATTACTATTATTGTTATTATTAACGCTTCCTTGGAGGAGAATCTCATTACCTTTTCATTAACTGAAATCATGTTGCCTGAATTGCAACAGCAATTATTTACAAAACACAAAATTTGTAAGACCTAAAATTGCAAGATTAAATCTCATAGAACTGAAAAACTTCCCCTCTTTAATGATTTTGTGAAAGCAACCTCCATTGTCACATAGCTGAAGCAGTGTGTATCAAGCCGATAACACAGGCAGGTCACCATCAATTGCCAGAAGTCTGCAGGTACTGCCTGCCGCACTTGAATTCTCACACACCGTTTGGTAATTACCGCTGATTCCACCACGTTGATGTAGCACAGCCAATTTGATTTTTTGGCAGGCTCACTGTCGGTTGCAGGTAACATGCATTTGCAATTGCCGCACTCTTAGTCGTGCACACCGTCCAATGATTACGTCATCTTTACTCACCCAAATTCACAGGCAATTGACATGCCATTGCCAGATTAATAATGTGGCAATAAACATCCACTCATAGTTCTCGATACCCACAATGTTCCACAACAGACCAATCAATGACTTCTACTGTCATTTATTATCTGTCACTGCTACACATAGTATACAGTAACATTCAACATCACTGTTCATAACAAAATAACCCTCAGTACCAGTTCAAAATCAAAAGTCTCCCCTAGTGTTCAACTTAATCAACTTCACCAAATTAATTATAATTATTCAAATCAGTTCCTACAATGGCCACTATTCAGTGTTCAGTGGCAATTTACCAAGTTCACACATAATATTCACTGTACAGAATGTTTTCTGCCACACCAATTCAGTTTATCTATAGTTTCCAAAGTTCATACATAATGTTCACTGCTTAAATATATCCTACCACTGTCTAACTAATTAACTGGTCTGCTTGTGTCTGTATATGTGCGGATGGATGTGTGTGTGTGTGTGTGTGTGTGTGTGTGTGTGTGTGTGTGAGTGTATACCTGTCCTTTTTTCCCCCTAAGGTAAGTCTTTCCGCTCCCGGGATTGGAATGACTCCTTACCCTCTCCCTTAAAAGCCACATCCTTTCGTCTTTCCCTCTCCTTCCCTCTTTCCTGACGAAGCAACCGTTGGTTGCAAAAGCTTGAATTTTGTGTGTGTGTTTGTTTGTGTGTCTATCAACATGCCAACGCTTTCGTTTGGTAAGTTACATCATCTTTGTTTTTAGATATATAACTAATTAATTAGGGTGAGAAAACAAGTGTTCCTACGATGACATGTTACTGCAGCAGATATGCTTGATTAATAATTAACAATATCTCATAGAATAAAATACTAATTTCAGCACAATATTCCTTAATTAACAAAATTAGGAGATCTTTTTTCTTTCAAAGGGTTTTATTTACAAAAAGTATCACAAAATGTGCTTATATTTTCAGTGTTAACACAACCATGTCAGGACGGAATTACAAGGACGGCATATTTCATAATAATTAGATAGTAATACAAAATGAAAATGTGGTTGAAATGATGTTCTTCAGTGTACTATAACTGTCAGTACTGTATATGTAATATAATCTTTTACACTGGTATAAGCTCCTTATTTGTGCAAACAATTTGGAAATTCTACTGTGAATGATCATCATTACAGTGGAAGATATCAAGAGTCCCAACGGATGTTTTAATTATAACAGCTATGACATGCATGAATTATTTTTTATTTATCTATTTAAGATGTGGTGTTAGTTTGTATAGTTTTGCTCTGAACTAGTATAAACATATTTTACAAGGAATCATTGAACTTAACAACTAATACTTCAATTAATCACAAATACTTATGCACTATATAACAAAATTCTTGTAAGTTTTACATGTCCAGTTGATTGTTAGATGTTATGGCTTAAAACTATGATATGCCCTCCACGTAAGAGTAGTCTGGTATTCCACTTAAATAAAAAAAAAGATACTATAATTAACAAAAGGGACTTTCAAACAAAATTTCACATTTATAAAGTATTAACAAATAATTAAAAACCACCTGAATCTCATGAGACCAAGCACAGGAATAAAGACTGTAAAACAACAAGGTTTGACATTTAAAAATGATTGTTATGAGTAGCATGCATGTACTACATTTTTTATTTTTTTATTTAAAATCAGGCAGTATGTTAACTAATGTTGTTTCTGACCACAGCCTCATAATTTAATTTGTTGTTGTTACGTCCATGTTATACACAAAAAAATCTTGAGCAGATACATTATGAGATCTCAGCTTTGTGCCTATGCAATACAACAGCATCCATTCCTGCTGTGTCTGTTAAAATACGATTTTATAAATTGAGATTATCCTTTCATACATCTGAAATGAAAGTAGACCACAACTGCACTCACAAGCTGTGTGAATAACGGAATGCTATAAGAGCTTTGTTTATAATATTCTCATTAATCATTTCACTTCACACAACTTCTCTGGCACACAATGCCATGCTCACTGCTGTTTTATCAATTCTCTCACTACCATAAATGCATATTCCCTTTAAGTGATTTCAGTACCGGTATCGTGATTTCAACATCACCGGTCATTGAACTATTATAACACGGCCTTCAGCATTAGAGCATCTTCTACAGATAACACTATGCGACAGGTTATTTTCATTTGAAGCTGCCACACAACATTAGTCACTTTCTCATACAGTGATGTGAGGCATCAATGATGCAAAGAACTTTGCAGAAGAGGGTACATATACACTTGTGTAACTGTAAAGAGAGAATACGTTAACTTTCACACTTCAAATTTGGGATTACTCTACAGCGCTTCACTGAAGTACATACTGATATCTCAATATGTCACACTTAAGTAGTGTACATAGACTGCTCCATTAAGTTTCGGGAATGCAGCCGCATGAATTCTGATTCTTCTTCTAATATTTCGGCTGTATACCTTTCAGCCATCTTCAGAGAGAGCCGTACGACTGACGCTCCAGCGCTCGCTCCATCCTTTTAAACTCGCGGACCGCGCCACTGCGCATGCGAGATAAACAAGGCGCCAGTGATGTTGATCGGCGGCAAAGACGTACAATATGCATGAGTTACGTCTGTGGCTGCGCAATCGATCCATGCTGGGAGGTCGATGTATTACTGGGAGCTGAACTGTAGCGACGTCTTTGTAAGTTCAATATTGAAAGTGCCGGATTCCATGATTTATCTAATGTGAAACCGCTGTCTCTATTAATTAAATTCTTCGTTAAGCGGATTTCAATGGCCTCTTTTACTACGGAGTCCCAGAAAGATGAAACAGAAGTCAGAAGTTTGTGGCCGCATGCGCAGTGGCGCGGTCCGCGAGTTTAAAAGGATGGAGCGAGCGCTGGAGTGTCAGTCGTACGGCTCTCTCTGAAGATGGCTGAAAGGTATACAGCCGAAATATTAGAAGAAGAAGCAGAATTCATGCGGCTGCATTCCTGAAACTTAATGGAGCAGTCTTTGCGCCGCGAAAACCTGAAGATTCAGTGTACATAGAGTTTGCAATATGACACTTTAGTAGTTTAAATAGAAGCAGACATAGAAGTGGTGGTGGTGGTGGTGGTGGTGGTGGTGGTGGTGGTGGTGGTAACAGTGTGGTTGGATTGATTTGAGGGAGCAGACCAAACAGTGAGGTCATCGGTCTCATCAGATTAGGGAAGGATGGGGATGGAAGCCGGCCATGCCCTTTCAAAGAAACCATCCCAGCATTTGCCTGAAGCAATTTAAGGAAATCACAGAAAACCTAAATCAGGATGACCACATGCGGCATTGAACTGCTGTCCTCCTGAATGCAAGTCCAGTGTGCTAACCAATGCACCATCTCGCTCGGTGTGGTAGTCGTGGTTGTTGTAGTAGTAGTGGTGGTGGTAGTAGTAGTAAATAAGACACCTAACATATGGGTCATTAAAAAAGAGTACAGCAATCGAAATGCAAATGTTATTCTCATTAGATCACTCAATCAATATGAACCAGCCCTGGAATAAATGTAAATCAAGGTATTAGCTTCACTGAAGGTTGTCACCAAAAGAAGAGTCGAGAACAATATCAGAAATACAAATAATGTTCAAGATAAAGCAGTTATAACATGGATCTGAAATGCAAACTGAAAAGCTACCTTAGACTGTGATTAAATTACAACTGTTGTCCATCTCCAGAATTCCCCTATAGAGTATTTTGTTCAACATAATTTGATCTTATTCATTCTTCAAAAAGTTTTTCCACCTCCTCTTTTCATTGTGGTTCCCAAGAAAGTGAATTTTGAAATCCAGCACTCACTCTGTAGTTTTACTATTTATCATACAACAGCTACTACCAAAGGCAAGTATGCTGCTTTTAATATTATAACCTTCTTCAGTGAAATTTTATACAAAATGTGCACGTTATACAATTAATAACATGAGTGTCCAGGAATGAACCACAGTGAGTCATAGTCTTTTTCAGCACTTTTAAGTAGATTATTTAATTAATCTACACAATATCAGAGTAGAAGAAATTAAATACTCAATCAAAACACTAGCAAGTTTAAACTGTAACCATTTGCAGATGACACTAGTCATATACCATAATAAAAGTATAACCTGGGCAAACTACGAACTGGACTGAAATTTTGCTATTATGAACATATCTGAGATCTGGTACCCTGAGAGTATCTACCCCCTACTTTTTCAAATTCTTTCCCCAACAGTGAGCTTTTTATCACTTATAAAAGCTACATTTACAGATTTGTTTTCCACTTTCCCTGAGAACATAATCAGCTTCAGCTGTTTCCTTCATCCCACAATACAGTACTACCCTCATTATTGGTACACTGTGTTTGGTCAGGTTATACATACTGTATTGGGTGACTCCATTAATATCTAACAAGTGCAGATAAACAAAGGTGAGTTTGTTTACCTGTGTTTTCTTTTAAGTTGTGTGTCACTGTTGAACGTAATTGTGTCTAAAATTACAGTTTTTTATCTTCATAAATATAATACTGCATTTTATCTTATGTAAAAGGAATTGTACAAAATGATATTTTGTGCCTATAAATTACAACAAGCAAAATTCAAACAGCAACAGACAAATTCACAATCTACTTCACAATTTTTCCTCACATGTGACAATCTCTTTCTTTCTTTCATTCTTTCCTACCCCCCGCCCCCGCCCTCCCTCCTTCTTCCAGTTTCAAGCAATACATTTTACTGTTCCACATTCTTTCGAAAAACTTCCATATTAGTAAAAATACAGTTATTTACTTAGCAGATCTGTAAAGTTATTAACAATGAAAACTCTGTCATTGGTAAAAATATTTCTCTTACAGTACCAAATAACTATAATCTTCGACAGATTACATGTCAAAGGCAACAATAACATTTCATTTATAATCAAAATAGAATATTACTCCTCCAAAAATGTTTCCTAAAATGTAAAATATGCATTCAAAGGTTTTCTTAGACACAATGTTTGCTGAACCTCGAATACTACTTTAAAATTAGCACAACTCCGGAGCTAAAAATGAGAGGCGAATTACTGCTGGACGGTATAATGAAGGAAATTTCATTTCCAAATCATTTCTACTGAAGAAATCTGCCAACAGCCAAAATGACAGAAACTGAAGCAAGCACCACAAACAAACTTGAACGAGCTGTGCTTCCACTCAGCTGGAACAGGTTACAAAGAAAAATTAAAATGTGTTGAAATATATTACATCATGATAAATGCATTTGAACGAGGCTTCAATCGACTTACAAACACATAGAAATTGCAACGGTCACCCTGGCAACATTCAGCACACCTCCAATCCTGATACCAGATGTGAGTGCAATATGGCATATTCTTGCTTCTAATCTTTTCACATGCTGACTTTGTTGAGCATCTCTTTGAAACATAATACTGCTTCTGTGCTCCCTGAGACCAGTAAGGAGTACCTAGAGAAAAAGCACATACAAATATCACTAATTCACCTTTATCATGCACAAAGAAAAAAAAAAAACACTCTGAAATTAGTTTAGCAGTTTGATACCTCCTTGACAGCTACTATGCATATCTATCCAACTAGCTTGTCATATGGCTTCATGAGGGTGAGCAGAATATGTCATAGACATTTTATCACAGGAAAATCTGATATGAACATGGGAACTGAAGCTGAGAACTCTACATCAATAGTAATGCTGACCACTAGACTATAGACACACTCATTAGAATTAATGAAAATCAATCTTTTGCTTCTGTATGAGTCCAGTGATTGAAAAAAGTATCGCTCTGAAGTCATAAATTATCATTTGGAGGGTGGTGGAACCTGGCCTTCATGCATTTTAATACTGCGAGTCAACAAATTAATAAAAAGTACAGTTTTATTTTCAAGTTTTATACTTAGAAGTGGTCGGAATGAAGAAGACACTGAAGTAATTCAGAGGCAGGCTTCTACATTTGTTACCAGAAGGTTTGAACAACACATATAAGTTTACCGAGATACTTTGGAAACTCTAATAGCAATCCCTGGAGGGAAGACAACGTTATTTTCAAGAAACACTATTTAAAAAATGTGAAGCTGACTGCGAAACAGTTCTACTGCCACCAACATATATTGTGTGTAAGTACCATGAAGATAAGATACAAGAAATTAGGGCTCATACGGAGGCATACAGGCAGTTGTTTTTCCCTTGCTCTGTTTGCAAGTGGAACAGGCAAGGAAATAACAAGTAGTGGTACAGGATACCCCCCGCTACATACCATGTCGTGGCTTGCGGAGTAGCTGTGTAGATGTAGATATACACTCCTGGAAATTGAAATAAGAACACCGTGAATTCATTGTCCCAGGAAGGGGAAACTTTATTGACACATTCCTGGAGTCAGATACATCACATGATCACACTGACAGAACCACAGGCACATAGACACAGGCAACAGAGCATGCACAATGTCGGCACTAGTACAGTGTATATCCACCTTTCGCAGCAATGCAGGCTGCTATTCTTCCATGGAGACGATCGTAGAGATGCTGGATGTAGTCCTGTGGAACGGCTTGCCATGCCATTTCCACCTGGCGCCTCAGTTGGACCAGCGTTCGTGCTGGAAGTGCAGACCGCATGAGACGACGCTTCATCCAGTCCCAAACATGCTCAATGGGGGACAGATCCGGAGATCTTGCTGGCAAGGGTAGTTGACTTACACCTTCTAGAGCACGTTGGGTGGCACGGGATACATGCGGACGTGCATTGTCCTGTTGGTACAGCAAGTTCCCTTGCCGGTCTAGGAATGGTAGAACGATGGGTTCGATGACGGTTTGGATGTACCGTGCACTAATCAGTGTCCCCTCGACGATCACCAGTGGTGTACGGCCAGTGTAGGAGATCGCTCCCCACACCATGATGCCGGGTGTTGGCCCTGTGTGCCTCGGTCGTATGCAGTCCTGATTGTGGTGCTCACCTGCACGGCGCCAAACACGCATACGACCATCATTGGCACCAAGGCAGAAGCGACTCTCATCGCTGAAGACGACACATCTCCATTCGTCCCTCCATTCATGCCTGTCGCGACACCACTGGAGGCGGGCTGCACGATGTTGGGGCGTGAGCGGAAGACGGCCTAACGGTGTGCGGGACCGCAGCCCAGCTTCATGGAGACGATTGCGAATGGTCCTCGCCGATACCCCAGGAGCAACAGTGTCCCTAATTTGCTGGGAAGTGGCGGTGCGGTCCCCTACGGCACTGCGTAGGATCCTACGGTCTTGGCGTGCATCCGTGCGTCGCTGCGGTCCGGTCCCAGGTCGACGGGCACGTGCACCTTCCGCCGACCACTGGCGACAACATCGATGTACTGTGGAGACCTCACGCCCCACGTGTTGAGCAATTCGGCGGTACGTCCACCCGGCCTCCCGCATGCCCACTATACGCCCTCGCTCAAAGTCCGTCAACTGCACATACGGTTCACGTCCACACTGTCGCGGCATGCTACCAGTGTTAAAGACTGCGATGGAGCTCCGTATGCCATGGCAAACTGGCTGACACTGACGGCGGCGGTGCACAAATGCTGCGCAGCTAGCGCCATTCGACGGCCAACACCGCGGTTCCTGGTGTGTCCGCTGTGCCGTGCGTGTGATCATTGCTTGTACAGCCCTCTCGCAGTGTCCGGAGCAAGTATGGTGGGTCTGACACACCAGTGTCAATGTGTTCTTTTTTCCATTTCCAGGAGTGTAGATGTAGATGTTGATCTCTCAGTTTATAATTATAACAGTCTTCTGAATTTCAGTTCTGAAAATACCAGTGCTACCTGAAGTTCCTGGAATGTACGTGCAGCTGTTGAAGCCTAGGTAGTATGAAAAAAAGCTGCCAGGTGGTACCTCATACAGCCTTTGAGAGTTAGTGGCTCAAGCAGCTTTGCATAAGGTGGTCTCATTTAGTTTTTATGCACATTTTCCCATTCTCATGTGTTGCATGTTTTTGTGAAAATGACAATGGCGGGTGTCTGGAAACAATGTATGTACATAAATTTTAGTTTCAGAGCTGCAAAAACTGCTACATAAACACGACATGTTGAAGCAATCAGTTGTGGAAGACACACAAATAATTCAAAAACTGAGAAGAAAGATTTAATGATGATATGAAACAATTCTTCTGTAGATAAGAACAAACTGGACAGTGACAACTGGTGCACTGACATTGTTGCAACACAGCATATAACAAATCGATGTGGATGGGACAGTACATATCAGTTATTTGAAAATCTAAGAAAGATAGATAGCACCAAAAATGGAATACAAATTGAAGTATTTGATAAAGGTCAAATACATGCAGGTGTTGAATGAACAGAAATGGAGACTCGCTATTTCAAAGATGTTTAGTTTTCTCTAGATGGATCTTGTACATATTTTCTGTTAAGAACGTTCCACAAAAAGGAATATATCAAATAACGATGACAATTTGTATTTTTCCAAGAATAAAATTGTGATTGCTGCAGCTGCATCCAGAGGTAAAAATGAGCTCCATCCTTTGGCTGTGAAGGTTGTTTGTCACGGAAAATCTTGTCTTGTTGCCGAAACTGGCAGTCCAGCTACAGCGGCCATAGACAGTGGTCAAGTGTGTGCGAGTTGTGATTGTGTGAATGTGTGTGTGTTTTCTACTCAGAAGAAGGCCTTTCGGCCGAAAACTTAAATGTATAGCAGTCTTTCCACTGAGCCTGTCTGCAACTCAGTGACTCGTCTATATGGTGAGTATCAATCTAACCTTTTCATAGTATTGTTGTTATTCCATCTTGGACTTTCCTTTGTTTGTTTTTAATAGCATTCTTGAATATTCAATGCACACATAAATAGGTGCACTCTCCGTCCAGGGGATCAGTCTTTTTTCTGGCTGTACGTTGGGGTCAGTAATAAAAGTGCTTTCAGTTCTAAGCTTTGTACTCAACTGACAACCCTGGCTTTGGCTTGAGACTTGATTGTGGTTTCAATGCGATGCTGTTTGGTGGAGATGCCACATACTTCACAATGTTTCCATCTCCGGGCTCCAATTAGGCAACATAAAAACCATCACCTGTGTCGACAGTAACCAGTACACAAGCAGTAAATTGTTCCCAAGATTTATATATTAACATGAAACACATGAATTCCAATGCAGCAATAACTCAACTGCACATCAAGCATTCATCAGTGTTTTCTGGAGATGCTGGTCAGGGCCTGTTGAACTGATTGAAAGGATTCAACTGAGGTTCCAAATACAGTATGTGGGATAATAAGATGTGTTTGGCAAATATACACTTTTACATGGATGGTACAGCTCAGCAATGGTTCAAGAACAATAAATAGAAACTCAAAAGCTGGAACAAATTCCAGGCTGAACTGAAGATAACATTTGGTGACAGTCATCAACATTCACATCTATAGCTATACACTGCAAACCACAGTGAAATGCATGGCAGAGGGTACATCCCACTGTACCAGTTGTTAGGGTTTCTTCCTGTTCCAGCCACCTACAGAGTGCAGGAAGATTGATTCTTTAAATGCCTCTGTGTGTACCGTATTTAATGTAATCATATACTTGTAACCCCTATATGAGTGATAAGGAGGGAGTTGTAGTATATTCCTAGAATTATCATTTAAAGCTAGTTCTTGAACTTTGTAAGCAGGTTTTCTTCAGAAAATTTACGTCTATTTTCAAGAGACTCCCAGTTCATTTTCTTCAGTATCTCTGTGACACTCATCTGTGGGTCAAACAAACCTGTGACCATCTGTGCTGCCCTTCTCTGTATACATCCCATATTCCCTGTTAGTCCTATTTGGTACAAATCCAACACACATCAGCAATATTCTAGAATGGTTTTCAAGACAGATTTGTAATCAATCTACTTCGTAGTCCAGTTGCATTTCCGCAGTATTCTACCTATAAAACCAAAGTCCACCGCCTGCTTTGCCAATGACTGGGCCTATGTGATCATTCCATTTCATATACCTACAAAATGTTATACTCATATATTTGTATGACTTAGCCAATTCCAACTATGACTCATTCATGTTATACCGTATTTACTCGAATCTAAGCCGCACTTTTTTTCCAGTTTTTGTAATCCAAAAAACCGCCTGCGGCTTAGAATCGAGTGCAAAGCAAGCTGAAGTTCTGAAAAATGTTGATAGGTGCCGCCACAACTAACTTCTGCCGTCGAATATATGTAGCGCTACACAGGCATCCTTTGTAGACACAAAGATAAATACTGGCGCCAAAACCTCTGCGTCAATAAATAAAATTAAAAAAAAAAATAATTGGAAGACGAGCTTTTTTTCTCCGCCCGAGTTTCGACCACTGCATTTTCATACATTATCCAACGAAGTAAATACAAATTCCGTATTGTTCATCTTCGAATTTCAATGTACTACGAAAATCCGACTGGTAATACTGGGATTTTTGTCAATATGGCCAACTCTACGTTCTGAATTTTTTCTTACCTGTGAGAAGAGATGGTTGCTAATAGGAACCTGATGAAATGTGAATCACATGCAGTATTCTCTTCACCATAAGAATAATACGAATATAAACATTTTGCCATGTATTCTTTCGTGTTTGCTTCTATCTCATTTAAATCCTGTCTGCCAAATAAACTACGAAACTAGAGTGAGACAACAGCAAACGCGGCAGAATATACGTATCGTGTCATGTTTATATTCGTATTACTCTTATGCCTAATAGTGATATAGTCAGAAATGAAGCACGGCAACTGACTAGATTTTTAAATCTAAGATGACTAATTTCTGTGCAGAATTTGATGTACTAAAGAAGCGGCCGCAAAGATTTTCAAACGGAGAAAAATTTTCGCCAAACTCTCATTCAGAACATGTTCTATCATACGCAGTCTATTATTTGGTTCGTGTTGATCATTATCAAAGAAAGCAGCAGTGTAAGTAACAACAAATAGCAGTCTCTTGCCATTGTTCGCTAATGAGACGATTCCTCTCTTTTTTTTAATTGTAGGCTGCGGTAGCGCGCACAAAAGCAAGCCATGCCGCGAGCAGCGACAGGCCGTAAACACGCACTATCAGAATGCGACAAACAAAGCATGACACAGTATAGTAATGCATTTTCAGCTTGGAGTGACTGACGTAAACACCTATAACATAGAAAACGGCACTTATCAGATCAAAGCAAAATAAGCAATCGATTCAAACCAGACGAAGCACGTGAAAAAGGAAGGTATCCGTATAAATACGGACGGAGCGCCTGACGCATAGCAATGGCTACCTGGTAAAGCTTAACTGCTAAGCTTTCGACTCGAACCAAACTACTGTAGCTGTATCGTCATTCATTCGACCTAAATTGTGTCTCATATTACAATGGACCAACTTTGTTTTGATTTGGAGGTGCGGCCTAAAACTTTTCTCTCCCCTTGAATTTCGAGTCTCAAATTTCAGGCGCGGCTTAGATTTGGGAATTTTTTTTTCGAGTCTCATTTTTCAGGTGCGGCTTAGATTCGAGTGCGGCTTACATTTGAGTAAATACGGTAGTCCTATGATATTACAATTTTTTGTTTTGGGAAGTGCACAGTGTTACATTCTGAACATTTAAAGCACGCTGTAATCTCTACACCACTCTGAAATCCTGTCAAGATCCGACTGAACATTTACGCAACTTTGCTCAGACTGAACTTCATTACAGATAACTGCATCATTTACAAAAAGTCTGAGGTTATTATTAATATTGTCTACATGGTCATTAATATACAACATGAACAGCATAGGTCCCAACACACTTCCCTTGGGCACCACTTCTAAAACTGACAATGACTATCCATCCAAGATAACATGCTTTCCTACCAAAAAATCCTCAATCCATTCATAAATTTCACGTAATACTCCATACGATCAAACTAGACAATAAGCTCAAGTGTTATACTGAGTCAAATTTTTTCAGAGACGAAGAAATACTGCATCTACATAACTGCCTTGATTAAAATCTTTCAGAACATCATGAGATAAGTGTGAAGAGTGGGGCTTCACATGATCAATGTTTTTGGAATCCATGCTGGCTGGCATAAAGAAGGTCATTCTGTTCGAGATACCTCATTTTGTTTGAGCTCAGAATACGTTATAAGATTCTACACGAAACTGATGTCCAGGATGTGGGACAGCAGTTTTGTGGATCACTTCTGGTTTTCTTTTGGAAAGAAACGTTTGTTACCTTCAGTTTCAGTTCCTGTCTCATTTGCTAGGGATTGCATAGCTAATTTGACAATATCCTGCTATAGTAGTCACTGGAGGCTTCATGCATTGCTTTCTTGACAGAAAAATGCCTTTCATTCAACATCTCTCTCTCTCTCTCTCTCTCTCTCTCTCTCTAGTTCTATGCTCTCATTTTACATCTATTATCTATGATCTCAGTTTCTTTGGAAATTCGTTTATAGTGATAATATACCATGGAGGGTCCCTCCAGTTATGA
This sequence comes from Schistocerca cancellata, assembly GCF_023864275.1. Classification (NCBI taxonomy): domain Eukaryota; kingdom Metazoa; phylum Arthropoda; class Insecta; order Orthoptera; family Acrididae; genus Schistocerca; species Schistocerca cancellata. Next base: position 493,347,101 of record NC_064626.1, on the reverse strand, counting down.
GCTTTTCTACTCGGTACTTATCAAACCAATGCAAGGTCAATTATTCTTTTGGACTTGAGTAACAATTCCTCTACATGCTCCTACCCTGTACTGAAAGTTTCAAGGTCCTCATTGAGATATGACACTCTCTCCACATCACATTGTGGTCACTGACACTAGTTTCAATATGCGTATCCTCAATAAGGTCAGGTCAATTTGTTGCCATTCCAGCCAACACATTTCTATCATAAGCTGGTTTCCAAACTGTCTGCTCTAAGTAATTTTCAGAGAAGACTTTTACTAATGTCTCACAATATATCTTGGCATGCCCACCACTAACAAAATTGCAAGTTTTCCAATCGATTATCAGATGATTACATTCTCCACCAATGATTACATTATGACTAGCGAACTTACATACAAGAAAGCTGAGACTCTCTCTAAAGTTTTTGGTTACACCAGGAGATGAGTCTAGTGGGCAATAACAAGATCCAGTTACCATTTTATGCCCAACCCCGATACCAAATCTTGCCCAAACAATCTTGCATGTGGCTTCAGTTTCTATCTCAGAGGATTTGACTTTCTTGTCTACTGTGACAAATAGACCATCTCCATTTCCCATAATCTGTCCTTTTCAGAACACTTAAATTTCTCGAAAAATCTCACTGGTATCTATTTCAGGTTTCAACCAGCTTTCTGTACCTCAGCTAAGTCCACGTAGCAGAATAATAATTGAAGAATGGGACCCAACATCATGGAGAAATGACAGTTATAAATGTACATTATGTTTTGCCCCTTAGCAACACTATGAACACAAATATGACAGAAGCTGACAAAATTTCACACTGATTAAAGAAGTCACGGAAGACATGTAGCAAACTCTCCTGGTAAATGATGTCAAGGCAACAGAAGAATTCATCAAGTGGTGCCAGCACATCGAGAATATGCAACAGAAAAAGTCAGACAAAACAGGTATGACTGGCTCCCGAATGTGGTCCCTATGTCAGTTGTGGAAGATAACCAAACCTCGCTTCTCTCATATCCCAGATCGTAAGAAGAGAGATACAGCAGTGTATGCTAGCCAGAAATGTCACACTGATTGCACAAGAGATAGCAGCCATGTATGTCAACCCATTACGCCAAGAGGTAATACACAATGTTGCAGAAGATGTGTATCAATCTTTGGCATCTATCTCCACCACCAGTTAAGCACACCATGAGGAATGACTTGGACTTACACCACTGCCATCAAATGACAACCCAGCTTCTGACCAATTTAGGTACAACCAACTCCTCCACCAAGTAAAACGCCCACAGAGAAACAGATATTTGGAGGGCGGAGGACAACACAACTGTCTGTTTTCAGTGTGAAGGGCCTGGATACATTGTGTGCTATTCTAGAGAAAGATGCCACAAACCTCATCCAACACAACAGTCCTATTCATGCCAGTCAACTGTGGACAACTATAGTTGATCTGTGATGTGAAGCTCATCATCATATCCTGGATTAAGTTGCTCCACAATATGCCATAGCCATCGCCATCGCCATCGCCCTCTGCCACACAGTGGTGCAAGCAGCTTGCCTCGCCACCAAATTCAGGAAACCTAAGCGAAGAGACCATATATGGAGGTGAGGCCACCACAGATGAAAATCCTCCATGGGCAACAGCTACCAAAATGACAGCAAATCTCACTGACACCATCATCGGTGGCCAATCAGTCCGGACACTAGTTGATTCAAGGTCTTCTTTTTCTGTAATGCTGAATGCTTAATGTCACCAGAAGAAGAAGATTTTTCCATTATATGAAAGCAACTGTGCTGAAGGTCGCAATTGGGAGATACATCTAGCCAATAGAGACATGTATTGCAAGAATAACTATCAGTGACTGAACACAGTCCTTCAAACTTGTCATATTAACAGAATGTAGTCATGATGTTATTCTTGGATGTGACTTCTTGCAGGCATCACAAGGAATCACAAACTGGGGAAGGTCAGAGCCCCAAAATGACAAAACTATTCCAACAAACACATACAACAAAGCTTGTTCCAAGCAGTTGTTTGCCTTTGAAGAATCTGTTATCCCATCATCATCAATCAAACGAGTTCCAGTTATCCACTGAGATGTACATTTCAACTGTAAAGCTTCTGATGCCTGCAAAAAACTACTCAGCTCACAAAAGAAACCTATATGCCAGCAATGATTGTAAGTGTTGTGCATGACGAAGGAGAACTTTGGACCACTAATCGTCAAGAGCAGTCACAACTCATCCCTAAAGTTGTAAGTGTAAAGACATCCAAGCCAGTCCAGGGAGGACATCTTACAAGGGAATGGTCCAATAAGACAGGTCGAAACCTACCCCGAAATTTTTTACACAGGAAGAAGACAACAAAAGAAATGTACTGTCAAAACTTTAGCTGCTAAAAGGCACTGCAAGCATTTTGTAAAAAATGTTGAAGTTACACACTTTTGCCGCACGAAGAACAGCTTATAACAGTGATTTGTACAGCCTGCCCACCTAGCATGCAACTCGGTGAATCACTCACGCTGCGCCACATAGCGGAATTATCCAGAGTTCACAGACACCAGTTTTAAGCACCTAAAGCCTGGTTTCCAATGGAGCAAATGGAAGCGAACACAAGCAAATGAGCATTCGCACAGAATTCACTACCATTCACTTGTATATGGGTAGAACTGTTTATAATAGAGGGAACAGAAAAGAACAAGAGGTAGCAAACATGCCTATGAATGCTGTGTTGTTAGTTTATGGAGCTAATATTCGGTAGGATACAACTCTACTGTCAGAGCCATAACGTGAAACTTTGCTATTCAGGGAGGGTTATTTTGCATCGCGAGCGCACTGTTCTTGATGAAGTATGCAAAATGGCATGGGGAAGGAAGAATTTAAATGTCTCAGTTTGTATGGAAGCATGATACGCATGGAGATCATGCACTTTACACGGAATTGCACCTCCATCTCTCCTTAGTATCGGTCCAAACTTTTCCTTGTACATCGGCTGCCATTTTTCCATGGCTTCTCATTACCATTCGGGGAAATTTTTAAGCAGAACACTAATTACCGATGTTGAGCATCATCTCAAGCCGTGACACAGCCACTGTTTCCACTACACATGTAAGGTCTAATGGTCATATTCGTCTTCTTCTTCTTCTTCTTCTTCTTCTCTCTCTCTCTCTCTCTCTCTCTCTCTCCTAAAACAAAAATGGTCCGGTGGCAAAGTGTGCGCTTCATGATCCAGAGAGCACGTGATCAAATCCCGATCAGACCACAACTTTTTCATTATGATTTTTAACCGAGCATTCACTTCTCACAGATGTTGGAGTGGTCACGAAAGACATGTGGTTCGGATTTCATGTTAAACTACAGGTCTCCATTTTCCGATTAGGTAACTGGGGAAGGTTAGGGATGTGTAAGTAGCTGCAGTGGCGTCCAGTTGAAAGACCTGCAAGAGGCCTACCGGGTACACCAGACAGAATTCTCTTTTGCTCGTGCTTGTTAGCTTGTTTGCTCCAGTGAAAACCTGGCTTAAACTATACAAACATTTTTTTGAATAACTTCATATTGACAGTTCAATTCTTGCACATGTAATTCTGATAAAAGTGGCTAGCAGAGGAAATAAAATCATAACAGTGTTTGATGTCCCAGATGGCTTCCGTCAATAAGGACTTATAATTTGTTGAAATGAAATGCCTTGCAGTACAACATTTTATAACAATTCCTGTAGGTCATTCCTTATAATAATGTTGTACATTTGACTATCAGTGAAACAGATCTTTGTTTATTCCCTGTAGTCATCCTAAAAATACAAGTGTCTACTGAATGACAAAAACAAAACATTTTTCTTGCACCAGGCACACTGGACAAAGGAAAAATTAATGCAGTCACGCACTTCGCAGTAACCACTAGTTTCATTTAGACAGAACTGAAAGGGAGTCAGAAATGGTCCCGGCCATTGTTCTGCATATTGCACTGCTTACCAGGCATACTTGGATCAAATTTGTAAAACATGGCGAGGAAAACTGGTAATGCACTAATGACTGGAGCTTAAGAATACTGTTGCGCTGATAAATCTGAAATGAGAGACACGTATTGGAAATGTTGTTGTCTGATAATTTCCTGAAAAATGCTCTCCACTGTCAAAAAAATTCTTTATCAAGAGATTGAACTGCACTAGTAGTTCCAGGCGGAATCCACATTACATCTATAGATTTTTCTTCGTCGTCCACAATAAGAGAGGCGTCGTTATGTCCAGACCATGAATCCAACAAAAGAAACTAATTAGTTTCCACAGCTGGTAGGAATATGTTTTGAATGAAATGTTGAAAATTATTCTTTCCCATTTTTCCAGATCTCGATACGTTGATTACAAGATTTTTGCAACTAAACAGTCCATTTTTAATTTTTGGGTCTAATTTGCCTTGCGGTTCTTAAAGACAAATATTCAGCTGTGTAAACAGTAAATCACTCATACTTATCACTGGCATTAACATATATGAATGTGTCACTGCATTCACTGATTGGACAACCAACTCCATCTTTTTTTCACCCTGAAATGATAAAGTGTGGTGTGCAAGCAACTCTTTCATGGAAACTGACTGATCAGCATTATAAACAGCACCCGGTGATAAAAGCAAGTTTCACCTTTACGTCAGCTGTGAATTTCTCTATAGCACTGTCTATCATGGCAGCTGCTGTACACATTTGCGTGATGTTAACTTGGTAATTTTGTGACCTCCTACTCTGTACAATTTCTTGAACCTGCATAGCCAGGTCAACAAGCCTGGAAATTAGCAATATTCATGTCAGATGCAGTTTGGAGGGCCCAGTCTCATATATCTCCATCGGTAATGGTGCATAGCCTCTAACAAGCAGTTCTAAATCTTCTGAACAGTTTTTCATTCAGATGGTTTCAGGTTTCCATTTGGCGCATATTTCTTACTTCATGTAATTCATTCTTCCATTTTTACAGTTCACACTCTGATTTTACGAAACAAAAACACCTTTGCACAGCGCGTAACTTCAAGTGTTTTTTCGTCCTTTGTTTAACCAATATTTCACTGCCTTTTCTTTGTCGCTGAAAGCTGTTGCAGTACGTGCTTTTTTAGGCTTGGAAGGTATTCTTCTTCAGAAGTGTTACTGGCACAACTGACATCGTCCGAACCACAATTCATGGAATCATCAGAGTTATTTCCTATTTCTTATAACATATCCACAATATCAAATGAAATGTTAATATCATTTGAATGAATATGAAGGAAATCGAGTAACAAATGGCACATATGTATGTCTTCAGGAGAAGTAGGTGATTTTGGCTGGAAACAATGTTCTTCAGATTTCATCATTGTTAAATTGAGAATGTTAATTGGATTCCACATTACTGTAAAACTGGAAGATAAAAAAAGGTGCTATTAGCAGGCATGCCTTATGAAAGCACAATAAATATTAATTCAGCTTTATCTGTAGTGACAATGCTTACCAATACTGCAAAAAGCAACTGATAATTTGTAACAGATGTTACTTAAGAGGCTGAGAGAATAATAACAATGTACTGCAGTGTCAGAGAAACTGTCAACGAATCGTAACCTGAGACATCCTTTACAAATTACAATCGGGTTGTGTTGTGTTTCCTGTTTACAAATGTACCATCAACCTCGGCTGAGTGTGTGCCTAGTTGCACATGCACAATTGCCACAGCGCCATCAGGGCTGTACATTTCTACCGCCACCTGGCGCACTATGAATTTGGCAATTTTCACTTTTTTTTTATACTTGCAGTGCCTCTTAGCAGCTAAAATTTTGACGGTGCATTTCTTTCATTGTATTCTTCCTGTGTAAAAATTTCAGGGTAGCTTTCGATATGTCTTATTGGACCATTCCTTTGTTAGTGTCACTGATGAAAAATCATGCTCTGCTACCAATACAGACAACGCCAGGGAGAAAGGTATTATCAAACTGCTAATAGGATATGGATTGACTGAGGAACAAGCCAGTGAAGTGATTATGTGTCAATTTTCAAATGCTTTCAAATATGGAGTAGAGAAAAGACAGACCAAGTGATCCATGATAAAACACTGGGACCATCCACCAATTAGCCAGCATTCGTAGTGCGTGTCACCAGCTGAACAACAGATAATCCGGGAGGAAGTGGAGAAGATGCTGTATGTGACATCAGTGAACCTTCAGAAAGTTCTTGGTCCTCTACGAAGATCCTTGTGAAAAAGAAAAACAGCACGTGGCATTACTGTGTCAACTACCACTGACTGAACAAAATCAGAAAGATATCAATCCAGTGCTGTGCATTGATGACACCATGGACTGTTAAAAGGAGCAAAGTATTTCTCAACTATGGGCATGCAATCAGGCTGCCAGCAAATTGAGGCTGATGAGGATGATAGAGAAAACAACTGTAATCATAACTATTGACACTTGTAAGTTCAGTGTTATGCTGTGTGGACTATGTAAGGCTCCAGGCGCCTTTGAATGTATGATGGACAACGTGCTTTGACACCATAAATGGACAATATGTCTTTGCTATTGCATGACGTTGTTTTCTTACAGACATCCTAAGAACATCTAAGCCTCCTGACAACAGTGTTGAAGTGTGTTCATACTGTGAGTCTCTGCCTGAATCCAAAAAGTACCTCTTCGTCAGCCAAGAAATAAAAATCTTGAGGCACCTAGTGAGGGGTGATGAAATCCATCCATATCCAGAGAAAATAAGAGCAATTACAATTTTCCAATGCCTTAGCACATTCATCATGTGAGAAGTTTTCTTGGATGTACTCATACTACCAGTGGTACATAAACAACTTCTGTAGCAAGATATGTTTCTTGTAAGAACTATTGCAGGGAGATGCCAAATTTTCCTGGAATGAGGTGCAAGAAAGATCTTTCCTTGTCCTTATGGATAGTTCTAACATTGTACAATGAGAATGCCAAGACAAAACTTGACACAAAGCTAGCAGCTTTGGGATAGAGGCAGTTCTAAAACAAATTTAGGAAGTCCTGAAAAGGCAACAGCTCAAACTTCCAGAGTATTCCCCAAGTACAATTAAGAAACGCTGCCTTGTGGTTGTCTATCATCACCAAGTTGCAACCACATTTAATTGGTAAACCATCCATCATTGTGACACATCACCATTCTCTACACTGGCTGACTACCCTGAAGGACCCGTCAGGTCGACTAGCAAGATGAGCACTGAAGCTCCAGGTAAATGACATTGCAATGGAATACAAAAACGGTTGCAAGCATAAGGAAACTGACTGCCCTTCAGGCAATCCTTTGGCAGATCACAGTAGTGTGGACAATATTTCTGTCAAGCTACATTAAATGACATTGCTGCTGAACTGAGGGAAGATCCAGCATTACTGAAAACCATATAAATCTTTAAGGATGAGGAACTGACCAAAAGGAGGATTCCAGTTAATGAATGGAACATTATACATCTGCTGGTGAGGAAATGTTTGCTTGTTACAGCTCATCTGCAGCCAGCTTTCCTGAAGTATATCCATGACATTCCAATATCTAGTCACCTGGGATTCTTGAAGATTCCAGATCGAATCAGACACAGGTATCACTGGCCTGGTCTCTAGTGATCCATTAAAACACTATGTGAGCCACTACAATGACAGGGCACATGCTCTGAGGCACCTAGTACCAATCCCGCCCTTGGCAGCACCATTCTACTGAATTAGAATTGACTTCTTGGGGACTTTCCTGAAGTCGACAAATTGGAATCGATGGATAGCAGCCTAAACTGTCTACCTCACTTGTTATGCTGTCACCAAAGCTGTATTGACTCCTGAAGCTACAGAAAATCCTAAGTTCCTTGTACAAGACGTCATTTTTGAAACATTGAGCATTCCATGCGATGATCTCTGATAATGAAAATGTTTTCCATTCATGACAAATATCGAAAATAATTTCAGATTGCAACATCACCCACAGGATGACAACTGCCTCCCAGCCACAGATGAATGGCCTCACGGAATGCTTTAATAAGATATTGACAGACATACTCTCAATGTACGTTAAACACAAAGACTGGGATGCAATATTGTCAGTCCTGACATTCACTTATAAACACGATGGAGTAAGACCCTACAGACTTCACTCTGTCCTTCCTGCTCCACAATCACGAAGCTGAGGCAACAATGGATACACTGTTCCTGTTTCATCCAGATGATACTCAGAATGACAACATTAAAGCCTCATCACCAGGACCAAAGAAGCAAGGCAACTGGCTTGTGTACAGACCTTGGATGCCCAGGAGAAAGACTGAGAACACTATAAGGTCCATCACTTGCCAGTGAGACACAGTTGGAGTCTTGGTATGGATTTTTTAGCCTGTATGGAAAGTAGGACTCTGAGCTACATCTCATCCTTTGACACTTGTCAGATGTCATTTACGAAGTCTAAGATTACAAGCCTTCATCAAGATGACAAAGTGCTGAGACATTGTCAATGTCCTCCATATGATGCCCTACTACAGTCCAAATGCAGACTGCAATGGAAAGTTCAAGGAAACTCAAGGCCCACTGTACTGACAGAAGCTTCAACAGGAAGGGCTACCATTGATGATCATTCTACTGGAGAGGATGTACCAACATGACCAGAACACGAGGATCCACCAGGGCTGCCATTGAGAGGACCGTCAACACGATCCAGATCTAAAGTGCTACTGTTGGTTCCAATGAGGGCATCTGAAACAGCAGGTCACTGGTCCTGGACAGGAAGCTATGCTGCAAGCTCTGGTGCCATTAGTGTGGAGTAGTGGTCAGCGTCACTGGATGATGTACTGTGGGTCTGGTTCGAAGTCGACTGCCCGTAATTATTTATTATTTCATATTTATCATTTCTGGAAGGTGTCTGAAAGTTTTATGCTTGTTATGTTTGTATATTTGGAAGGTTCAGTAGTTGTACAAATACTAGAAATTAGGCACACATATATAAGTGCACTCTCCTTCCAGAGATCTGGTCGGTTCTGTTCTGGCTGGACACCGGTATCAGTAATAAATGTGTTTTCATCGTTAAGTGTTGTATTTCACTGACGACCCTGCCTTCAGATATAGACTTGATTGTTGTTTCAATGGGACAATATTAACTCCTCTTTCATCTACACCACCTTACTGGGTCATTCCACATCAGTTCAACCAGGGGCTCCAGCTCATAGTCTCAGATTTGACTGAAATTCAGTACACAAAATCTACCATGTGTGGAACACTTGTGTGCAAAGTATTAGTTTCCCCTGCCAATTAGTTCCAGAATTATGACTTGTGAAAGAAGGTGGCGTGACCCGGAAATTGCAACCCGCATCTGGCAATCTATCTTCAGACCCAACTTCAGGTCTTAATAACTTTGGAACTATTCCACACAGTCCAGTGAAATTTTTACAACCCAGTAACATCAATTTAGAGAACACACTCTGTGAATCAAAACACCAACAACATATTTCTGAGGGAAAATAAAAAATTCCAAAAGTGATTAAAAAAATGTAATATGTTAAAAGGTACATATTGTAGGTGGCCTCTATACCAAATATAATTCACTCAAAAAGGGTATAAATTTTTTTGTGGTAAGCTTAATGTGGCCTAAACACGCACAGAACTCATCATGCCCATATCACTCACAAAAACTGAGTTACATGCACACGAAAATACAAAAATTTGAAAAATTACCTGAAAAACATGGATTTTTGAAGTGTGGTAGCACAAAAGGGACAAGTGGTATCCAAGCCAAATTTCATACACTGCATAAGTAGACCATAATGATATATATCTCAAAATTTCAACATGTTATTGCAGGACATTTGTGTACAATGGAAGTTGACAGATGTATTTGGTGATGTGGCCATTGTTCCACAACACAATTTTGTAAAAACATATCGTAAACTGTTCTGCCTCTTCTTATCCTCTCCCACAACTGTTTAACCACTAAGCAACAACATATAGATGGATTAACACGACCTATCATTAATGTTTACTGCACCTTAAGTGCTAAAAACCAGTCGACTGTGCTTTGAACAGAAGTTCTCCCACACTTTAGCTACTGTACTCTCTACATGGAGTGGCAAATTGTACTGTCTTCCTGACACTGTGGTAGGCACTGGAACTGTCATAAGAATATGTTCAAAAGGAATCCAACATCTGTCTGCCAAATGTGGCCAATGAAATGATCTTGCTGGTCCTGCTGGTGCCATGAAGTTCACAAATACATAACCTTCTGCTTCACAGCACTCTGCAACACATCCTAAGTACCATTTGTCATCATAAACAGTAATAACATAGCAACCTGGTTGTATGTTGCTGCTTTTGCTTCTGAATCCTGAGTCAGACACACTGTGAAGACACATGTTGCGCATGAACCTATAGTTATAACCAGACAGTCTGCTCATCTGCACATTGTCAGAGTCCGCTGGAGAGAAGTGATGATGGCTCCTTGTGCCCGCAACAGTTTTAATGTGTTCTAGTCTGCTTTTTAGCAACTCTTTGACAGATTTCACCTCATCTTTTGAAACATAGAATGACTGTATGCCAGAGATATTTTTCTGTATCCAGGTAAATAACTGAAGAGGTGTTAGAATGTGACCTTCTGTAGGGTGCTGCAGACTAGCTCGTGATGCCATGAGCTTAATGGTAGCACCAGTACCATCACATACATTTTTACCATGACTTGTTGCGAAAAAATTCCATTCTGCGTGAATCTGAAAATCATGGTAATGCATGCATAAATTTTTGAGATTTTTACAGTTTTTGAACTGACTAGCTGCCCCATCACTGAAGTATTTCGCAAAATGTATGTGAGGCAGCTTGTTTTTCACATATGCCATGACAGTGTGAATGTGGGCATGAACTGTAATGGCATCATGAATTAAACAGTCACTAAAAACGCACAGGTTCATGACAGACACATCACATGATTTACCTCTATAGTAAATCGCAAATGCCTGGAGAGTTGCTTGGCTGTTGTCCCATTGATGTCCTTGGATGGCATCTTGAACTATAAATACATAATTTTCAGAAAAGTCTAGTATTACTATAACTTAAAAAAACTGGAGATAAGCTGATTGTGTTGTTGCTGTGAAGCTGTGTGTGGTCAGTTTGTCCGTTTTTTGACAACACATTTCAACAAAATCTTCCACTGTACTTTGCTTTGTTTCAAGACTTGTGCGATCCATGTGTGTCCATTGTTTATAAAAAACTAGTTCATCATCCATAAGGAGTTCACCATACAGTTTGTTATACATGTGTTCTGCAAGATTTGCCTTGCCAGGACACTTTTCACACCTGTGTATCATGCACTGGTAGGAACTGATGTCACACTCTAGCAGTTTAATTGCACCTTTGTAATCCAGACCAAAATCCTTTATAGCAGCAAACATCAGCTTAGCATTTTGATGGGTCTCACATACACAAACATTGTGTGTGCTCCTTGCACTTACAGGCACAACCCATTTTGGCCGAAGATTGAAAAAAGATGATAAACCTACTTTGGTATTGGGATACTTTTCCTTGAATTCTACATATAGTTCTGATATGTTGCATAGCAACAGTCTTTTTTGCATCTGTACATGTACATTTCGCATTTTCACCGTTACATAGTCTTTTTTTCCAGGCATTATTCGGCTGTAGTCATTATTCTCATAAAACTCCGACACTAGCACCTTTATTTCTGAACTCAATTGCTTACCCTGGGCCTGCTGAAGTTGTGGAAGCACTCCTTGGGTTGCTTTTATTTTCCTAGCTTGCTTTACCATATATGTAGAAACAATGAATTCCTTTGCCGTTTAGTCAATAGACCAGCTGGAAGGTGCAAAGGTAAGAATAGCTACTTTTTTCTGGCATGTGGATATGGCACATATTTCTTTCAAATCATGCACAATTTTGTCCAAATCAGAGCATTTCTGGCATGATTTCTGTTCCTTTGGAGCAGATAGTTCTTCCTCTTCCACAATTGGTGTGTCAGCTATTTTGTGTTTTAATTCCATTTGAGCTTCTTGTAGTTTTCTTCTACCATAGCTGGGCCGTCTCTTTTCCCAACTTTGTGTGTCTTCATTGGAGACAAACCAAGAGCAGTCACTGAAGTATTTAATTGCTCATCCGCTGTGGTTGTAGGCAGCTGATACTCTTTGTCACTGTCATGTAAATTATCAGAATATTCTACATTTTTTAGCAGTGTAACACACCTGGAACATAACTTTTGTCCTGGTTTCATGTTAAGTCCCATGCAATGATTCAGTTTCAATACTGATTTTATATCAATTTCTCTGAGGCTACACATCACTGTCTTCTTATGAATCTGAAATGGATCAAAACAACTTCTTCGTAGGAAGGAATACTTATCCAGAAACACTTTCATATGATGATAACAAACGCTAAAGTTTCCTGGAACTGTACTTCTTGTGCCCACATCGTGTATCCCAGATCTCCATAGCAACAAATCTTGGTCCGATTATCCAGATCATACAGTACAAAGCGAATGCCACATTTTGTTCCATATGTTGTTTTATGACATTCAGATGCTTGTGCTCTACCAATACTGCGCCAGCGTGGTCGAGCAGTTCTAGGCGCTACAGTCTGGAACCGCGCGATCGCTGCGGTTGCAGGTTCGAATCCTGCTTCGGGCATGGATGTGTGTGATGTCCTTAGATTAGTTAGGTTTAAGTAGTTCTAAGTTCTAGGGGACTGATGACCTCAGAAGTTAAGTCCCATAGTGCTTAGAGCCAATACTGCAACTTGTTTGAACAAGAGCACCACTAGTACACTCTTCTGCCTCCATACTGACTTTCCACAACAGTACTGGCCAGTCTGAAGTAGAATCTTAAAAACATGAGTAACCTGTAATTGTTGCTTGTTTCCTTTGTTGTTCCTGCCTAACAATGACTCATTCTGTGCCTGAAAACTACCATTGTTTAACTTTCTGTTGCCTAATGGTTTCCAACAATTGCTGCAGCTTTATCTGAAACAAGCTGTCTGCATCATCACTATTACTTCTTAAATCATGTTAAAAGAAACGTAACCAAATACATCTCTGTCAACTTTTATTGTACACAAATGCCTTGCAATAACAAGTTGAAATTTTGCCACATATTATATTATGGTCTACTTATGCAATGTTTGAAATTTGGCTTGGATATCACTTGTCCCTTTTGTGCTACCACACTTCAAAAATCCATGTTTTTCAGGTAATTTTTCAAATTTTTGTATTTTCGTGTGCATGTAACTCAGTTTTTGTGAGTGATATGGGCATGATGAGTTCTGTGTGTGTTTAGGCCACATTAAGCTTACCACAAAAAAATTTATACCCTTTTTGAGTGAATTATATTTGGTATAGAGGGCACCTACAATATGTACCTTTTAACATATTACATTTTTTTAATCACTTTTGGAATTTTTTATTTTCCCTCAGAAATATGTTGTTGGTGTTTTGATTCACAGAGTGTGTTCTCTAAATTGATGTTACTGGGTTGTAAAAATTTCACTGGACTGTGTGGAATAGTTCCAAAGTTATTAAGACCTGAAGTTGGGTCTGAAGATAGATTGCCAGATGTGGGTTGCAATTTCCGGGTCACGCCACCTTCTTCCACAAGCCATAATTCTGGAACTAATTGGCAGGGGAACTTAAAATTATGTACATGGGTGTGCTAAATTTCAGCCAAATCTGAGACTGTCAGCTGGAACATTTTCTCAAATTGGTTGAATTGACATAGAATGACCCTACTGTCAGATCCTAAGGCTCTGAAAATATTGCCCCAAAGTAGTTAAGTTTCTATAACCCTTATTATTTGGTCAAGCTGAAGTTTACTCAGTCCATTACTCCCAACATTCTTTCAGCAGCACCAGTACACAATCATCCCTGAAACTTGTAAATGTCAGTATGGCTTCCAATTCATTAGCCACAGCACTCAAGGCTGCAAGGGTCCAAAGATTTTGGTAACACATCAGCAGTGCTAAAGCTTGGCAGAGATAGGGCCATGGCAGTCCCAGGTCCAATTTCTGAGCCTAGAATCACCACCATCGCTACCACTACTAGTTTGCATGGCAGCAGTCCTCAAGTAAATACTGTCCTTTAGCAGTCAGTCTGTCTTTGCTTGATTTGTAATATATCCAAGTCATGCCTAGAGTGCTGTAGACACTGAATCCCCACACTGTCTACAGTGGGGGATGTAGAGTAGCCCAACACTACTTGTCCCCACAAACTGCCCTATCAAGAAAGTTGCCTTATGGATACCAAGTGTTGCAAGACACGAATGTCTGGTTTGGACACTTGGATATCCCAACATTAGTCTACTTAATCCTTCTAAAATGTAATTAAAAACCTATCAGCCAGTTCATGGAAGCCCTGTCTCAAGTTATGTGCACAGAAAGACCAATCGCAAAAAGCAAAAGTATGGTCACGAGAAGTGAATAAATTTTATTTGAGAACAAAATTATCAGTTACATAAAAACAAAATATGGAGAAAACAGTTGTTTTTTTAAAATTGGTTTATGTCAATCTGAACAGGACAGATCCAAAAATATGTAAGCTTCCGTTACTTACTTCCCCACTTTATCTCTGTCAGACACACATCCTCTCCTTGTTCACAAGTCTTTATGGTGTTGAGGCACTTCTCTCCATTTGTCTCCTGTGATGTGCACACATAACATTCAAGACTTTCACCTGTGAGGGAATAAACAAACAAATAAAATAAATAACTAAAATATGTCATAAAGTTTCCTAATCCAATCAGTATGATGCGGCTAAAGATAAGATTGATTTAAAACAGAAAAATCGTAATTCTCAGCTGAAAAACCTATTCTAATAAGTGTTGCAGACCAATACCAATAGAGAAATAACGAGTTACGAATGAAGAATTAAATTTATAAGATCATTATTCTAAATAATTTCTTTGTATTCACAAATATTCATAACAGAAAATAAAATTGCATGAACTGTAAATACTTAATAGAGAACTTTATTATCACTTATCAAATGACGTTTACTTCATAGCCCACTTGAAAATGAACAGATAATTTACACCAATGTTATGAACACATTCTTCATACCTAAACACAAATCTAGTGAATAATCAACCCATTCAGTCCATCATTACACAGGCTGAACCTGAACTCACCAAAACAATTTTGGAGGTTGTTCAAGGATATCTCCTGAGTACTTTAATGTAAGGGACCCATGGTCTCTGTGGCTCGTTACAGAGTAAACACATTTGATTTGATTTTGTATTTCCACTTACCATTACATCTCTGCTGCATAAAAATATCTGCACAACACTGCAAATGTTGACAGTATAAGCTGTGTGTATTTTGGAAGAAAAAAAAATTGTTTGTTTCATTCATGGTAATCGCTGCTGACTACAGTACTTCCTGCTTTATTCTTCATCCTTAATTTTGCATTCAAAAATGTTCAAATATGTGTGAAATCTTATGGGACTTAACTGCTAAGGTCATGAGTCCCTAAGCTTACACACTACTTAACCTAAATTATGCTAAGAACAAACACACACACCCATGCCTGAGGGAGGACTCGAACCTCCGTCGGGACCAGCCGCACAGTCCACGACTGCAGTGCATGAGACTGCTCGGGTAATCCCGCATGGCAATTTTGCATTCAGTACTGTTCAGTCCTGTTTGTCTTGGTTTAATTTTTCCAGCAGTGTTAGTTGCACATTAAAAGTTATTCACTGCAGTACGAATAGGTTTCCTAGGAAGAGTTGGTCAATATACACCTAACGTATAGATCCACTGAATGCAATAGAAGAGCAACACTACAAAGCTTTGCTGAGCTCTTCTTGCAGCAACAGCAATCAAATCCTGGTGTCTTACGTTCTAAATTTTTGTTAAAAATGGAGGGAGAATTTCTTCAGGTTCTGGGCTAAGATGCCATGGCATTACATTGTAAATGAGATCTCGACACCGACCAGCATGATGAGCTACTACAAATACCGTTCTCATGAGGAGAAGCTGATGAGACTAATGTTAATTCCTCTGCTTTCGATATACTCTTGCAAGCATGAAAAAACCTGGAACTACATTTACCAGATGCAATATTAGTAGAATACTGCACCACTGTATGGGAATATTTTTGTGAAGCTCCGACACACAGTTTCATACAGCAATTAGCAAGCATATTTTATTTTTCCAAAATGTTCCTCATAAGACCCATACTATCATGGTTTCTTACTTTCCTTCAATGAACCACAAGGTTTAGGACAAGGTGGTGCCAAAAGCTTTAGTTTTTCAATGTGAGATCTGAATTAATTTATTGTACACTACAGTGATACAGTCATTACCAGTAAGCTTCTTGTGTTCACCTTTCTTCCCACCTTGGCAAGGACTCCACGACAGCTGGGGGAGGACAGGCAGGTCTTTTTAAAGTTACAATAACTTAATTTCTGATCCTTGTGGTCCGAGATCAACAGTAATGTTTCCCTTTTTTTATTGTATTTTTCAATCAATTAACCTTCCCTCCCATTTACAGGGTGACACTTACTGAACTAGGTGAAATAAAATTGTTATAACTTCTGAACAGTTTTTGTTAGGACGTTCACACAGCGTGGTTGGCCACGGGACATGATAAGAATTAGCATGTGCATTGTAGTTTGGTTTAACAACGAAGCCCACTTTCATTTGGATGGGTTTGTCAATAACAAAAACTGTCGCATTTGGGGGACTGAGAATCTGCGATTTGTGATCAAGAAGTCTCTTCACTCTCAACAGGTGTCTGTGTGGAGTGCAATGTCCAGTTACGGAATAATTGGTGCGATATTTCTAGATGGCACAGAGACTACCGAATGGTACGTGAAGGTTTTGGAAGATTGATTTCATCCTCATCATCCAAAGTGACCCTGATTTTGACAAGATGTGGTTCATACAAGACAGAGCTCAACCCCATCGAAGCAGGAGAATGTTTGATGTCCTGGAGGAGTACTTTGAGGACAGCCATTGGCATCGGCATCGACTGGCTGCCATACTCTCCAGATCTGAACACATGTCACTCCTTTTTGTGGGGCTACAGTAAAGACAAAGTGTACAGTGACAACACCAAAACCATTGCTGAGCTGAAAACAGCCATTCAGGAGGTCATCAACAGCACTGATGTTCCAACACTTCAGAATTTCGCTATTTCTCTGCGCCACATCACTGCCAAAGATGGCAGGCATATCGAACATGTCATAACCTAAATCTGAGTATCTGTAGTGACATTTACATGTTGAATACAGTGTGTGCACACCATAGTTTACATTTTATTCAAATAGTTCAATAATTGTCACCCTGTACTAAGTTCTTTTGGTGAGAAGATGGCAACAAAGCTTGATGACACGTATGTTGGTGGTATTTAATCTGCAGGATGGATGGGAGAAGAGACCACAAGATTCTTTAAATTACCAGAACACACTCCCTGATAAGCACAGTCCCATCACAAAGGATACATATTTATAAACAGAGGAAACAGCAGACTCAATTTTGTTGACTGTGACATCTTATTTTTGTTGTAAGCATTTTCAGTGGTAAAGTGAAAAATGTAATTAACAGGATTTGAACATTGTTTTTGTCTCAACAAACAGTACACATTTAATCACCTTTATTCCCTGGACCTTTTTCTACTTTCAACAAATCAAAAAGTCTCTCTTCCACAGTGGATATTTGTCCAAATATTTTAGGCAAATATCTGGGGTTGCATCTGCCACACTTAACATACATGCTGCTTACCCATAGTTCCTAAATTAGTATGACCTTTACAAGTTAAGGTCGGCCACATTCTTGGCTTTTGAAACAACATGGTTACTTACATATAAATGAATTTTAGGATGATGAATGCTCTCCTAAGACAATATTTATCCAGATAGTAAGCTTCTCTAAGGAGTTAAAGAGAAAGAAAATTCATATGGAAATCATTTATTAGCTCACCAATTATTAACTATTTTTTTTCAAAGATGTGCAACAATAAAGAATCAGTGTCATAAAAGTCTGACATTTGTGATTATAACCCACAGGTTACTTTTGTCTGTACATCATCAGTCGCAACTAAACTGTTAATCAAACAAGAAAGTCTTTAGGTATAAGATGAGAAGGAAACTGCTGTGAAAAAAATCAGGACTGTAGAATAGCGGGTCAAACATCATTCAGCCAAACTCTTGCAGAAAATATGTTTTGTACTGAGCTGTATGTGGACAAGTAGTGCCATGTATCAATGCTACAAATTTAACTTAGCATCCCACTCCTTTTTTTCTGACTGGCACAAAATTTTAGTATTTCACAAAAACAGTCCAGTGTTTAATGTTTCACTTCCAAGCAGGAAGTCGATCAGCAAAATGTCCTTCATGTTTTTGAAACACCATTAACACCCTTTCCATGCTGACACCACTTCCTAGAACTCATTTCTTACACAGAGATCCTTACTGAGGTGCCAACAGAATGAGCTATGCTTGGTACTTGACAAAAAATGAGCAATCCAGTGTTCTTGCCAACATTTTGATTTATAGAAAATTGCCTGCACTACAACTCACTACCTAGCTGCTCAATACGCCTGTGCCATACAACAGGCAGAACAAACAAATTTCAATCAACATTACATTCTTTACAATGAAAATTTTACCACTCATTTAATATCTTTGCAACCCTATATACCCACATGTCAATCAATACACATCAAGTTATTGTAGACAAATTTCTGTGGAGGGTGAAAAAGTAAGAAAGAAGTACTAAAAAAACTAAATTCCATCCAAACAGGCCCCTGAACCCCAACAGTACCAAGTGCCCGGAGGTGTCAGCAGGTGTGTATATCACCTGATGGAACATCAGTCACGAGAGACAGTTGAAGAGCATATCAATTCCAATCTAAAAGCCCATTCTACAAAGCAAGCATGGGGCATTTCACAGTACTTTCAGTAGGCACTTGACATCTGAAAGTTAGACTTACCATTCCTCCTGTTGTTTAATAGCTGCCACAGAGCTTTTAATTTCCAGTTATGCCTACTCATGTGAGACAGTATTATCAGCACCTGACAAGTATTTAAAAAGGGGCCTCATTGTGTGTCTCGAACAGTCTGGCTGGTTGGATCCTGCAATATCTAGATTTGATGAGCATTCAAATGTGACAGTGGCCTGACGGTGGACTGCATGAGTGTTGAGGGCAGGTATATGCATCATGAAGGTTCTTTTTATTTATTTATTTATTTATTTATTTATTTATTGTTCCGTGAGACCAAATTAAGGAGAAGTCTCCATGGTCATGGAACGAGTCAATACATGAAATTATAACACGATATTAGAAACAGATAAAATGAAATATAAAAAAACATATTCAGGTGACAAGTCGTAAGTTTAAATGAAGAAAATCAACAATGTAACACTGGAATTTGCTTAATTTTTTAGCTCTTCCAGGAGCTCCTCGACAGAATAGAAGGAGTCAGCCATGAGGAAACTCTTCTGTTTAGACTTAAAAGAGTTTGGGCTACTGCTAAGATTTTTGAGTTCTTGTGGTAGCTTATTGAAAATGGATGCAGCAGAATACTGCACTCCTTTCTGCACAAGAGTCAAGGAAGTGCATTCCACATGCAGATTTGATTTCTGCCTAGTATTAACTGAGTGAAAGCTGCTAACTCTTGGGAATAAGCTAATATTGCTAACAGCAAACGACATTAAAGAAAATATATACTGTGAGGGCACTGTCAGAATTCCCAGATTTTTGAATAGGGGTCGACAAGACGTTCTCGAACTTACACCACATATAGCTCGAACAGCCCGTTTTTGAGCCAAAAATACCCTTTTTGAATCAGAAGAATTACCCCAAACAATAATACCATACGACATAAGCGTATGAAAATATGCGAAGTAGACTACTTTTCGTGTTGAAGTGTCACTTATTTCAGATACTGTTCTAATGGTAAATAAAGCAGCATTTAGCTTCTGAGCAAGATCCTGGACATGGGCTTTCCACAACAGCTTACTATCTATCCGAACACCTAGGAATTTGAACTGTTCCGTCTCGCTTATAATATGCCTATTCTGTCTGATCAAAATATCGGTTTTTGTTGAATTGTGAGTTAGAAACTGTAAAAACTGAGTCTTACTGTGATTTAGCATCAAATTATTTTCCACAAGCCACGAACTTATTTCATGAACTACATTATTTGTTACTGTTTCAATATTACACACAAGATCCTTCACTATCAAGCTGGTGTCATCAGCAAACAGAAATATTTTTGAATCACCTGTAATACTAGAAGGCATATCATTTATATAAATAAGAAACAGCAGTGGCCCCAGCACTGACACTTGGGGAATGCCCCACTTAACAGTGCCCCATTGGGACTGAACATCACTACCACTCTCAATATTGCGGAGAATTACCCTCTGCTTTCTGTTCTTAAAGTAAGAGGCGAACCAATTGTAAGCTACTCCCCTTACTCCATAATGTTCCAACTTCTGCAGTAATATTTTGTGGTCAACACAGTTAAAAGCCTTCGTTAAATCAAAGAAAACACCTAGCGTTCGGAACCTTCTATTTAATCCGTCCAAAACCTCACATAGAAAAGAGAATATAGCATTTTCAGTTGTTAAACCATTTCTAAAACCAAACTGAACATTTGACAGCAAATTATGTGAATTTAAATGTTCCAGTAACCTTGTATATACAACCTTCTCGATAACTTTAGCAAACACCAATGGCATAGAAATAGGTCTAAAATTGTCAACATTATGAATGTCTCCCTTTTTATAAAGTGGCTTCACTACCGAGTACTTTAATCGGTCAGGAAACCGACCACTCCTAAAGGAAAAGTTACAGATATGGCTGAGAACTGGGCTAACATACATAGAACAATACTTCAGTATTCTGCTAGATACCCCGTCATATCCATGAGAGTTCTTGGTCTTTAGTGATTTAATTATTAACTCAATCTCCCTCTTGTCAGTATCATGGAGGAGCATTTCAGGTAACAGTCTCGGAAAACTTTTTTCTAAGAGCGCTATATGATTCCCTGTTGGGACTAAGTTTCTATTTAGCTCACCTGCTATATTCAGAAAGTGATTATTAAATACTGTACATATATGCGACTTATCACTAACACGGACATTCCCACTACGCACTGATTCTATATCCTCGACCTGTCTCTGCAGACCAGCAACTCTCTTTACGACTGACCATATGGTTTTAATTTTATCCTGAGACTTAGCTATTCTATCTGCATACCACATACTTTTTGCCTTCCTAATAACATTTTTAAGCACCTTACAATACTGTTTGTAATGGGCTGCTGCATTTAGATTTTGACTGTTTCTAACGTTTTGATATAATTGCACCTTTGTTCTACAAGATATTCTTATCCCTCTAGTCAGCCACCCAGGCTGCCTGTTTTAAACGTTCTAACGGAAAGCAACTTTCAAAGAGCATGAGAAAAGTCTTGAGAAAAGCATTATATTTATTGTCTACTGTATCAGCGCTATAAACATCTTGCCACTCTTGTTCCTTTATAAGGTCTCTACAGCAACTGCATCAGCTTTCCTGAACAGCTGATGACTATATTTAACACATGTTGCAGCACAAAAATCGTTTAAAGTTAAAATTTGTGCATCATGATCTGAAAGGCCATTCACCTTTTTGCTAACAGAATGCCCTTCTAGTAATGAGGAATGAACAAAAATGTTGTCTATGGTTGTTCTACTGTTCCCTTGCACTCTCGTTGGAAAGAATACGGTTTGCATAAGATTATATGAATTAAAGAGGTCTACCAGCATCCGCTTCCTTGCACAATCACTTATACAATTAATATTGAAGTCACCACATACAACTAACTTTTTGTATTTCCTATAAAGTGAACCAAGAACCTTCTCTAGCTTTAGCAAAAATGTTGTGAAATCGGAGTCTGGGGATCTATAAATAACAACAGTTAGAAGTTTAGCTCCATTAAATTTAACCACACCTGCACTACATTCAAACACTTTTTCAGTGCAGTACTTTGAAACATCAATTGACTCAAATGGGATGCCGTTTTTCACATACATGGCTACTCCCCCACACCGCAAAGAGCTCCTCGAAAAGCTGCCAGCCAACCTGTATCCTGGTAAAGGAAGCCTCTGAATTATCTCCTTATTTAAGAAGTGTTCAGATATACCAATAATTTCAGAGTCAACATCTATAAGCAGTTCACTAACTTTACTCTAATACCTTGTATATTTTGATGAAATATACTAATTCCCTCATTACTCGGATACCTAAGCTTTGTCAAAAGTGATTCCCTTGTTAGAGAGACTTCCCTTAAGCAGGAATACCTATCAGCTGACTTCAATCTAAAAAAGGTGCAGCTCTAACACCCACTACTGCAGGAATTTTCCCAAGAGTGATCCCACCAACCCCACCTATGCTGTCACCTATAAGCTTTGCCAACCTCCCCTTCCCATACCTGTTGACGTGCAGGCCATGTCTAGTGAAACCCATCCTGCTGATAGACTCCACCGACACCACTGAAATGTGACCCATGCTTTCTGTCATCAGCGCACCCCCAAGTCTCATGTTATTACGCCTGACGGCTGTATTAAGATGAGGCCGAACGTGACGCTGAAACAATTCCACGAAATGCACATTCGTGTTGCCAGTCTGAGTGGCTATCTTTTCCAGGTCACCATCTATGTTATACTCCCCATCCCTATCAATACTATTACCAGCCCCACCCACAATCACTACCTGATCCTCTTTAGTAAAATCCCTACATAACCCCCCTATGTTAACAGTCACCTGAGCCAACCCTGCATTAGGCTTCACAATGCTGGTGACCTGGTACTCACTCCCCAGCACTTCCTGCAACTGCTGGCCTACACCTCTGCCATGAGAACTACCTAACAGCAGAACCTTCTTCTTCCTCTTCAACATTGCAACTGTTCTAAGCACAGTAACTACTGAGGTCTGCTGCATACTTCCTACATCTACAGCTACTAGAGATTCCTCTCCACTAGACTCTGACAGTTGGTCATATCTATTGTAAACACCAATGGTACAACTATCTGAAAATCTTCTGCTCCTAGCAGATCTCTTGCCAACAGCCAGCTCCCATTCCCCAACCCCCTTCTCCCTCCTCATCCTATCTAGCTCCTCCTGTGCGTTTTTCAACTGCACCTGAAGGGCACAGATCTTACGCTCCTGCTCCTCTATCAACTTACTCTTGCTACATAACCTGCAGTTCCAGGAGAGGATCTCACCAGAATGCCCACTGGCTTCCCCACTGCATTCCCCCCCAGTGAAAATACTTCGAACAAGTCTCACACCGCAATCCACTACTCACGAACCTACGGCAAAGCTCACACTTCTCACTCATGGTAAAATTTTACTTTTTCTAAGTTCCGCTACTACAATAAGAAGATGTTAAAAACCTGACTACAATAATCACAAACTTACTCTACAAGGGAAGTAACTACTATTATTAACAGTATTAATAAACAACAAATGTGAATATAACAAAAGACTAATACAGAAAGAGAATAAAACGTCTAATGACACAGTAACGAAGCTGAAAACAGTTCCCAAAAGGTTCTTCTGAAATTATTTCACCAGAAAACACCAAGAACACCGGTTGAAGACTACTAAAGTTCCTAAATAAACCACTATACACAAACAATTAATTAGTACTTAGCTTTCGATGCGCCGCTACAGCTGCAACTGGTCAGTGCGGAATGTAAACACAGGCAAGAGGTTAAGTTGCTCGATACGAAACAGTCACAAATATCAGGTCACAACACAAGAAAGGCAGAAGTGAATGAAGAAACCACTAATACGTCACTTATATAGTAAATATTATCACAAAAACCGTTAAAATATGTATCTGAAACCTAAAAATATATGAAAACTTAGAGAGCGATCTCACACGCAGTCACTCGCTTATGACGTCACCGACATCCATACAGCAACCTGGTCAACTACATATGACTGCCACAAGGGAGGACGATTGTATTGCACACCAAGCACATCGTTACCCCATCACATCTGCACCTACCATTCGAGAATAAGTAATAGACTTCCTGCAACATTCTGGGCTGTCCCACACCATGGGTTGGAGACCAGCAGCATACAGACAAGGGAATTACCAGCCTATGCATATGCTGCCATAACACTGCTAGACTGTCAACCATGCATTTGGAGTTGTGCCGTGTCTGTGAAGCTTGGGCTGCCGATGAATGGAATCACATTTGATTCTGCATTATTCTGGACAACCATCGTGAACAAGTATAGTGGTGACTTTTGGAGGAGTTCCATTATTTTGGAAAGGCACAGCGTTGTTAGTCGTGTCACAGTCCGGAAAGCCATCAGGTAGAACTTTAGATCATTGCTCGTAGTGACTGAGGGAATCCTGATGGCGCAACAACACATCCTCAACCTCCTGAATCCTCATGTATTCTCTCTCTTGTGACAGTATTGTGATGCAATTTTTCAACAGGATAATGGTTGTCCAAAAAACGGCATGTCTCTCCATGAACTATTGACATGTTGTTGAGGTGCCTCCATAGCCAAAAATATCCCCAGATCTGTCCCTGACAGTACGCTTGTGAAACCAGGATGGATGTCAACTGTGCCCCAGTGCCAGATTTTAGGATACCAAGGACGAGTTACAACAGTTGTGGGCCAACTTGCCAAAGAAGAGGATACAATGGCTTTACAACACCTTTCCTAAGTGAATCATTTTTTGCTTTCAGGTCATAGAAGGTGCAACATCTTAGCTCATACTGTCAAGTTATTTCTAAATTTCACTCAAATTTGTAATCACTGAAATAATATCACATTCCCTCTCAATCTGGGAAATTTCATTTCATTTCTCTGTCCCCTTCTGAGTGTTTCACTATATTTTCTTTCTTTGGCAGACAGTGCATTTATTCCATAATGAGCTTCACTGCTGACAATCATGTGCACTATGAAGTCAATGAAATGCATAAGGATCATAATACATGAAGAAGGACTGACCTCCATTGTGATTTCAAACATCTAACTCAGGTATACAAAGCTGCACAGCACTTCAGTATTAACATATTAACTGTTCACACAAATCAATTTGACATTGGACGTGGCAGCTGAATAGTGTGACCGTAAAGGCATTTCCCATTTACGGTCGCTTCATTTGCAAAGAAACATCAAATGTCTATGCAGTAACAGCACATTATTTAAAAATAAAATAAAGCTGTATACACCTGATAAACCTTTCATTTATTACATGAATTTTTTCAGAGAGAGTTTTTACACATTTTACGTGTACATTTCTAGTGCTCGTTATGAACCGTACTGTTGTGCAATATGTGTTAATCCTTGTATGACAGCCCTATCTTTTTTCTCCACTTTGATTCTGTCTGTTACACGTTCTGTGTAATTTACATTTTAGATATTCTTTGACTTACTCCACATCCCAGCATTACACAAGCATAAAAGGATATACCAAATTAAATAAATAGTTCAGCAGACATATATTTTTACAGTGCATATTTTATATTCTGATAAGATGTATCTGTTAGTTTAAATATTTTTCCATCCATCTTAGATAATAATCAGATGAGTGTGGTAACTATTTTGAATGTGTATGTGTGTGTGTGTGTGTGTGTGTGTGTGTGTGTGGAGAGAGAGAGAGAGAGAGAGAGAGAGAGAGAGAGAGAGAGAGACTGACTGCACTGTCGGCTGCATCAGAATAGAGTTTATCACTGTCAAAGTAATTGGTTGTTTGTTCACTGTATTACCACATCAAGCACTGGTGTACTAGAGAGAAGTACAGAATGAAAGATGCTTTAATGGACGGCTGGATTTGTTTCAAATTTTGATGTTAAAAAACACTCTGGTATTGCTCCATTTTGGGTAAAAGAGTGAGAAAACCACCTTTAATGGCTTGAGCATGTTCTTAGTATAGATGACGATACAGTGGTGAAGCCAGGCTACATAATGGTGTCCATGAAAAGAGGCACAAGGCCCCCTAAAACAGAGGTACATACATGGTTTTTGTTTCAATGCTCTTGCAGTGACCCTGTTTGCATATAAAATTACTTAAAATAAGGTCCACCTATTATCCAAATGACCATTTCTTTCATCTCAAGCCAATGATGTTTCAGCACTTTTCTGCCATCATCAAGGGATAATCTTTACTCTAATCTTTTTTTTTTTTTTTTAGGTTATGTAGGACCATCTGCACATAATTAAATATACTGGTATGACAAGCTCCCAGCATCTGATAATGTGCAGAGGGACCAGGAAAAAAATTAAGATTTGAATAAACAAGAAGACACAAGCTCTGTGTAGCACACTGGATGATGCACGGTGAGGAGCAATTTAAGTACTCCATCACCCTCACATTGTGCTGCCATGACAAAAGTACTTTGAATTTTAAATCAACCAATTACAGAAATAAAAGTCAGACATGCTTTCCTATGTATTTCAACCTTCCTTCTCTGAGGAGTCATAGGTAGTGTCCACAATGACAACGATTTACCAAATCACTCATTTCAAAACAAATTACAAAATTAAAAGACAAGCTACTCTATAAGTAATAAAGCATCGTCAGACTGTTTAAGTTGGCAGTGGTCACACAAAAAAACACTAGTAGCCTAATGTATTCCAACTTGAATCATTCCAGACTCAAAGATTCAACAATAAGGAAAAGTTTTACACACAGTGCACAGTGATCTTCACACCAGCAAAGAACAAAACTGTGTAAAATAGAAACAACAGATCCATATGAGAAATCTTGCACCATGACAGATTATATGATAAATGTGGAGAAAAAATTCACTAGAAATTAATGGAATCTATGCTTGAAATCTGCCACTTTGTGTGCTACATGCTTGTTTTCTTCAAGTTACATTTAACATAGCAAAACTCTGAAAAAGCTATTCTTCCATCAGTTATATTAAATAGCTGCTGTTTGCATACAGTTGCTAGCTTAGTATTCTACATGGCCACAGCCAATTATTATTGGCCGACCACCTGTCCTACCCTCTCAAAGCATGTTATGTATGCCGTGTCTTGCATATCTTGAGCCATTAATTTGCACTATATTACAGTTGTTGTTGTTGTTGTTGTTGTCTTCAGTCCTGAGACTGGTTTGATGCAGCTCTCCATGCTACTCTATCCTGTGCAAGCTTCTTCATCTCCCAGTACCTACTGCAACCTACATCCTTCTGAATCTGCTTAGTGTATCCATCTCTTGGTCTCCTTCTACGATTTTTACCCTCCACGCTGCCCTCCAATGCTAAATTTGTGATCCCTTGATGCCTCAGAACATGTCCTACCAACCGGTCCCTTCTTCTTGTCAAGTTGTGCCACAAACTCTTCTTCTCCCCAGTTCTATTCAATACATCCTCATTAGTTATGTGATCTACCCATCTAATCTTCAGCATTCTTCTGTAGCACCACATTTCGAAAGCTTCTATCCTCATCTTGTCCAAACTATTTATCGTCCATGTTTCACTTCCATACATGTCTATACTCCATACAAATACTTTCAGAAATGACTTCCTGACACTTAAATCTATACTTGATGTTAACAAATTTCTCCTCTTCAGAAACGCTTTCCTTGCCATTGCCAGTCTACATTTTATATCCTCTCTACTTCGACCATCATCAGTTATTTTGCTCCCCAAATAGCAAAACTCCTTTACTACTTTAAGTGTCTCATTTCCTAATCTAATACCCTCAGCATCACCCGACTTAATTCGATTACATTCCATTATCCTCGTTTTGCTTTTGTTGATGTTCATCTTATATCCTCCTTTCAAGACACTGTCCATTCTGTTCAACTGCTCTTGCAAGTCCTTTGCTGTCTCTGACAGAATTACAATGTCATCGGCAAACCTCAATGTTTTTATTTCTTCTCCATGGATTTTAATACCTACTCTGAATTTTTCTTTTGTTTCCTTCACTGCTTGCTCAATACACAGATTGAATGACATCGGGGACAGGTTACAACCCTGTCTCACTCCCTTCCCAACCGCTGCTTCCCTTTCATGCCCCTCGACTCTTATAACTGCCATCTGGTTTCTGTACAAATTGTAAATAGCCTTTCGTTCCCTGTATTTTACCCCTGCCACCTTCACAATTTGAAACAGAGTATTCCAGTCAACATTGTCAAAAGCTTTCTCTAAGTCTACAAATGCTAGAAATGTAGGTTTGCCATTCCCTAATCTATTTTCTAAGGTAAGTCATGTTCCAACATTTCTGCGGAATCCAAACTGATCTTCACCGAGGTCGGCTTCTACCAGTTTTTTCATTCGTCTGTAAACAATATGCATTAGTATTTTGCAGCCGTGGCATATTAAACTGATAATTTGGTAATTTTCACATCTTCAACACCTGCTTTCTTTGGGATTGGAATGATTATATTCTTCTTGAAGTCTGAGAGTATTTCGCCTGTCTCATACATCTTGCTCACCAGATGGTAGAGTTTTGTCAGGACTGGCTCTCCCAAGGATCTCAGTAGTTCCAATGGAATGTTGTCTACTCCTGGGGCCTTGTTTCGACTCAGGTCTTTCAGTGCTCTGTCAAACTCTTCACGCAGTATCGTATCCCCATTTCTTCTTCTTCTACATCCTCTTCCATTTCCATAATATTGTCCTCAAGTACATCACCCTTGTATAGACTCTCTATATACTCCTTCCACCTTTCTACTTTCCCTTCTTTCCTTAGAACTGGGTTTCCATCTCAGCTCTTGATACTCATACAAGTGGCTCTCTTTTCTCCAAATGTCTTTTTAATTTTGCTGTAGCCAGTATCTATCTTACCCCTAGTGAGATAAGCCTCTACATCCTTACATTTGTCCTCTAGCCATCCCTGCTTAGCCATTTTGGACTTCCTGCCGATCTCATTTTTGAGACGTTTCTAGTCCCTTTTGCCTGCTTCATTTACTGCGTTTATATATTTTCTCCTTTCATCAATTAAATTCAATATTTCTTCTGTTACCCAAGGATTTCTACTAGCCCTTGTCTTTTTACCTACTTGATCCTCTGCTGCCTTCACTACTTCATCCCTCAGAGCTACCCATTCTTCTTCTATTGTATTTCTTTCCCCCATTCCAGTCAATTGTTCCCTTATGCTCTCCCTGAAACTCTGTACAACCTCTGGTTTAGTCAGTTTATCCAGGTCCCATCTCCTTAAATTCCCACCTTTTTGCAGTTTCTTCAGTTTTAATTTACAGTTCATAACCAATAGATTGTGGTCAGAGTTCACATCTGCCCCTGGAAATGTCTTACAATTTAAAACCTGGTTCCTAAATCTCTCTCTTACCATTATGTAATTTATCTGATACCTTCTAGTATCTCCAGGATTCTTCCACGTATACAACCTTCTTTTATGATTCTTGAACCAAGCGTTAGCTATAATTAAGTTATGCTCTGTGCAAAATTCTACCAGACAGCTTCCTCTTTCATTTCTCTCCCCCAATCCATATTCACCCACTATGTTTCCTTCTCTCCCTTTTCCTACTCTCGAATTCCAGTCACCCATGACTATTAAATTTTCGTCTCCCTTGACTACCTGAATAATTTCTTTTATCTCATCATACATTTCATCAATTTCTTCATCATCTGCAGAGCTAGTTGGCATATAAACTTGTACTGCTGTAGTAGGCATGGGCTTCGTGTCTATCTTGGCCACAATAATGTGTTCACTATGCTGTTTGTAGTAGCTTACCCACATTCCTATTTTCCTATTCATTATTATGCATTACCCCTATTTGATTTTGTATTTATAACCCTGTATTCACCTGACCTAAAGTCTTGTTCCTCCTGCCACCGAACTTCACTAATTCCCACTATAGGCCTATCTAACTTCAACCTATCCATTTCCCTTTTTAAATTTTCTAACCTACCTGCCCGATTAAGGGATCTGACATTCCACGCTCCAATCCGTAGAACGCCAGTTTTCTTTCTCCTGATAACGACGTCCTCCTGAGTAGTCCCCGCCCGGAGATCCGAATGGGGGACTATTTTACCTCCGGAATATTTTACCCAAGAGGACGCCATCATCATTTAACCATACAGTAAAGCTGCATGCCCTCGGGAAAAATTACGGCTGTAGTTTCCCCTTGCTTTCAGCTGTTCGCAGTACCAGCACAGCAAGGCCGTTTTGGTTAGTGTTACAAGGCCAGATCAGTCAATCATCCAGACTGTTGCCCCTGCAACTACTGTAAAGGCTGCTGCCCCTCTTCAGGAACCACACGTTTGTCTGGCCTCTTAACAGATAGCCCTCCATTGTGGTTGCACCTACGGTACGGCCATCTGTATCGCTGAGGCACGCAAGCCTCCCCACCAACGGCAAGGTCTATGGTTCATGGGGGTAGGGTACAGTTACAAATCCTTTATCAATGCGAGATTATTTGTGGATAAATAAATATAAATAAGAAATTAAAATCATATATCAGTAACTGGATTCCTGAATCCTTGAATTCAGACAAATTGTACATGTATATCATTCATCTGGGATTTTCACTGATTAAAATATAACAGCCCCAAGGAGTTATGCTTTCATTTTGTTTTTGAATGTATTTTACTCGTTTGTTCCAAAAAAATATATGTATTCATTTTCAAAATATATATACTCATCTGCGCTTTGGTTTTATACTGACTCCAAAAATATTGCAGAGAATGACTTTCTACACATCATAATGAATTAATAGGTAATATTACAAAGACCTTAAGAGTCATCTCAAACATTAAAAGCATCAATACATATTAATGTAACTTATGGTATCGAAAAGTACTGAACACAAAGTATATAGTAGTAAATAGTCATAACTGTATTATTACAAGTTCAGACACACATGCTTTTGGTTTTGTTTATATACACTGCACTGCAACATTGTTGTGATCTTCAGTCCAAAGATTGATCTGGTGCAACCCACATCCATTTCAACTCACTTTCCCTTATACCTCCCTCTAAAGTCCCCACCATACTTCCTTCCATTATTAAATTGACAATTCCTTAATGCCTCCGGATGTGTACTACCAACCAATCCCCTATTTTAGTCAAGTTGTGTAACGAATATATTTTTTCTTAAAATTCAAATCAGCACCGTACCTCATTATGTTATTCAATATACCCATATAATTTTCGGTATTCTTTTATAGTTCCACATTTCAAAAGCTTCTATTTTCTTCTTGTCTGGACTGCTTATTGCTGACGTTTCACTTCCAGACAAGGATGCACTCCACACAAATACCTTCAAAAATGAATTCATAAAAATTAAATTGATATTAGATATTAACACTCTGCGTTTTACACTCTGTCTACTTCGGCCATGATCTGTTACTTTGCTGCCAAAATAGTAAAACTCATCTAGTACTTTTACTATCTCATTTCCTAATCCAATTCTCCACGCATCACCTGATTGAATTTCTGAACATTCTATTAGGCCCTACCCTTCCTTTAATTTTGTTGGGGCTTATTTTCTGATTTCTTTTCAAGGCCCTATCTATTCCATTCGGCTGCTCGTCCAACTCCTTTACTGCCTCTAACAGATTTACAATGGTATCGGTAAACCTTACACTTTTTATTTCTTCTACCTGTCTCAATAACATATATTAATTAAACGGTTACTTCTATATCTATTAACATCTTACGACTGTCAGAACTGAATGATGCTCACCGTAAACGATAAATAACAATATGACGCCAAGACCTATGGGAAGTCTTTCCAAAATCCACATATTGATACCTTACTCTCACTTCAACAACTCATACCACACCCTACAATATTTGTAAACTTTAATTCTTTGTCAAAGATGTTGCACGTCGTCGCAGACACACCATACCGCATGCCGATAATTTTGATGAGAAGTCGAGAGTTTCGTTGATAACAACGTAAACGTTTTAAGAAATTCGTGTCAGTGGTTGAAAATAGTTTCAACAATAGTCTTTCTCAAGATGTTTATTCATTGTTGACACTAGATAATGTAGGAGATCTACAAAGCAAGTTGCAGCTGCTGTTGTCACAACATACATACTTTGATCCGAGCTGTTGGTGATACCGCCGTGTGAATGTCAAAGAAATACTTCGTTTGTTGACGTTGACGTTGTGGAAGACGCGAGCGGTGGAAGTGCGTGATAGTACATAATCGATGTGTGGAAGGTATTTTGACAGTAGGAGAACAAGACATTCAGTTTGATGGTCTGATGAAAGGACGTACACTGAAACCTGAAAATTGTCAGTTATGACATCCTGCTGGATTTAATATGGAAGGAGTTCTTTGGAAGTGGACAAACTATTGGAGCGGTATGTTAGCTTTCAAATGTTGCTTTGCACAGCAGAAATATTAGGAAACTTTGATATATTAATTGTTACAGGATGGCAGACACGGTGGTTTATCTTGGATGATGGCGTGCTTGCATACTATAAATCTCAAGACGAAGTTAATCAAGGATGTAAGGGGTCAATGAAGGTGTCAGCGTGCGAAATAATAGGTAAGTTTAGTCTGTAAACATACACGACAGAACTATTATGTACATAAGTTTAGAGATTACTGGTATTGTTGTAGTGAACCCCGTGGATAATACTCGCATGGATCTCGTCATACCAGGAGAACAGCATATCTACTTGAGAGCACCATCATCTCAAGAACGTCAACAGTGGCTTGTAGCATTAGGCAGCGCTAAGGCATGTGTCACAACTAGAAGGCGGAAGGATTCAGGTACTGGTTACAACTCCCTCTCTCGTTGTTGCCAGAGGACTGGTTAATTGTTACGTTGCATTATTTATTTAAATTGAACACAAGAGAAAAGGAGATACATCTACCATTCTTACACTATGAATTTGATTGATTGATCTAGAGCATTTGAAGAAAAAGTTACAATTTTACGTGTTTAAAAATTCTGGTGCACGATAAAAACAGTTCTTTGTAGCAATGTTTGCTCTTAAATGCTGGGTCCCAAGCAATTTTTATTTATTTATTTATTTTTTAGTGTATTGTAAAAATATAACAACACAGTAAATTACACTTTTCTGACCTAGTGATGCTCTCAAAAACATTAGATGGCTATTTGAGTGTCCTCTGCCACTATAACTGTGTATTCCTTGTTCTGTATTAGGTTACCAGGTAAATGAAATAATCGCTATTAAGGATGTTGTTTCAAGGATAGACAAACGCTGAACACATATTGCTGCAAGATCACCAGGCAAATGCCAGACTAGTGTCTTCAACGAGACTACAACCAACCACTTGTCCTACCTTCACCTAAATTAATTTAATTTTCTATGTATTAAGCTGTTAGATGCTATACCATTTGGGGTCAAGGGAAGCATCTTATTCCATCCATCTGGTTTGACATGTGTTATAGGTGTGTTGAGTTGTGTGACCCAATATTTTTGAGTTGGGTCTTGTTTGTAGATGGTGTGTTATAGTATTTGGTGAAACAGACTTGTGTTAGACAGTCATGTTTGAAGATGTTTGTGTTGTGTGCCATTTCCTTCTGTCAACCGTATTCTAATTTCCAGTCTGACATTTATGGCCTTATGGTATCAGGTGTTTCCATGCTAAAACTGGGGTTCACAGGGCATCAGCTACTCACATTGTTTTGGTTTACTTTCCCAGAAAGAAGAAACTAAGCTTCATCTGTGAAATCATCATTTTGTATAGTCCGGGTCATTGTTGATGTAACTCAGAAATTCATTTGCAAATGATCTGCACTTTGGCCTGTCATCAAGTTGAAGCACATTCGGTAGCTGCTGCTCATAGTATAAAGCTTCAGTCTCTTGTGTAGTACCCAGCGCACTGTGGTTGGAAGTAGCTGTACAGGAATTACTCTTGATGGATTGAATTGGTTGGGCTCTGGATAAAAGCCTGTTGCACCCATTCTGCATTTGTATGTCACGCTGACACCCAGAACTTGTGCTGTTCATGATACTTCCTGATTCCTTGAACCTCATGTACCACTGTCAGATGGGCAGACCTGAAGGTGGGGTGCTTCTTTAATGTATCCAGAAGTGCTGCTAGAACTGGATGTCAAATTTGGTCTCTCTCAACCATTCTACAACCCATGCCTTCTCTTGAGTAGTGGCCATTTTTGTCAGTAACTAAGCTGATAAGCAAAAAGTGAAGATCATTTGGAACACCCTGCAGTTATCATTCATTTGACAATTTCATTGGCACATTTGTAGTTTCAAGCATGTATGTTCAAGTCATATTAAAGTTTGTAACAATTTTCTACTGTCACATACAAGCCTGTTGCACCTATTCCACATTTGCATCAGTATGCTCAGATACCCCGAACTTGGATGTTTCACTGTTCAACTTGTTATCATTGAATTATAAAATAGCATATGAATATTAGTACTTCAAACTTTACCGCTAAATATCCAAGACATTAAAATTTGCAATTAGAAAGTAATATTAAAGTATTTAATGACAAAAGTAATTTGACTGCCTTTTCAGTAATTAGTATTTCGGCAGCACATTGTATGTGTGAAGCATAACTTTTTTGTAATTGTTTGATTTGTCATTGTTGTTTCTGATGTTATTTAATTATTACAGATGTTATTTTGTGCACTTGTTACTGAATTTTAATTAGAAGTATTGCCGTATAGCCTCTGACTTGTTTGTTTGCTTTCCAAATTTATCTTTCACTTATTGTGCTCTGTAGTGGCCCACTTTTGAGACATTCCTGTTTTTATATGAAACTATCTTAGTACTCATACGTTTACTGTGTAGCTTCACTATAACAGTGGAGTGTGGTAACTTGTCACCATTCAAGGAATCTTTTTTGATCAACTCTGGTTGATATTTCTGACTACTTAAATTTGCAAAAAATTAGGAAAGCATATAAACAATCAATGCCTGAAGACCATATGGCATGTTATAAGAAAATTTTTTCAGTATAACTATATATTTTCATTTCATTAGCACTGTGGGTTGATTAAATTATGTATACTTTCTTGTTCCATAGCTTGTTCATTAACAGTTAAGGCCTTTTTGTTCATTCCACTGGCTTTATACAGTTTTAAAATTTCAGCTGATTCTAACCCTGATACCCTTAAGACAAAGAAGTCTGAGTTAAGATTGTACTGTGACCTGTTGATGCAGCAAGTCCATATGGTTAAAACAGCAGCCATGAAAGAGGGTGGACCAGAGGTGGAAGTAAGTACTAGATATTTTGACTGCAGTAGTTTGTTCATAAGAAACACCTCTTCTAATGAGGGTAAAATTTGCAGCCATATGGTAATAAGTAGTCAGTTTTAATGTATGCCTCAACCATTACTTGCACAATAATTTAAACACCCATCAGTACAGCACACTACCTGCAAACTTCATGAATGAGAACTGAATAGTAGCTACAGTTT
Source organism: Schistocerca cancellata (assembly GCF_023864275.1). NCBI lineage: Eukaryota > Metazoa > Arthropoda > Insecta > Orthoptera > Acrididae > Schistocerca > Schistocerca cancellata. The sequence continues at coordinate 493,311,816 of NC_064626.1, read as the reverse complement.
CTGTTGGTTTGACTCCATGTCCATTGAACAAAATTTCTGAGAAACTGGGTTATAGCACTTGCCGTGTTCTTGTCTGTGCATGAAAACGTATACCCCAGATTATGTATTTACCACACTGTTTTCTTCAATTTCAAGTACATTATTTTCTTCAATTTTAAGTGCATAGGCTATCAAAATTTCTTTATTGTTTATGTGGATGGTTTCAGCAAGAGGACGCCCTTGTTGATTCAGCTATTTTCCTTGATAGGGGCTTTCAAAGTGCGCCTTCCAGAACAGTTTATAAATTATGATGTGGAGTTATATGACATTGTTACAGTACTGGAATAGATTCACAGGCATCACAATACAAGGTTTCTCATCTGTTGCTCAGTGCACTATAAGTGGTCCACCAAATGTATTTCGTAGACCCGTTGATCCAGCTCATCCATGACTCTTTAGAGGCTCTACGACTGGGGCACAGAGGTTAACTTTTGCTGGTACCTGAACATGTTGGATTCAGGAAAAGGACATAGCCAACAAAGCAGCCAAAGAAGCATGTCGGGTTGGTGTTTTTACATTGATCTGCCAGCCTCTTGCACACTGTCATTTATTATCTGACAAATGAATCGTCATGTCAGTGGTAAACTGAGTGGTTGGAGGTGGCAGAAAACAAACTGCAGTCTCTCAAATTGACCACATAGTCATGGTGGACTTCTTGCCAACCTCACCAATGGAAAGAACTTCCTGCTAATGAGACAGCACATAGAACATAATCTTTAACACATAGCTTCGTCCTCCAGCGGGAGGATTCACCACCCTGTCAAGTTTGTAATGTACCACTTTTCGTTCAGCATATTTTGGCATATGTCCATCTTATGTACTGATATCGAGGCAGACCTCGGTTTGGCTGGAGACCTGCCCACCATCCTTCCTTATACTGGCACCAGCGGGATGTGGAATCTGAAATTTTATGAACTGTCAGGTCTCATCCCTTAAGTGCTGAGGAAGGGAGCAGTTTTTAAAGCATTTTAAACTACTCCGCTCGTGGGGACAGTCTGAATCGCAGAATAAAAAAGTACACTTTAACAGAATTGTGGATAGAAATAAACCCAACATAGCTGAGGAAATCCTAAATGAAATGTGTGTCTTTTAAAGGAAGAGATGTAGACACACTAACAGTGGAGGTAATTTGCAACAATATATACGAGGGGTGTTCATTATATAAGGTAACACTTTTTTATGAAAGCAGGTTGGTTTTTATTCAAGATTCCAGTACACCATATTATTCCCCACTCTTTTGGCTACAAAGCCCAATTTTTCAACATAATCTCCATTCAATGTGACAGCATTACACCACCTTACCGAGAGGGTCTGTATGCCAATTGGTACCATGTCTTGCTGCATCAATTACCACCTCCTCCTCATCATCATCATCACCATCATCATCATCATCATCCACCGCATACTGCTTCTTGCAAAGTGCATCCTTCATTGGACCAAACATTTGAAGGTCTGAATGTGTGAGATCTGAGCTGTTGGTTGGATGGGAGAAAACAGTCCAGTGAAGTTTTGTAAACTGCTCTCAGGTGTCCAGACTCTTGTCATGGGGAAGGAGGTGTTCATTTGCATTTTTGTTGTGGCAAATGCGCTGAGGTCATTTCTTCACATTTCTGAGGTAGCACAATACACTTCAGAGTTGATCATTGCACCATGAACGAGACCGTCAAACAGAATAATGCCTTAAGAGTCCCAGAAGATCACCACCATGAGTTTACCAGCTGAGGATGTAGCATTGAACTACTACTTCAGTGGAGAGGTAGTGTGACGCCACTCTATAGATGCTGTTTTGTTTCCAGTTCGAACTGATGAACTTATTTGTCATCACCTGTAATGATGTTAGACAAAAAAAATTGCCAGACTCGTAAAACATACAGGTGATCCTTTGTTATTTTTCATGGTCTTTTATGAAGCAGCTAGGAACCCAGCAGGCACACACTTCTGTGTACCCAAACTGGTGGACTAGTGTCAGCACTACCAACAGAGATGTTCAGTTGTGCAATGGTGTTTGACTGTGATCTGTTGAGATTGCACACAGGATATCAGAGGTTTGTGTGATCTTGTTGCAATGATGACGGATGCCTCACCCAATGACACATGGTTTTGTTTACTGCAGGTCTCCTTAGATGTTCTGCAAGTGCCTACCAAAATCTCAATGTTTGGGTTGTCCTTCAAAAGAAACTAAGTGACAGCCCTCTATTTAGAATGCATCTGCATTACAAACACCATTTTGAAGGGTACATATTGGAACTTCACAAAACTAAAGGGTCATGAAGCGAGAATATTCCACAATATCTGTCAAAAAATTCTGCGTTTTTTCAACCTAAATTAGCCGAGAAAAAAAAATGGGTTGCATTACTTACTGAAATGCCATTCTCTATAATCACATGTAGCGCTCCTGAGAAATGGTACAAGCTAACTTAAAAAAGTTTGTATTTTCAAGCAAATTCCAGTCCAAGTCATGTCAGAGTCCTGTATGTCAGAAAGTGTGTGCACCAGAACAACACTGTAGCCAATAAGATAGCACTTGGTAGCACGCACTCCACTACTCTCATCTTGTATGCATAGGCTGGTTTGTGTGTGTGTGTGTGTGTGTGTGTGTGTGTGTGTGTGTGTGTGTGTGTGTGTGTGTGTGTGTGTTTGTTTGTGTGTGTTTTCTGAAGAAGGCTTTAGCCAAGAGCTAAATGTGTAACAGTCTTTTCATTGAGCCTGCCTGTAACTCAACATGTGATCTTTATGCTGAGGAGGAATCTGTCATTTATCCTTTTCCTGATGTTGTTGATATTCCACTATTTGAACCAATCCCTTACGTTCCCAAAACTCAGACACACGACTGCAGTCTCAGGCAGCTAAAACCACACTGTGAGCTGCAGCACCAGTGCATGATGACTGGGTGGAAGTGAGGGGGAGGTTGGGGCAGGGAGGGGGACAGACAGTAGGGTAAGGGTGGTGGACAGTGAAGTATCTTATCTTTTTAGTCTCCCACCATCTCCCAAAGTCCCACCGTCCGGCCACAGCGGAGCGTTCCCCTCATAACTCAGTACCACCCAGGACAGGAACAGCTGAACTACATTCTCCATCAGGGTTTCGACAACCTCTCGTCATGCTCTGAAATGAGAAATGTCCTGCCCACTATCCTTCCCACCCCTCCCACAGTGGCATTCTGCCATCCACCGAATCTACACATCCCCTGCTCCCAACCCTTTACCTCATGGCTCATATCCCTGTAATAGACCTAGATACAAGACCTGTCCCATGCATCCTCCCACCACCACCACCACCACCTACTCCAGTCTGGTCACAAACATCACCTATCCCATCAGCGGCAGGACTACCTGTGAAACCAGTCACGTGATCTAAAAGCTAACCTGCAACCACTGCGCTGCATTCTATGTGGATATGAGAACCCACAAGTTGTATGTCCGCATGAATGGCAACTGACAAACTGTGGCTAAGAAACAAGTGGACCACCTTGTCGCTGAGCATGCTGCCAAACATGACCTCCTTCATTTCAATGACTGCTTCACAACCTGTGCCATAAGGATCCTTCCCACCAACACCAACTTTTCTGAATTGTGCATGTGGGAACTTTCCCTGCAATACATCCTATGTTCCCATAACCCTCCTGGCCCCAACTTTCGTTAGTCACTGTTCTCACCCATCCAGCCCCTTCCCTGTTCCCATTTCAGCACTACACAGCCCTCATTACACAATCATATCAACTCTTTTTACTTCTCTCCTTTTCCGCAATGCCCCCTCCCCACCTCTCCCCTCCTCTAACCTGCAGCACACCAATGTCCGCTACCTCTACCCTACTACCCCTTCCCCTCCCTGCCACAGCCTCCTCCTTATCCCCACCCAGTTGCCACTCCCATCATGCACTGGTGCTGTCGCTCACAGTGTGGTGCCCCCAGGGGCTCAGCATTCATTTGCTGGGTACGGGCTTGGCGACCCCGAGGTTCCTGAGCTGGGGACTGGTAAGCGCCGCCAGTCCCTTGTCACCATAAGCTCTGAGCATACTTCAGCGACCACTGTGTGGCGTGGTGGTGGAACGTTGTGTGTCTCAGGGAATGGGGATCTTGGCTTGACCACCTGGATTGCGAGGCTGGAATAAACCTCTATAAACAACCCCTCAATCTCAAGGTGTGCTGTGCGCTGATGAGATGCATGGCTGTTGAGGTGGAACAGTTGTTAGCGGGCAACCTGTGGGGAACCTGCCGCACCTCAGTTGTACAAGGCTTACCTAGGCACGCGGGGCTCTGTCTAGGTGGGCTTCTAGTTCCCTAGCTGCTCGTGGGACCGAGATGGAACCCTCGAATTTTTATTCTTCTCCTGCCAACGGAAAGGGTGGACCGCTGGTGGGTTCTAATACCCAATCCAACAAGAGGGCTCATGTAGCCAGTCCTCCTGATTCAGTTACTAGTAACAGAATGCAAACTGCTTCGCAGAATGTGTTTCTCATAATTAAAACAAAGGAGGGGAGTTTTGATAAAGTTTCACCATTTTATATACAGAAAGGCTTAGAAGGCATTGCTGGCACCTTAAAATCTGTCAAGAGCTTGCGAAATGGAACCTTGTTGGTTGAAACATCTAGTTTCCAGCAAGTCCAGAACCTTCAGAAAGCACAATTTCTTGGGGAGTTTGTGATAGAGACTGAATTTCACAACACCTTGAACTACAGTAAGGGTGTTTTGACTTGCAGAGATCTCGTTGGCATTCCCCAAGACGAATTGAAGGCTGAATGGCCCCGGGAAGGAATTGTCGACGTGCAACACGTTATGAAATGGGTGGATGGCACTCTCATAAAGACTGACTCATTTATCCTTACATTTAACAGCACCAAATTGCCAGAGCATGTGAAGGCAGGTTTCCTACGTCTCAGTGTATGGCCTTATTACCCCAACCCCATGCGGTGTTTTAAATGCCAACACTTTGGACACACTACTCTCGGCTGTAGAGGGGAAGCCACTTGCGGGAATTGTGGTAAAGCCGCCCATGAGGGAGTTGGTTGCTCCTCTCCTCCCAAGTGTGTCAACTGCTCTGTGGATCACCCTGTGTGGAGTAGGGAATGCAGAGTTTTCCTTGAGGAACGGAAGATCCAGGAACTTAAAACCACAAAACGCATCCCATATGGTGAGGCAAAGAAAATCTAAAGTCCATGCAGCCACCCACATTCGCTGCCTCCTTTTCTTCCGTTTTGAAACAGCCAGTCTTGAAAACTGATGCCACTACACAAACGGAGGTTGCTACTGTCAGCACTAGCACCTGCATTTGTCAATGCACGTTTGCTGCTGCAGTTTCTGTGAAGCCTGCTGCTCCTCCCTGGCCTTCTGACCAGGCCGTGGTAGCTGACATCTTGGACCTTCCTTCCCCTTCCTGGGTCCAGTCTTGTGTACTGCCCAGCACTGCTACACCTCCTACTGCTTCTGAGGTTTTGGCTCCAGTGCCAGTGCCAGGACCAAAAAATCTAAGCCAAAGCCAAAGGTAAAGACTTGCCTGCTGAAGGAGACTGAAGTTATACAGTCTGCTGATGTCAATGTTATTCTCTCTGACGTCTCTCTCGACTTCTCTTCAGAGGCGATGGAGGTTGATGTCAGACTGGGGCAATCTTCTCGCCCCAAAACTGAGCCTCCACCTGTTGTGGGCTCTCCTCCCCGAGAGAAAGTGAGAATGAAGGTACTCCCACCCTGATAGATGGCTCCCATTATACAGTGGAACATGAATGGATTCCGGGCACATGTGGAGTAACTGAACCTCCTAGCACGGCAACGCCCCCTATGCTTGTGTTTACAGGAAACGCATTTCAAACCATCTGATGCTCCTGTACTAAGGGGCTATACGTTATAACGCAAAGATGACCTGACTGGAAAAAGGGCCAAAGGCGGAGTCACCGTGTTTGTCAATAACAACCACCACTCCTCTGCTCCCCCCCTGGATACTGACCTGCAAGCAGTTGCAGTTGAAATTCATTCACGTCGGCGACTTACCGTTTGCTCCCTTTATTTACCTCCTCTGGATGCAGTGAACTTAGAGGCTCTCACAGATCTTATCGCACAACTCCCCCGTCCATTTCGCCTCCTGGGCGACTTCAATGCCCATCATGTCCTGTGGGGCTCCATTTCTCTTTGCGCTCGATGTCGAGTTTTGGACAGCCTCCTAACGTCTCAAGTGTTGTGCATCCTCAACACTGGTACTCCGACTCATTTCTCTGCTGCTACTGGGTCATTCTCAGCCAATGACCTATCTTTCTGCTCTCCAACCCTCAACAACTCTGTTCACTGGGAGGTCATTGACGACCTTCATTCCAGCGATCACTTCCCCATCCGCATTCATCTCCTGGATGGTGTATTGCTGGAGCAGAGGCCGCCATCTTGGATGATGGGCAGGGCTAACTGGCCACTGTTCAGTCGATTGGCTGTGTTTGAACGCCACAACAGCGTATGGGAATGAGTGGATCACATCACACTTGTGATCCATCATGCTGCTGACCTGTCCATACCACAGTCTTCTGGCCCTCTTAAGCGGCACCTTGTTCCTTGGTGGACAGAAGAGTGCCATTCAGCCATCCGGGACAGGCGTGTGGCTCTTCGACGATTTAAATGCCGCCCAACAGCGGTCAATCTTACCACCTTTCGAATCGCGAGAGCCAGGGCACGCCGTATCATTAAGGAGAGCAAGAAAAGGTCATGGCAGGAGTTCCTGGACTCCATCAACCGTTCCACTTGTTCCACAGAAGTATGGTAAGCCATCCGGAGGATTTCCGGTCACCGCAGTCATTTACCAATAGCTGCAGTCCTGAACCAGGGATGCCTCCAAACAACACCCAGAGCCATTGCTCAGACACTGGCAGAGCATTTTGCACAAAGTACTGCCACTGCAAATCAGGATCCAGCGTTTCGTCGCTACCGTGCGACTGTCTAGAGAGCAAACTTGGACTTTCAGTCGAACAGTTCTGAGTCCTACAACTCCCCTTTCTCCTTGTGGGAACTTGAATCGGCTCTTACTGAGACTTCTGGTACTGCACCAGGTCACGATCGCATCTGGTACTCATGCTTCGTCATCTGCCAGCGGCGTCAAAGGAAATCCTCCTCGAATGTTTTAATCTCATATGACAGACAGGGGTGTTCCCCACCTCGTGGAGGGAGGCAATCCTCATCCCTCTCCTCAAACCAGGAAAGGACCGCCCATGTCCCAGTAGTTATCGTAGTATCGCCTTGACGAGCTGTGTCGGAAAGACCCTGGAACGGTTGGTTAACCGTCGCCTGGTTTGGCTGTTAGAAACCAGGCAACTCCTTAGCCGCTCTCAGTGTTGATTCCGAAAATTTCGGTCCACGGTCGACAACCTGACCCTCATAGAGGCGGCTATTCAGCAGGCTTTCCTCTGTCAGCATCACTGTATCGGTATCTTCTTTGATATCAGTAAGGCATATGATACTACTTGGAGACACTGTATTCTTGCAGAACTGCATCAATGGGGCTTTCGTGGCTGCCTCCCCATTTTCATTCAGTCTTTCCTGTCTCCGCAGTTTTTTCGGACCCGAGTTGATAACACACTGTCTGATCGCTTTGAGCAAGAGAACGGTGTCCCCCAAGGCAGTGTTTTAAGCGTTACCCTCTTTGCCATAGCCATCAACAGCATAACGTCTACAGTGAGGAGTCCAGTACAGTGCTCCTTATTTGTGGACGACTTTGCTGTTTTCTGTTCCTCCTCCAGTGTTGCAACCGTGAGCCGTCAGTTGCAGCTAACAGTGCGGCAGTTAGAGGAGTGGGCTGCAAATACGAGTTTTCGGTTTTCTGCCGATAAGTGTGTTTGTGTTCATTTTAATCATTCTCGTAGTCTTTTTACTTTGCCTGCTTTGCATATGGGGGATACTGTCCTACATTTTAGAGACACAGTGCGGTTTCTGGGCCTAATTTTTGACTCCAGGTTGTAATGGCTGCCACACCTACGCGACTTGAAAGCCAGAACCCTGAAGGAACTGAACATCCTCAAGTGCCTCAGCCACAGGTCTTGGGGAGCGGACAGGGTGTGTCTCCCTCAGTTTTACCGAGCTTTTGTGCGTTCACAGCTGGACTATGGGTGCACAGTGTATGGGTCAGTAAGGCCGTCTTATTTGCAGATCCTTGACACTGTCCACCATGCTGGGATTCGACTGGCCATGGGTGCTTATCAGACCAGTCCCATACCCAGCCTCTGTGCTGAGGCTGGGGAACCGCCACTTACCATCCGGCGGCAGCTCCTGCTGGTGCGCCAGGCTTGTAAGTTTCTTGCAGCTCCCACCTCGCCTGCTCACCATCTTGTTGCTCTTCCACCTCTGGACCGCCTTTTTTCCCACTGTCCCCAGGCTACGTTGCCGTTTGGGATCCGAGTGCGACGTGTGCTAAAGTCCCTTGGTGTGGAGTCTGTTCAACCCCAAATCCTGGGTTTTAACTGCCTGCCACCCTCGTACTGAAAAGGCCTGGAGTGATTTTAAATTTATTGCAGTACAAGAGAGATTGCACTCCTGCCATCGTTTTTAATGCAGCATTTTCTGCCATTTTATCTGAGCACCACGACTATGTAGCCGTTTTTACGGATGGGTCGAAACTAGGGGATTCCGTTGGTTGCTCTGTTGTTTTTCCGGATCGTGTCCTCAAGGTCCGACTGCCTAAGACTTTTACTGTCTTTGATGCAGAATTGTCTGCGATCTTGCGGGCACTGGAACAGATGAGACATTCTTCCTGTCTTACATTTCTTGTCTGTTCTGACTCACTAAGTGCCCTTCACTCATTGCAACATTTGTATCCAGCAGATAAAATTGTCCATACCATCCAGGATGCCCTCCTCCAACTACAGCGATTGGGGAAGGTGGTGGCTTACTGCTGGGTTTCAGGGTATGTCGGCATTGCTGGGAATGAAAGGGCAGATCTCGCAGCCAGGGAGGCGTGTCTCGATCCACAAGTATCTCAGTGTGCTATACCCCTGCACGCACTTACCTCGCTGTTGAGCTCACGAGTCATGCGTCAGTGGGAGGATGAGTGACTGGAAGTGACTGACAATAAGCTCTGTATAGTCAAGCCCACAACGTGTATGTGGTGTACTTCCTATCAGCCCCGTCAACGGGACGAGGGTCTCCTCACTCGGCTTCGGATAGGCCACAGCCCTATGACGCATGGCTTCCTGCTCCGGTGGGAGGACCCTCCAATGTGTGGTGCTTGTGGCGTTCAGGTCACTGTGCGCCACGTTTTTTTGGATTGTGTTTTATTTTCTGACCAGCGGGCCGCGGTTGACTTGCCAGTGGACCTACCATCTCTTTTAGGCAACACTCAGACGAATGTGGTTAAAGTTTTCGAGTTCTGTGCCATGTCAAATGTTTTTACAAAGATTTTAGGGAGAGGATCTTAATTTGCTGTGTGACAAGCTCGCCCATATTTTATGTAAGTGGCCAGCCAATGACAATTTCCTGTGGCATTCTTGTTGCTATGTTTTCCCTTTCCTTACATTTTACTTTCTTATGTAGCATTTACCTTCTTTTCCTGCTTTCTTTGCGTGTGTGCTTCAGTTTTATTAGGTCTGTCCACATTCGTTCCTTTTAATGTGTGTCAGGGCGCTGATGACCTCGACGTTGAGTGCCAATAAGCCCCAACACACACACACTGTGTGTGTGTGTGTGTGTGTGTGTGTGTGTGTGTGTGTGTGTGTGTGTGTGTGTGTCATCTATTTTTTTTTTTTTTTGACAAAGGCCTTACTGGCCAAAAGCTTTATTTGTGACAGTCTTTTGTTGTGCCTATCTGCGACTCAGCATCTCCGCTATATGGTGAGTAGCAACTTTCCTTTCCATAATATTGTTACATTCCATCTCGGATTTTCCATTTTTTTAATTTAAGGATTATGATGAGGTGCTCAATAAAATATAGCCCATCCCCCACACCACGAACGCCAATGACATAGAAATGTTTCTGGGTAAGGTCAAACCTAGCAGAACTTTCGTACACTCTGAACCAGTTGCAGCACCTAGGTGCACATTTTGAATGGTCACTTGGATGTCAACATGCTTTTAAAGGCTTTAAAAGATTGCCTTAAGTGGGCACCGTGTTTAATTATGTATACCCCTGGTTTGCCTCTGGTAGTAGCAACCAAAGTATCCACCCCTGATGCTAGTTCAGTATTATCCCATTATTATTATTATTTCTTTCCTTTCTCAGACTTTGTCTGGTTAAAAATGGAAAGTGACGTGAACTTTGATCAAGCGTGACTTCCTTTTAACTGTACGGTATATGTTACATTGCATTTAGGAACTTTCGGGTAATTGAACATGTATCAATAATTACAGATTCCTGTAGTTGTATATATAAGTTTGGATGTACCTGTATTGCATTGATGTACTGGTGGATATTGTGTGGTATGTCTCCTGTAGTTGATAGTATAATTGGTATAATGTCAACTTTATCCCGATGCCACATGTCCTTGACTTCCTCAGCCAGGATGTATTTTTCAACTTTTTCTCATGTTTTCTTCTGTATATTTGTTGTATCGGGTAGGGATATTTCGATTAGTTGTGTTAATTTCTTCTTTTTATTGGTGAGTATGATGTCAGGTTTGTTATGTGGTGTTGTTTTATCTGTTATAATGGTTCTGTTCCAGTATAATTTGTATTCATCATTCTCCAGTACATTTTGTGGTGCATACTTCTATGTGGGAACATGTTGTTTTATTAGTTTATGTTGTATGGCAAGTTGTTGATGTATTATTTTTGCTACATTGTCATGTCTTCTGGTGTATTCTGTATTTGTTAGTATTGTACATCTGCTTGTGATGTGATCTACTGTTTCTATTTATTGTTTGCAAAGTCTGCATTTATCTGTTGTGGTATTGGGATCTTTAATAATATGCTTGCTGTAATATCTGGTGTTTATTGTTTGATCCTGTATTGCAATCATGAATCCTTCCGTCTCACTGTATATATTGCCTTTTCTTAGCCATGTGTTGGATGCGTCTTGATCGATGTGTGGCTGTGTTAGATGATACGGGTGCTTGCCATGTAGTGTTTTCTTTTTTCCAATTTACTTTCTTCATATTTGTTGATGTTATGTGATCTAAAGGGTTGTAGAAGTGGTTATGAAATTGCAGTGGTGTAGCCAGTGTATTTATATGAGTGATTGCTTTGTGTATTTTGCTAGTTTTTGCTCGTTCTATAAGGAATTTTCTTAAATTGTCTACCTAATGTAGGTTTTTTTATGTCGATAAATCCCCTTCCTCCTTCCTTTCTGCTTAATGTGAATCTTTCTGTTGCTGAATGTATTTGATGTATTCTATATTTGTGGCATTGTGATCGTGTAAGTGTATTGAGTGCTTCTAGGCCTGTGTTACTCCATTTCACTACTCTAAATGAGTAGGTCAATATTGGTACAGCATAAGTATTTACAGCTTTTGTCTTGTTTCTTGCTGTCAATTCTGTTTTCAGTATTTCTGTTAGTCTTGGTCTATATTTTTCTTTCAGTTGTTCTTTAATATTTGTATTTATTCCTATTTTTTGTCTGTATCCTAGATATTTATAGGCATCTGTTTTTTCCAATGCTTCTATGCAGTCGCTGTTGTTATCCAATAAGTAATCTTGTTTAATGTGTTTTCCCTTGACTATGCTATTTTTCTTACATTTGTCTGTTCCAAAAGCCATATTTATATCATTGCTGAATACTTCTGTTACCTTTAGTAATTGGTTGAGTTGTTGATTTGTTGCTGCCAGTAGTTTTAGATCATCCATGTATAGCAAATGTGTGATTTTGTGACGGTATGTTCCAGTAATATTGTATCCATAATTTGTATTATTTAGCATGTTGGACAGTGGGTTCAGAGCAAGACAGAACCAGAAAGGACTTAATGAGTCTACTTGGTATATTCCACGCTTAATCTGTATTGGCTGTGATGTGATACTACTAGAATCTGTTTGGATATTAAGTGTGGTTTTCCAATTTTTCATTACTATGTTTAGAAACTGTATCAATTTAGGATCTCCTTTGTATATTTCCAATATCTGTAGTAACCATGAGTGGGGTACACTATCAATAGCTTTTTGGTAATCGATGTATGCGTAGTGCAGCGACCTTTGTTTAGTTTTAGCTTGATATGTCACCTCTGCATCTATTATCAGTTGCTCTTTACATCCTCGTGCTCCTTTGCAGCAGCCTTTTTGTTCTTCATTTATAATTTTGTTCTGTGTTGTATGTGTCATTAATTTCTGTGTAATGACTGAAGTTAATATTTTGTAGATTGTTGGTAGGCATGTTATGGAGCGATATTTAGCTGGGTTTGCTGTGTCTGCTTGATCTTTAGGTTTCAGATAGGTTATTCCATGTGTAAGTGTATCAGGGAATGTGTATGGGTCTACAATGTAACTGTTAAATAATTTAGTTAGATGTGAATGTGTTGAGGTGAACTTCTTTAGCCAGAAATTTGCTATTTTATCATTTCCAGGGGCTTTCCAATTGTGCGTAGAATTAATTGCTCGGGTGACTTCATGTTGCAAAATTATCACTTCAGGCATTTGTGGTATCATCTTGTATGAGTCTGTTTCTGCTTGTATCCACCGTGCATGCCTGTTATGTTGTACCGGGTTTGACCATATGTTGCTCCAGAAGCGTTCCATGTCTGTTATGTTTGGTGGATTGTCTATTTTAATGTGTGTGTTATCTATTGTTTGGTAAAATCTCTTTTGGTTTGTGTTTAATGTTTGGTTTTGTTTCCTTCTATTTTCACTTTTTCTGTATCTTCTAAGTCGTTTGGCCAATGCTTGTAATTTCTGCTTCTTTTCATCTAATTGTTCTATTGCTTCTTGTTGTGAGATTTTACCTAACCTTTTTCGTTTTTTGTCTGATATTTCATTTCTTATAAATTGTGTTAGCTGTCCGATGTCTTTTCTCAGTTTTTCTATTCTGATCTGTAGCCTGTGTTGCCATGCTGGTTTTGTGGGTTTCTTCTGTGTGTTGGTTGGTTCTGATCTCTGCCTAGTGTGTATATTTAGTGTAGTGAGTGCTCCTACATAAACCAGTAGTTGTAACTCTTCCATAGTTGTGTTTTCATTTATTTTGTTGTGTATGATTGTGTTGATAGTTGTCATTGTTGTTTCGACTTGTGAGTTATTTGGTGGTCTATGCAAGAATGGTCTAATGTCTGTATTTGTGTCTTTGTATTCTATATATGTCAGCTGAAATTTTTCTTGTATATCTAATGTGTGTCACTTTGTGTTCTATTTGTGCTTGTTCTGGTGGCTGTCTTAAGATGTCGTTTTCCTCTGATTGTTCAATTGACGCATTTTGTTCTTTGTTTGTTTTCTCTGGGATGTTTGAGTCTGTTACTGTATTTTCTTCTTCTTCTGATTGCACATTACTTTGTTCTAGTATTTGTTGTACTTGTTGTTTGATGTTTTCTAATTCTGACTGGGGTATCCTGTTATTTTTGATTATTACACGGATCTGATCAGCTAGTCATTGTTCTGTTAAAAATTTTAATTCTGGGTATCTGGTAATAAATGTTCTGTATACTTGTGATCTGTATCCAGTTGTGTTGGTTCCTAGGTTTGTTGCTTGGTAATAACAGAACATGAGGTGTCGATTAACTTCATCTGACCATCTCATCCTCTGTCTTTGTTTTCCTTCTAGGGTGGTTGCAGGAAGCATATCCTGCAAAACACCTCTATTTGGATTTAAATCATTTTCCAGTTGGCTAGCAGTGTCGTTACCATTGTGGGCGGGCGTAGGGTTCAAGCGTCATCCCCGACCATGACGGCACTTGTCCGAAGCTTCTTTAGTTCTGTCCTGAACCAAGTAATCACACTAAAAGGGGGGTTAGCCCTATTAGTGGTTTGTTCTTTTCGTCGCCTTTTACGACTGGCAGAACAAACCGGAGGCCTATTCTTTTCCTGGGCCTCCACGGGGATTATTATTATTATTATTGTCATTGTTATTACCATTATTATTATTATTACATCCATTGTAGAACAGTGATATAACATGCAAACACAGACTTGCTGCTGTCCCGATTCCCCATGGACTCTGACCTGGCCTTCGACCAACATGAATCAGTGTGCTTCCAGCTAGAATTAGATCTGTATTTGGACACTTCTACCTTTCCCTTAACGTCACACCATGTAGTGGCTGCCACTCATAACTCAAAGTTATGACCCTTATTCACTTTATACAAAGCAGGTGGTCTGACTCGCCTCCCGGGTGCAAATTTTGTCCCTATTGGCTACAGCAGCATTAACCATACCTAAATCAATTGCTTCAGCAGCGAGTGCTGCACCTCCTGCACGTTCCCCATTAGAGCATGTTCTGCATGATAAGTTTGATGCGACATAATGTGTTCTGGCCAAATACTGACTCTGACATCATGACCTGGGCCGCCAATGTTCCACCTGTTAGGTGCATCAACACTGCATCTCTCCAGCAGTACTCTCCCTGGCCAGATGATGCAGAACCATGCAAGCATATCCACTTAGATTTCACTGCCTCAGTTTTGATCTCTATGTGGTTGGTCATGATTTATTACTTTCCTTACTCCCTCCTTATGATTCGTATGTCGAGGTCACTACTGCCACTATCACTGTGGTCTTGGAACAAGTGTTTGCCCTTGAAGACAATCCATGCACTTTGGATTCTCATAATGGGGCAGTGTTAATCTACATCTACATACGTACTCCACAAGCCATGGTATGGTGCATGGCAAAGGGTATCTTGTACTACTAATAGTCATTTCCTTTCCTGTTCCACTCGCAAATGGAGTGAGGGAAAAATGATTGCTTAAGTGCATCTGTACAAGCACTAATTTCTCTTATCTTCGTAGTACCTTAAAAAATTTTGTGTTCTGCCGTACGGCAGGTCTTGTCATGGGTGAAGCCTCATCAGAGAGGTCCACTGCATGAGCGTCTTGGAAAGTGATTCCAGTGGTGGTTTCCCACTGCCTTCCATTGATGATGAAATGATAATGAGAACAACACAACATCCAGTCCCTGGGTGGAGAAAATCTCCGACCCAGCTGGGGATCGAACCTGGGACCCTTGGCGTGACAGACTACCGCGCTGACCACTCACCTATCGGGGACTTGTGCAGAAAGTATGCTGTCAGCAATAGACTCTTTCTGCAGTCTTACCTTCACGGTACTTATATGAAAACTGTTTGCACCAGCAGAATCTCTGTGCAGTCAGCTTCAAATGCTGGTCCTCTAAATTTTCTCAGTAGTGTTTCAAGGAAAGAATATTGCCTTTCCTCCAGGGATTCCCGTGTGATTTCATGAAGAATATTTGCAAGTTGATAAAACTTAATGGTAACAAGTTAAGCAGCACATCTCTGAATTGCTTTGATGTCTTTCTTTAACCCAACGTGGTGGGGATGCCAAACATTTGAGCAGTACTCATGAATGGGTTGCACTAGTGATCTATATGTGGTCTCATTTGTAAATGATCTTAACTTTCATAAAATACTCACAATAAACTGAAGTCAAGCTTTCGACTTCCTTACTTTTGTCCTTAGGTGCTCATTCCTTTTCATATCACTTCGCAATGTTATGTCAATATATCTGATCCAAGCGACTGTGTCAAGTAGCAAACTAATAACGCTGTATTCGTATATTATAGAATTGCTTTTCTTTTCATCTGCATTCATTAACACTTTTCTACATTTATATTAAGCTGTCATTCATCACACCAAATAGAAATTTTGTCCAAGTCATCCTGCATCCTCCTACATTCACTAATCAATGACATCTTGCCATGCACCACAAAGAAGAGAAAAACCCTGCAGATTGCTGCCCAGTGTTTGTCAAATCATTTAAATAGGTAGAGAACAAGAAAGATCCTATCACACTTCCTTTGTCTCAGATAAACACTTGTTGTCAAGTGCAAAGCATTGGGTTCCATTATATAAGAAGTCTTCGAGCCACTCATACCTGGGAACCTAATCTGTACACTCACACCTTTAACAGTCTGCAGCAGGGCACTGTGTTTCCCCAAGTCTATAAATATGTAATCTGCCTGTTGCCCTTCATTCATGGCTCACATGATTTTGTGTGAGAAAAGGGGAAGGTGAATTTCACATGAGTGATGCTTTCTAAATCTGCACTGATTTGTGAACAGAAGTGCAGCTGAACTGAACAGATTTTACTATGTGCTCTGTTCAGTAGAGAACTTATTCATTCTCATAAAAATTCTAAGAACTTAGTCGGTGGGATCTTTACTCCATTTCCTATGTGTCTGCAGATCTAGTAAGTCATTAATCTACTATGATAATCGGTTGCATTCAGAACTACCATTGCATTTCCCTTGTCAGCGGGACGAATGATAGTAATATTGTCATCATTCAAGCGTTTTATGGCATTCCTCTCATCAACAGTTAAATAACTTTTCACCAACAGTTAAACAACTTTTTGGAGCCTTTGTTCAAGTTGATACTCTTACAGCTTCTACACAGGATTCCTCAACTGTAACCCTGTCCACACTGGATGTCTGCTTCTACACTGGCTACTTTTCCACCCCTGGCAAGCGCAAATCTCTTGTCATCAGATGGTGAAGTTTGAATAATTTGATAACCATGCAGGAAGTGGCTAAGTGGTAGTTCATCAGATTGGGTTGCAACTTATCAAATTTAAGAAGCAGGCATTTGTAGTGTGGACACAGTTACAGCTAAAGAAATCCATGTAGAAGCTATAAGGGTATGGTTGCATGCAAAGTGTCCAGAAATTAATTTAACTATGAGTAAGAGGAATGCCATATAACGTCTGTATGGTGGTGATGATATTGTCGTTCTTCCCGCTAACAAGGGAAGTGTGGTAGTGGTTTGATCTTACCAATTATAATAGTAATATTAACAACTTATTAGATCTGCAGACATGTAGGAAACAGAGTAGAGACCCAGCTGACAAAATTCTTAGAACTGTCACATGATTGACAAAAAATCTGACTTTCACTAAGGATGTTACTGACTGCATAGGAAAAAATCTTGAAAAAATGAAACAGCAGATGATAGCAACAAACAACAGCCACTTGCACTCAGGTATTCAAAGCATGTGATATCATATCACTGCACGGGAACGTGCATGTACGGAATTTTGCTGCAGTCAGTAGCAAGCCATGGTGTGAATCAGACACTCAAAGTTGTGATATCCCCTGAAAATGTTCTTCGCAGGTGCTGACGAAATTTGTGTTTTTAATGTGAAACCCATTCAACCATGACATAATAGTGCGGGGTATTTTATTAATTGTTACATTTCCGGCCATGGAAGTTTACATTTATCCATACACACTGTATGCACTTGAAGTTCCTCCCCATCCTTTGCTGCCATTTCACTATGGGGTAAATTTATTCACTGTACATTTGACCTGCCAATGATTAATAGACCCCTACCCTTTTCCGTTTCCCTCCCATTGACACAGGACATGTATGTTTCCCAGCAGATGAAGTGAGACTCACTGACTCAGCTTCACTGGAAGCCACCACCTCAAACTTATTGTGCACAGAGGCATTTAAGCAGTCATTCTTTCCACTCCCTGCACACAAAAGAAATGGGAAGAAACTGTAAGGTGCAGCGTGATGGGACATACCTACTGACATACACCTCATAGTGGTTTTCCGGTGTAATGTAACACATGTTGTTCATTTTTAGAAATGGATTTTGCAGAAACTTAATCAGTTGAAGTGATTATTGACTGACTAAACATTACTCTGGTAATGTTGGCTTGTGTGTTAATCAGTATTCAACAAGGTGAAAGATACTTAACTTTTAAGAACTGAGAACTAAAATTCATCCTACAGGCCAGTGCAAACCATTATTGTGTGTACAATAATTATCTGGTTATAGGCATATAGTCTTGCTTTATTTCTGTGTACAGGGTGGTATTCTATGTATTTATTGTTTTTCTTTACTGCTTATAGAAACTAGATGAAGCAACGAGTTTACTGGGAGCAACTTGTGATACGTTCATCAGAACGCTAGAAGACTGCATGAAACTCTCGAATGCAAATTTTACATATGAGCTTCCACATCAGCATTTGACTGACACTGCTCTTCCTCCTGTCTCCAACCAGACGAAAAGCAAGGTGTGTATGCTGTGCTACTGTGTTTTACAGCATTGTTTTTTTCTTCCATTTCTGAAACTGGGTAACTCCACTATATTAAAAATTGATCAGCATATTATCAGTGTGTGGACAAGGATTTTGGTAGTCTGATATAGATAAAGTATGTTCTGCATCAGAAAAGCAAAGCTTCTCTCCAGAAACTTCCATAGACTCAGGATGCTTCCTTCATGTTAACGACAGCACCATCAATATATCATAGTTTACATCATAGGTGCAAGTGATCAGATCAACTCAAATCGCTCCCTCTCTGAATTTACATTGAAGAATTCTCAACAGGTTGACACTAATAACTTATCTTGGATGGTGAGTAGTCATTAGAAAAATATGTTATGTCAGCTATCTCCCAACCTCCCCCCCACCAACACTAATTATGATGCAGTTCCTTAGGTATATGCGTAAGTAGGAGAAAAAAATTGTTGAACTCGAACAATGGAAATTGTTTTTGAAAATATAAGGATGTTACTGACAGCATAGGAAAAAATCTGAATCACAGTAATCTACAAATCCCCCGGAAGATAGAGGATCACCTTATATTTATTGAATAAAGTAAATTGTTTGGTTTTTATTAAAACATTAATCGCAGACCTGGCCAGTGGACTCATCATCAGCAGCAGCAGCAGCAGCAGCAGCAGCAGCCAATTCAAGCATTAGATGATGTGGCCTCTTCGAGTTGTGGATTCAGGTAGGCTTTCAGAAGTCTTCTCCAAGTGGGACGGTCTTGGGCAGTTCTCTGCCAGGTGTTACCAGCGATCTTCTTGATGTCCCATCTGTCTGGTGGTCTTCCTCTAGGCCTCCGGTGCTCTCTCGGACTCCACTCCAGTACTAGCTTCGTCCATCTGTTGTCTTTTCTTCTTGCAACGTGGCCAGCCCACTGCCATTTCAAGGAACGTACTCTCTCTAAGATGTCCTTAACCTTCGTCACAGACCGGATGTTATCTGCCCTTTTCCTGTCCTTTCTTGTATAGCTCTCCATGGCTCTCTGTGCTGTCCTAAGTTTCCCTTTTGTGAATGAGTTCAGTGTCCATGTCTCACAGCCATACGTCATAACAGGAAGAATGCATTGATCAAATACTGCTTTCTTCAGATTTACTGGCATTTTTGATCTGAATACTTTTGAATCCTTCCCAAATGCTTGCCAACCAAGCTTGATGTGTCGATAGATTTCTGGTCTTATGTCTCCCTTCATATTTATAATCTGGCCAATGTAGACATATTCACTGACCTCTTCTAGTAGACTGTCCTTGACTTTCACATCTCCAGCTGGAACCCATTTGTTGGATATTACTTTTGTTTTGGAAAGGTTCATGTTCAAGCCAACCAGCTGACATTCTGATGCAAGTTTTGGAGCTCTGCGAAGTCTTTGGCCAGTAAGGCCAAATCTCAAATCATCAGCAAATCTAAAGTTGGTAAGCCTTCTTCCGTTAATTCTAATTCCCTTACCTTCCCAGCTCAGCTTTGACATAGCCATTTCCAATACAGCAGAGAACAGTTTTGGGGAGATGGGATCACCTTGCTTGACACTCCTCATGATGCGGAATTCTTGAGTTGATTCGCCGATGTTAACATAAGCTGAAGAATTCTCGTAGATTTTCCTGAGCACTTCAATGTATGCTGCTCCCAACCCTTGCTCACTCAAAGCTTGGAGGACAGCTACATGGCTAACGGAGTCAAATGGCTTTTCAAAGTCAACAAAGGCAATGCAGAGAGGCAGTTGGTATTCATTCGCTCTGCTTATCACTTCACTAACGGTCAGAATGTGGTCAATAGTGCTAAAATTGCTTCGGAATCCAGCTTGTTCTATAGGTTGGGCTGAGTCTAGGGTGGAACTAATTCGGTTTAACAAGATCTTTGTAAAAATTTTGTACAAAATTGAGAGCAAGCTGATAGGACGGTAGTTTTTAATATTGTGAATACTTCCTTTCTTGTGTATCAAAATAATCTTAGCCTTGTTCCACGATAGTGGGATTGAAGCATAGTGCAGGCAGGAAGTAAATTTGCCAAGTGATTTATTGTTACCTCTCCTGCCAGTTTGAGGATGTCAACGCTGAGCTCATCATCACCCGGAACTGTTCCCTTCTTCATGCTATCTAAAGCACACTTGACTTCCGATGGGAGTATATCTGGAACACTAGATATATCATTTAAATTAGATACACTAAATTGTCCCCTGGATTGCTATACAAATTGCTATAAAAGTCTGTGATGAACTTCAAAACCGCCTCCTTTTCAGTGATTCGACTGTCATTTCCATAGAGTGCGATAATCTGCATTTTACCGATTGTGAGTTTGCGTTTGGCTGACTTTAATTTTGTCTTGTTCTCCAAGCTTGCTCGTAAGGTGTCTTCAGTGAATTTCTGTATGTCAGTTTTCATTTCTTTTCGCACTGCCTTACATAGTTCGGAATACGCCACCATGTCACGATCGGTTTGGATTTTCATTTCTCTCCTCTGTTGTAAAAGGGTTTCAGTTTTGGCACTGAATTTCTTTGGTTGTTTATTTTTTTGGCATAGGCCACCGACTTCTTGTGCACTTGAAACAATCATTTCCGCCAAATCACAATCTTTAGTTACGTGGAACTTGCTTTGGAGGACTTCTTGGAATTTCGAGGAATGTTCTTCCAGGTTTTTGAGGTTGATTACCCTTCTCTTCCCTTTCATAAGTTTACTCCTTTCATTTCTTACATTGAGTTCGACCCTTGCTCTCACAAGACGGTGATCACTGCCAGTGTTGAACTGATTTAGCACTGATACGTCTTTTACAATCTGCGGAATCCAGAATGAGATTTTCACTCTGCAGCGGAGTGTGCGCTGATATGAAACTTCCTGGCAGATTAAAACTGTGTGCCCGACCGAGACTCGAACTCGGGACCTTTGCCTTTTGCGGGCAAGTGCTCTACCAACTGAGCTACCGAAGCACGACTCACGACCGGTACTCACAGCTTTACTTCTGCCAGTACCTCGTCTCCTACCTTCCAAACTTTACAGAAGCTCTCCTGCGAACCTTGCAGAACTAGCACTCCTGAAAGAAAGGATATTGCGGAGACATGGCTTAGCCACAGCCTGGGGGATGTTTCCAGAATGAGATTTTCACTCTGCAGCGGAGTGTGCGCTGATATGAAACTTCCTTGTCCGCGAAAGGCAAAGGTCCCGAGTTCGAGTCTCGGTCGGGCACACAGTTTTAATCTGCCAGGAAGTTTCATATCAGCGCACACTCCGCTGCAGAGTGAAAATCTCATTCTGGAAACATCCCCCAGGCTGTGGCTAAGCCATGTCTCCGCAATATCCTTTCTTTCAGGAGTGCTAGTTCTGCAAGGTTCGCAGGAGAGCTTCTGTAAAGTTTGGAAGGTAGGAGACGAGGTACTGGCAGAAGTAAAGCTGTGAGTACCGGTCGTGAGTCGTGCTTCGGTAGCTCAGTTGGTAGAGCACTTGCCCGCGAAAGGCAAAGGTCCCGAGTTCGAGTCTCGGTCGGGCACACAGTTTTAATCTGCCAGGAAGTTTCAATCTGCGGAATATTTGACAGAATAAAGTCTATCTCATTTTTGACACTGAAATTTGGGCTCCTCCAAGTCCCTTTTCGGTCAGGGTGCTTCTTAAAGAACGTATTCATGATGGACATACTGGTGTACTCAGCGAACTGGACTAATCTCTCACCTCTATCGTTTCGGTCGTCAATCCCATAGTTGCCCACCACTGTGTCGCCTTGTTTCTTGGTGCCAACTTTTGCATTGAACATTTGCAGTGGACTCAGAATAAACTAAATGCATAATTGGAATAGTTCTGGAAAGGTACTGCCTTTCATGTAGTAAGTTCCATGTAACTTTCTTGTGACCTGTTAGTGATAGTGTCATTTGGTATCCTACCAATTTAACACAAAGAAATTAGGCACGGTAGTAATGAATGAATCCAGATACATAACATTAGTATTGTTAATCTGTTTTGAAATGTATAATTGAGGACATTGCATCTTTGGGAAACCACGGCCACTGTTAGTATAATGAAAGGAAGAATGTCTAGGTTACACACCCGTTTTTGATATTGTGCACACATCATCTTCAGATCGAAAACTAGTGCTGCAACGTGCAGTTTCTCTGGCAGGGTGAGGATGTCACAGTAGACTATTCACCATTATGTCCTTGCTCTGTTGGACAGCTTTTTACTGTAGGGTTTTGAAACTGCTAGCTGAGGAAAGAGTTACTTACTTAAAAGTACATGCAAAGTAGCTTATTTTCATGGTATAATGCCTTTCTTGGAATATACAGAAGCATTAACCTGTTCCAGATCATAAAACCAGCCATGCCTGTCATTCGATCAAACTCCAGTGACAAGTAAGTCACCATTGCTTTGATCATATATTGTTTCAACCATTTACATTCACACAGAAACTAACATATTTTTTTGTTGCAGAAAAGTGTAGCTGTTTGTGTGTCTGTCTACCAATATTTATATAATACTGTGGCTTTGAAAAAGACGTCCTAATCTTTTGAATGTATTTACTCAGGACTTGAAAAAATTTAAATATCAATTTATATGAAAATGTGCAACTGAAATGTCTTTCAGTGATGTAAATAAAGTTATGTTGTTATGTATAAGTTAGTTAAGGAACAATTTATATATTTTCATGTTGACAAATAGTTTACTGCAGCCTGTGTTTTCTTCAGTTCATGCAGTTTACATATTTTAATATATATAAAAAAATAATTTATTTTCACATTGTAAGAAAGTGTTTTCCAAACTGAGATGCCAAAGTAGTCTACATTTTGGAATCTATTTACTGAATGGATCGCACTTATGTTTTTAATAAGAAATTTTACAATAAAGGCATTAAATTTGATTAGTGTGTGTGTTCAGATTCATGTACCCTATTTATACTCCTTAGTTTTGGTGTCTTTTGTATATTCATAACCAGAAAAAGTAAATTTGACAACCATAAATTTCTACAGACTTATCATTAATTGGTAATAATTCAGTACTTTTCTTCTTTTAAAGTGGCACTTATATTGGAAGCATCACTATTCACGTATTTGGTAAGTAAAGGGGAGTGTTTAACAGTTCTGGCAATTGTGTATTAGCAGAATCCTTTTATACAGTTTTCATAATATGCTTTGAAATTCCATTAACTTCTGTGTCAGTGGGACATTAAAGTGAACTGTAAAGAAATGTACGGAAAGTTCTGGTTGAAAATTAATTACAATTTATTTAAGGATAAAGGAGACGACTCACTGAAATGCAGAAGCATTGCCTTGACAATAGACACACAAACATGAGATATGGAGCTTGCCTAGGTTTTGGAATGCACTCTATATGCACACACACACGCCTGTCTCCCTACATTGTGCTCAGTCGACTGCCAGGTCTTTATTCGAAGAGTAAAGAGCAGGCATTTGACTGAGCTCAATGTAGGGAGACAGGCGTGTGGATGTGAGGGTGTGTGCATATTTTTGCTACAGCTAGTCAAAAGCTAGCCAAGCTCCATACCTTTTGTTTCTGTGCCTATCAACAATGCAATGCTTCTGCCTTTCAGTGCGTCGTCTCCTTTATTCCTACACAATTCATAAAGAAATACCATTGTTTTGTGCTAATGTGAAATGAAAAATAAATGCCTCTAAATGATTGTTAGAAGTACACCAACAGTTCTAGGAACAATTATAGTATTAGATAACACTATTGCTTCCGCGGTTTTTCTCAAAGTTTAAAGCTTAATTGTGAAATACATATAAAAACTCTACATCACTGGCCAATAATTTCTATTGTCTTTTGGGCAGCATATGAATCCTCCAGCTGAAGAACTGAGCATCTTTTGAAGAGACCCCTGAATCACTTCACTTATAACACTTGTTCATATGACTGGAGGTGCTGGTCAGCCAGGACATGTGCCATTGATCAAAAAAGGTGGTAGACAGAGAGAGCAATGTCTCGAATATGGCAGGTGGGATAGAACTTCCCAATTCAACATTTCCAATTATCTTTTGATGGGTTTTGTGATATGGATTGATGACTCATGCTGCAAAATAATCTTTTCTTGTCTATCGCTGTATTGTGGCTGCTTCTCCTGTGACTGTTTCCGTCAGTTTTAATAGCTTCAAAAATCTTCTCTTCCTCCACCATAATGTTTTCCACATCAAAATCACCATTCTTGGAGCACTGAAGTTATTCTCTCCACATTCTGTCCTCACTGTAGGTCTTACACAGAATTTTATGAGCCTCAGGTGCAGATTTCTTCATATTAAAATGGAAAATTAAAACTCCCACAAATGACGAGAAATGGGCTTGTAAGTTGACATATTCATTCAAGAATAACTTTATGATGCAGTCACAAATTGACTAATACTTTGATGGTATTATGTTTACGGATGCTTAAGTTTCTAGTAAGACGCTAACAACCATCCACCCGCATCACCACTTGCCACTATTGCCATATATTGCAAAATGGTGGAAACAAAGTTTTAGACATAATAATGTTTATGATTCATACAGCTAACAGCATTATAATGAGGTTGTGTTATGAATTGCTGCATTGGATGTGGGGTGTCAACTAACGGTATGTGTTATTACCAGCAGTTCAGGAATGACGTATATGTTCAGTATTTTGGTTGCGAGCAGCAGTGGCATATAGATTCATGTCTGTACTGCAGTATCGCAGAAGTAGTCAGTGTTGGTTAGCTGGCAACCACAGCACAAATTAGATCAAACATTGTACCTAGTATAATGTCAACCTAATTCTGTTGTATGTTGAACAGTACTGTATGCATTCAGTCCATTCTGCTATTGAGCCTACTATGTCGGGGAGATGTGCTCCTTCAGTAGGACAATTCTCGTGTACACACAGTTCACACTAGCTAACATACTGTTCAACATATTCAATTTAGTCGATGTTGTAACATCGCATAAGGGTGTTCATTGTGTTCTTGCACTAAGTGCACTAACAAAATTATCCTCAAATTAAAATTTTGTTTTTCAGAACCTCATAATTTTCAAGTGTTAGTCGCTTAAATTGTCAATTGTAATTCTTTATTAGTATTATTTAAGGGGAGAGTTTGACTCCTGCATACAATGAATAGATGGCATTTGATAAACTTAGAGGTTTTCTACTCAGAAATTTGAGAAATGGTAATGACATGGTTTCTAATTATATTTTGTTTTCGGTTTACCTGCTACAAGAACAAGGAAGAAAGATTGATTTGTGGGATATAACTGACTTTCTTAGGCATACTTTATGATTTTTGAAAATCAGTTTTGAACACATTGCAAAAATTCTCTCTCTGCCAAGTTGTTCCTCAGTAACTACTGACATTTCACACAAGAGAAAGTTTATTATGTCAACAATGTAGGAAATGAAACACAAGCAAGCACACCTTGTGCACACACGGCCGCCAACTTCAGCATCTCGACCCGAGGTGCTGGAGTTGACTGTCGTGTGCATGGGACGTGCTTGCTTGTGTGTATGAATGGTGTGTGTTTCTGTTTTCCTGATGTAGGTTGTGGAATCCAGGAGAGAACTCTATAAGTTTTTGTAAGGAGAAATGAGTCAAATTACACTAATCACTATATCCCTTGGTATAGTTGTTGGAACATGTTTTGGTAAACTGCATTTGTTTACATTAATACCACATGTACATTGTTTCAAACAATGGAAAATCCAGGATGGAGTGTAACAATATTATGAAAAGGAAAGTTGCTACCCATTATACAGGGTGCCCATAAAGTAAGTATCCATTTTGTGGAAAATGTACACATGGATTATTTCTGAAACAGGTACCGTGAAGAGACATCAGTGTTAACAATTGCCGAAAGAATCACAATTCTGCAACATTGTTTACATGGCGAAATTTATGCTGAGAAAGTATCGGAAGGATGCCCCTAGAAGACTTGCCATTCGGTAGCTTGTCAACAAATTCCGGTGTACAGGATCTGTAGCTGAATAGAGACGCACTGGGCGACCACCGGTCAGCCCACAATCTGTACAATTTGTGAGGGAAGCTATCAAAAGAAGTCCAAAGGCATCTACCCACCGGCTGAGTCATGAACTATCTATGTCAAAATCGAGTGTGGAAAGTGCTTCACTACACCCTTAAGAAGGAGGCATATCATATCCAGGTGCTTCACCAGTTAGAGGATGAAGACCATGTGGCACGAACAGCCATGTGTCATGGTCTGTTGGAGGCTGTAGCCAAAGAGGACCTGATGAATCATGTTATATTCAGCAATGAGGTGACATTTTGTGCCTGCTGCATTGTCAACAAACACAATTGCTGGATCTGGGCAGAGGAGGAACCCCATGAATGCACTGGGTGGGCAAAGGGACTCTCCCAAAGTTTGGCTCCCAAAGTCAGTGTGTGGCTTGGTCTCATGAACGATGTTTACTGAAAAGACAATTGCTGGAGCAACCTACCTGGCCGTGCTGCAGTTGTTCTTGGAGCCACAGTTGCAACAGGGTGGTATCCTGTTGCCACATTTGAATGAACTGAAACGGCGAATACGAGAGGCATGCTTGTTAATAGCCTCTCATACGTTTACAGCGCGTGTTCCACGCAATCACAGGACGATGGGAACAGTGTGTAGCCAATGAAGGTGGTCATGTTGAACAGTATTAGCTACTCTCTCTAAATATAATATTTATTTTGCTGTAGCACATCTGGAAAATGAAAATGGATACTTACTTTATGAGCACTCTGTATATCGGAGATGCTGAGTCGCAGATAGGCATAACAAAAAACTGTCGCAATATAAGCTTTCAGCCAACAAGGCCTTTGTCGAAAATAGATTACAGATACCCAGACACAGACATGCACACACACAAATGCACCTCACACACAGGACTGCAGCCGCTGAAGCCAAAATCTGTACATTTTTTGTTGTATATCACATTAAAAGTGTACAGCATTAGCATGTTTTGCTGCAGCATTGAACAAATTTTACCTCCAAAAGTGTGAAATTGTCTGTTATTACTCAGGCAGGAATTTAAGTAAACAATACAGTACTGTATCTTTTAAACATTAACACAGAAGTGATTGACAGATGTAAAAGTTCTTTGCTTTCATGTTTGAATTTGCAGATGCTTTTAATGAGATTTCTCTTTTCCAGATAAAATATTAATTCAAGTATGGTTTGTTAATATTATCTTGTTTCCGAACGTAAACCTCCTTGTCATTAGTAAGAGCATTCAAAAATTATTTTTTCATTTGACCACAGCATGTTTCATAAATCCCATCTTGATAACCTTCAGGGAACTGGATGAAGTTAAAACTGGCAGAATCAGCCACTGCAGGCTACTTTTGTAAAGTATGCTAACAGCCAGTCAAGTCAAGTACTAATCTAACCGCATTGATAATTACAGCAATTGTATTGAATTACTTTATTCAGGGGAAAACACCATTCTCCTTACTCTACCAGTACACAACTATGGTTATCACATTTTTGAAGCTGTGTTTCTGTTACATTATGTAGAAATTCATCTGTCTCTACAGTTGCAAAATAAAAACATTTTCTACATGAACATTATCCAGGGTTGTCACAAGTTCTGAAAATCAGGAAATTTAAAACATATCAGGTAAATCAGGGAAATATCAGTGAAATTTGAAGGGAAAAAGAAAGCTAGAAAAATCTCACTTTTGTGTCAGTAGATGAAATGGTTTGTTTACTGAGATGACATGCATTGTCACCGACTGTGCGCAGCAGAGTACTGCTTCCCTGCTCCCTCATTCTTACTATTTCTCCCCTTGCTACCATTCCCCTCAGCTTGTAGTCAGCACTGTCACTGCTTCTTGAATGGTTTGTTTGGATTTGATTCTCAGAGACTATTGACGAAGTGGGCAGCAACGGCAATCATGTGTGCATGAGTTGTGTCTGAGTGATTATGAGAAAGTGTGTGCGGTCTAGTTTTCTGGCAAAGACTACAGCAGAAAATTTAGTTGTGAGAGTGTGATATTCTTTTCTACATGCCTCTCTGTGGTTCATCGATCATCTTCATGGGGAGTTGCCACCTTTCCTCATTAGCATTGATTCTCAGAGTATTTGTGCAAGTTATCTGTTGCTTGACTGATCATTGCAGTCTCATTTCATCAACATGGTATCTGTGATATGTGAATAGCTGGCCACATGAGTGGACTTCCACAATGGGCCAAAACCACAGGCCATTTCTGTGGGTATCTCTGATGGATTGGGCCTACCGATCTGAAGTGTTTCATTTCCCACTAATTTGCAGGCCCTGCCCATCAGATCTAGTAGCACCAATCTGCCTGGAGGCTGAGTCTGTTTGTGTATGGCAGGTTTTCATCATATACCCAGTACTCTGGTGTTCCTCGGCAGGCCAGAGGCCATGGGTGACGGATTTCAAGAACTGTGACTGTCTTACCGCACGTACATTGTAAAAATTTCTCAAAAGAAAAATCACACAGTGACTGTAAAGTGAAATTATTGTGTGGCATTTATAGCCAGGATGCCTTATCCAGGGAAGTTTGGCCACCGGCTTGCAAGTCTTCATTCACGTGACACCACATTGGCCGACTTGCATGTTGGTGATCGTGAACTAATGATGAGGACAAAACAACACCCAGTCCATGAGAGGAGAAAATCTCCAACCCGAAGGCAATCGAATCAGGGCCCGCTGCATGGTAGGCAAACAAGTTACCACTCAGCTAAGTAGGTGGACACACAAGACCACAAAAATAATAGACATAACACAATGTGTAATAAATGAAGATAATGAACATAGTAGGACCAACATTTTATTTGCGACCACCTATACTGTTGGTTTACACAACTGTTCCTCACCTTATACTCTTCTTTACTCACCCTTCAGATCTCAAAATTTGTCAGGGAAAAATGCTAAAACTTATCTGTAAATCAGTGAATTTCACTAGGGGAAACTTGTGGCAAACCTGTTATCGTTAAGTGAATTTACCTCCTTCAGTCCAGATATTCAGATAAATTACTGAAGGAATGACTATAAAGTCATTATTTTTCTTTTTAATTTATGAGAATTTCCAACTGTCTGCCTTATGTCTAGTGACAATCAAAGATATTTGCACTAGAATATAAAACTCTCTTCCTGAGCACAATAGTCCTTAGTCCGTGATTGTTCTAAGTGGGCTTGATGCAGCTGCTTCATGCCTATGCCACACATAACACAATTTTGTTTGTTTCTTTAGTAAAAACTCGTTGTTACCAAATCAGTAGGCAGCTGTTGCCCACTAACTGAAGACCTGGTCAGAGTGCCGGCATTGTCTTATCTAAAGGTGAGAAATGAAGAGGATGCAGTAAGTGCACACTCCATTATTCCTGTACGTCTTGATCGACAATGTATGAAAAGGATAGATTGCTGCTCACCATGTAGAGGAGGCACTGAGTTGCAGCCAGGCACAATGAAAAGACTGCTTTCGGAAAAAAGTCCTAGATATCTGTGGTGGTGAGAGGAGTTGCCAGCTCAAACACAGTATGCCATATGGTCAAGCAATCAGTCATTGTGCATACACAAAATTGTACCTTGTTTCTATATGGCATGCTTTGTCTGGCAAGATTCTGCTGCTTACGCCAGCAGACAGGCAACATATTGAGCACATGGAACCCAAGAAACATCTACCATTGGCTGATGCCCAGCCTGTATCACTGATTTGCAAAAACATCAATCATAAAGGTATTTTAATTGAAGATATAAATGCAGCACTGCCGTACACTATGTGTCTGTCTGCTGACGCCCTACATATATCACAATTAAAAACTGATTGGCTTAGCTTGTTTCTTTTTGCACCTTTTAAAAGCAAATTCCATAGACAGAGGAATGTTTTTCTATTGCTTTGCTGAACTTGAAACCCAGTCCCATCCAACAGAAGCTGCTAAGTTTTCACAAGTTAGCATTTCCTTTTGTTGTTCATAATATCTCAGAAATTGCTGCCCAATTACATGCAAGTATCTATCCATATCACCATTACATTTTTAACATGTGCAATTCAATGCTTTTTCTTTGTGGTAGATACATTAATTCCACTATCTCAGAATCTTGTCTGTCTTAGTGTAATTTTCACACCACAGACGTACTCAGCTTTTAACATTATACTTGTAACTCTTCAGGCTTTCCCGGATCTAATGGCATCTTGGGTTGTCGGGTGTTCTGCCGCCTATCAGCATCGTACTTGCACGATATTTCGGTCACATAGCTCGTGACCTTCATCAGGTGCGACCTGAGACTGCTCCTCGAGTGGACCTGGTCCAGTATTTGTGCCTATGGCCTTCCCCCTCCACTAACGGCTGCAGGCGCTTCCTCTGTGGTCCGCGCCCATTCCCTGCGACCTGCTGGAGCGTTGCTGTTCCGTTTTCCCTCCGCTGCGGTTCTAGGTGTTCCCTCTGCGGTCTGCGCCCACCAAACCCGCTCCTGGGGGTTTCATCTATGGTCTGGGGTACCAAGCATTCCCCCTGCGGTCCGCACCCGCTCACCATGACCTGTTGGAGCGTTGCCGCTCCGTTTTTCGTCCGCTGCGCCTCTGGATGTTCCCTCTGCGGTCCGCGCCCACCAGTCCCACTTCTGGGTGTTCCATCTTCAGTCTGGTGCACCTGGCAGTCCGTCAGGGGCTCGTTTTCCATCTCCATGTCTCTGGTTCTTCTGTTTGTGTAGTGTTGCAGCTGACCCGTTGCTCCTTTAACAATTCCAGAGCTGGATCCCAGGCTCTGCTTAGCTGGTACCCTGTGGAATTGTTAAAGGAGCAACGGGGCCAGCTGCAACACTACACAAACAGAAGAACCAGAGACATGAAGATGGAAAACGAGCTCCTGACGGACTGCCAGGCGCACCAGACCGAAGATGGAACACCCAGAAGTGGGACTGGTGGGTGCGGACCGCAGAGGGAACATCCAGAGCCGCAGCAGACGAAAAACGTAGCGGCAACACTCCAACAGGTCGTGGTGAGCGGGTGCGGACCGCAGGGGGAACGCTTGGTACCCCAGACCGTAGATGAAACCTCCAGGAGCGGGTTTGGTGGGCGCGGACCGCAGAGGGAACACCTAGAACCGCAGCGGACGGAAAACGGAGCAGCAACGCTCCAGCAGGTCACAAGGAATGGGCGTGGACCACAGAGGAAGCGCCTGCAGCCATTGGTGGAGGGGGAAGGCCATAGGCATAAATACTGGACCAGGTCCACTCGAGGAGCAGTCTCAGGTCGCACCTGATGAAGGTCACGAGCTATGTGACCGAAATATCATGCAAGTACGACGCTGATATCCGGCAGAACACCCGACAACCCAAGATATCAACATTATACTTGCACAATTTGTTGGTTTTTCCATCAGTAAGGGTTGTTGTTCTCCCTTGTCACCACCATGACATTAACAGCAAGTTGTTGCAGCTGACTCAGACATTATACATTATGGCTTTCTCTGTGTGTGCTGCAAGGTAACAACACACATTATTTTGAACTGGAACTTGGCTGTAGTGGATCATCTTTTGCCGTATGAAATACATGCTGGTATTCATAGTCTGGAAATTTACTTCTATTATTTTGTTTATGAATTTCACAGTTTACTATTAACTGCCTCATATTACGCAGCACAAATATTATTATAAAAATGTGATGGCTTGTAAGTATAAGAATATCTGTCCCAGAAAGGTCTTTGGTCAGTTGTTTGCTCGTCAACTTTATGTAATATTCTTACTGCATTCCTGTACTAATGTCTAGAACGTGGTTTTGTGGCCACCATTATGCAGTTGATGGAGGTTATAGTGGCTAAATAAGAATTTAAGCTTTAGTTGTTTTCAGTATTACTGGCTTTTCCTGTAACAACTAATATCTGCCTCACCTCGGAATGACTTTACAGAAATAGCCCACAATTATACAAGCAAAATAGCACTTAACAGATCTTCTTCTTCTTTTTCTTCTTAGCGTGCCTGTCCTCTTCGGACATTGGCAATCATCATGGCTATTCTGTCTTTATCAGTTGCAATGCAGAACAGTTCTTCAGAGCTAATATTAAACCAAGATCTAAGGTTGCCGAGCCAGGAAATTCTTCTTTGCCCCAGAGGTCTCTTTCCCTCGATTTTTCCTTGTAGGATACATTGAAGCAACACTTGATTATGTTGATCATCTCTGGGCTTTTGTTAACTCGGCATAGAACCTTGACGTTTGTCATTTTTTGAGTCCACAACATTCTCAACATTCTTCTGTATAGCCAGAGTTCTAAGGCTTGTAGTCTGGCAGTGGTTGCCTTTGTAAGGATCCATGTTTCCACACTGTATAAGAGAACTGAGAACAGCCAGCACCTGAGGAGCCGCATTTTTGTGTTCATGGTAAGATCGTGACTCTTGAAGGCTGAGCTCATAGAGTTGAAAACACTTCTCGCCTTTCTGATGTGACACTTTATCTCCTGCGAGTTGTACCACGCTTCGTTAATGATGGTGCCTAGATATGGGTACTGTGAAACTCACTCTGTGCTGGTGCCATTGATATACAGATTCACACCTCGAATGTTCTTCCTGCTGCTGATCATAAATTTTGTTTTGTTTGTGTTGATGTCCAAGCTGTATTTCGTGCTTGTCTCAGAAATTTTGTCCCCATTCGCTGAGATTCCTTCTTCCACATCAAGTAAGGCTTCTTTGAATATGTGTTCTGAATACAGGTTAAAGAGTATCGGTGATATTATACAGCCCTGCCTGACGCCACGTCTTATTCACACTTGTTGTGATTGGTCTTGATCTATTCTCACGTCTGCAGATTGGTTCCAGTATAAATTGGCTATTATTCTTAGATCTTTCCCATCAGTTACTCTTCCCTTTAGTACTTCTATCATTTGTTCGTGCTTCACACGATCAAATGCCTTCTGATAACCAATGAGGCAAGCAAATACATCACAATTGATGTCCCTACATCTTTGGAACAATACTTGTACACTAAATACTGCTTCTCTTGTGCCAACTGAGTGTAGAAACTCGAACTGGTTGGGTGCTATTTATTCTTCACAAATCTTGTATATCCGCTTGAGGATCACTTTAAGAAACAGTTTTAGCAGCTGGCTCATTAAACTGATGGTATGGTAGTCCCCACATACTTTGGCATTCGGTTTCTTAGGTAGAGTAATGAACTCTGATGTAAGCCATCTTGGAGGGATTTCACCCGATGAGTAAATGTGGTTGAAAATTTCTGTGATCATTTTTACTTTTTCTTTATAGAGTAGTTTGAGGAATTCTGCTTGTATCCCAACTGGCCTAGCTGCTTTCCCTTCCTTCATTTGATGTACGGCCGCTTCCATTTCACTTACTAGGATATCTGGTCCCTCTGTGTCTAATATCTCTAGTCCTTGCCTCCTCTGATTATCTTTGAATAACTGTTCTCGATATTTCTCCCACTCTTATCTTTTTTTCCTTCCTTATTGATTATGAGGTTGCCACTGTCATCTACTAGCTTCCCACTGTCTGATTTGAGATATTTTCCTGTTGCGTCTCTGACCTTCTGATGCACGTTAAAATCATCATACCTACTCTGATAAAGCTCAATTCCTGCACATAATTCAGTTTTTCCTTCTCTTTGGTTTCTCCGATTTTCTTTCTGATTGTATTCTGTATCGCTTTGTATTCCACCAAATTACCTTTTTTCTTCCTCCATTCTTCCATGAGACCCAGAATCTCACTTGTCATCCAAGTTTCCTTCTTCCTAAGGTCCAGTCTCAAATACTCTTCTTCAACTTCTTGTACTTCTTCTGTGTGTGTGTTTTTCATTAGTGTTATCTCCACTGTCACTCCATTTGTTGTTTAGGGCTGTCTTGACTGCTGTAAGGTAGCATCTTTCAACTTTCTCAGGTCATATTTTTGTGATATTTTGGAGACAACCTGTTTCATTCTGATTTCCTATGAGTGGCATATGGTCTGATTGTGTGTCTGCTCCCGGATACATTCTGACATCTGTGCAACTATTTCTGTATCTCTTGTTCACTAGCATGAAATCGGTCTGATTCCTCACAATTTGTCCTGGTTTGTCCAATGGTGATTTCCATGTGTATAACTTACGTGGTGGAAGTTTAAACCACGTATTCATCACCACTAGTTGATTTGTTTCTGCAGATACTTCCAAGTCATCTCCTCGGGTGTTCCTATCCCCTAGACCAAAGGGTCCAACAGAGCTTGATGTTTTTCCTGACCCAAGTTTTGCGTTAAAGTCACCCATGACTATACTCAGGTCTTCTCTTTTTAGCTTGTTCAGAATATGGTTGATGTTATCTCGTTTGTCTGCTGTAGGTGCGTAGACTTGAATAATATTAAGTTAACTGGTCTAGCTTTGATTTGAACTAACATAACACATGCTGAGACTGGGATAATGTTGTCAACACATTTTGCGATTCTTTTGTTCAGTATGATTCCAACTCCAAGTTGATGCAATTCATTGTCTGTACCTGAGTGGTAAACTTGGTGATCATCTATGTTGATGTTTCCAGTTCCTGGCCATTGCGTTTCACTTATTCCCAACATATCTGTTTTCATTCTTGTCATCTCCTTTATTGCATTGTGAATCTTTCCTCCCTGGCTCATCATCCTGATATTCCATGTTCCAATTTTGATTTTATCGTGATATTTCAATCTTCCTATTTCTGCGCTTGTAACGGCCCCTCCCAGAGATCCAATTGAGTAGCTTATGCTGGATGTTAATTTAGCTGCAAGCGTAGCCATAGTGATTAGTAGGACGTATCAATTCTGGATCTTTAATGAGGTGAGTGTCCAGTCTGCTTCCTCATTCTTATGCCATTGACCACATTCTGTAGTTCATCCGCCTTCAGAGCCAGTTTCCTGATGCCAGAGCAAAAGAATGCCCTTCTCTTGTTGGCTCATCCATCCGAAGCTGTTGGCCAGCAAGAGTTTTTTGTTCTCTGTTAATTAAACCCCAGCAGAGAGAGTTGGTGTCTCCTCCGCCTCCTTGACTGTTGAGGAGTATTTCCTTTTTCCACTCCTGGAGCCGTTGGACATCTGACGCAGTCACAGCCGCCTCACTCCTGTCGCTGCTCTCCCGCATTGTTGACTATACTTGGCTTCCCCTCACCTCTTAACAGCTGGCAAGCAAGCTTTCCCGGTTGATTGGTTCATTGGGTACTGAGCCCTCCCACCACGTCAAAGTGATAGTCCCAGGGAGATGTAGGTGTGTTTAAGATAAACATACAGAAACAGTTTTGGAGCAAAGCATCACCCTGGTTGTTGATGAATCGTAGGATATTTAGACTTAACAGAGAGGAATAAACCATTACTCAAGATGATGTTTTTGAAGAGAAATTTTGTACCATTGTAAATGATCACAATGATGTTAATGAAGTATGTACTAATGGCTCCAGACATGGAGACACAACTGTCTGTTCAACATCTACATGACTGCTTTGCAATTCACAACTAAGCAACGGTGATAATTCCAATTTAAATTGTTCATGATTGTTATCCCTCTGAATTTAATTTAATTGACAGATTTTATGTTTGTGTGCTCTTATTTTGTAACCAAAATTTAGCTGACTGATTTTAGAACTCATGTGGATGACCTCACACTTTTCATTATTTAGAGTTAACTGCCACATTTTGCACCATACAGATATCTTGTTTAAATCATTTTGCGATTGGTTTTGATCTTCTGATGACTGTACTAGATTGTAAATGATGCCATCACCTGCAAACACTCTATGAGAACTCCTCACATTGTCTCCTAAATCATTTGTATAGAGTAGGAACAGCAGAGAGCTATAATGCTTCCTTGGGGAACACATTTTACTCGATGACTTTGTGTCAGTTGCTACAAACCATGACCTTTCTGACAGGGAATCCGAAATCCAGTCACACAGTTCAGATGGTAATCCATAGACACAGTTTGATTAGTATCCTCCTGTGGGAAACAGAATCAAAACCCTTATGGAAATCTAGAAATACTGAATTAGTTTGAGACCACCTGTCAATAGCACCCAGTACTATATGAGAATAAAGAGCTAGATGTGTTGCAAAAGAACAATATTTTCTGATCCCGTGCTGTGCTGAGTGCGTGTCAGTAGTTTTCTTCCAGATAGTTCATAATGTTCAAACATAGTACGTGTTCAAAAATTCAGCTGTAAATTGATGTCAGTGATGTGGGTCTACAATTAAGTGGATTACTTCTATTTTCTTTCTTGAGTGTTGGTGTGACTAGTGCAACTTTCCAGTCTGTAGATATGGATCTTACGTTAAGTGAGTGGTTGTATGTAACTGTTAGGTATGGAACTATTACGAGGTATGGAACTTAAATAGTGGCAACTATTTATTCACAACCAACACAAAAGAGTTACATGTTTGCACCTGTTACTGTCCTTCAAAGTAGTCACCAGCGTTGTGTAGAACCTGTTGCAAGCAATGTTGAAGATATAGTATACCATTAGCAGAGCCTGTTCTGTTGATGGTGTGAATGGAGCGGTTTGTTGCCTGTCGAATCTCTGGAACAGTTCTGAAGCGAATGCCACGGATTGGTTCCATCATCTTCGGAATCAAATCAAAGTCACAAGGACTTAAGTGCGGGGAGTATGGTGGATGGTACAGTTCGTCCCAGTCCCATTGATCAAACAGAGCAGCCACAGCTTGCACTGTATGCTCCCACGCATTGTTGTGCAAAATGATGGGTGGGTTGTGCAGAAAGTGTCGCCACTTCTTTCGCAAAACTGGCACAGGTGATACTCCAAAAATGAACAATAATACTGTGCATTGACAGTCTGCCATGGAGGAACGTAATGCATTAGGATAACACCATCACAGCCGTATGAGAAAATCACCGTAACTTTAGACCGCTCCATTCGCACCATCAACAGAACAGGCTCTGCTAACAGTATACTATGCCTTCTACATTGCTGGCAACGGGTTCTACACAATGCTGGTGACTACTTTGCAGGACAGTAACAGGTGCTAATATGTAACTCTTTTGTATCGGTTGTGAATAAATAGCTGCCATTATTTAAGTTCCAATCGTTGTATATTGGCAACTCTGAAAGGAATCTTGATTGGTATACGATGTCTGTTCAAAAAATTTTGGAACATTCATAATTTCGTGCCAATGGTGTGTAGGAGGGAAATGTACTTCGCATCGCTGCATACACCCATGTTTAATGTGTTACTGCCGGAGGTGTCATTGTTGTATGTCTGTTAGTTATTGTGCCGTGTTGCTTTGAGTAGAACATTGTGTCGCACAGTTTGCAAATCTCAAGATGACAGAGTTACAGGAGCAACACATCTGCATTAAATTTTGCCTGAAACTCAAGAAAACCTTTACACAGACACACTAAATGATGCAGGAAGCCTATAGTGATGCATATTATGAATGGTTCACACGATTTAGAAATGGCAGGATGGAAGTTAAAGATAACCCTTGTGCAGGACACCCTTCGACCTCTACCACGACACTTGTGTCAGGAACATCAACAAAATTGTGTGTGCCAATCAAAGACTGACCATCCAAGAGATTGCAGAAGAATGTAACATTTCAGTTGGATCATGTCATTAAATTCTGACACAGCATCTTGGAATGCATCGTGTTGCCGCCAAGTTCGTCCCATGGCTCATGAGTTGAGACCAGAAAGACCTTCGCCTAACAGTCTGTGAAGAGCTTTTGGATCACAAGATGAGAACAAGATGTTCCTTAAGAAAATCATAACTGGTGATGAGATGTGGGTCTACAGCTTTGATGTTGACACCGAGGTTCAATCTTCACAATGGGTCATGACACAGAGGTTCAATCTTCACAATGGGTCAGGGATGGCTCTCCAAGGGGAAAGAAAACTCATCAGGTCAGGTAAATGTCAAAGCCATGCTGATAATTTTGTTTGACTTTAAAGGATTAATTCATCATGAATTCATGCCACAGGGACAAACCGTTAATTGATGCTACTATCAGGACGTGTTGCGACACCTGCGAGAAAATGTGAGAAGGAAACAGCCTGAAATGTGAGGAGACAATTCACGGTTCTTGCATCACTATGACACACACACACTTTCATCCGCATTGGTGCATGACTATTGCACAAAAAATGAAATCACTTGCTGCCCCATCCTCTCTGCCCCCTTGAAAGGATGAATATTTTCAACAATAGGTGAGGTAAAAGAAAATTTGCAAATGGCGCTTCAAGCAATCCAGCCAGAGGCGTTACCAAGACCGCTTCCAGAAACATAAAAGGCTTTGGGAGCAGGGTATCAATTGTGGAGGAGGGTATTTCATAGCTGAGCATGAACAATAAGTAAAAGCTAAGCATAGAAAAATTTTGTGGACAAAGTTCTGGAATTTTCTGAACAGACCTTGTACAGTCTGGACCCGAGCACGTGCCTTTATTAAATAATATGAGTTGCTTCACTACACTGAGGAAACTTGAGTGCTACTCATGTTAGCAACAGTTCCTGATTCAAATTCTGGAATATTTACTTCATCTTTTGTGGTGAAGGAATTTTGGAAAACCGTATTTAGTAATTCCGTCTTAGGGGAACAGTCATTGGTAACATTACCATCGCTATTGTGTATTGAAGGTATCAATTGTGTCTTACCACTGGTGTACTTTATATATGATCAGAATTTCTGTGGATTTTCTGCCAGGTTTTGAGACAGAGTTTCATTATAGAAACTATTAAAAGCATCTCACATTGAAATCCGCTCTAAATTTTGAGCTTCTGTAGAGCTTCGCCAGTCTTGGGATTTTGAGTTCTTTTAAATTAGGCATGCTTTTTTTTTTTTTTTTTTTTTTTTTTGTTGCTTGCGCAGCAGTGTTCTGCCCTGTTTTGTCTTCCATAGGGGTTCAGTTCTGCCCCTTATTAATTTATTTGTTATAAATCTCTCAACTGCTGTCGATAATACTAATTTGAATTTAAAGTCACATCTGCTCTGTGCTTACATAGTTAGTTCGAAAGGATGGACTCAATCCCTTAGGAAGGTGAGAAGCCAACTTTTATCTGCCCTTTTTTTTTTTTTAAAAAAAATACATATATTTTGCATTTATTTTTGGTGGGTTTGAAAGTTACAGTATTCAGTCTCTCCACAACGACCTTGGAGTCATTAATCCTGGTATCCATCATGATGCTCACTATTTGCTCGAGATTATTTATTGCTTAGAGGTCAAGTAAGATGGGCTGAATTTATGGCTCAAAATAATTTTAAAAAAAAGTGTTCAGTATAATTTCAGATGATGATTTATACCTTCCACCAGCTCTGAACACATATTTTTGCCAACATATTGAGGTTAGATATAAGTCACCACCAATTATAATTGAATGAGTGGGTACTTATTTGAGGTGAGACTCAAGTTTCCCCTGAACCTTTCAGCAGCTGTATCATCCAAGTCAGGAGGGCAGTAAAAGGAACCAATTATTGATTTATTCCAGTCATCAAGTATAACTTCTACCCATACTAAATCACAGAAACTATCTATTTCAATTCCGCTATGATACAAACTACTGCTAACTGCAACAAACATCCGATCACCAAATGTGTTTCGTCTATTCTTTTTGAACACCTTTAGGTCCTTTGCAAAAAATTCGACTGAACTTATCTCCGTCTTTAGCCAGCTTTCAGTACCTATAAAAATTTCAGCTTTGCTGCTTTCTGTTAGTGCCTGGAGCTCTAATCTCTCCCAATACAGCTATGACAATTTACTACTATAATGCCTATAGTTCCTAGGCCTATCCTCGTCCTGTGTGTGGCCATCTCTATTTAACACAGAACCCCTTTTTGTTCTTTCCCAGCTCCTTCTAATGTAAAAAGCTACCCACTCAACTCTACACAGACTTTGGTACCTGTACAGTTGCCTTGTGTGTGTAATGGACCCCTGAACCCCTGACCTTCTTGGTGGAACCTGATTCTCCACACCCTATAGTGTAAGTCGAATCTGCAACTGACTTTCTGACAGAACTGTCTGGGCCTGTGATTCAGACTCTCCACTTGGCCCTGTACCAAAGGTCTGCAATGCTACAGATGGTGAGCTCTACCTTTATCTTGCAAGGAAGACTGACAATCTTTATCACTTCAGATAGCGACCCAAAACCAGAGAGAACAGGGTGGCAATTCTTCTGGAAAACTTCGAATTCTCAGGGAATTGCATTTTACTTGCAAAATTTAGGGAATTTCAGGAATCTCTTAAAATCTCAGGGAATTCTGAATTTTAAACCTAACACTGAAACTGAATTTTATTGCATTTATAAATCACAAATTTTAAAATACATAATACTTCAAAGTGTATTAGTTATATGAATATTGTTCTGTATATATTATCAATGTTGCAGTTAAACTATTGCTTATGGCTGGTCTATAGCTCAGTTGAGAGGAAAGAAGAGTCGTTACTGCAAAATGTTGTCTCCCCTCCCCCCATCCCCCTCTCCAACACTCACCCTTAATTTATTATTTGAGTAGCCACCCTGGAGTATCACTTCCAATCCATAGCAATGCACATCATTGGTACCTAACAACCACCATCAGCAACTGGCTGCACCCTGTATACTTTGTAGCATCTGGATGGACACATTCCACATCTGGGATGACTCCTCCCCACCACCCCACCCCTCGGTATGCACACAGAGTGCACACTTGACTTCTCCCGCTCCTTGGCAGCCTGAAAGGGCCCCATTACATGTCTGACATTGGAGCACCTAGCTACCTGTAATCCCACCTCTTGCAACTGTCCAGATTTTGCAGGGTGAGAGGCTTCCTCTGAAACAGGATAAGTGACGGCATCTGGCTCAGGATCTTTATCAACCACAGACAGCACCTGAAACCTGTTTGTCTTATTATCTGCCTCCCAGAAAGCCTTAAGCTGCTTGCCACATCTTGGAATGTCTTCACTCATCCGTGGTTGAGAGGTCAATCTTAGTGTCGACAGTAACTGGGGCGGCTACATTAGTGGGCCAATCAAGGGATGCATTGGACATGCTGGATCCCCCCCCCAATGATGACCATTGGAAACAGCCTAAGATGTGTGACTGAAGCTGGCACTGTCTGGAACTCTGAGCAAAGGGTCACCAGCTCAACTTGCATCCAAACACAGCAATCACAGTCCCTATCCATACTAAAGAGATGCTTGTGGCATACTGATTCTACACTCATGCTCATAAATTAAGGATAATGCTGATACATGGTGAAACAACAGTCTGGTGGGCAGTTTGTGGGTTTAAATCACCTCGGGGTATGACCATGCAGTGCATTTTACCTGCGGTCGTTGCACGGTGGCGCTGACAGCAGTCCACATACGCAGAAGCGTGTTGGTGCATGTCAGAGTACGGTGCAGCAAGTAAGTGTGCAGACGTTTTCAGATGTGCTAATGGTGACTGTGTGTTGAAAATGGCGCAAAGAACACATACTAATGACTTTATGAGGGGTAGAATACTAGGGCGACTGGAGATTGGTCAAACACAACAGGTCACAGCACAGGCCCTCCATGTGCCACAAAGTGTAATCTCAAAATTATGGCAGCGATTCCAGCAGACAGGAAACATGTCCAGGCACTACTATACGGATCGTCCACAGTCTACAACACCACAAGAAGACCAATATCTCACCATCAGTGTCCGCAGACAGCCACGGAGTATTGCAGGTAGCCTTGCTCAGGACCTTACTGCAGTCACTGGAACAGTTGTCTCCAGACACACAGTCTACAGATCAC
Organism: Schistocerca cancellata; assembly: GCF_023864275.1. Lineage (NCBI taxonomy): Eukaryota > Metazoa > Arthropoda > Insecta > Orthoptera > Acrididae > Schistocerca > Schistocerca cancellata. The sequence continues at coordinate 493,270,075 of NC_064626.1, read as the reverse complement.
TGAACAGACATGGTTTATTCGCTTGTAGACCTGCAAGGTGCATTCCACTGACCCGTGGTCACAGGAGAGCCCATAAAGCCTGATGTCAAGAACACAGTACATTGTCATTGGAACAGTGGTCCCAGGTTATCTTCATGGACGAGTCCAGGTATAGTCCGAACAGTGATTCTCACCGGGTTTTCACCTGGTGTAAACCAGGAACCAGATACCACCCATTAATGTCCTAGAAAGGGACCTGTATGGAGGTCATGGTTTGATGGTGTGGGGTGGGATTATGATTGGTGCACATACCCCTGCATGTCTTTGACAGAGGAACTGTAACAGGTCAGGTGTTTCGGGATGTCATTTTGAACCAGTATGTCCAACTTTTCAGGGGGTGCAGTGGGTCCCACCTTCCTCCTGATGGATGATAACTCACTGCCCCACCGAGCTGCCATCATGGAGAAGTACCTTGAAACAGAAGATATCAGGTGAATGAAGTGGCTTGCCTGTTCTCCAGACCTAAACCCCATGGAGCACGTCTGGGATGCTCTCGGTCGACGTATCGCTGCACGTCTTCAAACACCTAGGACACTTCAGGAGCTCCCACAGGCACTGGTGCAAGAACGGGAGGTTATACCCTAGCAGCTGCTTGACCACCTGATCCAAAGTATGCCAATCCGTTGTGTGGCCTGTGTACGTGTGCATGGTGATCATATCCCGTATTGATATCGGGGTACATGCGCAGGAAACAGTTGCGTTTTGTAGCACATGTGTTTTGGGACGGTTTTCTCAATTATCATCAATACCGTGGACATACAGATCTATGTCATGTGTGTTGCCTATGTACCTATGCTATTAGCACCAGTTTTGTGTAGTGGCACATTGTGTGGCACCACATTCTGCATTTATCCTTAATTTATGAGCATGAGTGTAGTTCACCATTACAGAGTGTAGTTTGTCATAAGTGGAGGCAAAAGTTGGTTTATTCGTAGACCTCCACTCAGTTTCAAGTGATGATGAGTTGATTTTTTTCACATATTTTAAGACTTTGTGTTTTGTGTGTCCCCCCTACTTAAGTTATTAGGCAGAAGATATTAGTGTCTGTGAAGGATGAGCACAGTATGCAGTTATTACTCATACATTAGTAATCAGCCAATCAGTATTTCCAGACTTCCTGTTTCCTAACATTTCTGATGTGGTAATAGTATTCCAATAGTATGCATCAAACCAGCCTCAGGAATGAAGACCAAAACTACATGTCTTAAGCAGTTTTCAGTTTTGCTACGTTAAGAGTGACTGTGTGTTAACATAAGAAAGACAGAGAAAGAGAGCAAATGCGATCTGATATAGCTTTTGGCATGTGTGCATCTTATACATTTATATATTTATATATTTTAACCACATTCATCTCATATAGTGTTTGTAAGGGCACTGATTCCCATGACATTGATCACCTTAAAAAACAGCAACAATCTTATTACGTATTTTGTAAATTCATTTTTGATCTTAGGTACATTGCCTCAGCAGATATGACAGTAACAAGTGCATGTAGTGTTGCAAACCTCTTAAACAAGTACTTTGTTTCCGTTACTGGCAGTTCAGGGTACCAGGTTCAGTAAATAGTGCAATGGAATATCTGAGACCATTTTTTACAAATAATTTCAGTAAAATGGAAGTGACACTCTCATACTCCAAAGAAGTAGCACCCATCATAAAATCCTTAACATCAAAGTATTATAGTTAATCAAAGAGCACTCTTGTGAGTTAAGTTCTATCTTAAGTTATTTGTGTTATCAATCTCTTATCAGCAGAACCTTTCCAGGCTGTCTAAAATATGCTGAAGTCAAGCCTCTTTACAAGAAGAGAGATAGAGATACCATCAAACTATCAACCAATTTCACTTTTTCTGTCTTTTTCAAAAATGTTTGAAAAGTTGTGTTCAAGTGTCTTCTTAAGCATCTGACTTCAAATAATATATTGTTCAAGTCACAGTTGGGTTCCTTAAGGGTTCTGATATACGGGCTATTTACACATACTGCGAGATTGTACTTAATTCGTTAGATAACAAATTAGATACTACTGGCATTTTCTGTGTCCTGTCAAAAGCCTTAGACTGCATGAATCACAGTGTTCTCTTAAGTATATTAGAATATTATGGTATCAATGGCAGTGCTGTGAAATGTTTCAAGTCTTATCTAATTAACAGGAAATAAAGGGTGCTGTTGTGAAATATCTGTGGAGTAAGCAGCCGGTCTTCATCTGATTGGGAATGAATTATATGTGGTGTTCCCCAAGTTTCCGTCTTGGGTCCATTGCTTGTCCATTGTGCATTAATCATCTCTCATCTGTTACACTGCCAAATGCTAGGTTTGCTTTGTTAGCAGATGATACAATCACTCCAATAAACAGCATTGCAGATGATACAGACACTGCAATAAATAGCAAGTCAAGTACAGATTTAGAAATGGCTGCTAATAAAATTTTCACTGGCATTAGTAGATAGTTTAAAGCTAATTCACTGTCATTAAACTTTAAAAGACCCACTACAAGCAGTTCAGAACCTGTAAGAAGTTTCCTTCCAGCATGTGTATAACTTACGAAGACATGCAGATCAAAGACATTGACAGTGTTAAATTTCTGGGATTACAGCTCGATGATAAATTCTATTGGGAAGGGCATACCACATAATTGCTGAAGTGCCTAAACACGTCTGTATTTGCAGTGATAGTGATGTCAGATGCAGGAGACATAAATATAAAAAAAACTTGCATACTTTGCTTACTTTCCTTCTATTATGTCATATGGGATCATATTCTGAGGTAACTCGTCAAACCTAGCAGAAGTTTTTAGCAAGCAAAAGCATGTAATAAGACTCATTTGTGGTGCAAATTCTAGAACATCATGTAGAAACCTGTTCAAGTAACTTGGTGTTCTAACCATTGCTTCTCAGTATACTTCTTCCTTAATGAAATTTGTTGCAAGTGACATGTCTCTTATTCCAGCTGACAGCTCAATTCATAGTATCATTATTAGGAACAAGAACAATCAGCATCACTTACTTTGTCCAAAAAGGGGTCCAATATTCAGGAACACACATTTCCAATAAATTGCCTACAACCATTAAAAACTCGGTTTCAGATAAAGCACAGTTTAAACAGATTCAAAAAACTTTTTGGTAAGCAAATTCTCCTGCTATATAGATAAGTATCGTAACAGGTATTGTTGGGCCTGCAAAAGTAAAAATGTCTGTTAGATTTCAGTTTCACAGCACTTGGTCACAACAATCAGATTACGTATTTTGTGCATGATAAATTTATTAAAAGTGCATAACTATGTTTCATTCTGATAGTGTATTAATTCTGTAAGTACTAGCAGTTCCAATCTATTGTAATGTTGTCATGTATTCCAACAATGTCCTGACAAATGATCAGGGTAGCGAGATTATTTTCAGATGTTTTATGTTTTTTATGTTAAACTTTCTGACTTGTTCCACATCCACAAGAATCATCTCATTTTTGGGTCTGTGGAATGAAAACTGAATCTAATCTAATCTACTGTAATGATTTAAAGTATGCCGGTAATCCTGTTTATAAGTCAATATGATGAGAGAGTTCTAAGTAGAAAATAAGCAGAAATGAGCTGGTTGGTCAACTTATCCATAGTCTTATCCCATCTCAGTTTATCCATTTATATACCTAGAAATTTCATACACCTTATTTCATTTTGTATGTGCCCATCAATCTCAATTTCTGATATCTATAAATCATTTTTATTTGTAGAAGAAGTCAACAGAAGCAAATTCTAACACACAACAGTGTTCTTGAGGTACTGCATGTTAATTTTAAAGAGAAGGTCATAAATATAATAAGTAAATCATAGAAAATCCTTTCTAGTGGTACTTATGTAACTAAATTGACCAGCAAGTGGTGCATTCAAAAACTGTTAGAGTGCTGAGGGGCATATATTTCTTTGTTTGATTAATGTTTTTAACACTTGTACCAATGGAGATATATAAGCAAGTATGTTTTTTTTAGTTGGAGTTGTATACTTTTAATAATTGCATTCAATAACTCTTGAGAAGAGAGTGATACAGTATTTTTTAATGTTGACATTGTAAACTGTTGTAAAAAGAATCAAGAAATTCCTAGAATTTGAGAGCATGGCACCGGAATTGGCATTAGCTGTGCAAACGCCACCAAGCAAAACTCTCATGCTATGCTGTGTTAGAATGTCAACCCATTTGTCTGTTTACTTGTCTGCACTGCAGGCCGGTTATTTCTGCTCCAAAATTCATTGCACCCAAGCAAGTACACCAATGAGGAGAAGTTGGATATACTGCTTTCACATGGTGAATGTAAAAGAGATGCCATAACAACAGTACACTGGTATAGTACTGTCTATTCAGATCATCAATGTCCAACATGCCAGACAACTGCACAAATTGTTAAGACACTGGAGCAGACAGGCTGCTTGTACATCAAAAAGAAGACAAGAAAGAAGACTGCAACTGACAGAATAGGAAGAAGCTATTCTGGCTTTGACACTAATGAATCCACACTGTGTTATGAGACCTATTGCTAAGGAATGTGTAATCAGTCAGATGAGTGTCATTCACATCCTGCATGTGACAGAAGTTCCATCCCTATCATCTGTCAGCACAGTAGGCACTCAGCAACCGTGAGATTGAACGTTGTACAGAATTTTGTCGGTTTTCCCTTCAGCAACTGAGAGATGACCCATATTTTTCCAGTGTGTGTTCTTTACCAATGAAGCAATGTTTACTAACCATGCTACATGCATTACTGGGCAGTCGAAAATCTACACTGGCTTCATCAGATGGAACATCAACAGACGTGAAGTGTAAATGTATGGTGCAGTATCATAGGAAATCACAATGTAGACCTTATTGTATCTCAGGCCTTCTAAGTGGACATTTGTATGCATACTTTCTGATGAACACTCAACCACTTCTTCTAGAAGAGGTACCAGTGGGTATTTGACAGTGTATGTGGCTGCAACATGACTGTTATCCACCTCACTCATCACATGCTGCAAAGCAAATACTGAATGAGAATTTTCCTGAAGTTGGAAGAACAAATTTCTGTTGTAAAAAGGCCTGCAAGGTCCCCCATTTGACTACTTTTGATTTATTTCATTGAGGAGCACTCAAAGGTGCAGTCTATGATGAAGCTCCAACCACACCAGATGATATGTGTCATCAAATCGCCAGTGCATGCTCTACCATATCATCCACTGTAATTATATCCATCACTCTTTCGAACTGAGATTGCCAATCTTTCAGTACATAGTCAACAGTTTGAATACATTCTTAAGTAAAGGATAAAGTTATTTTTTTGGAAGACAAAACTTATGTTTTTTGATTTGGGTGGTTACCAAATCATTGTCAGTAAATTGTCTATTTCATTTACATGTGTACAAAATAGCATTGCAGTATCAAACGAGTTGAGAGCATGTATTGCACGTAGCTGTTAATGCTGTCATTACCCACTTATGCTCAGCATGAAATGACTTTTTTCTTTAAGGAGGATATTTATTTTGTGGTGTTCAAGTCATGACCAAAGTATTTTTAATAAAATGTTTAGTTCAATGAATGTATCCCGTATGACATAATGTAGAGCAGTGTAGGTAGAGACAGTTGTCTGGCAGCATGTATTTTACTTCTGAGAAGCACATAGCAAAGTACAGGAAAATATATGTCAAATCTTCCTTCTAACATTGAGATATTTAATATAGTAATTGCTTTTTGCAGCATGTAAGACCTCTTTATTTCTAAGAATGAACAGTTGATTTCTCTGTTTCAGCTCACTTAAATCTGGGAGGATACACAAATGTGAAACAGTTTTCCCAAGCCCTTTGTGATATGCTAGATCCTAGCCTATCTCGTGTTTCCATATCAACATTTGTAGCTGAACTTGCATCTAGGTCATCACTTGGTTCAAGGTGAAATAAAGCTTTTATTCTTTAAAAAAAAAAAAAACACCTACTTGCTTCAATATCTCCATTGAAACAAGCACAAAAAAGATTAACCAAACAAAAAATTACATGGTCCTCAATTTTCTAACATTTCCAAAAAGTCGCATTTTGATATGTGTAACCATTCATGAAATAAAAGGGATGTTATGTCTTATGTGACTCATCGTGTGTGTGTGTGTGTGTGTGTGTGTGTGTGTGTGTGTGACAATTTGCTGTCCGATGGCTTTTGTGCTATAACCAGATAGTTGTTGTTGTGGTCTTCAGTCCCGAGACTGGTTTGATGCAGCTCTCCATGCTACTCTATCCTGTGCAAGCTTCTTCATCTCCCAGCACCTACTGCAACCTACATCCTTCTGAATCTGCTTAGTGTATTCATCTCTTGGTCTCCCCCTACGATTTTTACCCTCCACGCTGCCCTCCAATACTAAATTGGTGATCCCTTGATGCCTCAGAACATGTCCTACCAACCGATCCCTTCTTCTGGTCAAGTTGTGCCACAAACTTCTCTTCTCCCCAATCCTATTCAATACTTCCTCATTAGTTATGTGATCTACCCATCTAATCTTCAGCATTCTTCTGTAGCACCACATTTCGAAAGCTTCTATTCTCTTCTTGTCCAAACTATTTACCGTCCATGTTTCACTTCCATACATGGCTACACTCCATACAAATACTTTCAGAAATGACTTCCTGACACTTAAATCTATACTCGATGTTAACAAATTTCTCTTCTTCAGAAGCGCTTTCCTTGCCTTTGCCAGTCTACATTTTATATCCTCTCTACTTCCACCATCATCAGTAATTTTGCTTCCCAAATAGCAAAACTCCTTTACTACTGTAAGTGTCTCACTTCCTAATCTAATACCCTCGACATCACCCGACTTAATTCAACTACATTCCATTACCCTCATTTTACTTTTGTTGATGTTCATCTTATATCCTCCCTTCAAGACACCATCCATTCCGTTCAACTGCTCTTCCAAGTCCTTTGCTGTCTCTGGCAGAATTACAATAACATCGGCGAACCTCAAAGTTTTTATTTCTTCTCCATGGATTTTAATACCTACTCCGAATTTTTCTTTTGTTTCCTTTACTGCTTGCTCAATATACAGATTGAATAACATCGGGGAGAGGCTACAACCCTGTCTCACTCCCTTCCCAACCACTGCTTCCCTTTCATGTCCCTCGACTCTTATAACTGCCATCTGCTTTCTGTACAAATTGTAAATAGCCTTTCGCTCCCTGTATTTTACCCCTGTCACCTTTAGAATTTGAAAGAGAGTATTCCAGTCAACATTGTCAAAAGCTTTCTCTAAGTCTACAAATGCTAGAAACGTAGGTTTGCCTTTCCTTAATCTTTCTTCTAAGATAAGTCGTAAGGTCATTATTGCCTCACGTGTTCCAGTATTTCTACGGAATCCAAACTGATCTTCCCCGAGGTCGGCTTCTACTAGTTTCTCCATTCGTCTGTAAAGAATTCGTGTTAGTATTTTGCAGCTGTGGCTTATTAAACTGATTGTTCGATAATTTTCACATCTGTCAACACCTGCTTTCTTTGGAATTGGAATTATTATATTCTTCTTGAAGTCTGAGGGTATTTCGCCTGTTTCATACATCTTGCTCACCAGATGGTAGAGTTTTGTCAGGACTGGCTCTCCCAAGGCCGTCAGTAGTTCCAATGGAATGTTGTCTACTCCGGGGGCCTTGTTTCGACTCTGGTCTTTCAGTGCTCTGTCAAACTTTTCACGCAGTATCGTATCTCCCATTTCATCTTCATCTACATCCTTTTCCATTTCCATAATATTGTCCTCAAGTACATCACCCTTGTATAGACCCTCTATATACTCCATCCACCTTTCTGCTTTCCCTTCTTTGCTTAGAACTGGGTTTCCATCTGAGCTCTTGATGTTTATACAAGTGTTTCTCTTATCTCCAAAGGTCTCTTTAATTTTCCTATAGGCAGTATCTATCTTACCCCTAGTGAGATAAGCCTCTACATCCTTACATTTGTCCTCTAGCCATCCCTGCTTAGCCATTTGGCACTTCCTGTCGATCTCATTTTTGAGACGTTTGTATTCCTTTTTGCCTGCTTCATTTACTGCATTTTTATATTTTCTCCTTTCATCAGTTAAGTTCAATATTTCTTCTGTTACCCAAGGATTTCTACAAGCCCTCGTCTTTTTACCTACTTGATCCTCTGCTGCCTTCATTACTTCATCCCTCAAAGCTACCCATTCTTCTTCTACTGTATTTCTTTCCCCCATTCCTGTCAATTGTTCTCTTATGCTCTCCCTGAAACTCTGTACAACCTCTGGTTCTTTCAGTTTATCCAGGTCCCATCTCCTTAAATTCCCACCTTTTTGCAGTTTCTTCAGTTTTAATCTACAGGTCATAACCAATAGATTGTGGTCAGAGTCCACATCTGCCCCTGGAAATGTATTACAATTTAAAACCCGGTTCCTAAATCTCTCTCTTACCATTATATAATCTATCTGATACCTTTTAGTATCTCCAGGGTTCTTCCATGTATACAACCTTCTATCATGATTCTTAAACCAAGTGTTAGCTATGATTAAGTTGTGCTCTGTGCAAAATTCTACCAGGCGGCTTCCTCTTTCATTTCTTAGCCCCAATCCATATTCACCTACTACGTTTCCTTCTCTCCCTTTTCCTACACTCGAATTCCAGTCACCCATGACTATTAAATTTTTGTCTCCCTTCACTATCTGAATAATTTCTTTTATTTCATCATACATTTCTTCAATTTCTTCGTCACCTGCAGAGCTAGTTGGCATATAAACTTGTACTACTGTAGTAGGTGTGGGCTTTGTATCTATCTTGGCCACAATAATGCATTCACTATGTTGTTTGTAGTAGCTTACCCACATTCCTATTTTCCTATTCATTATTAAACCTACTGCTCCATTACCCCTATTTGACTTTGTGTTTATAACCCTGTAGTCACCTGACCAGAAGTCTTGTTCCTCCTGCCACCGAACTTCAGTAATTCCCACTATATCTAACTTTAACCTATCCATTTCCCTTTTAAATTTTCTAACCTACCTGCCCGATTAAGGGATCTGACATTCCACGCTCCAATCCGTAGAACGCCAGTTTTCTTTCTCCTGGTAACGACGTCCTCTTGAGTAGTCCCCACCCGGAGATCCGAATGGGGGACTATTTTACCTCCGGAATATTTTACCCAGGAGGACGCCATCATCATTTAATCATACAGTAAAGCTGCATGCCCTCGGGAAAAATTACGGCCGTAGTTTCCCCTTGCTTTCAGCCGTTTGCAGTACCAGCACAGCAAGGCCGTTTTGGTTATTGTTACATGGCCATATCAGTCAATCATCCAGACTGTTGCCCTTGCAACTACTGAAAAGGCTGCTGCCCCTCTTCAGGAACCACACGTTTGTCTGGCCTCTCAACAGATACCCCTCCATTGTGGTTGTACCCATGGTACGGCTATCTGTATCGCTGAGGCACGCAAGCCTCCCCACCAACGGCAAGGTCCATGGTTCATGGGGGGGAACTAGATAGTAGTAAATGTAATTTGCTTAGAGTCAAATTGTTGATTCTCTATTAAGTCACTGTTGCAGCTCAGGTTTGTCAAGATGTGAAATACTTCAGAATTACAAGAAGCCCTATGATAACTGTAATGTATTGTGACATGTAATTTACATTCAGCTTTAAATGTAACATTTCCAAAACCTAACAGACAGGGTAAGCACCGTACGTATAGGCTCAAGGTTAGAGAGGGAGGGAGGGGAGATGGCCAGAGTGATAGGAGGAAAAGGAGACAGAAAGCAGAAATTAGGAGAAACACAGAGGCAGAGACAGATGGAGAGAAAAGAGGGAGGAGAAGAAGGATAGAGAAAGGGGGGAAGAGGTGGTGGAGGGAGGAGGAGGAGGAGGAAATGGACAGAGATGGGAGGGAGGAGGCAGGGAAGGTCAGAAATTTGTGCTTTCTGTTTCTTGTTTTTCTCTTTCTAACCAGACTGAGCCACAGCAACATATGGCCAGCTGGTTCTTAATAAAACTGGAAAACTTTATGCCCAATCCTAGTTTCATCACAACTTTTTACATAAATACTTAAGAATCCATGTGTATAAGCATTATCTGAAACACTTAGAGGCATTATAATCAGAGTTGGTACTTGTATATATTTTACTATCTGTGAAAAGTATTGTTAGGGTCAAGCATCCTGAAGAGGATGGGATAATCTTTAAAAATGATCAATATTAATGTCAAACTCAGTTTTTTGGGTAAATAGGCTGATTTTTGATGATTCTGAAGACATTTAATTTTATTGACATTCCTATACACACACATATTTCTATATACAATGTTGACAGGTTGGAAGGGAGTGAAAAGTTAGAATCAGAAGGGATAAATAGTCATGCCAGGAGTGGAATTGTGGTTTATTCATCTCATGACATACATTTGGAGTCCATTTGGTATGCAAGCAGGAGACATGTCAAAAGTTTGTAATACAGTTACAATGATTTTACATTAATAAATAATAGCACTAAATTAAATAATAACACTAAGATGATATTTCTTGGAATATATAACACATTCTATCGAGCTCAAATTTCCAGTTCGTCCTGCATGAATTCACCCAATGAGTAATAATATTAAAGTGTCAGCACCTCATATAACTTTCTTTTAAGTGGACCTAAATTCATCTGCATTATCTTGTTCCCTTTTAAGTTATTAAAGTTTTTCATTCCCATGTATGATGTCCCTGAGCATACAGTTTGAGGCAGTGGGTGGGGAGCATAAAATTTTCTTTGTTTCTAGTATCATGCGAATGAACAAAATGGTTTCCCTTGAATAATTCATGCCTGGTGTACAAAAAGATAATAATCTCAAACATACAGGGTGTTTCATGAAGATATGCAAATATTTTAATATGTTATTCTACAAGTAAAACTAAAGAAAAAAGTTCATATAAACATAGGACTGCAAATGTTTGGTTATGAATTTACGGCTAGCAAAAGATTTGCCTGAAATTTAGCAACTTCGCTAATATGAAGCCATCGCAGAACTGTATGAGGTTGAAGTAAAGCATGATTTCCATTCATTTTGTTGTTGCTGGTCTGGCGAATCTAATAAAACACGTCGCAGACATGTATCTGCAGTAGTTTTCCAGAACATCCAGAGAAGCAAGTAAATTTGTTTACTTTCCATTAAGAATGTAGAAACGTTTATGTCATTGTTGGTAACCATTAGCGAGTTGTTTCAGTCATTTCCTAACCTTGAAACGTGGTAGTTTTCTGTATTGTTCAGTGAAAGAATATGATAACAACAGTATATTTGAGACCACATAGTAATTGTAGTTTGTAGATTATTTATGAAATGGGGGTGCCTTAATAAAAGCAGATCATCTGACACATTCATACAGTTTCAGTTAATGTTGTTACCATCATTTTTCCAAAATTAAATTCTCTACAACTTCTATTGAAAACTTTGTACACTTGTCTGGAATTTAAAAAACAAATTCAGCCAGATAGTAAATAAATTCTTGCTTCTCTGGATGTTCTGGAAAACTACTGCAGATACACGTCTGGGACATATTTCATTAGAGTCACGAGATCAATAACAACAAAATAAATGGAAACTGTGCTTTACTTTAACCTCATACAGTTTTGTGATGGCTTCATATTAGTGAAGTTGCTAAATTTCAGGCAAAATTTTTTATTAGCTGTAGCTCCATATCTAAATATTTGCAGACATATGTTTACATGAACGTTTTTCTTTAGTTTTACTTTTGGAATAACATATTAAAATATTTGCATATCTTTGTGAATCACCCTGTATATAGTGATGGCAGAGTTAATATTTTATTATGATATTGCGGTGCCTGTGTTATTCTGATTTGTTGTTGTGGCCTTCACTCCAGAGACTGGTTTGATGCAGCTCTCCATGCTGCTCTATCCTGTACAAGCTTTTTCAAGTACCTACTGCAACCTACATCCTTCTGAATCTGCTTTTTGTATTCATCTCTTGGTCTACCTCTACGATTTTTACCCTACTCATTGCTCTCCAGTACTAAATTGGTGATCCCTTGATACCGCAGAACATGTCCTACCAACCGATCCCTCCTTCTAGTCAAGTTGTGCCACAAACTCCTCTTCTCCCCAATCCTATTCAGTACCTCCTCATTAGTTATGTGATCTATCCATCTAATCTTCAGCATTCTTCTGTAGCACCCCATTTTCGAAGCTTCTATTCTTTTTTTGTCTAAACTATTTATTGTCCATGTTTCACTTCCATACATGTCTACACTCCATACAAAAACTTTCAGAAAAGACTCTCTAATGCTTAAATCTATACTCGATCTTAACAAATTTCTCTTCTTCAGAAACGCTTTCCTTGCCTTTGCCAGTCTACATTTTATATCCTCTCTACTTTGACTATTGTCGGTTATTTTACTCCGCAAATAGCAAAATTCATGTACTACTTGAAGTGTCTCATTTGCTAATTTAATTCCCTCAGCATCACCGGATTTAATTCAATTGCATTCCATTATCCTAGTTTTGCTTTTTTTGATGTTCATTTTATATCCTCCTTTCAAGACACTGCTCTTCCAGGTCTTTTGCTGTCTCTGACAGAATTGCAATGTCTTCGGCAAACCTCAAAGATTTTATTTCTTCTCTATGGATTTTTATTCGTACTCCAAATTTTTCTTTTGTTTCCTTTATTGCTTGCTCAATATACAGATTGAATAACATCGGGAACAGGCTACAACGCTGTCTCACTCCCTTCCAAGCCACTGCTTCCCTTTCATACCTCTCGACTCCGACTCTTATAACTGCCATCTGGTTTCTGTACAAATTGTAAACAGCCTATCGTTCCCTGTATTTGACCCCTGCCACCTTCAGAATTTGAAAGAGAATGTTCCAGTTGATACTGTCAAAAGCTTTTTCTAAGTCTACAAATGCTAGAACTGTAGGTTTGCCTTTCCCTAACCTATCTTCTAAGGTACGTCGTAGTGTCAGTATTGCCTCACGTGTTCCAATATTTCTACAGAATCCAAACTGATCTTCTCCGAGGTTGGCTTCTACCAGTTTTTCCATTCATCTGTAAATAATTTGTGTTACTATTTTTCAGCCCTAACTTATTAAACTGATAGTCTGATAATTTTCACATCTGACATCATCTGCTTTCTTTGGGATTGGAATTATTATATTCTTCTTGAAATCTGATGGTAATACACCTGTCTCGCACATCTTGCTCACCAGATGGTAGAATTTTGTCAGGGCTGGCTCTCCCAAGTTCTAATGGAGTGTTGTCTACCCCCAGAGCCTCGTTTTGAATTAGGTCTTTCAGTGCTCTATCAAACTCTTGAAGCAGTATCATATCTCCCATTTTGTCTTCCATCTATGTCCTCCTCCATTTCCATAATATTGACCTCAAGTACATCACCCTTGTACAGACCCTCTATATACTCCTTCCGCCTTTCTGATTTTCTTTCTTGCTTAGAACTGGGTTTTCCATCTGGGCTCTTCATATTCATACAAGTGATTGTCTTTTCTCCAAAGATCTCTTTAATTTTCCTGTAGGCAGTATCTATCTTACCCCTAGTGATACATGCTTCTACATCCTTACATTTGTCCTCTTGCCATCCCTGCATAGCCGTTTTGCACTTCCTGTCGATCTCATTTTTGAGATGTTTGTGTTCCTTTTTGTCTACTTCATTTACTGCATTTTTATATTTTCTCCTTTCATCAGTTAAGTTAAATATCTCTTCTGTTACCCAAGGATTTCTCCTAGCCCTCGTCTTTTTACCTACTTGGTCCTCTGCTGCCTTTACTATTCCATCTCTCAAAGCTACTCATTCTTCTTCTACTGTTTCCTTTTCCCCCATTCTTTCAGTTGAAGCTCTCTTCAGCCTCTGGTTCTTTCAATTTATCCAGATCCCATCTCCTTAAATTCCCACCTTTTTGCAGTTTCTTCAGTTTTAATCTACAGTTCATAACCAATAGATTGTGGTCAGGGTCCACATCTGGCCCTGGAAATGTCTTACAATTTAAAACCTGGTTCCTAAATCTCTGTCTTACCATTATATCATCTATCTGAAACCTTCAAGTGTCTCCAGACCTCTTCCACGTTACTCTGATAATGATGCGATAAGCGGGAAATCCGCGTTTGAGTCTCGCTCCGGCACTAATTTTCATTGTCATCATTCCATTCTACGGTTGATGGTTGTTCTTATTCGCAATAGTGAATTCATTTAATGTATTAATATTTTAAGCTTTTTAAATAATGAATGACATTGTTCTTTATGGTTTTCCGTTCACACATTTCAAATGGTTTTTTTCTGTATTTTTAATACATGCACTATGTTTGGCGAGTTACTTCAAAAGACAATACCACCTAATAATGGATTCAAAGTAGCTTGTATGTGCTAATTTTCATGTGTCCATGTCAGTTGCAGTTGATAATATTTGCATTGCAAATGCAAGCTGTTCAATTTGTTTTCTAGGTATTCAATGTGTGCCTGCCAGCTCAAATTCTTATCTACATTTAAACCCAAGAATTTGACTGAGTCAGCTTCTTTTGTATCTTGGTTGTAATCTTAATCTGCTCTAATTTTGACTGTTTGGTTTTGAATTGCATCATGTGAGTCTTAGATACGTTTAGATTCAACCCATTTAGCTTAAATCATGTTTCTAAGGTACTGAGGGTACTGACCACAGATTTGGGAATTTTTTCCAAATACTGATTTGTGGACAGAACTGGTGATGGGGAGCTGATATTTAATGGTAAGTCATTAACACAAAAGAGAAATCGGACTGGACTTAACATGGAGCCTATTAAAAAAATTTAATTTATATTTTCAAACAATGGAAGTTCCAATTGAGTAAGTAGCAATGTGTCTTTCCAAATGGTCACTTTATATTTTGTATGCTGCACTCATATTTTTAAAAATATGAAAATAAAATAAATGTAAATTTAATATTACACTCTGTGTATGGGGTGCACTGAAGGAATTTAGATTTTTTTCTAGGTGACCAGTGATGATAATCATTTGGAAGTTTGAATTAAGTGATTAACTGGTGATTTGGGAATTGCTTCTGGGAGAAGCTGATGGCCAAACATTGTGATTTCTGGCTGTTACGTTATCAGCGCAGGGTTTATCAATGGGACACTAACACATGTTGGAAGTTGAAGATGAAAGATAGCTAACATCCCCCCTGAGATGTCTTGGGCAGCAATAGAGCAATTTTTAATGTAGTTCTAGTCTGTTGTGAATGCAGATAGTCATCACAGTATGCAACATTTGTAAAGTGGAATGTAAACATGGTATGCAATCAAAAATGTTACCCTCTCATGTGGAAATTAAAATGTTTTCTTTCAGTGGTTTATTCATTATTTGTGTTCTGCGTGCCCTTACAAATGTTTCCACAAAATTTCATTGCCCTAGGAATCTCTTGCTTTTCGTGGGAGTCCTCTCAAGTAGCGAGAGCTTAATTATAACCTCCCTGTTTTCTGCCCACCAGGCAGGTCCTTCACTGCGAGTTCAGTATTCCCCAGTGTCAGTTTTCCATCATCCTTTTCTTAACCATGTGCGACACATTATCTTGATGTATTAAAAACAAAGATTCCATGACTTACCAAACGGGAAAGCGCTGGTAGATAGGCACAATAAAAAAACACACAAACACACACACAAAATTTCAATATCCTCGCAAACTGACTTCTCCTGACCTCTGCTGAAGATTGTGCAGTGTAAGTATCAAAATATTGATCCAAGTGGGAAAGCGCTGGTAGATAGGCACAATGAAAAAAAAAAAAAACACACACACAAAATTTCAAGCTTTCGCAACCAACGGTTGCTTCGTCAGGAAAGAGGGAAGGAGAGAGAAAGGTGAAAGGATGTGGGTTTTAAGGGAGAGGGTAAGGAGTCATTCCACTCCCGGGAGCGGAAAGACTTACCTCAGGGGGAAAAAAGGATAGGTATACACTCGCGCGCGCGCACACACACACACACACACACACACACACACACACACACACACATATACATATATATCCATCCATACATATACAGACACAAGCAGACATTTATGTGTCTGCTTGTGTCTGTATATGTGTGGATGGATATGTATGTGTGTGCGAGTGTATACCTGTCCTTTTTGCCCCCTAATGTAAGTCTTTCCGCTCCCAGGATTGGAATGACTCCTTACCCTCTCCCTTAAAACCCACATCCTTTCATCTTTCCCTCTCCTTCCCTCTTTCCTGACGAAGCAACCGTTGGTTGCGAAAGCTTGAAATTTTGTGTGTGTGTTTGTGTGTTTTTTTATTGTGCCTATCTACCAGCGCTTTCTCGCTTGGATCAATATTTTGATACTTACACTGTACAATCTTCAGCAGAGGTCAGGAGAAGTCAGTTTGCGAGGATATTGAAATTTTGTGTGTGTGTTTTTTTATTGTGCCTATGTACCAGCGCTTTCCCGTTTGGTAAGTCATGGAATCTTTGTTTTTAATATATTTTTCCCATGTGGCATTATCTTGATGTAGTCAATTAGCTGGTAACTTTTCCCTCTACTTCTCTTCCCAGTTATCATTCCTTTTAGTCCATCCAGTGTCCTAGCCAATTTCTTTTCTTCCTCTTCATTGTTTGCCTTTTTTCACTGAACCTGTGTAACACGGTCTGACTCTTAATTTTATCTTTCCATTTCACACCTTCCATTCTTCTCCAAACCATCTCAGAAGCCTCTAACCATCTCCCCTCCCCCCCCCCCCCTCTCTTTTTAGTGGTGTCCATGTTTTGGCATCATGATCATACAGGCCAATAATCCAAACACGACATATCACTAATTTTTTTCTTAACTGTCTATGTAATGGGCCTTGTTCTGAAAACTCTTTCTTTCTAACTAGTTATCCTTATTTGTATTTCTTGGTGATGTGTCATGTTACTAGTTATTTTCCATTCAAGTTAGCTGTCAGCTGAAGTTATCAAGTTGTGGCATTAACTCATCACAAATTTTCCCTTTCATCTTGCTCTTTAAAACCCATGGCCTTAGTCTTATTTACATTTCTTTTCATTCCATATTCCTCACAGCTGGTGTTCAGTTCTTTCAACATAATGTTACAGTTATTTTGGTGTATTAGTACAGCTCTTTTAACACATTATGAATTGCTTTATCATTTTCTCTTAGTAATAGCATTTCATCAGCAAATCTCAAACGTTGGATTATCCTTCTTCCTTTTGTCACATGACTCTTTTGCAGGAGGCAGTTTTTAACAAAATCTTCTAACTAGATATCAGTCAGAGTAGATGAAGACAACAATCTTTTCCAAACCTTCTTCTAATTTTAATTCCTTCTCTCATCTCGTCTCCTATCCTTGCTTTTACTTTTGCCATGTATAGATGGTGTATTCGTCTTCTTTCTTTCCAGTTAACTCCAGTCTATTTCATGACATCTAGAAGTTTACTCAGCTAGACTTATTAACAAATTCAAGTCAACAAAAACTGCACAACCTTCCCTGTCATATTCTAAGTATTTTTCTCCAATCATTTCCAACAGATCACTGGCATTTCTTGTACTTTCCCCCTTCTGAAGCTGAACTGTTCCCATCCACTTCTCTCTCAGCTTTAGGTTGCAATAATCTATTGCTGCATTTAGAGATATGCTAAATGAATTGAGTTTGGCTGTCAGAAGGTCCAAGCACGAAGCCTTCAACAGCTACTGTTGCAGGATTTTATCAAATGAGCTTTCACAAAACCAGAAGAATTTTTTGTCATACATAACCACCATCCCCCCCCCCTCCCCCTCGGTCTGACTGAACCCTTCATAGAATCTATACAGATTTCACAGTTGAGTTAGCCCCTTCTTAACCATAATACACAGTAAATCACAGAATAATCTCCACCACACTACCAGCATGAATTTCTAAACACTGGTCATGCAATACTCAACTAGCACACTTTTCACAACATACCTTTAAAGCTGTGGATCAAGTCAATAAGGTTGATACATTATATGAAACTCCCTACCAGATTAAAGTTCTGTGCAAACCTTGGACCTGCCTTTCAAGGGCAAGTGGTCTACCAACTGAGCTATCCAAGTACAACTCACAACATGCCCTCATAGATTCACTTCCAGCAATACCTCATCTCCTACCTTCTAAACTTCACAGAAGTCCTCCTACATACCTTACAGAAATAGCAGTCATGAAAGAAAGGATACTGCAGATTTTGTCAAACTGCTTGAATAGATATCATCTGCCAGCATTGGTCATCCACCAAACTGTGGAAAGACTGATCTCATAAAGACATGCCTCCTGATATGAGGACACACATGTACAACCCTTTACTAAATGGCCAAAGGTGTTTTAGTGTTACTACCAGTAAGTACGGGCTTACTCTCTCCATGGAATAATTGTGATACAGAATTGTTGTCTCTAAGTCCACAACTTATTAGGTCAGTTGAGTTGTATTTTATTAAACAATATTAATGTAGCAGTATGTACACACTAAACCAAAAAAGAAAATGACACATTAAAAAGGAATTATCTGAATGGGACAGAAGTCAGTAGATCTGATGTGCGTTTAGTCAAACAAATTATTACAATTTCAGAAAAATTGGATGATGTATTCAAGAGAAAGAGTTTCCCAGAGAGCAAGTAAATAATGTGTTGGTCCACCTCTGGCCCTTATGCAAGCAGTTATTTGGCATGGCATTGATTGATATAGTTGTTGGAAGTACTCCTGAAGGTTATCTTACCAAATTCTGTCCAATTGGCATGTTAGATGGTCAAACTCCCCAGCTGGCTGGAGGGCCCTGTTTATAATGCTCCAAATGTTCTAAATTGGAGAGTTAGCCCATGACCTTGCTGGCCAAGATGGCAAGGTGGGGTTTGGCAAGCACTAAGTCAAGCAGTCCTCTTGCCATGTTCGGGCAGGCATTATATTACTGACATATAAGCCAAGGATGGCTTGCCATGAAAGGCAACAAAACAGGTTGTAGAATATCATTGACGTACCACTGTGCTGTAAGGGTGCCGCAGAAGGCAACCAAAGGGGTCCTGCTATGAAATGAAGCAGCACCCCAGACCATCACTTCTGGTTGTCAGGCTGTATGGCGGGCAACAGGTTGATGTCCCACTGCTGTCCAGAGCATCCTCAGACACATCTTTGCTGATCATCAGCTCTCAATTCAAAGCAGAACTCATCACTGAAGACAATTCTCTGGCCAATGAGATTCCAGGCTGAATCTGCCTACACCACTACAGCAGACAGGAATGTTGGTGTACAGAGGCCTATGGTACTCAGCACAAGGGGTGCCAGGAGCTCAGCCCCCTTTCTGTGAGCTGCCTATTACTGGTTGTTGTAGTCACTGAAGTGCTAGTTGCACGTTGGATAAATGGAAATGCCATGTGGCTAGGGCCTCCTGTCGGGTAGACCGTTCACCTGGTGCAAGTCTTTCGAGTTGACACCACTTTGGCGACTTGCGTGTAGATGGGGATGAGATGATGATGATACAGACAATGCAACACCCAGTCCCTGGGCTGAGAAAATCTCCAACACAGCCGGGAATCAAACCCGGGCCGTTAGGTATGACATTCCATCGCGCTCACCACTCAGCTACCAGAGGCGGACATTGGATCAATGATAATGATGAATCTAGGGCTCTGAGTGCCTATCTGATGCTTAATCAGTCCTCACATTCTGTCACCTCTCTAGGTCAACTGCTTCCTTCTCGTTGTTGAGTTCGGACATGGCTCACCCATTCCTGCCAACATCGTCAAACGGTGATGTTGTTCCTGTTCAAACATCAAGTGATTTTCCAATTACTCCAACCAACTCTTCAATCCTAAGTACACATGCTCTGTCAAATGCTGTCTTCTGTGTGTATTGTTCATGCACTTATCTGAGAGGCATAGTTACTGTCCAACTGAGTACAGGGAATGAAATTCGCAAAGACTTTATGCTCTGGTATCAATATGTCCCCTGTTTTCTATCCTTGCTGGTTGCATGGTGAAATTTTGCTACAATGTCAGATATTCATCCTTCAGCAACCAAAGTTTACAGTTTTGCATTTTCCATTGATACCTGTATGAATATCAGTTTTTAACCAATTTGCATAATCCTTCATGGTGCATCTTTCCTTCTTCCTTCCTTCCTTCCTTCCTTCCTTCCTTCCTTCCTTCCTTCTTCATCTTCCTTTTTTCTTTTCTTGGAGTGTATTACACAAGTGTGCATTTATTTATAAATATATGTAATAAATAAATACCCACTCGATTCAGGTTTGCTGGCATTTCCGCCCACCTTGCCTTCTTTTGTGACACATTTTTGCATTTGGTATGACGTGTATCGTACAAAAATATATTTGCACACACCATATCAGTTAATCTTTCAGTTTCTTCTGACATTTATCACATTTGAATGTTGTGGTCTCTGTAGAAAATCACAACCTGCCAGTTGCTCGCAATGAGCAAGAGGACTCTTAGAAAGCATGCCTGTCTTCTGTTTGACTGAGATGATGCCATAGTGCGCAATGTAGAGACTGCATTGGATTGTGGCTGCTGCCCACCTGCTTCTTGTTTGACTGACCTATGGCATGAAAGAAGCTGAAAATTAGATTAACTTGTTCAATAATCTACCCTTGCTGGTTAAATTCTGGTGAAAAAAATAAAAATAAAAATGCTTTCACCACCAAGATTTGATCTGACTACTTTCAAGTCGGACACCATTGCATAATCTTGGATTAGTGGCTATCAATTGGGAGGTGGACACTGGCACTGGTTATACAGTCACTCGCATAATAAAGTGCTGCAGCAGGTGACTGAAATGTAATCTGCAGAAATTGCACAGTGATAAAATCACTACCCAGCAGTGACCAGTGTCTCAGTCTTACAATCTGAGAACTCTGAAGTGTATCATCATGTCTTAATTGTTAGAAAATGGCATGTTCGTCTGAGTGGAGATAAGAACTGTGATTTACAGAAAATTTTAAAATATTTATTTGCTTGTAAAATTAAAGGTATTTTACAGAAATAACAGCTTTCAGGTGACACAAGCCATCTTCACATCATAAGAGAAGTATTTATTTATTTATTTATTTATTGATTTATTTAACCTGGCAAGATTAGGGCCATCAGGCCCTCTCTTACATCTAACCAGGCATTCTACTTATTTTACATTCATACATTTTAGTAGGCATGTTAAACTACATCTAGTACAAAAAGTGAAATAAACAATTAGAAATACATACATATAGAGTTTATATTCGTAGATCATAAGTACTGTTATAATTAGACATTATTGAAGAGAGAAATTTTAGATAGGAGTGCTGGCAGCAGGGAGTATGAGGGAGACTCATGGTGAAGGGAGGAGAAGAATAGAGAGACATAATGAAACATAATTAAGGAAATATAAAGGAAAAGAAGATTGCGTGGCTAATAGAGATAGATGAAGAGGAAGGCATCTCAGGAGCAAGATAGGAGACGCTAGCTTTGCTATTTGACAGATGAGAGGATTGGCCTGGTACATTAATTTTGTGGAGAACTTTATGAAGATGATAGTAGGAAATGCTTCAACTTCTTCTTAAAAGCAGCAGGAGATTGAATTTTGCGCAAGGTAAGGGGCAGTTTGTTCCAGAGGCGGACAGTGGCAACTGAGAAGGAGTTTGCAAAAGTTTTTGTTTGGTGAGTGGGCACAGTTAGGATACCAAATAAGAGTGACCTCGTGTTTCGATTATGATGGCATGACAGGTTTTTAATCTCTGAAGCAAGGTACTGGAGTGCTTGCGCGGCGAGGAGTCTGTGAAGTAGACATAGAGTGTGGTAGTCACGCAATTTGTCCGGCCGCAACCTCCCTAGCTCGGAGTATGAAGCACCAACATGATCATATCGGCGAATGTTGCAGGTGTAACGCACACAGGTATTCATGGTTAGCTCTAGCCGTCTTTTGTTTTCACTACTCGTTCCTTGCTGAATCACATCACAATAGTGGAGGTTCGGTAGAATGAGTGCTTGCACGAGCTGGCGTTTCAAGTCCTGTGGAAAAATGTTCCGAAACTTTTTGAGAGCATAGAGACAAGCAGACGTCTTTCAGCACACTGTGACTGTATTCTCCGCCCAGTTGAGATGCTCATCCAAAGTTACACCCAAGTTCTTCACTGTTTTCTGATACGGTATTGGAGTACCGTTGAGCAGAATAGGAGGTAGCCGTTCACGGAAATCTGAACTTATTAGTTTCTGATGGGCTAT
The DNA here is from genome assembly GCF_023864275.1 of Schistocerca cancellata. Lineage (NCBI taxonomy): Eukaryota > Metazoa > Arthropoda > Insecta > Orthoptera > Acrididae > Schistocerca > Schistocerca cancellata. The sequence goes on along the minus strand of NC_064626.1, from coordinate 493,247,869 downwards.
TAAGATTACTTGCGTCTTTTTTGCATTTAGTTTAAGCCCCAGGTTTTTCGCCCATGTCACTACTGAAGACAGATCATCATTCATCTGAGCGATTGCAGTGTTTACGTCTTCAGGTCTGACGCTTAGGTAGAGTTGGAGGTCGTCGGCATAGAAATGATATTTACAGGAGGACAGAACCGACGAAATATCGTTGACATATAAAGAAAACAAAAGTGGTCCTAAGACTGATCCTTGTGGCACTCCCGAGGAAACATGATTCCAGGAAGATTTTTCATTTATGCAGACAACACATTGCTGTCTGTTTTTTAAGTAGCTTTCAAACAATCTCATTGCACTATCAGAGAAATTAAGCTGTTGCATTTTTCTGAGCAATATGTCAAAGTTAACAGTGTCAAAAGCTTTGCTGAAGTCCAGTAGCGTCAACTGTTGCCTTTCGATTGTCGATGGCACATTTCAGGTCATCAGTTACTTTAATTAGAGCAGTGTTTGTGCTGTGATGTTTACGGAAACCGGATTGAAATTTGTCATATAGGCTGAATTCATGCAAGTGTTCAGTGATTTGGTCATGAACAATATATTCAAGTGCTTTGGAAACAGCAGGCAGTATGCTAATTGGTCGGTAATCACTAGGCAGTTGCGGGTTTTCGATCTTAGGGATGGGTCGAATTATGCTTCTTTTCCATGCAGTGGGGTATATTCCGTTCACGAGGGAAAAATTAAATATGTCAGTTAAGACAGGTACTAAGATATCAGCAACATTCTTAATCATGGTTATACCAATACTGTCGTTGCCTATTGCATCAGAAGAGATTCTCATTATTGCTTTTCTTGCCGTATTTGTTGTTACATGTTTTAGATGGAAGGTATCGTTTTAGTTATCCTGTTTGGGGATTCTTGTGGACAGTAATTATCAGCCGTGCTGGTATTCAGAGGTGCAGAGAAGAATTCATTTAATTTGTTAGCTGACACATGAAAAGTAGTTTCCGATTTTGCCTTTCCGACCCCCAAGCTATGGAGATTCTTCCATAGAGTCATGGGCGTCAGATCGCTGCATACAAGGGAGCGAGCGTGCCTGATTTTAGCATTGCGAATGCACTGTTTCACTCTGTTCCATAGCTTTCTGTATTCTTCAAAACGCTCGGGTTTCGGATCTGCCTTGAAACACCTGTGGGCAGCATCCCTATTAGTCATCATTTGACGTAATTCAGCTGTCAGCCATGGACCAGGAGATTTTCTTACACGGATTGTGCGCACAGATGCATGTTTGTCATAGAGGGCAGTGAGTTTATCACCAAGTTCATTAATTTTGCCGTCGATTGTAGGTTCTCTGATTATTTGATGCCATGAGATTTCTGAGCAATCGGCTGTTAGAGCGTCAAGGTCAATATGTTTCATGTTCCTACAAGTTATGTAACGCGATTTGATCCTTGGGGGCTGCACAGAGTAGGCCAGGAATATTACATCATGTGCTGAGAGGCCAGGGGCCGATGTTTGACCAACATCTCTTACTTTGTCAGTCTGTTTCGTTGCGATTACGTGTATAAGAGTATGACTGTGTGCTGTATGGTGTGTAGGTTGTAATGGAAGAATGTTCATGCTATTGCAATTAAACAGTCTTCTTAGGTTTATTGCGGAGGGAGTGTCTCTTAGCAGGTCTATGTTCAAGTCACCCATTACGATGACATGTTCGTATTGACACTGAAGTGAATGTAATTCCGACTGGAAGGAACTCATTGAGTTTATTTTTGGCGTCTTGTATATGATGCCAGTCAAGAATTTCTGACTTTGTATATTTATTTCAATGAACATGAATTCAGCCTCTTTTTCTTCAGCAGGATTTGATGTACATAAGACTTTCGCTTTGAGATCTGTTCGTATATACGCGCCGACCCCGCCACCTCGCTTTTTTGATCTGTCTGCCCTAAGAAATGTGTACCCTGGGAGATGAATAGATGCAGAGGATATGTGTGGTTTCAACCACGTTTCGGATAAGAGGATTACGTGGTAGTTTAGTTGGTTGACGAGGAGGCTAAGTTCTTCGTAATGTGCAGGTAAAGACTGGATGTTGCAGTGAGCTGCTAAAAGCTCTGACGCGTTCCGCTGGGCGGCCTGGAGTAGGGTGGCAGACTGGTTTGTCCCTTTGTTGGGCACTACCTGCCGCGAGGGGCACTGGCCGGTGCTTCCGCCAAGTGACATAACACAGGGGTGTCCAAGATTTTGCGCGCCCTGTTTGTGACTCCACGAGTGCCGAAAGAAAGGCGACTGAAAGAGATTTCCTGGGGTTGCGGGAGTATAGAAAATGGATTAGTGGTATTCGGTGCAAGGAGAATATGACCAAAATAGTGACGGCTGTGTGTCACTCTGTATCCTATGTCATAAGAGGAGAAATGTAATTAGCGTATTTGAAATAGGTTAGGGTGGAAATAAGGGAAAGGGGAGTGATTTAAGAGGCCGATGCTGCCAGCAGAGAGAAGTGAGCTTAATCATTAATAGATTATCTTAGGAAGCTAGAATTAAATTGAAATTTACTAAAGTGATACTGGTAGTGATTATCGTAGGAAGCTACAATTAGATTGAAATTTGCTAAAGTGATACTGATGGTGATTTTTGTTGTTGTTGTTGTGGTCATCAGTCCTGAGACTGGTTTGATGCAGCTCTCCATGCTACTCTATCCTGTGCAAGCTTCTTCATCTCCCAGTACCTACTGCAACCTACATCCTTCTGAATCTGCTTAGTGTATTCATCTCTTGGTCTCCCCCTACGATTTTTACCTTCCACGCTGCCCTCCAATACAAAATTGGTGATCCCTTGATGCCTCAGAACATGTCCTACCAACCGATCTCTTCTTCTGGTCAAGTTGTGCCACAAACTTCTCTTCTCCCCAATCCTATTCAATACTTCCTCATTAGTTATGTGATCTACCCATCTAATCTTCAGCATTCTTCTGTAGCACCACATTTCGAAAGCTTCTATTCTCTTCTTGTCCAAACTATTTACCGTCCATGTTTCACTTCCATACATGGCTACACTCCATACAAATACTTTCAGAAATGACTTCCTGACACTTAAATCTATACTCGATGTTAACAAATTTCTCTTCTTCAGAAACGCTTTCCTTGCCATTGCCAGTCTACATTTTATATCCTCTCTACTTCGACCATCATCAGTTATTTTGCTCCCCAAATAGCAAAACTCCTTTACTACTTTAAGTGTCTCATTTCCTAATCTAATACCCTCAACATCACCCGACTTAATTCGACTACATTCCATTATCCTCGTTTTGTTTTTGTTGATGTTCATCTTATATCCTCCCTTCAAGACACCATCCATTCCGTTCAACTGCTCTTCCAAGTAAATTGCTGTCTCTGACAGAATTACAATGTCATCGGCGAACCTCAAAGTTTGTATTTCTTCTCCATGGATTTTAATACCTACTCCGAATTTTTCTTTTGTTTCCTTTACTGCTTGCTCAATATACAGATTGAATAACGGGGAGAGGCTACAACCCTGTCATACTCCCTTCCCAACCACTGCTTCCCTTTCATGTCCCTCGACTCTTATAACTGCCATCTGCTTTCTGTACAAATTGTAAATAGCCTTTCGATCCCTGTATTTTACCCCTGCCACCTTTAGAAATTGAAAGAGAGTATTCCAGTCAACATTGTCAAAAGCTTTCTCTAAGTCTACAAATGCTAGAAACGTAGGTTTGCCTTTCCTTAATCTTTCTTCTAAGATAAGTCGTAAGGTCATTATTGCCTCACGTGTTCCAGTATTTCTACGGAATCCAAACTGATCTTCCACGAGGTCGGCTTCTACTAGTTTTTCCATTCGTCTGTAAAGAATTCGTGTTAGTATTTTGCAGCTGTGGCTTATTAAACTGATTGTTCGGTAATTTTCACATCTGTCAGCACCTGCCTTCTTTGGGATTGGAATTATTAAATTCTTCTTGAAGTCTGAGGGTATTTTGCCTGTTTCATACATCGTGCTCACCAGATGGTAGAGTTTTGTCAGGACTGGCTCTCCCAAGGCTGTCAGTAGTTCCAATGGAATGTTGTCTACTCCGGGGGCCTTGTTTCGACACAGGTCTTTCAGTGCTCTGTCAAACTCTTCACGCAGTATCGTATCTCCCATTTCATCTTCATCTACATCCTCTTCCATTTCCATAATATTGTTCTCAAGTATATCGCCCTTGTATAGACACTCTATATACTCCTTCCACCGTTCTGCTTTCCCTTCTTTGCTTAGAACTGGGTTTCCATCTGAGCTCTTGATGTTCATACAAGTGGTTCTCTTATCTCCAAAGGTCTCCTTAATTTTCCTGTAGGAAGTATCTATCTTACCCCCTCGTGAGATATGCCTCTACATCCTTACATTTGTCCTCTAGCCATCCCTGCTTAGCCATTTTGCACTTCCTGTCGATCTCATTTTTGAGACGTTTGTATTCCTTTTTGCCTGCTTCATTTACTGCATTTTTATATTTTCTCCTTTCATCAATTAAATTCAATATTTCTTTTGTTACCCAAGGATTTCTACTAGCCCTCGTCTTTTTACCTACTTGATCCTCTGCTGCCTTCACTACTTCATCCCTCAAAGCTACCCATTCTTCTTCTACTGTATTTCTTTCCCCCACTCCTGTCAATTGTTCCCTTATGCTCTCCTTGAAACTCTGTACAACCTCTGGTTCTTTCAGTTTATCCAGGTCCCATCTCCTTAAATTCCCACCTTTTTGCAGTTTCTTCAGTTTTAATCTACAGTTCATAACCAATAGATTGTGGTCAGAGTCCACATCTGCCCCTGGAAATGTCTTACAATTTAAAACCTGATTCCTAAATCTCTGTCTTACCATTATATAATCTATCTGATACCTTTTAGTGTCTCCAGGGTTCTTCCATGTATACAACCTTCTATCATGATTCTTAAACCAAGTGTTAGCTATAATTAAGTTGTGCTCTGTGCAAAATTCTACCAGGCGGCTTCCTCTTTCATTTCTTAGCCCCAATCCATATTCACCTACTACGTTTCCTTCTCTCCCTTTTCCTACACTCGAATTCCAGTCACCCATGACTATTAAATTTTCGTCTCCCTTCACTATCTGAATAATTTCTTTTATTTCATCATACATTTCTTCAATTTCTTCGTCATCTGCAGAGCTAGTTGGCATATAAACTTGTACTACTGTAGTAGGTGTGGGCTTCGTATCTATCTTGACCACAATAATGCATTCACTATGCTGATTGTAGTAGCTTACCCGCATTCCTATTTTCCTATTCATTATTAAACCTACTCCTGCATTACACCTATTTGACTTTGTGTTTATAACCCTGTAGTCACCTGACCAGAAGTCTTGTTCCTCCTGCCACTGAACTTCACTAATTCCCACTATATCTAACATTAACCTATCCATTTCCCTTTTTAAATTTTCTAACCTACCTGCCTGATTAAGGGATCTGACATTCCACGCTCCGATCCATAGAATGCCAGTTTTCTTTCTCTTGATAACGACATCCTCCTGAGTAGTCCCCGCCTGGAGATCCGAATGGGGGACTATTTTACCTCCGGAATATTTTACCCAGGAGGACGCCATCATCATTTAATCATATAGTAAAGCTGCATGCCCTCGGGAAAAATTACGGCCGTAGTTTCCCCTTGCTTTCAGCCGTTCGCAGTACCAGCACAGCAAGGCCGTTTCGGTTATTGTTACAAGGCCAGATCAGTCAATCAACCAGACTGTTGCCCTTGCAACTACTGAAAAGGCTGCTACCCCTCTTCAGGAACCACACGTTTGTCTGGCCTCTCAACAGATACCCCTCCGTTGCGGTTGTACCTATGGTACGGCTATCTGTATCGCTGAGGCACGCAAGCCTCCCCACCAACGGCAAGGTCCATGGTTCATGGGGGGGTGATTTTTGTTATGAACAACTTAAACCAAAGCGATGGGTGATTACTGAGCTAAAGGAGAGAGTAATAATTGCAATAGAACTATTACAGAATGGAAGAGAATAAACTGAGAAAATGAAAAAAGTATTAGCAGTAACTAAAATTAAGTAATGGTTAGAGCTACAGACACAAAAAAAAAAAATAGTAAAAAATTAATACAGTTACAAAAACAATTAGTTGAAGGTACAAATATGGGTATAATTGAAAAGTTAATACAATTACAAGACTATATCTGAGTATAGGGCTGTTACAATTTGCAAATGGTGTTAAGTTTGCACTTTTGGCTCGAGTAGCTTCACTTAATACTATTCAGTTCTGTCATGTTTGTGACTGTCTTCTTTCCAGCTGCTGTCTTAATGATTAGTGGTATACTTCAGCATTACATTTAAATAATGGTATGGTCAACATTAACCACAGACTTTTATTACTGGTATGCTTATTTTGCTCCACAGTACAGATTACGTGGTATCCAAGCTGGATTGGTCTACCCTCAATTTGGGGTTCTTGTCAGTTCACATATAATTGCACCCATCTTTTGAAAAAGTATCCTAACAGTGAGTAAGCTTGAGCAAACTCAATTTAAGGTTAGAAGATTTTATGTTCAAAGCAGAGATTGCTGTCCCTGTGGAAGTCAAAAATTTGCAACAAAAAGATACACATTTAGGTATGAGTAATGTTTGACACCATATTGCACAATCAATTTCTTTCCCGTCCAGGCCCGTAAGGTAATTGCTCATCAATTAATTATTTCTTCCAATGTAGCATTTACTGGGGCCATAGGATAAGAAAGAGTGGAAACAATTGATTGAGTCATAGCTACTTTAACATTCGAACATTTATTAATATTTATACAGTTTTAGCAGGTTTATAACATGTGCTTTATACAACAATTTCTCTTAAAATTTACACATAAGCCAAACAAGTAGCAAATTAATCAAGCTGAACCATGATAATTATTCAGGACAGGAATCCAGAAGTAAGCAAACTTTCAATATTGCTCGCAAAACTAAACCAGTCAAGTACTTCTGTGGAACCTAACAGATCTAGAAATTAAAACTTACTTAAATTACCTTAAGATGTATAAGAATGCAAGGTTGTAATCTCAGTTGAAACCCTACACAGATGACAGTAAATTGTACAATGCTCTTAAGACTTTACTTAACTCAGATTAACAAGCAAAATGGCTTGATATAGCATCCACTAGTGAACATGGAATATGAGTAACATCTGGAATTGTTCCTTCCCTTTTTGTGTAGCTTGCTTAGGTTTGAGGCTCTGCACCATTATGTGCAGTATTTATATCATCAACCCACCAGTTGTGACCTGCTCAAGCCAGTGCCACAACAATAATATCTCCTCCCATGGAAAGAATTCGGTGCTCCGAATTCTAGTTTGCTTCTGAACCAATTAACTTACAATGATTGCATCATTCTATGTATTTTCATTTCTATTCTCTACTTTTCCACACCTATTATGAAAAGTTCATTTTATACTCTTCTTATTTACAGTCACTATTTTGGTTGCACCACACTTACTTCGCACCTGGTGGTGACCCATTGAGTCTGAAGGTATTGGACTGGGAGGTCAGGAGAGCAGTTCATTCCCTGCTGACATGATGATACAAATGGTAATCAGCATTAAGAAAGTCCCTGAGGACAAGAGTCCCATGATTTTGACCCAAGGCAGTACTGTTAAATAAGGTGGAACAACTGTTCACTAATGTGCCAGCTGTGTGCTGTTATTAAATTTCAAGAGAATTTATTGTGGTCGTGTGAAGGGTACCATTCAGAAAGGTTAGGTTTCTTGCTGGTAAGACTCCAAATGTAATGTCAGGCAGCTACAGAAGAGGTTAGGTTCATGGCTACAGTCCTTGTCACAGGAAACTGCAAAGTTTGTTCCAAAATTACACATTGAGTTATATCCAGCAGTAACCCACTGCCTTGTAGTTCTGACCACTGTGCCTACCTTGGGTACCCTTGCTTCCTGCATGTAGTAATAGCTACGATCACATCATATCCTCAGTATATCAACTGTGGTCCTACTTTCTGGAAGTAGGATGTTGCAATGATGTCCCATGGGCATCCCTCCTTACACATTTCCACTAGAAATATCACCACTTTGCACGTACATGTGATGAGCATAAATTACTATTGGTAGAGCATACCATAACTTGAAAATACTGATAGCCATACTTTATTTACTGGTACACTATATCCATACAACAAAATAAACAAACTCCATCTCCTGGCATCTGCAGTTCATTGTAAAACAAAAACAAACTCTCACATTACTACATTAACAAGGCACAGAATCAATTCGGATAATCAGCTGACATTATATCCCCCAATCACCCCAGAATGAAATTAATCCATGCATTTATAACCACCATATTAACAGTGCACCCGTCATTTGTCAACATAACCTGTCACACATCAATTGTGCATTTATGAAGCCACCCCAATTTCTACACTACCCCTTCCTCTTTATGTTGGCCTAAGTCCAGGTCTTAATGTGTATGACAAGGTAAGCACAGACTGTTGGAGCAGCTTGATCAACCTGTTATACCATTTTATCTTTCTTACCCTCCCCCATCCGCCCCTCTCCACCCAGCCTGTTTTTTGGGGTCGATGTCAGTAATTGTGGCAAAGCTTCTGGTGTGCCCTGAAAGGGTCAAATATGCCCAACATGGATGAATGTTGACCACTTAGGTAGTTGTAATTTTACAATTACCAGTGAGGTCATTTCACTATCTAATGCAAACCCTGATAACATGCATAGAACTTTTTAGTCTTCTACTTTGGTTTATGAGGGCTTTTCAACATCACCCATTGTTCCACATGGCATATAGGCAACTTGGCCTTTCATTATCCCATTCACTCTTACCATTCTCAGAGCTTTGTATTTCCTTTCTATGTTTGGCACCATACCATTCATAAAGTTTTCGTAAACCTTTGCACTGATTCACCATCCTTGCCCCTTTTGGGTTTCAATATCTCACACAGTAATGGCATCATCCAACCATATACCACCTAGTATGGTGATGGATCTATACTTTCACATGGATTCTTGAATTATATGCTGCAGCAACAAAAGGTAGTAGCATATCCCAGTCATTATGGTGACTGTTGACACAGTGACTTTAAGATATTACCTATTATGCATTGAACTTGTTCCATTCTACCATTTGCTTGTGGGTATAATGCACTTGTTTTTCACCTACCAATTTGGTTCAAATGGCTCTGAGCACTATGGGACTTAACATCTGAGGTCATCAGTCCCCTAGAACTTAGAACTACTTAAACCTAACTAACCTAAGGACATCACGCATATCCATGCCCGAGGCAGGATTCGAACCTGCGACCGTAGCAGTCGTGCGGTTCCAGTCTGAAGCGCCTAGAACTGCTCGGCCACACCAGCCGGCTACCAATTTGGAATAAATAACACAACTGTTTTATTATTTCCAACATGCAGTTAGTTCCTTGGTCCATAATCAGTGTATCTGGGGTTCGGAATTTAAACGACCAAATATTAATCACTGCTTGTGTCAATGTATTAGTTTTTTGATTTGGGATAGCTGTCATCTCCACATAACTTGAGAAGTGAACTGTTATTGTGTACATATAAGGCTTCCCACTGTTAGCCCAAAAGGACCCCAGATGTCCAATCTGAGCATCTAAAATGGTTTGTTGGCTTCTGGTAATCTATGTACTGGAATACATTGGCGACTCATGTCAGCATGTTGCACACATGTTACATTCTGGATTTTCCATTGTTTGATTTTTACATATGTTAGATAGATTTTTGTATACTGTCCCACATCCTGTCTCTGTGTTTTCCACCAGTGTTGCTCAGTTATACATTATTACATGGTTTACAACACCCATGGTCCATTAACACATGATCATGTGCCTGTCTCAATATTTCCTCCCACAATGTAGCTGGGACCACAACAAGAGGATTGATTTTTGTTTGCCTACACAACAGCTCGTTGTGCACAATGAATCATAGTTATGTGCAAATAGCTTGCAATTCTTACTCTGAGCACGTGCTTTCTGCATTTTACAGTGGTGTGGCCCAGGAAAACATTTCTACTGTGGACATCTGCAGCACCAAGTTCCCTGCCAGGTCAGTGAATAAACTCAAAATAAAATTCACAGAGCTAAGTGTCCAGCATATTAACCTACTTGATGGGTATTTTTGGAAGCTTCATGCTCTGTTACGACTTTGAATTTCCTTCCATATAAATAACTTTGAATGTACATTTCACCATTTTCTTTTCTGTTTGATTTATCTCTTGTGATACATAGGTAAACAGATGTTCTGGCCTGTCCACATCTTGGCTCAATACAGTCCCAAGCATGTGAGTGCTTGCATCACATGAGAGCATAAATTCCTTTTCATAAGTTGGCACAACTATTACCAGTCCACTGTCCTTGTGTGATGCCCAAATCCTGCCTCCTTTGTCTATTTATCCCCATTTTCAACTTCTCAGGGTGTGGGGCGCTAAGTCCATGGCTTGCTATAAATGTTCTCATAAATGCTACTATGCCCTGAAGAAGATTGCCACATGAATTGCAAATTTTTAAAGTTTAATTCCAGCTGCAGCTAGGCAGTAGAGGCCAGCTCAGGTGATGTGCTAATCAAGTAAGCCACTGGGCAGTATTGTTGACATTAAGGCAAAACATTCCAGCCAGCAAGGTTTGCTCCACCAATCATAGCTGAGGTGTGTAGAACCATCAATGCCGCAACGCAATCTGACTGAGAGTGACATAATACCTTGTAACACAGAGTACTTGCATGCTACCAAGAAACACACTCTGTCTTCAGGCCACAAGTGACCTACCGGGACCATCCGACCGCCATGTCATCCTCAGAGTAGGATGCAGATAGGAGGGGCGTGGGGTCAGCACACCACTCTCCCGGTCGTTATGATGGTATTCTTGACCGGAGCCGCTACTATTCGGTCGGGTAGCTTCTCAATTGGCATCAAGAGGCTGAGTGCACCATGAAAAATGGCAACAGCGCATGGCGGCCCGGATGGTCACCCATCCAAGTGCTGACCACGCCCGACAGTGCTTAACTTCGGTGATCTCACAGGAACTGATGTATCCACTGTGGCAAGGCCGTTGCCCACCAAGAAACACAACATTGCAAATTTAACCAGACCTAACATCTATGCAACATCACGTGGGATGGCTTCATGACAAAGGGTGTGCTTAAGTTATATGTGAGTGTCTTTTAATCATGCCTGTCTGAAACTTAACTTGATGTGTCTTCTTTATGGTATGTAGTAATCTATCTTTCCCTACAGAGTATAAATAATCAAACTTAGGGGCTCAAAGCATTCAGTCATGCCACCATTCTGACTGTGTCTTGAACCAAAGAGGAATACCTGGCTTTTGAGTTTCAGAGAAACCACAGCTATAAGTGGATGATGAAGATCGGCTGGCAATCTGCCCACTGATTGACTGACTGAATTCTGGCGTGGGGCACCACACCTGTGGTGTGGCAGCCATGAGACTTGGAGAAATTTCAACAATGTGGGAAGCTGTTGTTCAGCCAGCCTCCGCCCTCTGAGGGACTTTGAACAATGGCTGCAATTTGTCTGTGACCTAGCTGGTGGAGGCATGCCCTCATGGTCTCCTAGCCACCTAGACGTCATTGGCCACTGTTCTGGTCTAGCCCTGGGAGGGTAGGAGGGGAAAGGGGGGAGGGGGGGGCAGGGCACTGCTGCTTCGCATCAGGGCAGCTAGTGTTGGCTATCACTCCTCCTGAGGGCCTGAGCGAGTAACGTTTGTCTTTGCCTGCTGGTGACCCACTTGTGGCAGTTGTTGCCTGTCATCCAGGACAATGGATGTCTCCAATGTGATCAGGGCATCGCTGCATTCTGCAGTCAGTTGTGTTTACGTGCACACATTGTGGCCTCGAGGATGGCCAGATTGCTGTATAATACTGCTTGAATATACACCTGTCGATGCTACTACTGTTCATCTGCACTCCATGATGTGAATTTGCCTCTCCCTCATCATTTCTTTAACCCGTCCTTATGCACTATGACGCTTCTTAACATAACATGTTGTGTGCTGAGAGGGTTCGTCTAGTGCCTAAAAGCAGGGAGAGGGTGGCAAGTGACAAAATCTTAATTTTAATATGGCGGCTAAATTATGAATTAAATAAAATGAAAGTTTTGCATAAATGGAGAAGTGTGAGAGTAAGTGGGAAATACAAACCATTCTTAATACTAGTGTCTTACTGGAAATTATCTATGGTATTGTGAAACAGATGACAAATGAAATGTTGTAGTTGGTCTTTCAAAATAGCAAAGTTTGCTAGTGGTTGTATTGCTAACTCAGTTTCCACCTTACACCTACACAACACTTCAAAAGTACCCACAGCAGCTTGAAAGTGCCTAAGATTTATAAGCAAAATCCTTTCTAATAAAGAAAGAAAGATAAATGTCACCATACGATGTTGTAACAGTGTCATAACAGTTCTTATCAGCAATCTTAAACACCTGTAGCAGTATCACTGAGAAAAAGACTTTGTAACAAATAAATAAAGGACAAGTGAGTAAGAACTGTCTGTCACATGCCCTAATCTTATGAACCCAGATATTGTGATTAAGCAGCATTTGCCTGTGGAATGATGCATGGAATCCTTCTCCTTCAGACCTGCCATTTATGCCATTTCACTTCCCTACTTCCTGCCATGCTCCTCTAAATTAATTTTGTTCTGCTTCTTTTAAGTTTTGCCTCATTTTCTTTTATTTCTCTGCCATAATCGATGGATATGAACATTAATATCATACTGAAAAACCTATCAAACCTTATTTTCTAGCTGAAGCAATTAATTTGCTCAACACAAACTGTGTATTGAGTTTTCTCATATTTCAAACTGTCTGTATTATAACAACTTTACCTAGGATTTAACTGTTATTTTTTGCTACAATAAATGAAAGTACTTTCAGAACTGTTTGTTAAGAGCCATAAATTCTGGTTATGGAAGGTCATAAATCACGCCTTTTCAATACCTGACCATAGCCATTATACTAAATATTCACTGCTGATTTATACACTTTATCCAAGAATAAAAGATTTATATGCAAGTCACTCATTGTTCTTTGAGCTTCCACGCTGCGCAGTAGAAGTGCAGATGATACTGCTGGAAATAGAGTGCTCAGCTCTGCTGGTTGCTATGGGTCTTGCACTGCAATTACTGTGCTGGTACTGCCACTCAGTCTCTACAGGAGGGCTGCAAACTCTCCTCTTCTGGTTGCCAGCAGCTGGTGGTTGGCAGTTTCATTGTAGAGAAACAACATTCGTTTCCTTTGTTAATTGACTACAACTAATAGTTGAGTAAGAGTGAAATGTGATATAGTGGTCAAACTGCAGTTTTTGCCACTGATATAGGGCAGTACATGATATGCTTGTAAGAAATATATTTCATTTGCCACAAACAATTTATTTTCGTCTTCTAAATTCAAACAACAATCATGTAGGTGAAGAAGATTCTGTCACTGGTCTTTTCATTCCTGTTGTAGACTGCCCAGTAAAGACAATGACAACAATTCTGTTAAAAATTAATATTTGTACATTTAGCTGACAATATTCAGGGATTAGGAATTTAATGTGAAAAGGCTTTCTCACTGTGACATGATGTGTTTCCATTTGGCTGTATTTTGAATGTGGTAAACTCTTACAATGTCTGACAGCATGAAGCACCTCTCAGGCATTAAGTATAGGAAAAGATGAACTAAAGGGAAAGAAATCGAAATTTTCACTAGCGATTTTTTTTAATTTAAAGAAGGTTTTGATGACCCATACGTAAATACTGATGCAGACATAAATCAGAGTAAATCTTTGATAGATGAAGATGTACTTTCAATGCCACAGAGGAAATTGCGTGCGAGTTCTCTAATGAATGCGAAACTATTCCAGCTCAGTCTAGCAACTACATACATCACACTCAAAGTAGATGCTGTGTAGTTCATTCAGGCACTGCAAAATGCCCTGAAAAAATAGATGATTTTGTAAGGACAACCTTGATAAAAAGAGGCTCTTTGGAACACAAAACTGAACTTGAAAGCTGTCCTAAGCAAGATTATAATTTTCGTTTTACTTCTAAAAATTACAATTACAGTTCCAACGGTCAAACTGTTCAGAGAAAATAGTTAATTTATTCAAAAAGTGCAGATATTGTTTTTTGTTTTCTGCTGCAAAGTCTTTTCTAACATTAAAATATTACTCATTTCAGGTAATTACAGTAACCGGTGGCACATTTCTGAGACATTAACCAGCTGCAGTAGAACCCAAGTGCACTCAGAATTGCACCAGAACTGGGTGAAGTTCTACAGAAGATAAACATTGGCCAATACTGTCAATGCAGAATCTCTGCAGATATTAAATGTATAAACCTGGAATTGGAAAGGTGTAATCAAATAACCTTGTCCGTGATTTTACATTCCTTGTTCAGTGGTGATATGGTTGTAGGTGGTACAATGCAGACATGAAAGAGACGGAAGAAGAGACACTTCCAGTATGAGGGAGAAGATGAGAAAACTGAAGCTCCTGAAATGCTGTACAAAGTAGATTTTTATTTTAAAATTCTGGTTGTTATAATATGTGCTGTCAATGAGAGATTCCAACAACTTAAAAAATCACAGAGAAGTTTTCAATTTTTTGTACAACATTAGTAAAATTAAAAACATGTCCCCTGACATTTTAAGTGAGAAGTATTCCAAACTGTGTGACACTTTGTCATTTTCAGGCTAAGGACAGCAATTTTGTCTGCTTTACACTAAGTCCAAACAAGTTTCAAAAGGCCCAATGGTACTGACTAACTGCTGTAGCATCCTCAGCCATTAGCCATCACTGGATGCAGATATGGAGGGACACGTGTTCAGCACATCACTCTCCCCGCTGTTGTCAGTTTTTGTGGCCAGAGCCGCTACTTCTCAGTCAAATAGCTCCTCAATTAGCCTCGCAAGGATGAGTGCACCTTGCTTGCCAACAACACTTGACAGACCCAGATTGTCACCCATCCAACAGCACTTAACTCTGATGATCTGATGCAAACCGGTTTCACTACTGCAGGAAGGCTATTGGCATCAATTTTAAAGGTGAATGTAAATTGGTCTCAAAGTTCGTAAAGGCTGTTAGCGCACCAAATGAAACTCTGAAACTCATGCCAGATTATGGCTTTCTGTCCAATGTAAGTGTAGTCTTATGAATGCTGCTAACACAACCAGTGACAGTGGCAAGTGGAGTAAAAGCTTTTCAAAGATTAAACTGATTAAAATATACCCGAGGTCAACAGTGTTGATTGAACATGAGCTAGCTCAATGTTTGAATTTCAACAAAGTCATGCATGAGTTCACTGACTATAAAGCAAGAAAAACATCTATAATAGAAAGTAGGTGTGGAAACATGTTTGTCATTAATTCTAAACAACGGGAAATCTGAGATGGAATGTAACAATATTACGAAAAAGAAAGTTGCCAGTCACCACATAGTGGAGATGCTGAGTCACAGATAGGCACAACAAAAAGACTGTTCCAAATAAAGCTTTTGGCCTGTAAGGCCTTTGCCATAAATAGATATCCCTCCCCCTCCCCCCCTCTCCCCATCTCTCTCTCCCCCTCCTTCTCCCTCTCCCCCTCCCTCTCCATCTCCCCATCTCCCCCTCCCTCTCCCCCTCCCCCTCTTTTTTCTTGTGCAGAGTACCTACAGGAATGTTACAAAGAGGTCATATTGAGAATCCTAGTGATTTAACAGCAGCACAATTGGAGGAGATAGATTTTGCCACAAAGCCAGGGGTAGATCACTGTATATTTGCTTTGGAGGTCAAATGTTACAGGTGCGGATATAAGGGCCATAAGCAGAAACAGTGTAGGTAGCCAGAGTGTTACCAGTGTGGGGAAGTGGGCTACTGAGAATCGTATTGTCGGAACAGGAAGGATGAGAAGCACCTCAAAAAGAAGCGGCCATTAAACTGAAAAGGGACTGCTTCGGCCATAGGAAAGCAGTCCCGATAGATCATAATACTGCGCTAGTTAGTGCACAGATGGAATGCTGCTTCATCATTGATGTGAACAGAGGTTCCTTGTAGGTATGGTGGTGCATATGTCCACTAACAGTCTGGACCTGGTGAGGAGGAGGAGGAGGAGGAGACATGGGCCACTATGATATAAGTTACATGGGGTTGACAATAATAGTGTGGAGTCATTGTTTATGATGGTACTTGACTTTACTAATAGAAAAACTACATTTACGGAGCATATTGAAGTTTTGCCATATGTAAGTGAAGGATATTCAGTAATTCTTGGACTAGATTTTCTTGACAGACATCATGCTAGGATTGATCTTTGGCAACATATGGCTGAGTTCAGTGGAGTTTTGTTTCAGTTGGGAGATACAGCTGCAAATTAAGCAATGTTGCGTGGCTCAACTATCAGGAACTGATGCCAGCTAAGTTGCAAATGGTCTCATTAAAGACTGTACAACAGGATAAAATACCATCAGATACAGAAGAAGTAGTGTGGGTTTCAGTGAATAATGATTTACCTTGTGGGGCTTTGTACATTTTTCAGCCACTCTCAAGCAATGAACAGTTGAATGGTTCACACTGTTTTGGGTGCAGAAGCATAGTGTACACAACTAATGTTAATGGGGAATATACAGTTCCAGTTAGCATAGATAACATCGGCAGAGGTGAAGTCAGTCTGTTGAAAGGTATAATTTAGCCACTCTAGAACTATTAGAGGAAAAAGACTCTGATGGGTCAAGTCTGGATATAAGCCAAAATCAAACTGTCGATGCATCAGTGTTACGCAAGGAGGTGGCTCACTTGAAGGCAGGGTTCAGACACCTGTGGAAGTATTACTGAAGTTTAATGACTTGTATTATACTGATGGTTGGTTACCAGCAACTCTGGAAACACAGCACCATCTACCTTCAGGGTATAGTGCACCAAATAACCAATACTGTATTGCATAGCAAGCTGCTAATAGAGAAGTTCATTGAACAGCTACTATGAGGTGGGAATGTAGAACCTAGTGATAATCGCTGGAGTGCAAATACAGTTATTGTCGCTAAGAAATTTTTGGATGGATAGAAGAAATATAGGTTTTGCTGTGATTATAAGTTTCTGAATGCACAGCCCATTACAGATGCTTATCCAGTCCCTAATGTTACAGAAACTTTGGACGATTTGTGTCTGTGTCATTACTTTACAACAAAGGAGCTCAAAAGTGGTTACTATCAGTTAGAAGTAACTCTTCTGGACAGGGCAAAAACATTGTTTATGGCACCAAGTTGTTTTTACCAGTAGAAGCAGATGCATTCGGTTAAAAAATGCACCTGCTACTTTTTAGCAGCTACTGCATGGAATTTTAAGAGGGTTAATCCTTACAGTATTGTAATTTAGATTGGTATTTCATATTTTAAAATTCTGATAAAAATATTTATTGTCTTTTATTATTTCCTCTATCAGATTTTAGAAATATATAATTTTTTCAGCTAAATTTAATACATTAATTTAAGTCTAATGGTGGCCATCATAAAGTCTGTCCCCTAAGTAGTAGATGTGGCTTGACAACGAAAATCTTACTCCATAAATTGAATATAATAGAGGGAAAAATTCCACGTGGGAAAAACATACCTAAAACAAAGATGATGCAACTTACCAAACGAAAGCGTTGGTATGTTGATAGCTGTGTCTATCAACATACCAAAACTTTCATTTGGTAAGTTACATCATCTTTGTTTTTAGATATATTACTCCATAAATTGTAACATTTCAGCAGTGTAGACCTTCTGGGCATTGAATTCCTCTGTATGAGTAGCAACAGTGATCTCAATAATGATTCATTTCTCTTTGGTTTCTGATTGTTTCTTGTTCCTTCTTCTTCATTCCCATTTTGTCCAGTGTTAGAGAAACTGTGATTGAAAATTCATCATCGCTCTCTTACTGAGAGAGAAGTATTAGACATTTTAGAAGAATCTACAGATTCTCAAACTGAATTTAGTGACAGTGATAAAGTGGTGAGTGAAACTGAAGAGAAATGTGTTGTGCACAAGGATGTGGACAGTGATGATGTAGAAACAGACTCTGAAGGTGAATTCTGGGCAACTTTCAGTGGATTATGATGCAGCTGGTGAGGTCAGTGAGAAATATTTTCCAATCACTGGAAAAGTTTTTACATCCAGACTTCCTCATATCACAAGGTGAGTAGCACAAGACATAGTGAAAGAGCAAGAAGGCCTAAGAAATGGAGATAAAGTAGGAACAAGAAGAGAATCATTTGAAATGACTTTTTCTCCAGATTTTGTTAAAGCATATGAACGAGCATTGAGACAGAATTTATCCAAAACAGATAAGAGTTGAATTCATGGCATGTATAGGGTTACTTATTATTATCGGGAAGGAGAGTGATAGTAAGTCATCTATTCCCGATTTGTGATCCAACACTTCAGGAAGCTTTGTTTGTACTGCTACTATGAGTAGAACTTGATCCCATCAGCTCACTAAAATATTAAGATCTGATGACAGACACAAAATGAGCACAAGGAACATGACAAGTTTGCTACAATACGAGAAGTATTTGATAAAATGAATGATTTACTGCCAAGGTAGTATTCTGCTGGAATGCACACTGTTATTGATGAAATGTTGTCATTGTTCTGTGGCAGGTATCTCTTCCAGGTCTTCATGAAGAAAAAACCTGAAAAGTGCAGTATACTTATACAAAAACTCACAGACTCTAAAACCATATATTTTCTTAGCATGGAGCCGTATGCAGGGAAGAAAAATGATGGTCTATAACAATCAAATTCAGCTGCAGCTGTAGTGAAATGCCTGGTTGTTGTTGTTGTTGTTGTTGTTGTTGTTGTTGTTATCTTCAGTCCTGAGACTGGTTTGATGCAGCTCTTCATGCTACTCTATCCTGTGCAAGCTTCTTCATCTCCCAGTACTTACTGCAACCTACATCCTTCTGAATCTGCTTAGTGTATCCATCTCTTGGTCTCCCTCTGCGATTTTTTCCCTCCACGCTGCCCTCCAATGCTAAATTTGTGATCCCTTGATGCCTCAGAACATGTCCTACCAACCGGTCCCTTCTTCTTGTCAAGTTGTGCCACAAACTCCTCTTCTCCCCAATTCTATTCAATACCTCCTCATTAGTTATGTGATCTACCCATCTAATCTTCAGCATTCTTCTGTAGCACCACATTTCGAACGCTTCTATTCTCTTCTTGTCCAAACTATTTATCGTCCATGTTTCACTTCCGTACAGGGCTACACTCCATACAAATACTTTCAGAAACGACTTCCTGACACTTAAATCTATACTTAATGTTAACAAATTTCTCTTCTTCAGAAACGCTTTCCTTGCCATTGCCAGTCTACATTTTATATCCTCTCTACTTTGACCATCATCAGTTATTTTGCTCCCCAAATAGCAAAACTCCTTTACTACTTTAAGTGTCTCATTTCCTAATCTAATACCCTCAGCATCACCCGACTTAATTCGACTACATTCCATTATCCTCATTTTGCTTTTGTTGATGTTCATCTTATATCCTCCTTTCAAGACACTGTCCATTCTGTTCAACTGCTCTTGCAAGTCCTTTGCTGTCTCTGACAGAATTACAATGTCATCGGCGAACCTCAAAGTTTTTATTTCTTCTCCATGGATTTTAATACCTACTCTGAATTTTTCTTTTGTTTCCTTCACTGCTTGCTCAATACACAGATTGAATGACATCGGGGACAGCTGCTTCCCTTTCATGCCCCTCGACTCTTATAACTGCCATCTGGTTTCTGTACAAATTGTAAATAGCCTTTCGTTCCCTGTATTTTACCCCTGCCACCTTCACAATTTGAAACAGAGTATTCCAGTCAACATTGTCAAAAGCTTTCTCTAAGTCTACAAATGCTAGAAATGTAGGTTTGCCATTCCTTAATCTATTTTCTAAGATAAGTCGTAGGGTCAGTATTGCCTCACGTGTTCCAACATTTCTGCAGAATCCAAACTGATCTTCACCGAGGTCAGCTTCTACCAGTTTTTCCATTCGTCTGTAAGGAATTCACGTTAGTATTTTGCAGCTGTGACTTATTAAACTGATAGTTCAGTAATTTTCACATCTGTCTACAACTGCTCTCTTTGGGATTGGAATTATTATATTCTTCTTGAAGTCTGAGGGTGTTTCGCCTGTTTCATACATCTTGCTCACCAGATGGTAGAGTTTTGTCAGGACTGGCTCTCCCAAGGCCCTCCAATGGAATGTTGTCTACTCCTGGGGCCTTGTTTCAACTCAGGTCTTTCAGTGCTCTGTCAAACTCTTCACGCAGTATCGTATCTCCCATTTCATCTTCATCTACATCCTCTTCCATTTCCATAATATTGTCCTCAAGTACATCACCCTTGTATAGACCCTCTGTATACTCCTTCCACCTTTCTGCTTTCCCTTCTTTGCTTAGAACTGGGTTTCCATCTGAACTCTTGATATTCATACAAGTGGCCCTTTTTTCTCCAAAGGTCTCTTTAATTTTCCTGTAGGCAGTATCTATCTTACCCCTAGTGAGATAAGCCTCTACATCCTTACATTTGTCCTCTAGCCATCCCTGCTTAGCCATTTTGCACTTCCTGTCGATATCATTTTTAAGACGTTTGTATTCCCTTTTGCCTGCTTCATTTACTGCGTTTTTATTTTTTCTCCTTTCATCAATTAAATTCAATATTTCTTCTGTTACCCAAGGATTTCTACTAGCCCTCGTCTTTTTACTTACTCGATCCTCTGCTGTCTTCACTACTTCATCCCGCAGAGCTACCTATTCTTCTTCTATTGTATTTCTTTTCCCCATTCCTGTCAATTGTTCCCTTATGCTCTCCCTGAAACTCTGTACAACCTCTGGTTTAGTCAGTTTATCCAGGTCCCATCTCCTTAAATTCCCACCTTTTTGCAGTTTCTTCAGTTTTAATCTACAGTTCATAACCAATAGATTTTGGTCAGAGTCCACATCTGCCCCTGGAAATGTCTTACAATATAAAACCTGGTTCCTAAATCTCTCTCTTACCATTATATAATATATCTGATACCTTCTAGTATCTCCAGGATTCTTCCATGTATACAACCTTCTTTTATGATTCTTGAACCAAGTGTTAGCTATGATTAAGTTGTGCTCTGCGCAAAATTCTACCAGACGGCTTCCTCTTTCATTTCTCTCCCCCAGTCCATATTCACCCACTATGTTTCCTTCTCTCCCTTTTCCTACTCTCGAATTCCAGTCAACCATGACTATTAAATTTTCGTCTCCCTTGACTACCTGAATAATTTCTTTTATCTCATCATACATTTCATCAATTTCTTCATCATCTGCAGAGCTAGTTGGCATATAAACTTGTACTACTGTAGTAGGCATGGGCTTTGTATCTATCTTGGCCACAATAATGTGTTCACTATGCTGTTGGTAGTAGCTTACCCGCACTCCTATTTTTTTATTCATTATTAAACCTACTCCTGCATTACCCCTATTTGATTTTGTATTTGTAACCCTGTATTCACCTGACCAGAAGTCTTGTTCCTCCTGCCACCGAACTTCACTAATTCCCACTATATCTAACTTCAACCTATCCATTTCCCTTTTTAAATGTTCTAACCTACCTGCCTGATTAAGGGATCTGACAGTCCACGCTCTGGTACATAGAACATCAGTTTTCTTTCTCCTGATAACGACATCCTCCTGGGTAGTCCCCACCCGGAGATCCGAATGGGGGACTATTTTACCTTCGGAAAATTTTACCCAAGAGGACGCCATCATCATTTAACCATACAGTAAAGCTGCATGCCCTCGGGAAAAATTACGGCTGGAGTTTCCCCTTGCTTTCAGCCGTTTGCAGTACCAGCACAGCAAGGCCGTTTTGGTTAGTGTTGCAAGGCCAGATCAGTCAATCATCCAGACTGTTGCCCCTGCAACTACTGAAAAGGCTGCTGCCCCTCTTCAGGAACCACACATTTGTCTGGCCTCTCAACAGATACCCCTCCATTGTGGTTGCACCTACAGTACAGCCATCTGTATTGCTGAGGCACGCAAGGCTCCCCACCAATGGCAAGGTCCATGGTTCTGGTTGTTACCATAGGCAATTCAGGTTGCAATGGCACCAAAGATAAATATTAAACTTCAGTTTATTTGGCAAAAGATTTGTGGAGGAATCACAAGTTAACTTTTGTGGGAACATTACAAGCTAATAGGAAACATATACCTCAAGAACTGAAAGACATCTCCAGAAGAGAATTATATTTCAGTAAATTTGCTTTCAGTGATTCTAGTACTGGAACTATCCCAGTCACAAATGTTTCTTATAACCCCCATGACCCCCCCCCCCCCCCAATCCAATAAAACAACAACAACAACAACTTCTGTTGCTGTCAACTCAACATTATGATGCTGCAATTGGTTCACCTACTCACACTAAGAAAAAACAGTCATAAATTTGTATTATAATGTGGCAAAAAGTGGCGTTGACACAGTGATCAAATGGTGAGGAAATTTTCAACTAAGGTGGCTACAAGAAGTTGGCCACTATCTATTTTCTGTACTCATGTGAACGTAGCAGTGTTAAATGGTTGTACATTGTTTCTGCTCAGCTTCCCAGAGTGGAATAAGATAAAATGTAATAGCGATGGCTTTACTTCAAGAATTGGGACTACAGCCCACGAAACCATACACTGAAAAAAGAATCAAGAATATTACAGCGCTCCAGAAATATGTGGTTTCAGCCATGGGAGGTATTCTCACAAGGAATATCAAACAGAAGTTCACTGACCCCCCAGGGGGTCCACAACTCTTTTGTGGATACGTGCGTAGCGAGCACGGGACCCCGAGCTAATGTGGCCTTCCTTCCTTTCCGGGCTGCATACCTTCCCATTCCGCATCCTTCCCCATCCCTATCTTCGCCCCTCCTCCCCTCACCTGTGGCTCTTTCCTTCTCTTTCTCCCCATCTGGGAGTATGGTTTGTGCCTACGTCCGGAGACGGACGCTCGTAAATGTACTGCATTTCTTGCCTTCCTTGCTTTTATGTCTTCTTCCTTCCTTTGTCCTTCTGTCTTTTTCCTTCCTTTGTCCTTCTCTTTTCCTTACCTCTTCTCTTTCTCTTTTCTCCGCTGCGGCGTTTGAGACCTCTCTTCCTTCCCTTCCCTTTCTCTTTCTTCCTCCCTGTGCGTGTCTGAAGGCCGACCCACGCCCTTCGTGCGTAGCCGGTGACGGGGTAACGCGTAATTCCCCGCCCCGGGTAGACAGGTAGGACACGTACGTACCCCCTGGTAACGGCCAGGCCCAGGGAGGGGTGATTACCCGAGCTGATACCTTCCGAAAATGCCGATTGGTCCCTCCGTCCGTTTGTCGGGAGGTGTGACCTGAGGTGTGAACAATCACCTAAGGCGGGAGTGCCCTCAGAGAGGGCCCCCACAAGGGAGGAGCGCGCCATCGGAGACGCCGGTAATCATGGGGGATTCTTCCGCAATGGTTTCCTCACCTTCCACTAAGTCTAGTCACAAACGTAAGCATACTGAGTCTCAGCCACAGACGATTCTTCCATCGTTGCCACAGTTCCTTGTTGTTTTTCGGTCTGATGAAGGTCACGACTTCTCCACGGTCAACCCTTTCATTATTCAGAAAGGAGTCGACGCAATAGCAGGTCCTGTAAAGTCTTGTTCCAGATTACGGAATGGCACCCTGTTGTTAGAAACACACAATGCCCTCCAGTCACAAAAATTGCTGCGTACTTCTCTGCTCCACACCTTCCCTGTCCGGGTGGAACCGCACCGTACCTTGAATTCCTCGCGTGGAGTCGTTTATACACGCTCCCTTGATGGATTGTCTGACGAAGAAATTCAGCACTATCTGTCTGACCAGGGCGTAACGGCAGTTCATAGAGTAATGAAACGGGTTGACACGAACATCATTCCAACCCGCACTGTCTTCTTGACATTTGACACAGTTCAACTCCCATCGAAAATCAAAGCAGGCTATGAGATAATTTCCGTTCGCCCTTACGTCCCAAACCCTACGCGTTGCTATCGATGTCAGCGGTTCAATCACACCAGCCAGTCCTGTTCCAATCCAGCCAAATGTGTTACGTGTGGCACGGATGCCCATGAGGGTGCTTGTCCACCTCCATCCCCTCGCTGCATCAACTGTATGGGTGACCACGCTGCTTCCTCTCGAGATTGCCCCGTTTTTAAGGATGAGAAGCTCATCCAGGAAATAAGGGTGAAGGAAAAGGTGTCGACCTTTGCTGCTCGAAAATTATTCGCCAGTCGCAAGCCCACCGTGCCTCAGACAGGAAAATACAGCACTGTCCTTGCTTCTCCTCGGCCAACAAAGGAGGCGGCCACGCAGACTTGCGACCTCACCTTTAGTACCACGGTCGTCAGATCGGCCAGCGCAAAGATCGCTCGTTCAACCTCACCACTTTCGCCTGCCCACTCTATGGCTCACCCTTCGTCGGGTTCTGCTACATCTCGAGCCCAAAAGTCGGACGCCAAGTCTTCGAAAAAAGAGCATACTCGTGAAGAGTTTTTACGGACCGCAGCTTCACAACCATCGGTTCCTCCTTCCTCTAAACAGCATTCTTCCAAGAAGGCTACAAAGAAACCCAGTTCCTCTCCTTCTCCGCCAAGGCGTGCCCCCTCTACAGCACCACCTGGCGGAAATCGCCCTCGGCCATCTTCTGTGTCGCCGAGGCGCACTGCTGGTGGCCGGTCAACCGGCCGATCGCTGGTGGCAGGGACTGCTCCTGACCAATTTATGGATCAGGATTTTCCGCCTTCGGCTGAATGCCATTCCATGCTGTCGGTTGCTAGCTCCGAGCAGTCTTTGAGTTGACAGCAACTTTGGTCACATTCCTCCATTCTCTTTTCACCCCATGTCCATTATCCACTGGAATATCCGCGGCATTCGAGCCAATCGGGATGAATTGTCGGTCCTCTTACGCTCCTACTCGCCGGTCATCTTCTGTCTTCAGGAAACAAAGCTGCGTCCCCATGACCGCTTTGTTCTCCCTCATTTTCAGTCTGTCCGATATGATCTCCCCTCTGTTGAAGGCTCTCCAGCCCATGGAGGACTCATGATTCTTCTCCGTGATACTCTCCATTATCACCCAATCCCCTTAAACACTTCCTTCCAAGCTGTCGCCGTCCGTCTTTCACTTTCCGGATACACGTTCTCTCTTTGTACTGTATACATTCCATCGTCCACACCAATGGCACGAGCTGATCTCCTTCATCTTCTTGGTCAGCTTCCACCCCCCTATTTGCTGGTTGGGGACTTCAATGCCCACCACCCGCTTTGGGGATCTCCACACCCTTGTCCACGTGGCTCCGTATTGCTAGACGTCTTCCACCAAGCGGATCTAGTTTGCCTCAACACTGGGGTCCCCACATTTTTGTCTGCCTCCACGACAACCTTATCTCATTTGGACCTTGCGGTCGGTACTGTTCCGCTAGCTCGGCGCTTCGAATGGTTCGCCCTTGATGATACACACTCGAGTGACCACTTTCCATGTGTCCTCAGACTGCAGCCTCAACTGCCATATATGCGCCCGCGACGCTGGAAGTTTGCCCAAGCCGATTGGACACTTTTTTCGTCTCTCGCGACATTCGATGACCGTCGCTTTCCCAGCGTCGACGATGAGGTCACACACATTACCGACGTTATCCTTACAGCTGCGGAACGTTCAATACCACGCACCTCCAAATTGCCCCGGCGCCCCCCAGTTCCTTGGTGGAACGAGGCATGCCGTGACGCAATACGTGAGCGGCGACGTGCTCTTCGCATTTTCCGTCACCATTCTACTTTGGCCAACTGTATCCGCTATAAGCAGCTCCGTGCGCGATGCCGTCGCGTCATCCGCGATAGCAAGAAGGCAAGCTGGAAATTCTTTATTAGCTCATTTAACACCTTCACTCCCTCCTCGGAAGTTTGGAGTCGGCTTCGACGGTTCTCAGGCGCGCCTAGTTTCTCCCCGGTTTCTGGGCTCACTGTCGCGCATGATACCTTAGTGGACCCCGTCGCAATTTCTAACTCGTTGGGTCAGCACTTTGCTGAGATTTCGAGCTCTTCAAATTACCCGCCAGCGTTTCTCCCGAAGAAACGTGCAGCGGAAGTGCGACCTCTTGCTTTCTCCTCCCAAAATCACGAAAGCTACAATACTGTTTTCTCCATGCGGGAACTCCAACATGCCCTCTCATCTTCTCGCTCCTCCGCCCCAGGACCGGATGGTATCCATGTCCAAATGTTGCTGCATTTATCCACCCATAGTCTGCGTTACCTCCTTCGCCTTTATAATCGAATTTGGACCGGCAGCACCTTCCCCAGATGGTGGCGGGAAGCTATTGTCGTTCCCGTTCCAAAACCTGGAAAGGACAAACATCTCCCCTCTAGCTATCGCCCCATTTCTCTCACGAGTAGTGTCTGTAAGGTTTTGGAGCGTATGGTGAATTACCGTTTAGCTTGGTGGCTGGAATCCCGCAGCCTTTTAACACCAGCCCAATGCGGATTTCGGAAGCATCGTTCTGCAGTTGACCATCTTGTCGCTCTCTCCACTTATATCATGAACAATTTTCTCCGGCAACGCCAAACGGTAGCAATATTTTTTGATCTGGAGAGAGCTTACGATACCTGTTGGAGGACAGGCATCCTCCGCACACTGTTCTCTTGGGGCTTTCGAGGCCGGCTGCCCCTTTTTCTTCGCGAATTTATGGCAGAGCGCACTTTTCGGGTGCGGGTGAACACTACTCTCTCCCGTACTTTCTCCCAAGAAAACGGGGTACCCCAGGGATCCGTGCTGAGTGTTGTACTGTTTGCCATCGCCATAAATCCAATTATGGATTGTCTCCTTGCTGATGTCTCGGGCTCCCTCTTTGTGGACGATTTTGCGATCTACTACAGCTCTCAACGGACCAGCCTTCTTGAACGACGTCTTCAAGGATGTCTCGATCGCCTCCACTCGTGGAGCATCGAAACTGGCTTCCGTTTTTCACCCAGTAAGACCGTTTGTGTCAATTTTTGGCGACGTACGGAGTTTCTTCCGCCCTCCTTACATCTAGGTCCTGTCAACCTTCCGTTTTCAGACGTCGCTAAATTCTTGGGTCTTATGTTTGACAGAAAACTATGCTGGTCCTCCCACGTTTCCTATCTTTCGGCTCGCTGTCTGCGATCACTTAACACCCTCCGTGTCCTGAATGGTACCTCCTGGGGAGCGGACCGAGTGGTCCTTCTCCGCCTCTATCGCGCCTTAGTGCGCTCGAAATTGGATTATGGAAGCATAGTCTACTCCTCTGCTCGGCCGTCTATTCTTCGGCGTCTCGACTCTATCCACCACCGAGGATTACGTTTAGTGTCTGGAGCTTTTTACACTAGCCCTGTGGAAAGCCTTTATGCTGAGACTGCTGAACCTCCGCTGTCCAATCGGCGAGCAGTCCTCCTGAGTCGTTATGCTAGCCGTCTGTCTTCCATGCCTGCTAATCCAGCCCACGACCTTTTTTTCGACGCCTCCTTTGATGTAGGGTATGCAGGCCGCCCCTCCTCCCTACTACCCCCGGGAGTCCGCTTCCGTCAACTGCTCCATTCTCTTTCCTTCCGCTTTCCTAAAACCTTCCTGACAACTTGGGGTACAGCACCGCCTTGGCTCCGTCCCCGGATCTGCCTGCTCCGTGACCTTTGTCAATTTCCCAAAGATGGTACCCCTACACTTGTTTATCGTCGGGCATTTGCTGCTCTATGTGCAGAAATGACGGACGCCACATTTATTTACACCGACGGCTCGAAAACATCGTTAGGTGTAGGGAGTGCCTATATTGTTGGCGACACCCCAAATCGCTTTCGGCTTCCCGACCAGTGTTCGGTTTATACTGCGGAGCTTTACGCTGTTCTCCAGGCTGTCCACTACATCCGCCGCCATCAGCGGATACAGTACGTTATCTGCTCAGATTCTCTCAGCTCTCTCCTCAGTCTCCAAGCTCTTTACCCTGTGCACCCTCTGGTCCACCGGATTCAGGACTGTCTGCGCTTGCTTCACCTGAGGGGCGTCTCGGTGGCGTTCCTCTGGCTCCCGGGACACGCTGGTATCTGTGGGAATGAGGCGGCCGATATAGCGGCCAAGGCCGCAGTCTCTCTTCCTCGGCCAGCTATTCAGTCGCTTCCCTTCACCGATCTTCGGAACGATTTATGTCGCCATGTTGCTCAATTATGGCATGCCCATTGGTCGGCACTTCCCTGTAATAAATTGCGGGAAGTGAAAGCCCTTCCTTGCGCTTGGACCTCTTCCTCCCGAACACGTCGTCGGGAGGAGGTAATTTTAGCTAGACTCCGGATAGGGCATTGTCGTTTTAGCCATCGACATCTTTTAAGCGGCGATCCTCCCCCACTCTGTCCCCACTGCTCTCAGCTGTGGACGGTAAGACACCTTTTAATTGAATGCCCCTATTTTAATCCGTTACGCTCCCGTCTACAGCTATCGCCTGATCTATCGTCGATTTTAGCAGATGACACGCGCTCCGCCGACCGCGTTCTACAGTTTATTAGTGACAGTGAAATGACGTCAGTCATTTGAAGCTTTTTTTGGGGACAATCACCCCCTTTCTGTAGTGGATTTTTAAGCAGTCTTCTATTTTTAGTTTCTCCAATTTTCTGACTTTGTTCCCATTGCTGCTGGTTTTAAATTTCGGTTTTTTACTGTCTTAAGTCACGGGCTGGGCGCTAATGACCATAGAAGTTTTGCGCCCTAAAACCACAACAAAAACCAAAAACAAAAGAAGTTCACTGAAAAAGAAGCTGAAGGAGGAAGGGGAAGATGTCATTTGTGCTGTCATGAGAGGCAGTCAAAAGCAGTGAAGCACAATAAAGTGAACAAAACAACAGTGATCCATAACAACAGTAAGAGATACGCATGCAGTAAACACAGCAAGAAAACTGTTATATGTTCCAACTGTGAAGACGTTTCCAAAGAAAGTGATCCCAGAAACTATGTAATATATATGTCTTTATTTAATGTGTTCTTCAATAACTCTGTAATAACTTTTACTATCAATGTAAAGAGATATTGCTCAAGACAAATAAGACTTTCTTTCTTTCTTTCTTTCTTTCTTTCTTTCTTTCTTTCGCTTTCACCTTGTCCCACAGCTTTCACAGGGTCAGCATTGTTACAACGGATTTGGCATGGTTAATGGAAATGGGTGGCCAGATGCCATTCCTGCCACCACCCCATACCCCCCAAGACGGAATCAGTGTACCCCAGCTGTCTGCGTCTAGTTTAAGTCAGGAAAGAGTGCAAACGTTTGCAAATGTCTGTGAGTCATGTAATTGAGGTGGAACTTCGGGACCAGTGTGGTATGCACCTATCAGGATGTGGAAAACCACCTAAAAACCACATCCAGGCTGGCCAACATACCAGCCCTCGTCGTTAATCCACTGGGCGGATTTGATCCGGGTCTGGTGCGCCTACCCAAGTCCAGGAAGCAGTGCATTAGTGCTCTTGGGTACCCTGTTGGGTCCTCAAGAGAGATAAGGCTAAATAAACTTAAATTATGAAACAAGTGAAAAATACTAAATGCATTTTTGTAGAGTGCTAGAAGAAATTTGCAGTTTCTGGACCTTTATTACACATCATTAGCTCTTCATACAATATTTTGTTAATATAGATCAATAAAAATTAAAGAAATTTGAATAACAGAATTTTTTTGTGGTGGGCACAAAGTAACCCTCCCCGCTCCTCTCCCTTCTTGCTACTGTGCGTTATGAAAAATACTTTGGACTTTAATGGTTAAAGCCTTAAACCAATTTTGTGTATTTAGATGACATAATAGTTTCTTCAACAGATATACCAGAGCATCTGGGAAAGCTGGAGGATGTGTTTAGGGTATTACAGTCAGCACATTTTACATTGAGCATTGACAAGTGCCATTTTGCTCAGACTTGAGTTAACTATCTGAGACATATAATTAGTGAATGTGGTGTGCAGTCTGATCCTTGTTTTACACAAGCAATTTAAAATTTTCCAGCATCACGAACAACCAAACAGATACGTAAGGAATTGTGCAAAAATAGGCGAACCTTTGAAAAAATTTCTCAAAAAGAATATAAAGTTTCATTGGGCACAGGGGTTTCGGCTAGCATTTGAGAAACTGAAGGAGATATTGATTTTGAAAAAGAGTTCATCCTCTCATTTGTTGCTTCTA
This sequence comes from Schistocerca cancellata, assembly GCF_023864275.1. Classification (NCBI taxonomy): domain Eukaryota; kingdom Metazoa; phylum Arthropoda; class Insecta; order Orthoptera; family Acrididae; genus Schistocerca; species Schistocerca cancellata. The sequence continues at coordinate 493,217,695 of NC_064626.1, read as the reverse complement.
GCGAAGCAGTTGGCTATATTTTGGGTCAGATGGTTAATAACAGGAACATCCAGTAGGATATGCTTTGAGGAAATTGAGAAAAGCAGAGAGTAACTACTTGACAACTGAGAAGGAAATGCTAGCAGTCATATATGGTATTATGTATTTCCAGCGTTACTTATATGGAAGAAGATTTATGGTTGTGACTGATCATATATCATTGAAACAGTTGCTTAGTCTAAAAGACCCACTTAGTCATCTGACATATTGGGTTCTCATGCTTAGTGAATTTTATTATGAGGTCATCCATAAGCCAGGTAGAAAATACATGAATACAGACATATTAAGTGGTAAAGTGGCCATATTGAGTAATTTGGGCAAGAGTGTGTTGGAAAAGCAGCAAGCACACGATGAGTGTTTTAAGTCGTAACTGCACTTTATCATACATGAAGATTTTTTGTGCAGTCATAAAATGCGGACCATGTGTCATGGTCCCAGCAGTTTTTCAAAAGGATGTGTTACAACAGGCTCTTGACCATGTGTTGTCAGTTCTTGGTGAGTGACAAGCAACAGTTAAGCATGTTGCAGAATGGTTTTGGTGTAAGAATGTGGAGCACAACATGGAGCAGTATGTCATAGATTGTGTACCATGCATGCAAAAAGTGGATATTTCACATCAGATAATCCCTTTGCGGATGTTATCAGAGGTGCCAAAGCCATTTCAAATACATGGGCTTGACATTTATGGACCATACAATAAAACACCTGCAGGGAATAGGTATGTGCTTATGATCACTGACCATCTTTTGTGGTTTCTAGTAATGGTAGCAATTCCAGACCAATAGGCCAGTACTGTGACAAAGGCATTAGTTAACAGTTGGATATTGAAGTTTGTAGTGTCTGATACCTTAGTCATGGATCAGAATATGAGCATTGTTTCAGAAATTATGAAACTGGTATCCCATGTGTTACACATTTGGATGTTACGAACATGCCTGTTCCACCCTTAAACCAACTATAGGATGGAGCTTATCCATAAAACCATATTGAAGACGCTAAGCTTCTCTGTGAATGCTAGACACAATTATTGGGACATCAATCTTCTATGTGTGATTTATGCATACAACTCATATGGGAACAGACGTAACGCCATTTGAGGTGGTGAACAGGATGAAGATGACATCCTCCTTTAATGAAAATCCTAAATTGGGACCAGATTGTGAATCAGTAAAGAAGTTTTCAAGAAGAATGTGGGAAATAAGGAGATATATATAAAAGGCAAACACAAAGGCTCTGGAATGCCAGGAACAGTCAAATAGGCGGATGGGTAAACTACCAAACTATCATTTAGGGCTGTGAGTATTGGTCAATGATACCTATACACTGAAGGGAAAGACAAAGGAGATCTTGACCAAATATCATGGATGTTATCAGGTCATGGAGATAACCTCACATGTTAAAGTAAAGATACAGTTTCCTACCAAAACATCTATTGCTCACTCAGTAGGGGTAAAATGGTTTAACAGAATGATGGATGGGACACCACAGTTATCTGCAACCGACCTGGCATGTAAAGGTACAGCAGGCAGAAAGTAGGAATATTTATCAGTTAGTGCTAGGCAGATGACATGCATTTTACTTGGAGGTAACATAATTAGTTATTTGATTCTTTGCAATGTTTTGGTGTTGTTAAATATATTCTTGATATTTTAGTTTACGGATATATTTTACATTGTTTGCGTCTGGATAGATTTAGTATTTTCATGTCATTGCCACATGTATTTTTCTTTTATTGTAGTAGGATAGTTTTCTGGTTTCTTTGGTGTTGTTTCTTGTTTTCTACTTGTTGATAGTTATTTGTTTCAAAAGGAGGAGGGTACGATGTACCTTTCCTCAGGTGGTGATTTCGTGAGGACATCCTGGGTGCTAGGGAAATAGATACATATAAGGATGGAGGAGGGGCTGTTGATTTCAAATAGTAGGGAAGCTTGTGTAGCTATGTTGTTAGCAGATTTGGAGAAGTGCACTCAAGGGAGTATTGTTGTCTGCCCAAATGGACTGATACAGACTGATATGTAGGCATGTGATGCACATATGTTTTTGGTGAAACTGAATGAGACAAGTTGCTTAAAGGGAATCTTGCCCACATTGTCCTACCTCCAAATGATGTGGATGCACTGGCTGTACTTGATCTTCTTGCCAGAAACTGTGTTTTCTAGTCACTATGAAAAAAGCAAATCTGTGGGGTTGAGGGAATTAGAGATGCAGGGAAGTGGTAGGGCTTGTGAGGTGGTTGGGAAGGATTTCCAACTCCCAGCTACACTCACTGGTATGACTGTCATGGCACTGACGCAGAATCATTGTATTGGCCTGAAGGGTCACTAAGAGTATTATTAACCCAAAATTTAACTTACCTTAATGCCATGCTCAGCTCTGAACTTATGTATTGACTATACAAATCTATCGTGTCACAACAGGGGAAAATTTTAGTGGAGCAAATGTTACAACATGTTCAAAAGTATACCAGAAATTTCGTAATTTCAAATATTTTTAAAAGAAGAGTAATTTTAACTGTACATACAAAGTACTACCAAATTAATTTCTTTTTATACATTGTAGCCTGAAATATAATACATTGTATACAAAATCATATGAAGTTCATTCAGTTAAACAGCTGATATTATGTTCACCTATACAAGAATCGATAGTATACATGGTATCAGTTATTTCTATAAAAAAATAGTAATGTTAGAAAACGGTGTCTCATTACAAGTTGTTGAAAGTAAAACCACTGTATTTAAGTAGTGTAATCACTACATTAAGGGTTATTGTAATAAGATCCTGGAAATGACACTTTAAAAGTGAGCTCATTTAATAGAGAATACAAGAGAAACCCATGTGGGACTGATAATGGCTGAAGCTGGACATTGCCATCAGCATGGTACAAAGTCCTCTTGGTTAAGAGTAATTTTAAGGGAAGATTAATTGTGGATGATTTGAGATGACACTTTCAAAAGAGGGTAGGCAGGATATGCCCCAAAAACGTTCAGTGCAGACTATGTACCAAAAAACTTCAGTGCATGAGTTCTAAATCTAATTCCAGCCATGGCAAGGCATTAGAAGGCAGCTAAGGTGATGTCCTAATCAAGTAAGCCACTGGGCAGTATTGTTGACATTATGTCAAAACATTCCAGCCAGACGAGTGCTGCAACACAGTGTGACCATGAGTGAAGTAATACTTTGTAGATCAGAGCACTTGCATCCTACTGAGAAACTTACATATTGCAGATATAACAAGACCCAGCGACCCATACTGGGGGCAGAGTGAGCAAGGAAAACTCATCCGGTTCCAGCATGGGTCACCATACTGTGGTATGGCAGCTGTGGGGCTTGGAGAAATTTCACCAATGTGGGGAGCTGGTGTTAGACCAGCTTTCACCGTCTGAGGGATATTAGCCAATGGTCTGCAGGCTGTCTATGATCTGAGTGTGGAAAGCATGTGCAGCCTCCTAGCCACCGAGATGTCACCAGCCACCTTCCTAGTTTAGCCCTGTAGCCCTGGGGTCCTAGCTGGTACATCTCAGGAGGGCCTGGGTCGGCCATGCTAATTGTCACCTGCTAGTGACCCATACAGCACCATGGCAACTGCCACCCATGGCCCAGGACAATGGATGTCATCAGTGTAATTGGGGCATTCTGTAATCAGGTGCCAGAGTGCTGTATGAGACTGCTTGAGTAAACACCTGCCAATACTACCAATATTTGGCTGCATGCCCTGCCATGACTCTGCCTCTCCCTCAGTATTTCTCTCACCCATCTTGATACATAGTGACCTGGAATAGGCCAGATTACTGCAATACTTGTAAGAAGTGTATAATATGTGGTATTCCTCACACACTGTGCTAAGTATCTTTTTCTTCCCTGCTGATGGATTTCTATGAAGACTTCATCCAGCCTCCAAACCTCGTTTCTTAATGCTCAATCAATATATATTATCTTTATTGGAATGCAACATCTGCAATGCTGGCAGCAGCCAACTGGAATGGCCTTGCATAGCTCTGTTGCAGAAGCAGGCAGCAGCAAGTGCTGTCAGCAGTTCTGGAGGCAGCAAACAAGATTCAGCATGGCCCAAGTCAAACCTAGGATATCCATAGAAGATGGAGTGCTAGGTTCTGGCATGCACTGAATGACCCCCCCCCCCCCCCGGAGTGGTTCATTGCCCAAGAGCATCATGGTGGCAGGTGCTAGCAGGCTCATGACTGCATCTAGAAGCCAGTGCCAACTGAAGAGACAGAGCTGAAGACAGGACTGAATCTGAAGCACAGCACAGCATCAATGGTAGTCCCATCAGAAGTCCAGTCTGACAGGCCTAATGTCCTAATGTGGGACAGGACAGGCGTAAAGCCGGGTGATGAGAGACATGCCCAGAGTGCAAGTGACCTTCTGCTGGGCTGCAGGTCTAGGTATACTCCTCTGATTGGCATTGTTGTGACAAGAAGCCCAGCTTGTGACATATGCCTGAAAAGTGCTGTCCCATGTGTTGGTGTGAAGCATTGTGGCCCATTGTAAGGCAACTTGTGGATTACAGGAAGCTGAGGAGCAACATTACAGTACCTGCCATTGGAATTTTATAATTGGCGGCCTACCTGCCTGCGTATCATGTCCAGCTTGAGCCAATGCCAAAAGAATTACCAAGAACTATTCAATGCTGTTATTTATTTGGTTTGATATTATTAAGCATGTTTTTTCTATTGATTAGTTGGCAATATGGAACTGTGTTGAACATTTTCTGCAAGTCAAGGAACTGACACCAACTGGGACTCCTTTCCTCTACACCCTTCTGGGTCTCATAAACCAAAACCATGATGAACCACCATTACATTTACAGAACTGTTTGATCTACCAAAATGTCACCATATGTGAGCCCATCTCATGTCCCATAACTTTGCAACATGTTAGGGCTTTAGGTCTGTAATTTTGTGCATCTCTCCCATGACTATCCTCAAAAACCTGGGACGACACAGGTGTTCTTCTGATCACGTGGAAAAGTCCTTGGGTTCAAAGATCTACAATAAACTGCTATTAGAAAATAGTCATTTCTTATGTATGCTCAATGCGAATTCTAACCCGTCATGTAAAATGGTCTTCCCTGTATAGAGCAACTTCCATTAGTTCCCAATTTTGATATTTTCCCACTATATCTGTCATCACTGTGTACATGAAATTGTCCATATTATCACCAGTAGCTTCCTTGTCATGCCCATTAAGTACAAAAATATTCTTAGATTTCTTTCTACTACAGAAATCCGCAATGCTACAACAGTATCATGGTCACTTGTTTCTTCCTTTACATTTGATTTATCAAAAATTCACACCCTGTTTATTGTCAGGGATATCTCTCACTGTCACCCATGCTGAAAAATCTGTGCCTCCCAGTTTATTTCTAGCAGATTGAAATCTCCTTCTATTACTATACCTGTAAGGAGGGAATTAATGCACAGGTCATTTTGTTCAAGATAACACATCATGTTAGATCCCTGAATGTATCCTAACATTAATCAGCAAATGGATGTAAAAGATATTGTCTGGTAGTTTTGTGCATCACCTACAGCATTCTTCTTATAAAGTAGTTGATATGCACTTTCTGCCAACCACTCGTCACAGTTTTTTTACTTCAAGGTATCTGCAAGGTATGACAGTAAGGAGAGTGGGTTAACTCAGTGGCAAATTCTGTATAGGAATTGAAAGGGATTACATTAGACTTCCCGGTCAGCCATAACAATTTCTACTGTGTCTCACTGTCATTGACAATAATCTCTATATCATTCATCTTCATGGTGGTATGAGAATTAAATTGGGGCAGCATTTGTGCATCTTCCTTTGCAAATGAACATTTAAAAATCAAGTTCACTGTTTTTGCATTTGCCTTCCTGCCCTCATACCCTCACTTGTGGTTACTGTGTAATCCATGAGAGTATTGGCACTACTTTTGATGCCACTGACAACTGTTACACATTAACACAATTTCTTTGGATTTTGTCAGACTTCTTTTGATAATATTCTGATGTGCTAGCTACTGAAGGCTTCACATATAGCCCTTTGACAGCCAAATGCGTTTCATTTAGCATCTATCTACAGCCCTATTCTTTGTGTTAGTCTCTTTTTCTTTAGAAATTTCTTTACAGAGACTGTGTACCATGGATCCACTATCACTTACTGTTCTAATAGGTACATACCATAATCCCAGTGTGGATATATTCAAAGTGGTCAGATGTATTTGTTGTCATTAGATGTTACATATTTCTGTCATGACTGAGCTTCCAAACATCAGTTCTAGGTGGTATTCAGAGAAGGCATTAAGTAATGCCACTTCAACAGCTGCCACCCGTTCCATACCAAGAAGTCCCTTCCATACAGCCTAGCCACCCGTGGTCATCACATATGCAGTGATGAGCAGTCCCTCTGGAAATATACCGAGGGTCTCACTGAAGCCTTCAATGACCATAATTACCCTCCCGACCTTATACAAAAACAAATCTACCATGCCTTAGCTTTCCAGTCTCCCACCACCTCCCAAAGCCCCACCGTCCAGCCACAGAGGAGCATTCCCCTCATAACTGAGTACCACCCGGGACTGGAACAACTGAATTACATTCCCTGTCAGGGTTTTGATTACCTATCATCATGCCCTGAAATGAGAAATGTCCTGCTCACTATCCTTCCCACCCCTCCCACAGTGGTATTCCGCTGTCCACCGTACCTACACAACACACTCGTCCATCCTTACACAACACTGCTCCCAATCACTTACCTCATGGCTCATGCCCCTGTAATGGACCTAGATGCAAGACCTGTCCCATACATCCTCCCACCACCACCTGCTCCAGTATGGTCACTAACATCATCTATCCCATCAAAGGCAGGGCTACCTGTGAAACCAGTCATGTGGTCTACAAGCTAAGCTGCAACCACTGTGCTGCATTCTATGTAGGCATGACAATCAACAAGCTGTCTGTCCGCATTAATGGCCACTGACAAACTGTGGCCAAGAAACAAGTGGACCACCTGTTGCTGAACACGCTGCCAAACATGATATCCTTATTTCAATGACTGCTTCACAGCCTGTGCCATATGGATCCTTACCACCAACACCAGCTTTTCTGAATTGTGTAGGTGGAAACTTCCCCTGCAATACATCCTTCATTCCTGTAATCGTCCTGGCCTCAACATTCGTTAGTCGCTCTCTTCACTCCTCATCCAGCCCCTTTCCTGTTCCCATTCCAGCACTACACAGCTGTCATTCCACCACCACTCCCAGTCTTTTTATTTCTCTCCTATTCCACTACTCCCCCCCCTCCCCACCTCTCCCCTGCCCTCTGTCTAAGCTGCAGCACTTCAATGACTGCCACCCCCACCATACTATCCCTTCCCCTTCCCATCACAGCCTCCTCCTTACCTGCACCCATCATGCTCTAGTGCTGCTGCTCACAGTATGGTTCCAGTTGCCTGAGACTGCAGTCGTGTGTGTGTGTGTGTGTGTATGTGTGTGTGTGTGTGTGTGTGTGTGTGTGTGTGGTGTTGACAAAGGCCAATAGCCAAAAGCTTTAATTGTGAAAGTCTTTTTGTTGTGCTTATCTGTGACTCAGTATCTCCACTGTATGGTGATTAGCAACTTTCCTTCTCATAATATTTTTACATTTAGTAATGTAGTCATTTAGTAATGTTTGAACATGCTACTGGCAATAAAATTCCGGAAACAGTGAAAACCATATGATACCAATGAGTAATCTACTGGAACCAGAGTAGTGCAGAGCGGCCCTCTGCCCAGCACTCTGAGACTGGGGACTTCTCTGTCCCAGTCCACTATATCCAACATGACCAACTGCCAGCTCATGACTCTGGGTTGCCAGGGCAACACTAAGTGGAAGTACCGCACTAGTGAGTATCCCCATGAGACTCGCAACATGCCAGGTGTTACTTTGCAGCATGCACACTGTCACCTGCCCTTACTGGAAGATTTTTTCATTGCAGATGTCTTGCTTGAATTTGTTAAGATGTCTGGAAATGCATCATTGCAATGGTACATGGTGATGACAAATGGAAGTTCATCTGACCACATACCATGTGTCCCTTGTGTGTTTTGTGGGCTGTGTGATTGATGCAGCATACTGTAAGCAGCAGAACGGTCAAGTATTCATGTCAGTAACAAGCTGAGATGGTGTTTGTGTATGGCCAAACACATGGATATGGTCAAGAGGCAGCTTGGCTATATCAAAATAAGTACCATCACAGACATCAACCGCATCACACAACATTTCGAACCCTTTTTGGGCATTTGGATGATCACAGTTCCTTTCAGACAGTCGAACTTATAAGGAGGCAGTGGTTTTCTCTAAAATGGTATTTTTTTTAAATACTAAATTTTGAAAATGATATGTTGAGGCTTAAATAAAGCTGCACAATGATAATTTGGAAATAAACTGAACTTTATTTCATTTCAAAAATTCAAAACTGATTTAGATAGCAGTGTATGTAAATCACACATACGGAACAAAATGTGCAAGGAACAAAAATTTTCCACCACTACAAACGGCATAAAACAAAACTTAATGTCCAAAAAGAGTTTCAGCATTATTTTTTATTTGGAGAGGTATTGTCAATGAAAAGAAGAGCATCAACATGGTCTGGGTGTAAAAGTGACACAATTAAAATTTTGTTTCAGAAGCTGAGCTAGATGCTGGTATACACAATATTTTTCTGCGATCTTCTGAAGAGTCAGAAAATTTTGCCTGCTCATTTTCGAATAAGAAGCCAAATTTTCTCCCAATTTGCAACTTTGATTTTAATATCTCTCCAACTTACTTATTAGAGTGTGTCTACCTACAAAGTAAACTTCCTTGCTTTCTCTGTCAGAGGAGTTTTATGGAATTTGATGAAAGAATTATCTCTTTGTGGCTCACATATGCCTCTTTCAACATAATGTTTTTTCCCTGAATGGCAAAATACAAAAGTTCTTTAATACCTAGATTTGCAAATCTGTGACAGTGTGGATCCAATTCTGAATATGAAAGTATATTGAAAACAAAAGTATTCACATATATTCATTTCTCTTTGGACCTGGCCACTTAGGAGCTATTAACATAACAATAAACAGATTGTAAATTTTACTTCTGTCATGACTTTGTGCCTCTTATCTTCAAATCTCATTTTTAAATGATGAAATGGTGGCAAAAAGGAAGTTGTTACATCTGGACAATTAACTTTTTTCCAAGTATAATTTGACGCATTCACATAAAAACTCTATTTTAGAGGCTTCTCTGTCCTCAGGTGCCTGACTCAAATACTGTTGAGTGTCAGAAGGTGCAATGGATGTGATTTCTCTAGCTCTCATTTGTTGGAAGCCTCCTTAAAGAGCTGCAAAAACTTTGTGTTTTAAAAATATAAAATAAACTGTAGTGCTTAACAATTACAGTAATACAATAGCATACATACCGTGAGAAAAGAAATTAGTTTGTTCATTATCATGATGTTAATTCCTTCAATTTGAGCTATTTCTCCCTTCTCTGAGAGCTTTCCACACAAAGCTCAGTTATGACTTTCTACTGATTCTAACAATACCAACTGTGTATCCAACGAGTATTGCTGGACTGTTCCAGTGACCTGTCAAGAGCATTAAGAAGACCATTTTTCTTTGTGAGACTGATGAGTTCTTTCACAGTCAAAAGACCATGAATTTGTTGTCAAATAACACATATATACTCTGCATTAAAAGTATTTTGTAGCACTGTACAAGGTCTGTTCATAAAATTCCAGAACATTCGTAATTTTGCACCAGTAGTGTGTTGGAGTGAAATGTGGTTGGTACCCTGCGCACGCCTGTGTTTTTGTAACTGCCAGAAGATTCGCTGTTGTATGTCTGTTAGTTATTGTTCAGTGCTGCACTCAATAGAATGTTGTCACACAGTTTGCAAATGTTGAGATGGCAGAGTTAGAGGAGCAACGCATCTGCATTAAATTTTGCGTGAAATCCAAGAAAACATGTACACGGACACACCATATGACGCAGGAAATCTACAGCGATGAGTGCTTAAGAATGATTCATATGGTTTAAAAATGGCTGGATAGAAGTTAAAAATGACCCTCATTCAGGACACTCATGTCAGGAACGTTAACGAATTGTGCATGCCAATCGAAGAATGCCAGTCCGAGTGACTACAGAAAACTGTGACATTTCAGTTGGATCATGTCATGAAATCCTTAAACAGCATCTTGGAATGCATCATGTTGCCACCAAGTTTGTCCCATGGCTCATGAGTCAAGACCAGGAAGACCTTTGCCTCGCAGTCAGTGAAGAGCTTTTAGATCGAGCAAATGAGAATAAGATGTTCCTTAAGAGAATCATAACTGGTGACAAGACGTAGATCTACGGTTATGATCTTGAAACCAAGGTTCAGTCTTCACAATGGGTCAGGAAAACTTCTCAAAGACCAAAAACAAGCTCACCAGGTCAGGTCAAATGTCACAGCTATGCTGATAGTTTTATTTGACTTAGAAGGATTAATTAATCATGAACTCATGCCACAGAGACAAATTCTTAATCAATGGATATGTTGTGATGCCTGCACGAAAATGTGAGAAGGAAATGGCCTGGAATGTGTTGAAACAATTCACGGCTCTTGAATCACAATATCACTCCTGCACCTTTATCCCTGTTGGTGCATGACAATTGCCAGAAAACGAGATCACTGTGGCTGCTTCATCCTCCGTACTCTCCAGTCCTGCCCCCTGCAGACTATTTTTATTTCCACAGTTGAAAACCCCATTGAAAGGATGAAGATTTGCAATGATAAAAGAAATAAAAGAAAATTCGCAGGCGGCACTTCGTATGATCCAACTAGAGGTATACCAAGATTGCTTCCAGAAGTCAAAAAGGCACTGGGAGCAGTGTATCAACTATAGAGGTGAGTATTTTGAAGGGGACCATTCACAATAAGTAAAAGATAAGCGTAGAAAAAAAGTGTGGACAAAGTTTTGGAATTCTTTGAACAGACCTCTTATTTATTATATGGTAGGAACAATTCAATAGTAAATAATAGTGCAGTGCAGTGACAATGTTGGCACCTCGATCAGTAGTAAAGCGCACATCTTTCAAAGCAGTCATTGATGCCAAAAGAAATAAATCTTCTCAACAAACATTACCCCTTGTTTTTGGTTCATCTAGAAACTGGGTTGTAAACAAAACATGAGACCTGAGAGTCCAGTCAACAAACACACACAGTAAATGTCAGATAATAGTTTCTCCTCGTGCTACATGTCTGCAGTTGCTGAGCATTCAGTCTTCATTATATGAGCAATTACCTCAGGCATAATTGTATGTCTTAAGCTTTTAGCACTTTCTATCATGTACCGCAACATGATTGTGGTATGAGGTTTAATAACCTTCACAGATATTTTTCTGTTAGTCGCTCCAGTGTCAACTAATGTCTGAACAAGATCCAAAAAAGCTTTCACTTCCTATAATTCTGTATGAACTTAGGTCTTGTGCACACTTAGCCACGCATTTATTGATAATTATCTCCTGGATAGGAAGGCATTCCTCATCCACACAAGACCCTTGTTCATTAAACATGCACAGATGGCGAGAAATGTGTGAAGTGCCAGTTGACCCTTTAGCATGAGCATAAATTTTACTGCACAGCGAACAGCAAAGAAAATTAATGTCTTTCCCATCGCCATCCACTATAGGCTTAAGTACCATCCAAACTGAACTTTTAAGATTTATATGAGGCTGTAATGACCACGTATTAGTTTTTCTTTTATTTCCCTTTTTCTTGAGATGCTCTCCTTCCTCTGCAGACCAAGTTTTGTTTCTGCACTCATTTTCTATGTTCAGAAAAAATAGAACAGAGAAGTCACACTGCTCGCAGACCTTGTCTGCATTCACAGTATATAACAGTCATCAGACGCTGTCACCAAAGGCAGCCCAATAGCATCACCCGACAGCTTGGTCACTGTGCGTCGATCTCATTTGTCGGTTTTAGATAGGGTCAAGGCAGTTAGCTTAGGTTAGAACCTTCGACCATAGTTACTAGTAGACTGGCCTTGCTGTGCAGAAGCTATAGGGCTGGTGTGGCTCCAACATAAACCACGTGACTGTTGGCAAAACGTGGCGGGATTTCAAGTCAGCGGTCTGTCATCCTATGTTTGTATCGTATTTTACCCACATTTCTCAGTTGACTGCCAAACGCTTCCAACAAAAATTACTTTTTTATTTGCGAAAAATTATGTCAGAACTACATTTGACCTGGATTTGTTCATAGTACCATTTATTAAATCTAACAAATACATCGAACGCCCCTCTGGTGGCCAGCGGGACGAAATTACTATAAACTAAGTAAAATGTCGTTAAAATTCTTTTAAACAGTAAGAGTGGGCTCGTGTCAAAACTTCTAACATTGGATTCGCCGCGTTTTGAGCTCTAGTCACTTATAAAAGAAAATGGGATATGGGAATTACGTCAACTATAGGTGCCAAAATTATCGACTTTAGGAGCAGGTCCATTTTAGAGTATCAATTTTAGGTGCACTCTAAAGGTTCAGTTCCTACTATTTTTACAACAGTTTAAACTATCAGTTTAAAAAAAATGACATTTTAGATGAAAGGTGAGACTTTGAAGTTTCAGAAAATAATTTTGGAGCCTACATTTATTTAATAGTATCAGAAGGTAGAAAAAAATTCTCTTCATGTGTCGACTATAGGTGCTCTTACCTTATTATAATCTCACTTGTATATACAAAAAGGCGCGTATGTGCAGATGGCTTAAAGTTTTTCCATTTCAGGGCCTGTATCCAAAGCTGCCTTCGGTTTTCATCCTTAGGGAACCTATGAGTAGGAACGAGAAACAGTTATACTTACTTCTGTAACCGAATTATCACAGATACTTTCGAAAATGGAATATGAGTCTGACTTCACAGGCATCACTTTCAACACTTTAATTTACGTGATACTCTATTTCAAGTGTAAAAAACATAAAAGTCACTTCAGCAGATTTCCATAAACGCATCTGCACCATCATAGGAACACTTACATGTGAAATGTAATGCCATTTCCCCCGACAAAACGCTGAGTACAGCCGAAAGCGCAACACGAAACAACCATGTTTTGCCAACAGTCACGTGACTTTAGCCCTGAGATGTTGGAGCCACGAAAATGACGTCAGGGCCAGTCTATTATATTTATGGTCGAAGGTTAGAACCTATTCTATGTATGGTGTAGGTTAGATTTTAACCTCAAAGGACAGAATGGATACCACGATGCCTCTGTGCTTGGAGACAAGTGCTGCCTGCAGAGAGGCATTTGGTATTAAAAAGATACCTAATACATGTAAATAACCTATATCTATCTCAAAAAGAACTTGGTGAGTACCATACACTCTGTCACCGGTTACTGGAATTACACAAGTTTTATGAATATGAGATGAAGGGGGAAACGCCATGCTACAAAAGTTGAAAATGCTTTAACTTTGAGACAACATTTTTCTTTTCCCACCAAAGATTAGCATGAGGAGGATCCGCTACCTTTGAATTTAAAACACTGTTCTTCATGCGTTACTGAGCGAGGTGGCGCAGTGGTCAGCACATTGGACTCACATTCGGGAGGACGACGGTTCAAACCCATGTCCAGCCTTCCTGATTTAGGTTTTCCATAATTTCTCTAAATCACGTCGGGCACATGCCAGGATGGTTCCTTTGAAAGAGTACGGCCAACTTCCTTGCCCATCCTCCCCTAATCTGACAGGACTAATGACCTCACTGTTTGGTACCCTCCCCCAAACCAACCAACCAACCAACAAATCTTCATGTGTTCTATATTTGTATGTGCATATTAAGAGAATATGTAGTTTCAATGATACACCGCAATAAGGCTCTCTCTCAAACAGAGGCGGCTCATGGGTATACATTCTGAGTATTCACAAATTTTTAAAATCAGATAAATATCAGAGTGTGAAATTAATAGCATATGCTGTATAACAATTATGCTTATCAACATATCTATACAACTTCAGCTGCTGTCAGTAATAATAATAATAATAATAATAATAATAATAATAATGGTAATAATAATAATAATAAACCCCGTGGAGGCCCGAGAAAAGAATAGGCCTCCGGTATGTTCTGCCAGTCGTAAAAGGCAACGAAAAGAACAAACCACTAATAGGGCTAACACCCCTTTTAGTGTGATTAGTTGGTTCAGGACAAAACTAATGAAGCCTCGGACAAGCGCCATCATGGTCGGGGACGATGCTTGAACCCTATGCCCGCCCACAATGGTAACGACACTGCTAGCCACACAGAAAATGATTTAAATCCAAATAGAGGTGTTTTGCAGGTGCTTCCTGCAACCACTCTAGAAGGAAAACAAAGGCAGAGGATGAGATGGTCAGATGAAGTTAACCGACACCTCATGTTCTGTTATTACCAAGCAACAAACTTAGGAACCAACACAACTGGATACAGATCACAAGTATACACAACATTTATTATCAGATACCCAGAATTAAACTTTTTAACAGAACAACGACTAACTGATCAGATCCGTGTAATAATCAAAAATAATAGGATACCCCAGTCAGAATTAGAAAACATCAAACAACAAGTACAACAAATACTGGTACAAAATAATGTGCAATCAGAAGAAGAAGAAAATATAGCACTGGACTCAAACATCCCAGAACAAACAAACAAAGAACAACACGCATCAATTAAACAATCAAAGGAAAACGAAATCTTAAGACAGCCACCAGAACAAGCACAAATAGAACACAAAGTGACACACATGTTAGATATAGAAGAAAAATTTCAGCTGACATATATAGAACACAAAGACACAAATACAGACATTAGACCATTCTTGCATAGACCACCAAATAACCCACAAGTCGAAACAACAATAACAACTATCAACACAATCATACACAACAAAATAAATGAAAATACAACTATGGAACAGTTACAACTACTGGTTTATATAGGAGCACTCACTACACTAAATATACACACTAGGCAGAGATCAGAACCAACCAACACACAGAAGAAAACCAGCATGGCAACACAGGCTACAGATCAGAATAGAAAAACTGAGAAAAGACATCAGACAGCTAACACAATTTATAAGAAATGAAATATCAAACAAAAAACGAAAAAGGTTAGGTAAAATCTCACAACAAGAAGCGATAGAGCAATTACATGAAAAGAAGCAGAAATTACAAGCATTGGCCAAACGATTTAGAAGATAGAGAAAAAGTGAAAATAGAAGGAAACAAAACCAAACATTCAATACAAAGCAAAAGAAATTTTATCAGACAGTAGATAACACACACATTAAAGTAGACAATCCACCAAACATAACAGACATGGAACACTTCTGGAGCAACATATGGTCAAACAGGTACAACGTAACAGGCATGCACAGTGGATACAAGCAGAAACAGACACATACAAGATGATACCAAAAATGCCTGAAGTGATAATTTTACAACATGAAGTCACCCGAGCAATTAATTCTATGCACAATTGGAAAGCTCCTGGAAAAGATAAAATAGCAAATTTCTGGCTAAAGAAGTGCACCTCAACACATTCACATCTAATTAAATTATTTAACAGTTACATTGTAGACCCATACACATTCCCTGATACACTTATACAAGGAATAACTTATCTGAAACCTAAAGACCAAGCAGACACAGCAAACCCAGCAAAATATCGCCCCATAACATGCCTACCAACAATATACAAAATATTGACGTCAGTCATTACACAGAAATTAATGACACATACAACACAGAACAAAATTATAAATGAAGAACAAAAAGGCTGCTGCAAAGGAGCATGAGGATGTAAAGAGCAACTGATAATAGATGCAGAGGTGACATATCAAGCTAAAACTAAACAAAGGTCGCTACACTACGCATACATTGATTACCAAAAAGCTTTTGATGGTGTAGCCCACTCATGGTTACTACAGATATTGGAAATATACAAAGTAGATCCTAAATTGATATAGTACCTAAACATAGTAATGGAAAATTGGAAAGCCACACTTAATATCCCAACAAATTCAAATAATATCACATCACAGCCAATACAGATTAAGGGTGGAATATACCAAGGAGACTCATTAAGTCCTTTCTGGTTCTGCCTTGCTCTGAACCCACTATTCAACGTGCTAAATAAAACAAATTATAGATATAATATTACTGGAACATACCCACACAAAATCACAAATTTGCTATACATGGATGATCTAAAACTACTGGCAGCAACAAATCAACAACTCAACCAATTACTAAAGATAACAGAAGTATTCAGCAGTGATATAAATATGGCTTTTGGTACAGACAAATGTAAGAAAAATAGCATAGTCAAGGGAAAACACACTAAACAAGAAGATTACTTATTGGATAACCACAGCGACTGCATAGAGGCAATGGAAAAAACAGATACCTATAAATATTTAGGATACAGGCAAAAAATAGGAATAGATAATACAAATATTAAAGAAGAACTAAAAGAAAAATATAGACAAAGACTAACAAAAATACTGAAAACAGAATTGACAGCAAGAAACAAGACAAAAGCTATAATACTTATGCTATACCAATATTGAGCTACTCATTTGGAGTATTGAAATGGAGTAACACAGACCTAGAAGCACTCAATACACTTACACGATCACAATGCCACAAATATAGAATACATCACATACATTCAGCAACAGAAAGATTCACCTTAAGCAGAAAGGAAGGACGAAGGGAATTTATCGACATAAAAAACCTACATTATGGACATTATGGACAGGTAGACAATTTAAGAAAATTCTTTATAGAACAAGCAGAAACTAGCAAAATACACAAAGCAATCACTCATATAAATACATCGGCTACACCATTGCAATTTCATAACCACTTCTACAACCCTTTAGATCACATAACATCAACAGATACAAAGAAAGTAAATTGGAAAAAGAAAACACTACATGGCAAGCACCCGTATCATCTAACACAACCACACATCGATCAAGACGTGTCCAACACATGGCTAAGAAAAGGCAAGATATACAGTGAGGCGGAAGGATTCGTGATTGCAATACAGGATCAAACAATAAACACCAGATATTACAGCAAGCATATTATTAAAGATCCCAATACCACAACAGATAAATGCAGACTTTGCAAACAACAAATAGAAACAGTAGATCACATCACAAGTGGATGTACAATACTAGCAAATACAGAATACACCAGAAGACATGACAATGTAGCAAAAACAATACATCAACAACTTGCCATACAACATAAACTAATAAAACAACATGTTCCCACATTGAAGTATGCACCACAAAATGTACTGGAGAATGATGAATACAAATTATACTGGAACAGAACCATTATAACAGATAAAACAACACCACATAACAAACCTGACATCATACTCACCAATAAAAAGAAGAAATTAACACAACTAATCGAAATATCCATACCCAATACAACAAATATACAGAAGAAAACAGGAGAAAAAACTGAAAAATACATCCAACTGGCTGAGGAAGTCAAAGACATGTGGCATCAGGATAAAGTTGACATTATACCAGTTATACTATCAACTACTGGAGTCATACCACACAATATCCACCAGTACATCAATGCAATACAGCTACATCCAAACATATATATACAACTACAGAAATCTGTAATTATTGATAGAATAGAATAGAATAGAATAGAATAGAAAATTTTTATTAGCCTTTCAGTATTTTTCATACGATTGACTTCGTCAAAGTTTACAGATGGTTTTAGTTTCAGTACGATATTCAAATAGTTACAAAAAGGGGAGAAAAGGAACTAAAGACCTTTTCTTCAGCAATGTGTAAAACAATGTTTTATACAGTAATTAAATACACACATAAGAAAAGAATCACAGTAAATAACTAGCTTACATAATATCAAAATATTTTCTTCATAATTTAGGTAAAACATATATTTTGATGTTTAGTTTCTAAGAATTCTTCAGTTGTATAGAATTCGTTGTTTTTTAGCCAGGTTTGCAATGTATTATTATATTTATTTAGTGGTACTGTACAAGCTGAGCATGGTAACTTATTGAAAAATTTTATGCTTAAGTACTTATAGTTATTATGGACTACAGCAAGTCTTGTGGAAGGCAAGTCCAGCAGGTGACTGTTTCTTGTACTGTGTGCATGCACATCACATCTCATGTTCAATTTTTTCAGATTTTCTCTGGCATATATTGAACAGTTATATATGTACATGCTTGGCACTGTCATTATGCCAAGAGATTGAAAATAATTTCTGTAGGACTCTCTGGGTGCTAACCCTTCCATGCACCTGATTGCTTTCTTCTGCCATCTGAAAATACATTCAGCCCCTGGGGAGTTACCCCCAACATGTAAATGAATATCAGAGAAACGAGTGAGACAGCTTTTCGTGAATGTTCAGATATAGTACAATGTGGGCCTACAGTTCAGATAAACCTGACCCACCATAAGATCAACAGATGTTAGAAGCATGAATCAATGCTACAGTCTCACGATGTGCTTTATTGTTCTCAACACATCAAATGGATTACCATATGATAAAATCCAAAACTTAATGTACTACATCTCATTCAGAACCCCTCAAAACAGGTTTTTCTATCAGTATAACTATAACACACTGATGACCGATCTGAATTTACTATATAATGAGTGAATTGGCATGTCTGTGAAGTGTGCTACCGCCTAGTGGGATTTGTGCCAAGTGAACATGAATAAAAGTTTGCTACAGTGTGCTACCACCTGGTAGTATTGATGTTAACTTGTAGTTGAGTGGTAAGGGTTAGTAGTGCTCACCATAAACTGTGCACATTCTTTATCAAATCTGTATGTATTTGGCCCATAAGGCAGTTATGTCATGCCAGTTGCCCATGTGCAGAAGCTCCTTAAAATGGGCATGGAGGTATGCTCGCGACCCTGATGCCAAGTTTCATCAAGTCTAGAGGAGCAACTGACAGCCACTCATATTTGGCCATTTCCACAAATTAAACTATCTGTCCTGCCCTGCAGGTATAGCAGAGGATTTCACCGATAATTGAATAAATAAATATTTGCAATGAAGAGATAAAAAGTCTTGGCTGTTTGCGGCATCATGCCGCCATGAATTGGAAAAAGTAAATAACTGCGAGCAGTGACTGTAGTGGAATTTATGAAAATTTTATAACATTGGACCGCTGTCACCTTCACAGTGACTGCATCACCCCTCATTAATCATATTTGTTTAATCTTCGTTTGGAATTTTAAAGCTTGTGGCTGAAGAGCAGAATGTTTATACCACTAGCAGCCCACTGCCTGTCCATATGGCAGGTAGATAACAATAAAGTAAAAAAAACTGTGAAAGGTGGCTACACTGAGTCACAACGCCAGAGATTGTGCCAAAGATTATTATTCCGCACAGAACAGTAGACTTAGTGCTGTATATTTCAGATTACTGCATCTACATTACGTTTAGCAGCATTCAAAGAAAAATAACCAATAAACCTGTAAGGTGTCAAAAGTTAGGGTGTTCAAAGCTCTTGCGCTCTTACACAACAGCTGCCACTGCTCCCAAACGCATTGTTCTCAGTATAGTTTATTATGCAACGGTGGTAGGATGTGTGACTTCTGTGTAGGCAGGTTTTGCCAATGATGTTATGAGCACATGATGGTTAAGTTATGTGATGAAAGCAGGTGCAGTTTCTACTATGTGATACATGGATAAAATTTGTGTGAGACTAAGGAAGAATTATATAATTAATGAAAGATAGATTTGTGGTTTCACAACAGCTCACCTTATTCCAAAAATGGTGGAAATTAATGCAAAGTTGGCACAGTATTCAGATAATTAGATACTAGTACTGGAAGCTTCAATGCTCTTTAAAGAGCTGCTTAAACGCTTGCTCAGTGGATCTGAGCAAGGAAGTACCAAGGTATCTGGTGGCAGTATTATTTCAGATTGAGTGTAGCTTTTAATAAAGAAATCATCTATAACTTACCACAGTGTCTTTTTAGTACATTTGCACAAAGCGTAGCTTCAAAATTTGTTATAGAGTAAATTTAACGTTTTGTAGGATTTTGGGTTCAAGAGTGAAGACATTAGCTTTTAAATTTGTCTTCAGGACATTTTAAATAGCACCCAACATACCAAACAAAAACTTTGAAATTGTACTTTACAAAACGTGGTATAGGCTTGAATGTTGAAGAGATGTAATTGCCAGATATCAAATACTGAAGTGTCTTTTCTTGTGCCAGAGCTGCATCTTTAATGTATTGGATTTTTTAACAGAGCTCGAATCACGCCTCTACAAGTACTTGAAATTAGCTTTTGTTATCCAAAAGTGTTTCACGTACGAATCTTCAGCTTTACATACTCAAGACGATTAGTGATGATCTTGAAGAGCAAGATTACAAGCACTATGTTTTGCTGAATTTATTTTAAGTTGTACAGGCATACATTAATTAATATTTAATGACTATCATTTAGCGTACGTGTGAAAGACAACCAAAGCTTAGAATAAGATACCCCAAACACCAAAAGCACTGAAAAGTGGATGCACATAACACCACATTTGCAAACCACTTTATGTAACAGAATCACCCCCCTCTCAATGGCATAAAAACGTCAGTACGCAGTAATAATAATTTGTAGACAGCTAATGTACATCTACCACAACACAAAAAAGATCCACTACAGTAAAGCATAAGATACACCATCCTTCTAATTTGAACAAATTGTTTTTTTAGGTTATAATTCACATCTAAAATTTGCGATACGATTTTGCCTACTTGTAGTTTCCAATACACCTGTGATATCAATAGACAGATTCTGAACTATATTCCAATTATGATATTTTTATTCATTCTTTCTTGGATTAAACATCAGTTTCTCACAGCTCATATGTGAGAACATCAGTCAATATGACCAAAGAAAACAAACTGTTTTTTTGAATTTCACCGATTGTCATCCAATGTCTATACATTCGGGTGATGAGATCAGCTACAGTGTGACTGCACTCATAGTGGTGTACTGTTTTGAAAAGATAGACTGCCTTCAGCCGATGTTGGTCATTGGTGGAATTCACCAAAATCGGTACCGCTATGACTGCAGCCTATCTCGCAACTGCACTCAGTGCTGTCACTGACCCATAGGCCACAGCACACCAGAGCTTGCTCATGGCACTGGCCGGCCCATCGAGGCTCATGGTTGGCCATGCGGCCCGTGCAGTGATGTCATGGGTTCTCTCAGTGCAGATGTGGCCCACAGGTTGCACCTCTACGCGTAACTCTGCTGAGTCCTGTGATTGCTGACAACACTGGTTGGCCCATACGGTGGCATCACAGGCACACTTCATCCGAGACTGTTGTAGTGCAGTGTAACCTGCAAGTGGGGCCTCTGTGCACAGCTGTGAGTGGAACCACCTAAAGTGGAATGACTACTTAAAATTAATGTTTGGAAAATATGAGGATAGGCGGAGATTCATTGAAAGAATGTTACAGAAACAGTTCACTCACAAAATAAGTGTCTTACAAAACATTTCTGACACCAATTTATTAATATTGCTCATCAGTGCACCGAGTGAGGAGCAATGATGGCACTTGAAAAAGGCAATAAAATATTTTAGAAAAGTGATTATATTGTGACAAATTATTTCAATAAACAGTTATGGCATAAATGAATTGTTTTCATTTTTGAGAATCCCCTAGCAAAAAGGTCAGTTTAAGACCATAATAAATTTCTCTATTATGGTCCTGGATGAGGCATTGCCATCTTCTCTTCATATAAATTTATCAATACACACACGTACATTGATAATTTGGTACTGGTTTTCGTAACTCACAAATAAAATCTAGATCACATTTTAAAAACTAATGTCATTCTATACTACAGTACTGGAAAAATGATCAACAAAATATTTTTGGATTACTGTTTCTTGAGAACCACAGCAAAATCTGAAGTAAACCTATTGGATTTTCTTTACTTCAGATTTTTCTGAATGTTTTCCACCTCTCTTTCTTCTACTTTCATGATTTGTGCACCATCCAGCATTCCCTGGGCCAACTATGCTGCCTTTAAACATTTTTTTCAAGTGCTTTTTTTAGTTTAGCTAGCTTGAGAGAGAAGTTTTTATCGCGCCTCCTTCAATAGCTGCTCTTTTATCTTTTCTTTCAGAGCAGCTCTTTCACAGCCAATTGGTTTTTTTTCATGTTATTCACTTTTTTCATCTCCTCTTCAAGATGCTTTCACGTTCTTCATTATAAGCAGTATAATTTGAATGTGCTTGCTGTCCATACCTAATGAGCTGCGAGTCAATGGACAGTGGGGTTATGTCCCAAAGACACCCCACAGCCAAAGCATTGTTTAAAAGCCTTTTGGTCATTGAAGCTTTGTCTCCTCCCAATATCTGTGTCAAAATGGAGTGTCTTCTCTCTTTGTCCACATTTCCAAGGGGCAATGTAAGAAAAGCCTTAATGAGCTTTGAAATAGTTGGGTATTTTAACTCTGTGGCTGATAAGTCTCTTTTTGAGCTGTGTTGCTGCCAGTAATTGTCAAAAACTTTGTTATGTAAAGCTGGGTCATCTTTTTCAAGCAGTAGAACCTCCCACTCATCTAATAAGCAATATTGTTGGACATCAAACAGCATCATTTTTGCAACTTTTGAGATGTCACTACATCTTCTTCTCTTTATTCTTTCATTGGGGCCTAAAAATCTTAAACTTTTCAGCAGTGTATGGTACTTGATAAGCAAGTCTTTTCCATCACATTCCCAAGTTGTGATGTAATGTTTTTGGACATTCTTTTGAAACCACAACTTGTGACATTCTGCCAGTTTACTAAGTTCTTCAGTTACTTGCCCACTAAAAAGGGGAAGCAGATTATCCATTGTAAAGAGTTCATAATGATGAACCTCATAAATACCGGTACTCTCAATTTTTCTCAAAGCAGAAACTACCAAAACACGAGCCAAAAAGATTTAAAGTATGTTTCCTATTTCTATATGCAACTTGAGAATCAAAGGGGTTTGGTTTTGAAAGTGTTAAATGGGCTTACTCAATAGTTCTGTAGATGAAATTATGGAAGGAAGATCTGCTTCCATATAAGGGATCTTCTTTTTTTATTATTATTAAAGAATTCATAATGGCATTGTAGGATTTGGACTGAATAGTACCAGAATTATTTTTTTGAGGTACATGCTTAAGACAGTAATACTGAATAGCATCCCACTGTTCCAAAATCCTTTTGGCTGAAAGTTCTAAAGTAAGCCACCTTGTGGTTGCATGCCTCATAAACTTGTGATATGGAATCTTTAACTTAGACTGAATTTTGTTACATTCTTCCCAGCAAGAAGGCCAACCATCAAAATAATGGTAAATACTGACCAGAAATTTGGAGCCTTCTTCACCTAAACACTCCAAAGCCTTTACAAAGGCATTATGCATCGTATGAATGTTGCAAGCTCCAATGTTTATATGTTGGCTGCCTTGGGTCTCCTGGACATCACTGTCTAAAAGCATAAAGCCTTAACACATTTTTATTAACATTCTCATCCCAGAACAAGTTAACTACAGAAAGTGCTTCATGTAATGTCAAAAGTACTGTTTCGCCATCTGCTTTGTCAATGAAGAAAGTTCTTAAGTGGTGTGTTGTTATGCAACACTTGCTCTGTGACCAAAATATATTGGATGTTTGTAATTCCTTTTTAACATTGTATTGTATTGTATTGTATGTTAACCGGGGACCTAGAAACGACGGAGATGCTCTGTCCCCGCCGAAGCCGCAGTGGTCCACTTCACCCCTCTGCCGCCCCACACCGAACGCAGGGTTATTGTGCGGTTCGGTCCGCCAGGGAACGTCTCACACCAGACGAGTGTAACCCCTATGTTTGTGTGGTAGAGTAATGGTGGTGTATGCGTACGTGCAGAACTGGTTTATGCAGCAATCGCCGACATAGTGTAACTGAGGCAGAATAAGGGGAACCAGACCGCTCTCGCCGAGGCAGATCAAAAACCGCCTAAAAACCATCCACAGACTGGCTGAATCTCGACACAAATCTGCCAGGCGGATTCGTGCCGGGGACCAGGCGCTCCTTCCCGCCCGGGAAGCCGTGTGTTAGACCGCGCGGCCAACTGGGTGGGCTTTTTAACATTAGTAGTCTCATCGAAACTCAGTGTGTAATGTAATGAACATGCTTCTTCTAACATATGTTCACAGAAATACTGTGCCAGTCAATTAGTTATTTCATTTTCTTGAAAAAAAGGGAAAAGTGTTCAGGAACACTATCGGGGATCATCATCTTAAAAAAGTTACAATATCATTTGATGAATCCATAGAGTAATTGGAAATCAATGACTTCATCGTGAAAATCAATTCAGCTGCAATGGCAGTGTCCTTTGTACTTAACAACTGTATTGTTGGCACGCGTAACGAACTTCAAGGTTGCATCTGATCTGAAAGTTCTAACTTTAAATGATATGGTCCACATTTAATATCAAAGTTGCACTTACATTTTGTTGAAAGTGAGTGGTTAAAAAGCTGCCTGAAAACTTTTGTTTCATAATTAATAGAACAAGAACATATTGCAAAATAGTTCACTTTCACTAACTTTTTCCTCCCATGCTGAGACTCTACATTTCAAACTGTCTGTCTTTTCAACCCAGTAATTACAGAATATGCATTTTCTCATTTGAAAATTGAATAGAGTATCACAGCTGCAGTTCTGTTACTACACCAAAATTAGAATCCTGAACAAAAGTAGATGCAGTTGTAACAAAGGAACATTTGATTCTAATAACAGTTGCACAATATATAAAAACCATAGAAGTGTGAGTAGGGTCCGTGCTTTCAGGATTTGGTACAAACTTAATTATGTTTATACATAGTCACCTGTAGGTTTTGATGAGTGATTTTGCAATTATCAAAATACGTGTCATCAATTGCCATAGCTTTTGACTGCATTGACTTAGAAGCTTAACTGTATTTTTACACCACCAAGGGAATGAACACCTTAGTATTTGACATAAATTGCAACTTGATATCTCTAACCATTCTTCAGAAAAAAAGAAATCTTAACAGACAGACTAAAAAGTTATTCTGTAAAGGTTCCATTTTTGCAAATTAAGATACAGAACCATAAAAAAACACAAAAAATCAAAATTGATCAATCTATCTCATTTTCAGAACTTTTCAAGTTAGATTTTTCTACTTTCATCACTGGAACATTCCAAAAGCACTTTTTTTTGTCATCAGTCTACTGACTGGTTTGATGTGGCCTACCACGAATTCCTCTCCTGTGCCAATCACATCATCTCAGAATAGCAGTTGCAACCTATGTTCTAAATTACTTACTGGATGTATTCCAATCTCTGTCTTCCTCTACAGTTTTTGTCCTCCACAGCTCCCTCTAGTACCATGGAAGTCATTCCCCAATGTCTTAAACAGATGTCCTATCATCCTGTCCTTTCTCCTTGTCAATGTTTTCCATTTATTCCTTTCCTCTCCGATTCTGTGCAGAACCTCCTCTTTCCTTACCTTATCGGTCCACCCAATTTTCAACATTCATCTGGAGCACCACATCTCAAATGCTTCGATTCTCTTCTGTTCCAATTTTCCCATAGACCATGTTTTACTACCATACAATGTGCGTGCTCCAAACGTACATTCTCAGGAATTTCTTCCTAAAATTTAGGCCTAAGCTACCAGTAGCCAGGAATGCCTTTTTTGCCAGTGCTAGTCTGCTTTTTATGTCCTCCTTGCTCCATCTGTCATTGGTTATTTTGCTGCCTAAGTAGCAGAATTCCTGAAATTCATATACTTCGTGACCATCAATCCTGAAGTTAAGTTTCTCACTGTTCTCATTTCTGATACTTCTCATTACTCTCACCTTTCTTCAATTTACTCTCAGTCCATATTCCACACTCATTAGACTGTTCATTCCATTCAGCAGATCATGCAATTCTCCTTCACTTTCACTCAGGATAGCAATGTCATTACTAATCATATCCCCGATATACTTTCACATTTAATTTTAATTCCACTCCTGAATATTTCTTTTATTTCCACCATTGCTTCTTTCATGTACAGATTGAACAGTAGGTACAAAGACTACATCTATGACTTACACCCCTTTTAAGCTGAGCGCTTTGTTCCTGGTCAACCACTCT
Source organism: Schistocerca cancellata (assembly GCF_023864275.1). NCBI lineage: Eukaryota > Metazoa > Arthropoda > Insecta > Orthoptera > Acrididae > Schistocerca > Schistocerca cancellata. The sequence continues at coordinate 493,191,469 of NC_064626.1, read as the reverse complement.
TATTATTACTTCTTGGTGCTTGTACATATTGTATATTACCCATCTCTACTAATAGCTTACCCCTATTTTTCTCAGAATTTCAAACTCTTTAAGGCATACAAAAATATTTGCAAAATCATGTTCCTTAACACATTAAAACCAGCTCTCCTATAGCGCTAAACTTCTACGGCAGTTCCATCTGCAGCATTCTTTTAAGAACTGAAGACCAAGAGCAACATGTGTGTGTCTTGGTTTTGTTATGTAGAACCCCAACTATCCCCTCTTTTAACCTTCAGTGCAAACAGAGAGGTGTTATAGGTTTAATGTGTGTATCTGTTTGTGGCATCGTAGCTCTCAAACAAAAGGTCCGATTATACTGCTTTTTAAAAAAAAAAATCTGGTTGGTTCTTAGCTATGTTCCTTAAAGTCTGTTCAGCTGTTTAAATTTCATCAGCTACATTAATTAAACAAAGTTTTCTGCAGGCACGCTCTTCTTATATATACACTACATAATACGTAAAGAGCTACGTCAAGTTACTTAGTACTAAAAAAAAGTCCACAAGGACAAATGTTTATCTTTTATAGTTTATGAACAATGATGATTTCTGTCTTTTGAAGTCACAAGTTTCACTACCTACAAAGCAGAAAAAGGGTGATGGTGACTCAACTGTAAAAGAAACATATGCTCTCACAGATTTTTTTGTAGTTCTTCTTGAAATCTACAATTCAATATTAAATCAAATGATTTTGCCCTAATAGTTTACGCAGTCTATTGCAAGAGAGTGCAATGGCAGCACACTTTTTTATGACTTTATTTGGAATTATCACCACTGCTTATTGTTTATGTTGCCTAAATTAGCTAATTGTATACTAAAACATAGTCAATAAATATATGTGTGAATTAAAAAAAAGAAAAGCATGAATTGCATAAGTGACAATGATAATATACAATGATAACCTCTTTCACTTTATGTGTTATGGACGAACCCATTCTTGAATTAACCACTGTTATCGACAACGGTAGTTGTATTCAGTTGCCAGTTCATCAGCTGTGTAGAAAAATGATCCAGCAGTACAAATTATGAGGGAAAGATGAGCAGAAGACTTGTCTTGGTTTCAAGTGTTCCTTCAAGGCAGAAATGGATCACGGGAAAATCGGTCTCATATGATTACACTATTAGATTGTCGATCATATAGTGTCCACAAATAAAATATAAACTTTAAAAAGCATGAAACAAAGCTTAAATTAAAGAAAATAAAACAAAGAAATCTTCTAAAAGGTAAAAAATAGTATGTACTGCCCCTTTAAGCTCAAGACAAGAGTAGTATCTTGATGCAGGTGTCGTTGCATCAGGGCCCACTAAGTATATAAAATAAAAATGGAATACATCTAAAAATGATGAACTATGAATTTTAAATGCAGGTAAGCTACCTAGGCAACATAGGTAAATATCAAAACAACATCTAATCACCGAGTCTAAATCTTAATTAATTTACTCCGAAAAATTCGCAATATAGACAACAGTCAATGACACCTGCCCTCATGCGACTGCCCAATCACGTCACCGCACTTGATCACGCCCCGCACGCTGTGTACGACACACTGCATGACTCGCAGTTTTAATGAGGCATGATTTTGGTATGCCATCATCAAACCACTGCAGGAGATAGGCCTCATAAGATAGATCAACTAAGTTCGTATGTAATTATGTAAAAATATAGAATAAATAGGTAATTAAAGATGGATTGGTTTTTATACTTTAGATAAATAGTTATAACTTAACTAGCTATTTTGAGGTGTGGCTGCAGGACTGGAAGGTATGACGCCAAACAGAAGAGATTTATAATAATTAAAGTATACTGTTATACAAAGGATAGCTGTTGTTAACTTCTTTTTATTTACTTGACAGTCCCACGGTGTTATGATGGTTGGATCAGAATATTACTACTTATGTTAAACTGAAAGGGTCAATACGACACTTCTACAATAAGAAATCGGAACACTTTTTTGATGGACTGGAATAACCAGGAATGTGAATAAAGTTCCTGTGTATATTTTGTGGCAAAGTTGACAATGGTGTGTAAAATAAAACACCTAGAATGCTTTTCTTATATTTATTTTGAGAAGTTATCACAAAGTGGGTAGTACACAATACAAAAGACACATGTGCTTCCAAATACAGCTACAATATGGCATCAAAATGCGTAACAATCACATAAAAGTATAGTATTACAAAATAATGTAGTAAGTACATTTATTTCATCTAATTTTTTGTGAATTAAATTTTAAAAAAGTAACAGAAGAATTTATTAAATGATACCACTGGAACAAGGCAAAATTTTCAGATGTCATATCTAAGCAAACTAACGAGTACCCTGTACAGATGAATCTTTGATTAAATTGTCAGAATGGCACACAGTCAGCACTTAAAATTGGCTATTTATGACACAATAATGTTCCATGTCATGATGACCATGGAATGTCTAACAGGAAAATATATATAAAAATAATAAAAAAAAAAAAAAAAAAAAAGAATAAGGCCATTATAAATGCAATGACTGCAGAGAAATACTGTGTTCTGCACTGAAATTAACTAAAGCCAGATCAGTGACATTCAGTCTTTAATATACTATAACAATGCCCACTTACTGGAACAATATATTATGTACACATCTACACTGCAACCCGATTGTATTGTTACCTTCTTTATCAATTTCACTTATCTGCTCAGGCCTTTCATAAAGTATGTGGTTAACATCACCAATACTTCCGACAGACTAAAATTTACTGTAGCAATTAGCCTGTATAGATCATCTTTTTAGAAAATGATATTTCAGTAGACATTATTGGAAAAAACTCAACAAGACTCTTCAACTTTTGATTAAGTTATTAGACAATATTCTCAAAAAATGAAAGCACAACAGAACTGGCAAGAGTTATACATTTATAAATAAAGCTTATTTGAAACAAAGTAAATTTAAAATTATTTCGTATATGAAAATGCATTAAAGAGAGCTTTTTAATTTGGGCACATTCCATCACAGACTGAATGCTACAATAAGAAGTGTGAATCTCTTCAATCGCTTCAAATATATTTGGATGTCTATTTAAGAACAAGTTTATATATTATGTTGAATATTTCAACGACTCCTTTATAAACTTTTAACACTTAGTCAAATTCCTTTCAACATGTTATAAACTGCATCATACAAGCAAACATTAAAAACAACACACACTGCCAAAGCAAAAATAGCTATCCATGTAAGGATATATAACAGTTCAAATGAGGACAAATGTATTTTAATCAGATAACTAACTTGGCATACATATATTTTCATGCAATAACACAAGTTCCCATTAATGCAGAGATATCACTGATATATTACACAAAAATACACTAAAGGAATTTCACAATATTACAGAGATAATGGCAAAAGACACAATATAAAACAGTCACATGTATTTAGACATCTGGAATTGAATGGTCCATTGAGCCCTTCAGCAAACTTGTTGACATCCTGGAAAACAAAAACAGGAAACTCAAAAATGTTCAATTGAAAATGAGAGACATCACTGCAATAAATATACTTTCACTACACCATGTAGACAGAAAACACTGATACAACAAAATGACTTTTCATCACAAAAATGATTAAAAGGATATTATACTAGCTGTCTCCATACAAGACAACCATATGTAGAACAATGTGCGCATACGATGTACAGCATAAGCCAAAGGCTGTAGGGAAAATATACACTGAACATTATCCACAAAGAACAATAAATTTGGTATACAAATTTGTGAATGATTATTCATTTAATAATAAGATTTTTCAGATTCTCCCAAAGTATTTCATGACAAAATAGTTCAAAGGTGAAGGGCTGGATGTCACAGTCCAATGGGCATAATATTTCAGGAATCACATTGCCACCATCAGGTGTGTGGATGTACTGACCAATGGCCAGTGCAACACTTATCTCCTCCCCCGTCCTTCAGCATACAACATCTCCTCCTGCCAATACAATGCTCCGTTCCAGATTTGTACCCAGGTATACATTCTGCCAACACCTCTGCCGTTCCTCCACCTGCCCCCGAAGTCAGTTCCTAGTGGGGTATCTCCATCTTCTTCTTAATCATAGTAACTACAGCTTCACAGATATTAATATGGATGTAGCCACTGTCATGACTTATCAGTGTTTCCCTCACTTGAATCTCAATAAATTCTTTAATAACATGGTCCTAAAACTTTGATGCCTGTATCAGAACCTTAGTATGGTTGTAATCCATGACTGCCGATCTGTTACGACTGCTGCAGTCGGTATGTTGCTGGTGTTCTTGACAGCGATCTTCGACGACACGCACCATCTGACGTATGTATGTCTTGCTGCATTGGCATGGTATCTGAAGGACCCAGTTTTCCATAGTCGGACGTCGTCTTTTGACACAACAAAGCAGTATCCATGTGCTTGCTGATAGATGGAAAACATCTTCACTTTGTGTTTCTCGAGTTCATCATATCTTTCCAGGTAGTGTATCACAAAAAGGAATAAATGCAATGGCTACATCCTCCAGAGATTCCTGTTATGTTTCCATAACTTGTAAAGCAGGTATGGGACACATGGCTCTCCGAATCTGCCAAACCTTGCAGCCATTCTTCCGGACACCATACTCAGTTCTTGGTTGAGACTTTCATTGTCAGTGAGGGCGCAAGCCCTATGTACCAATGTTTTGAGCACACCATTCCTCTGCAATGGGTGGTGGCAGTTGTCCTCATGTAAGTACATGTTGATGTGCGTGTCTTCTTATGGAAGGGGGACCACTACATCTACTTTTGACTTCCATGCTAAAACTGATGTTCTGATGTATGGAACAGAGATGAATGAGAAAGTCATTCAGGTTGTATCATCCATTTTGCCATCTGACAAAGACACCCTGAACTTACTGTAAGAAACTTGTACATTTCCAGTGTGCTGATTCCAGGGCTTCTTCCTCAAAATGTTCGACATACATGCTGGCGATAAATGGTGAAAGTCGACTCCCCGTGGCTACTACTCCTGTCTGGTCACAATAGCCACCATCAAAAAGAAAGTACGTTGACATCAATACATGTCCAAAACGGCTGGTCACCTCTACATCAAATTTCTGTTGTCGTCATAATGCAGAAAAGGAGAGATTCATCCGATGTCCAAAAGGATATGATGATAAGCTTTCCGGTCAAGGGTGGAAGCATTACCACGGGCCATTCACAACAGGAGAGAACAATGGCTGTGGAGATGTGTACAGGGGAATAGATTTGCAACTTTCAAACAGCTGACCACCCAGATGAACCAAGGGGCAACCAACTGTGTCTCCTCCACGACTGTTCAGCAAATGTTGCTGTGTATGGGCCTCTGTAGCAGGCGCCTTGTTCATGCATTCTTGCTGACTGCTATTCATAAAGGATGAAGTCTGGATGTCCACTGAATGGCAGCAAGTGGCCCTTTCAGATGAATCACATTTTATACTGCTTCGAACAGGTGGCTGCTAGCATGCATGGTGTGAAACATTAAGGCAAACCTCCTGCAACCAAGAGGGAGCATTATGGTCTGGGGAATGTTTTTTATGGCATCCCACAATTCTGAAAGGCACAATGAATCAACAGAAGTATTGTACATTCTTGGGTAAAATGTCCACCCCCAAATGCAGTTAGTTTTCCTCGACATGATGAAATTTACTAGCAGCACAATGCAACACGTCACACAGCTCGCTGTGTACATGCGTGGTTTGAAGAGCAACAGCATGAGTTTACTGTACTCCCCTGACCACACTTCCCAGATTTATACCCAACTGAGAATCTGTGGGACCAGCTCGACTGGGCTGTTCATGCCATTGATACTCAACCGAAAAACTAGCGCAGCTGGTCAGTGAGCGAGTGAGGCAGGCAGGCAGGCAGGCAGGCAGGCATTTGGGTCTAAATCGGGAGGGAGGGAGGGGTGGAGTGGGGGGGAGGGGTGGAGGGAGGGAAGGGGGACAGGGGGAGGAAGGAAGAATTTATCAAGATCTCAATAAGGAACTGCTGATCAATTTGGACAGCAATTACAGCCTTATTAAGACCTGGGAACACACAATTAGTCTGACTGAGAAGAGGAAAGTGATACCACGCAATGAACTGACTTTGGGGGCAGTTGGTGTAACAGCAGAGCTGCCACCTGCACATGGAACAACAGTTGGTGGAAAGGGTGGGGAAGGGGATGGTGGGGGATTAGGAAAGATAAAATGGCTGAGCCAGGCCCCACATAGTCAGTCCACAAATGCACTTTATGATTTAAGCATAGTTGCTTGCTGAAATGTTGCGCCCGCTGGAAACTGACATCCACCTGTTGAACCATGAACTATTTGTGTCATCTAATAATAGTTTAGAACAGTTACCCTGTAAGAGTTTTACCTGCATCAATTCAGACTAGCAATGATGTACAAGAAGACACTACAGACAAGGTGCCTGTTACTGAAAAAGACAGATCACTTATCCAATTTTTCACTGTACCAGATATATCACCACTTCAACTTGCATGCTAAAAAGAGTTATCATGTAACAGTCTGGAATCACAAAATTTCAAACGATTAATCTTCAGATCTGAAGACTGATTTTAAATCTGAAACCATATTCGGAAAAAAGCAACACCAGATTTCTAAATTAAAAATAGTTAACTTACACAGTTGTCACAATTCTCTTTACAACGTAACACTGTTTAACTTTAGTGAAGTTGTGTGCATTATAATTACTGTTCTGAAAATACTTTGGAACTGTATATATATTCCAGTTTCTACGTAATGCCGGCAGACAGAGCATATAGTACAGTGACTTTTCCAAATGTCTGAAGCTGTTACAGTTATTCCACTTTCTTAATACTGTGACTTACATTTAAAAAGGAATGTTTCTAAAAACTGAGCATGTATGGAAGAATTGGACAGGTAGAATGGGGGGGGGGGGGGGGGGGGGAGGACGAGGGGGGAAGCAAGGGAGAAAACCTTTCAAAGATGTAAAATACTATCAGAAAGGGCTTTCTAACACTTAAAATTTATAATCACTGTCAACAAATTCTCTTTTTCAGACACATTTTTCTTGCTATTTCCTGTCTGCATTTTACATCCTTTCTACATTGGCCATAACAGTTATTTTGTTGCCAAATAGCAAAATCTATGTAGTAATTTGAACTTTTAGTTTTTTAACTTAATTCCCTCAGCAGTGTCTAACTTTATTTGCTTTTTTTACTTTTGTTGACAGTAATCTTATACCCTCATTCAAGACACAATCCACACCATTTATCTGATCTTCTAACTTCAATTACGAAGTCATTGGCAAACCTCATTTTTATTCCTTTTATAAATATCTCCTCAGTTTCCTTTACTGTTTGCTCAATTTACTCAACATTAGGGAGAGGCTACAACCCTATCTTACTCTTCTCAGTTACACTGCTTCCCTTTCTTGTCCTTTGACTCTTAACTGCAGTGTGATTTCTGTGGAAGTTGTAGACAATGTTTTGCTCACTGTGTTTTATTCCTGCTACCTTGAGAATTTCAAGATGTATGCCACCCAACACTGCCAAAAGTTTCTCTAAATCTACAAATGCTATAAACTGAGTTGCCTTTATTCAGCCAATCCTGTAAGTTGTAGGGTCAATATTTCCTTGCACATTCCTACATTTCTCTGGTACCCAAACTGATCTTCCTCGTGGTTGTCTTCTATCAGATATTCCATTCTTCTTTAAATAAGCCATGTATGTATTTTGCAACCAAGACTTATTAAACTGATAGTTCGGTAGTATTCACACCTGTCAACACTGGCCTGGAATTGGAATTATAGTCTTTTTGTACTTCAATGGTATTTCGCCTGTCTCATACTTTGCACACCAGGTAGAGTAATGTTGTCATGGCTGGCTCTCCCAAGGATCTCAATAATTCTGTGGTAATGCCCAGGAGCCTTGGTTCAACGAAAGTCTTTTGCTGCTATGTCAAATTTTTCTCACATTATCATTCCTCCAACTCATATTTACCTACTTTCTCTTCCCTTTCCACAATACTGTCTACAAATTCATTTCCACTGTGTAACCCTTCTCTACATTCCTTCCAACTTTCAGTCTTCCCTTCTTTACGTAGCACTGGCTTGCCATCTGAGCTCTTTATGTTCATACAGGGGCTTCTCTCTTCTCCAAAGGTTTGTTTGATTTTCCTGCATGTGCCACCTACTTTTCCAGTAATCATGCATGCTTCCACTGCTTTGCCTAGTTGCAATTTCAGCCAGTTTCATTTTTCATTCATTTGTGTATATTTATATTTTCCATTTCTATCAATTAAATGAAATATTTCACCTGTCATCCAAGGTTTTCTACTAGCTTTGTCTTTTTGCCTAGTTGGTTCTCTATTGCCTTCACTACTTAATTTTCAGTTATCCATTTGTCTTCTATTGTACACCTCTTCCCGTTTCGGGCTGTAGTGGCCTAATGCCTCCTTTGAAACTCTGCAGTAAGTAGTTCTTATCAATTTATAATCTGCTTACGGCTGGTTTTCTGTAATTAACTTGTGTAAAGTGCTGCAGAAGCAAAATCAATGAAAAATAAGTAGCAAAATTAAATATGAAGAGAAGATTCTCACGCTAATCAAAGAAAATGACTTAAGCAAGTTTGTCTGCTTGGTCATCTTCCACAGCAAGTACAGAAATATTTATTTTGTAAATAAAAACCACCTTTTATTTCTCCCAGATACATTATGCCTTTGTTTACTTTAAGGCGTCTTCAGTGGGGTCTGAATGATACAGTTTTGACATGTGTTACAAAACGTTCACATCTTGTTTTTTATGTAAATAAATAATTACTTACAGTTCTCATTTTTCGTTGGTATCTGTGTTTCCTCATGTCTGGTCACAAGCTAGACATTGCACTACAACTTCATTTATGAAACAAATGTATGTTTTCAAGTTATGAACTTTTTTCTTCAAAATGTTCATATTATTTGTCCTTGTTGTTATGGCGCAATATTAGTCTTTGTAACTAGTGGTAGATATTTGATCAAAAATTGTGATTTAATGACGTAACTACTGTGAATTCACTATAGGTCTCATCCCATTTGGTTTGTTTACATACATGTTGCCAACCTACCGAAGTATAAGCTAAAAACTACTATTCATTTCTGTTATGTTTACAGATGTGTGTGTGTGGGGGGGGGGGGAGGGGGGGGGGGAAGGGAGAGGAGGGGGATGTTGGTGGTCATTCAATGTGCGTTTTAGAATGCGGAATATGAATGTAATAGTTGTCAGAGGGGGGTTGAAAGTTAATACCACACAACCTCTTACCACTCATTTGTCCATGAACCCCACCACAAGACATTTAAACCAAAACTCAAATTTTCTTTTTTTTCCATTAGGTTGGCAACATGTCCATATAAAAACCAAACAGGATGTTAAACATAGTGATCTCAACAGTAATTAAGTCTTTAAATCACAGTTTTCAATCAAATACCTCTGACTAGTGACAGAAGACCAATAGTGTGCCACAACGACGAGGGCTAACAATACAAAAGTTGCGAAGAAAGAAGTTTGAAACCTTAACGCCTATGTATCTTTCATAAATGAAGTGGTAGTGCGACCTCCAGCTTGTGACCAGAAGAGAGGAAACATGGACGACAAATACAAATGGAAAAAACTGTAGATAATCACTTATTTATATGAAAAACGAGGCATGAACTGTTTTATAATCTACAAATAATCATATCAAAACGAAACTGTAACATTCTAGATCCCAGTGAAAATGCCTTTTTTTAAAAAAAACAATAATTTACAGTGTTTCTTTAAATTTTCTTGTTGACAAAGACCCAACAGTAACTAACTAAAGGAGGGCACCCTCCTATGTGTTATTTTCCAAGTTCAAGGAGAGCCTGGAAATTGGAAGTCAGAAAAAATTAAATGTCAACCTGTCAAAAATGTGCTGGGCAAACACATCAGTTTTCCTACAAAGGAGAGGAAGTGAATCTTCATATTGTAAAATTGCCTTTCTAAACTATTTTTGTTCTTCGATGAGAATTTCATGGGTGAAAAATGCACATTTCATTCTGTCAATTTTATTGACTATGTTGTATTCAATGACAGAAAGCTGGGGAGGGGGGGGGGGGGGGGGGAGTGAGTGAGAGAGAGAGAGAGAGTGAGAGACACTGTCAAACAAGGAATTTCGTAAAATAATTATGCTGTAGGAGTGGACTATTTAATTCACAAAGCAACTGCGTGTCTGGAAAACAGGTTTTATGTAGTGGGCCTCATACAAGCAGCATGCTCCTGATGACGGACAAGTGAAAAGGTTAACACTGAGGCATAAAATTATGAGACCACCACCATTACAGGAGGTTGACTGGGAGGGGCACAGAACAAAATAACTTTTACCAATGGTGGCCTTTTAGGTCAACAGGCCTTAAACCATGTTATTTTTACCTATGGGTAGGAAGTAAAACTACTTTGTTTGTCCCACTAGAGCCTGTTGCTCTTCAAGAGCAAAGACTTCAAGCTGTTGAGACTGTGAATTCAATAACTAGGGATAAGCAAAGTTGTGTGAGGTGAGAAACAAGTTCCACGTGGAGCTCATCTTAAGTGCATGGTTCTTTGAACCTATTGCAATTCAGTAACAATGGAAATACGTTTCTATCTACATCACTAGAAAAGAATAATAATAATAATAATAATAATAATAATAATAATAATAATAATAATAATAATAATAGCAATAATGTAAATGTGACATCAAAACAACAAATAGTAAAAGCAGAAAAGTTACTCTTTAACATACTCACTTCTTCACCATGTGCTCATATACAAAGGCTGGCATTATTGTAACAGTAACAACTTGGCCACCTTCATCAATTAAGTTAGTTATTTCTTTATCTTTCAGCCCAACAACGTTCTGTCCATTGACTTCCAGTAGATAATGTTCTATAAGCAGTCCATTGCGTGCAGCAGATGAATCTTTCACAATGGCGATGATCTTTCCATTTTTAAACTGAAATCCAATTCGACCAACACTGTCCTTGTGCAAAGTAACTGTTCGCTCAAATGGCCTGTAAACAATATAATTACAATACTTTTTTTATGCAGGCAGTACACTGGAAGGACAGAAGACTAATAAAGTAACTGTACATATCAATGCGTATGTTCCAAAATTCTTTTACCAAAAAAGATGAAGTAAATATTCCAGAATTTGAATCAAGACCAACTGCCAACAAGAGTAACAGGTGCCGATATCCTCGGTATAGCAAAGCAGATTAAATGACTTAATAGAGGAAAGACCACCAGCCCAGATTATATACAAGATCGGTTCCTTTCAGAGTATCTGATTCAACAGTTCCATACTTTGCAGTCATATACAACCACTTGATCATTGAAACATCTGTACCTAAATACTGGAAAGTCGCACAGGTACCACCAGTGATCAAGAAAGGAAATAGGCATAATCCTCTAAATTACAGACTCATGTCATAAATCATTGACAACTATCAGCAATAGGATTTTGAAACATATTGTGTAAAAGCAGAAAAGTTACTCTTTAACATACTCACTTCTTCACCATGTGCTCATATACAAAGGCCAACATTAAGACAACATATGCCTTGAGCAGCTAACAAAGAGACTGTGCCATACACTTATATAAAATTAAATGTTTAAATACTGTTTCAAAACTTTTTCAGATAATGTTTGCATTTTTTAAAATTTTAAAAGTGCATAATATTAAGTACAGATACTTCCTTCTGCAATTAGATTCAGTTTATCATAAAAATGTATGGTAGAAGTATTCATGAAGCTACTTCTTTTACTTTGTACTTAAATTTTGTAGAATGAATTTGATTAACTGATCTTTATTATTAAGCTACAAAGCCAAGATACTAGCACAATATTGATTACATGTAGTAATTAAGCTTGGAGTATGGCACTCAATTCATTAAAATATCTCACCGACCATCACATCCATCCTCAGAGTTGGAAAATGCTGACGGAATTTGCATTTTACAGTGTCGGTGAAACAAAAGACCATCAAAGGGCACCATGGATGTCGGGAATCGAACTCTGCTGTAACTAGGGGGTGTGATACCAGCAACATCTGATTGGAATCCAGTCAGCAAGTACACACAATACCAAAAGTCACAGCACATGAAGTTGGCTGGGTTGGTCATCAAAATATAGTGCAGAAAATGGAAACTACAACTATACATAACACATGGAAGCTCACTATTAAGTGGCACCAAGTTTGAAGACAATATGGTAATTTTACGAAGGTACAGAAATTAAAAACAGATGGTTCAGAGGCAACAACTACCCTCGGTTCAAAATTTGAGAGTTATCTGGTTAAGGATTTTATACAACACAATGAAGTTAGCCCTCAACAACTAACAATAAAATAAATAATATTGTAGACATAAAGGGTGCCAGCTGAGTGTTGCTGCTGACGGTGGAAGGAGTTTTGGAGTAAATGTTTCCTTCACTGTTCACATCAAGCATATATAAAGAACGAAGTGTCTGCACCTGGGAGATTATTCTATTGTTTTCAGTCACCTGGAAATATGCCAAGTTCCCCTACAGATTGTGCTGTGATTTTGTATGCCACAGTGGCCACTTAAGCCCCAAATTCTGTTAAAGATGACTTGCATTCTTGTGTTTCGGTCAAATGCTATAGTGCTTCTAGCTTCTGAAATCATGTAAAAGTAAACTTAATTCAATTAATGATTTATTTGGAAAGCCCATGTTTCATTCTTTGTGTACTGTTTTGTGTGCTACCTGCTGTAATATAGAAAACCACGTGGCAAGCATCTGAGATCATTCTCTACTTTTAAGGTGAGCAATTAACTTTACCTAATTACTAACACAGCACAGAAATCATCTCTAAAATGTGTTAAGTGCTCTGGGTGACAAGAAATTATTCAAAATGGATACTTGTGCATGTGAAATTTAGACACAAATATACTGATCTGACACAAATAAATATCAGTTAAACGGCAGCACATTTTTATTTGTCAAAGTTCCAGACTTCTTTGCATTATTCTGAGTTAGAACATTTTATTTCAGTTTCAGTGAGCTTAGTAGTGGACCTTCAGGAACAGCACCTTCTCCATCACTATCTGGCTGTTCACAAGAAAAGTTTTTCAGCCCCTGAAAAGGCTGTGGTATCCAAAAACTGCATAAGACTACCAAACAATAACTACATTTCAACTTAAAAACTAAATAACCGAACTGAATAATTCCTACCCGCCACTGCACAATATACTGTGTTCGAACATTATGAATTACCTTAATGGAAATGATTTATTAGCAAATAGCCAACATGCATTCAGAAAAAAATCATTCTTGTGAAACACAACTAGCTATTTAATCTCATGAAGAAATGAGTGCTACGAACAGGGTATGTCAAATTGATTCCACATTTTTAAATTTCCAGAAGACTTCTAACACCATTCCTCACAAGCGACTTATAATCAAATTGTGTGCCTATGTATCGTCTCAGTCTGAGACTGGATTTGTGAGTTCCCGTCAGAAAGGTCACAGCAGTAACTGATGGAAAGTCATCGAGTAAAACAGAAGTAATATCTGACATTCCCCATGGAAGTGTTATAGGCCTCTGCATTCCTGATCTACATAAACAATTTAGGAGAGAATCTGAGTGGCCTTCTTCGACTGTTTGCATGTGATGCTGTCATTTATCATCTTATAAAGTTACCAGATAATTAAAACCAATTGCACAATGATTTAGACAAGTTATCCGAATGGTGTGAAAAGAGGCAACTAACTCTAAATAACAAAAATTGTGAAGTTATCCACATGAATACTAAAAGAAATCTGCTACATTTCTGTTACAAAATAGATTACACAATTCTGAAGGACGTGAATTCAACTAAATACTTAGGGATTGCAATTACGAGTAACTTAACTTGGAATGATAACATAGATAATATTATGGACAAAGAGAACCAAAGACTGTGATTTATTGTCAGAACACTTGGAAAATGCAATAGGTCTACTAAAGGGACTGCCTATGCTATGCTTATCCAGGGTGTACACGTGGACAAGGAAAAAAAATTCCCGGGTCTCCCGGTTAAAAATACACTTTCTCCCAGGTGAAAATACACTTTTTCCATGTTAAGTGACAGCATACTTTCCCTCGGAACTGTAAAATCTGTCAATCATTTGAATGGTTATGGTTTTATACATTGGCTTACAACTTCCCGGCACCTTAGAAAACGCAACACAGGTGAAAATAAAAAAATTTTTTTTGGAATGTTCTTTGATATGCAGCAACATGTACGCTGCATATTTTCACATTACAAAAGTATAAATTCGCATTCCACTGAATACCACATGTTACTTTCCCAAGCATTGAAAGAGTTTGCGATCCGCTTTCGTAAGCCAGTCATAGCTCATGTCACGATATCTCGCCAGCCGATAACAGCAGATATTCAGAGCATAGGACAAGTGATGTAGTCAGTCAATAGCAACTGTTGAGTAGCACAAACATACAAATAGGAAAAGTCAATGGTTTAAATTAATATACATAGTGTTGCTACAAGAAAGCAAAGCTTTCATATATAATATTTTTCTCTAAGACTAATAAGCTACAAGAGAAGCTAAGCTTTCACATATAATGTTGAGCTTTTTTGGGTGTTTTACACTTTAAGATACATCACACAAATGTGCCAGTAAAATATTTAATACCGACATAAATCTCTGATCTTCTGGGTTCGAAATTCTTCTGAATGGCTTGTCATCAAAGAGTTGACTTTTAAATGAGAGTCAAACGCTCTGCGATTTAAGAAATTCATCGTACATTCTCGCATATAGTTCATTTCACGTTAAAGGAAATTTACTTCAAAAATAACGCTTTTCAAACCACAATTTGCAATATTTTCCCACGATCTGTTAGAAAAAGATTTGTTCCAGCAGTTGCCAGAGAGCGCAAGATAATAGGCGCCACCATGCTTGTGCAGCTACGATGACGTAGGAAGCCCATATGTTCCTATGTGTAAAATATTAAAATATCTAAAGTTATGTCATAAAAGAAATAAGACATCAGAGGGTACTCCAAGAGTATCGGAATTTCGTGACCCATACTGAAATAAATAATTCGCCTTAAAGTGCATATTTGTGTATCCAGATCCCCAACAAAGTAGGCTTTTGACAGATATTATGCTTTTCAGTGTGGGTCTCGGGATGTAAATTTTCTTGGTATTATCTCATGTTTGGTTCTTTATTATGGCATAATGCCATATGCGCTAGAAGATGAAAACGTGCACTTGAAATGCACTGAACAGTCGAGACTAGCCAATAGTGTGGAAATAAACACTTCATTTCAAATAAACTGGCTGCCTCAGCAGAAAAGATAAATAAAAGTCGAATTTCTTTAGCAAAGTGACAAAAATAACTTCTTTGTTCTGCAAGGTGATTAAGGTTTGATTGTCAGAAAGGTGTAAATAAAATAAAATCTGAAACTAATAACATATTTTAGCCATCTGTAATTATGTGAATGTATTTTAATTCATCTTGATAGCTCCCAGTCACAGAAATCACTTTTTTTTCAATTGATGTGAGCAGTAAATGAAGAGGGAACAGAAAAATCACTACATGTAAACACGGATCATGTGGAGACTATCCCCCCCCCCCACTATAACTCAGACTGCTCTGCGCAACAGTCCCTGCTCTATTTCAACCGGGGCAATACTAGATGAAGGGCGTCCCACCCCTCCGCCCGCGTCCCTAGAGTGTTTAGGATAGGAGGTCAAAAATTATAAAAAAAGAAAAAAGACTTTTCAAAAATATGTTCATTTTGTAGCACATATCTTTCTGAAGAGTCTGATGCATAAAACATATAACTTTGAGGATGTGTAAGAAGTGTTGTTTGGTCTTAAGTGTGCCAAAGTGCAGTGCCACGCCTCTTCACACAGCATTCTTCTACCACGTCACTGTATTTCGCACTGTGGAACTCAATTAATTTTTTTTTTTTTTTTTTTTTTTTTTTTTTTTTTTTTTTTTTTTTTTTGCCCCCTAATGGATACCATCAAACTATATTCAGGATAGCGGAAATTAAAACGTCCTGTGGCATCTCTCCTGCTCCCAGTTGGTCAGTTTGACATCCTGCCCCTCTTATTTTTTTAAAAAAACCCTTGCAATTAATATCAGATGGGGTTATTTGTAACCAGAAGAGCAACAACGCTTCAGAAAATTTGGACTGTTTATTGCCTATTAGCTAATAACTTCCTGTTTGGTGTGACATAAAATTAAACATAGGGTACATAAAACCAGAAAATGGAAAATCCAGCATGGAATGTAACAATATGAGAGAAGGAAAGTTGCTACTCAACATATAGTGGAGATGCTGAGTCGCAATAGGCAAAATAAAAAGATTCACACAATCATAGCTCTCGGCCATTAAGGCCCCGCGCTCACACACACACACACACACACACACACACACACACACACACACGGGCGCGCGCGCGCGCAACCTGCACACATGTCTGCAGTCTCAGAGAGCTGCAACTACACTGCAAGCAGCAGCACCAGTGAATGATGGGAGTGGCGACCGGGTGGGGTAAGGTGGAGGCTGGGGCGGGGAGGGGGGGAGGGATAGTATGGTGGGAGTGGCGGACAGTAAAGTGTTGCAGTTCACACGGAGGGCAGGAGAGAAGGTGTGGAGCGGGGAGGGGGTAAGTAGCGGAAAGGAGAGAAATAAAAATAAAAATAAATTAAAAGACTGGGTGTGGCGGTGAAATGACGGCTGTGTAGTGATGGAATGGGGACAGGGAGGGGGCTGGATGGGTGAGGACAGTGACTAACGAAGGTTGAGGCCAGGAGGGTTACAGGAACGTAGGATATATTGCAGGGAAAATTCCGACCTGCGCATTTCAGAAAAGCTGGTGTTGGTGGGAAGGATCCATATGGCACAGACTGTGAAGCAATCATTGAGATGAGGGGTATCATGTTTGGCAGTGTGTTCAGCAACAGGGTGGTCCACTTGTTTTTTGGCCACAGTTTGTCGGTGGCCATTCATGCGGACAGAGAGCTTGTTGGTTGTCATGCCTACATAGAATGCAGCACAGTGGTTGTAGCTCAGCTTGTAAATCACATGACTGGTTTCAGAGGTAGCCCTACCTTTGATGGGATAGATGATGTTAGTGACCGGACTGGAGTGGGTGATGGTAGGAGGATGTATGGGACAGGTCTTGCATCTATGTCTATTACAGGGGTATGAGCCATGAGGTAAGGGATTGGGAGCAGGGGTTGTAAGCATGGATGAGTATATTGTGTAGGTTCGGTGGACGGTGGAATACCACAGTAGGAAGGGTGGGAAAGATAGTGGGTAGGATATTTCTCTTTTTTGGGCATGACGAGAGGTAATCGAAACCCTGGCGGACTATGGGACTTTGGCAGGTGGTGGGAAACTGGAAAGATAAGGCACGGGAGATTTGTTTTTGTATGAGGATGGGAGGATAATTACGGTCAATGAAGGCTTCAGTGAGACCCTTGGTATATTTAGAGAAGGAGTGCTCGTCACTGCAGATGCGACGACCATGGGTGACTAGGCTGTACGGAAGGTACTTCTTGGTATGGAACGGGTGGCAGCAGTCGAAGTGGAGGTATTGCTGGTGGTTAGTAGGTTTGATATGGACGAAGGTATTTATGTAGTCTTCTCTGAGGTGGAGGTCAACATCTAGGAAGGTGGCTTGTTGGGTTGAGTAGGACCAAGTGAAGCAAATGGAGGAGAAGTTGTTGAGGTTCTGGAGGAATGTGAATAATGTGTCCTCACCTTCAATCCAGATAGCAAAGATGTCATCAATTAATCAGAACCAGGTGAGGGGTTCAGGATCCTGGGTTTTTAGGAAGGATTCCTCTAGATGGCCCATGAATAGGTTAGCATATGATGGTGCCATGTGGGTGCCCACAGCTGTACCAAGGATTTGTTTGTAGGTAATGCCTTCAAAGGAGAAGTAATTGTGGGTGAGGATATAATTGGTCATGGGGAATAGGAAGGAGGTTGTTGGTTTGGAATCCATAGGGCGTCTGGAAAGGTAGAGTTCGATAGCAGTAAGGCCATGGGCATTAGGAATGTTAAGTGTACAGGGAGGTGGCATCAATAGCGATGAGCAGGGCACCATGTGCTAAAGGGAAAGGAACTGTGGAGAGTCAGTCGAGGAAATGGTTGGCATCTTTTATATAGGAGGATAGGTTCCGGGTTGGTCTACGGGAGCAGGGATTTTCTCAGTGGGAGCACAGTAACCGGCCACAATGGGGTGTCCTGGGTGGTTGGGTTTATGGACTTTAGGAAGCATGTAGAAGGTGGGAGTGAGGGGAGTGGTAGGGGTAAGTAGAGAGATGGACTCTGGGGAGAGGTTCTGGGACGGGCCTAAGGATTTGAGCAGTGACTGGAGATCCTGCTGGATTGCTGGAATGGGATCACTGTGGCATGGTTTGTAGGTGGAAGTATCTGACAGCTGACTGAGTCCTTCTGCCACGTAATCCTTGCAGTTCAAAACAACAGTGGTGGAGCCTTTGTCTGTAGGTAGGATTATAAGATCAGAATCAGTTTTTAGATGGTGGCCTGTGATTCTTTCTGGGGATGTAAGGTTAGTATGCATGTTGAGGGATTTGGGGAATCATGGTGAGGTAAGGTTCAAGAATAAGAAATTCTGGATAGTTAACAGGGGGTGGTTTGGAGGCAGTGGGGGTAGATCATGGTTGGATGGAGGAGTGAACTGATTTAGGCAAGGTTCAATATTGGTCTTTGGTTGAGTCTGATTGGTAGGATTGGTGGCGAAAAAGTGTTTCCACCGTAGGGACCGGGAGAAGGAGAGAAGACGTGTGTGCAAGTTGCGCTTGCGTGTGTGCGTGTGTGTGTGTGTGTGTGTGTGTGTGTACTGCTGACAAGGGCCTTAATGGCTGAAAGCTATGATTGTGTGAATCTTTTTATTGTGCCTATTGAGACTCAGCATCTCCGCTATATGGTGAGTAGCAACTTTCCTTCTCTCGTATTTATACACAAAACCAGTATAGACAAGAGACAAGAAACACATTTATTCAGTCATTAGCTCCTAGCATTTTTTTCTATCTAATCTTGCTATAGCTTTGCATGGCATGCTTTCCATGCTGCGAAACAATCTATTACCTCATCAAAATTAATCTAATGTTTTGCTACATGAAAAATCGAAATGTCGTTGTCTAATACTGTAAAAGCTGTTAATACAAATAGTACCCAAGACTGGTGTGGTTTCTCAATTTGATTACGTCTATTCTGTCACTGTCTACTAGATAAAAGAAAATAGGCCTTTCTAATATTGCAGCAATTGTAACCCACACCAAAAAAGTGAGACTGTTTTGGTAATAATGGTCATTTTTATAATACGACAGAATATAATTTGCGAAGTACCAATATGAAATGCCTATTTGGCCTATTACAAGCAAAAAGGTTTATGTTAGGAAATAGTTTCAGATTTCATTCATATGCTCCAGGTTCTCAAGCATGAGATTGAAAAGTAGTAGTATGAAATTTTTGTATAAATGTGGAATCGTCATATTCTTCCATAATTTGTGTGATGTCCCCGTTTCTTCTCCTTCCTTGTTCTAACAAACAATCTTCTTATCACTAATTCTGTAACTATTCCTATCACTGACAAAACTCATTCTCCGGTTAACTCTACTAACCCTGACAGAATGGGACCAATGACCGTCGCAGTCTGGTCCCTTCAATCCCACAAACCAACCAACCTGACAGAATCACCGATTTAGTTATCCAGCAATTATTCTCCAGTTAGAAGTTATTATGTGTTCATAGAATGCGTTTTCCGTGCTACTCCCAGAATAGAACTTATGTGGCTGCTAGCAAGGGACTGTACAACTTCCCTTTCTAGGTAGCGATCTGGTCAAAAATTTTCTGTCAAAATTTCATTTTCTTGCATACAACGGGAAGATAATACGTGATCTTTCTTACCCGTTATTCCTGTTAGTTGTTTATTTCCACTCTGGTAGTCTGAATCTATGGACTTAGCTAATAATTATAACAACACTGATCATTTGTATACCCAATCAATCACATACACAAACAGCAGTTGACATTCACCCATTCGGCTTTTTTCCGCTCCGCTTGTATAGCCCCGCCCCTTTTTGTCGGCAGGAAAGTTTGTTTCTAGATGCATTTCCCTGGCAGAGACATCACGTACACTACGCTCGCATTCAAATATCAATTTATAATTCATTCAGAAATCAACTTGGAATGTGTTCAAAAACCAATAGGGATGCATTTCGAAACCATCTAAATAATCAATAAACCAACATGCACTAGATGCTAGGCACTATTTTTTTCCTCAAGTATATGAATTTGCCCCCCACCCCGCCCTGAAATTGCCGCCCAGTTCAGATACCCTGGTTTGCTGCTTACACAGCCAACAGAGACATTTCTGTAGCCAGAAGCAGGAGAAGGTACTACTCATACGCGACTCAACTGCAGATGCACATGAGCCCGCTCATAACTGCTCAAATGAATCTAATGTAAACAGTTGTGTGACATAACGCTCATCGGAGGTAATTTGTTGTTAAGGAGCATAGCATAGTCTTCCTAAAGCCTTTCACACATTTTGCTGTTGGCGGACACTTGTATGAGCTCTATGTGTATTTATGTGGTGCACATCCTTTGCAAATTAAGTTTTATTCTCTCGTTCATGTTTTGTTGCTGCAGTATTATTCTGCAGTAGCGGGATACAGAAATAGACATTGCTAGAGTATTGGTTCTTACCAGCCAAATTTATAAAAAATTAACTGAAAACTAAAACAATGAAAAATTCCCAGAATTCTAAAAAATTACCACGTTTTTCCCGGTTTTCGCCCAGATGAAAAAATTCCCAGGTCTTTCCTGGATCTCCCAGTTGTCTTGGGTCATATACACCCTATTATCCAATCTCTTATGGAATACTCTTGCATGGTGCGGGATCCGCATCAGATAGGATTGACAGGACAAGTCAAAAAAGTTCTGAGAAGGGCAGCTCATTTTTTGTTATTGCAAAATAGGGGAGAGTGTGCCACAGATATGATACTTGAATTGGGGTGGAAATCATTAAAACATTTGCATTTTTCATTGTGGTATGGTCTTCTCATGAAATTTCAATTATCAACTTTCTCCTCCAAATGCGAAAATATTTTATTGGCAGCCACCTATATACAGAGAAATAATAATCATAACAAAATAAGAGAAATCAGAGCACACAGGCAAAAATGTAAGTGTTTGTTTTTCCCGCACACCATTCGAGAGGAGAATGCTCGAGAAATAGCTTTCAGGTTGTGCAATGAACCCTCTGCTAGACACTTAATTGTGAATTGCAAAGAAATCGTACAAATGTGGATGTAAGTGCAACAGTTCTGTACACTTATCACAAGGAAAGGAAACCATAAGAAACAGTGTACAAATAGGATTGACAGAGGCATGACAGTAAAGGAGGAAGGATAAAGATAATTAAGTATGCAGATGATCAAGCAATATTGGCTAAAAGCAAGAAATACAATTTACGATGGAGAGGATCGTAAAAATGGGAGAAAAGGAGTGTGGAATGAGGACAAGTGCAGAACAGCCGGCGGCAAACAGAATTATGAGGGAATTAAGAGATAAATTTCATCCCATGTTTTGCTTGGAGTGTAGTATTCTATAGCAGCAAACTAAAAAATAAAAAGGAAAACATGTGGATGGTTTTGATATGTGGTCTTACACAAAAAATTCTAAAACTTGAATGGAGTGACAATGACAAATGAAGGACTTCTAATAATAAAGAGAGAAACAAAAACCAGTGAAAATTATCAGACTGAGGAAATCTAGACTGGGAAGAAATTGTCAGCAAGAGGATAAGTTTGTACAGGAGAGAGGAGCAGGAAGAAGATGAGTTGTAATGCTGCACAACATGAAAATGGAAAAAGATTAATGGAGATGCTTAGAACACACTTAAGTGGAGACAGTCCTGCTGATACATGTCAAAAGTCAGTATACATTAAAGAAGAAGACTTTTTGTAAAATAATGCATTACACACTTACCTATCTCTTACAACAACAGATATGCCATTAACTGGACTTTTACGGAACAGATCATGGACTTGATCCATTGAAAATCCTGCAACAATTGTACCATTTATCTGCAAAATCTGATCACCAAATCTAAGTCCAGCAAGTGCTGCAGGAGAGCCTTTCGTTACTAGGCACACAAAAACTCCTTTATCAATTGCCTTAACACGGACTCCCACTTTTCCTGCTGAATCCTTGCACAATGTAAGCTGTAGGATAGAAAAAGGAAATCTAGAATCTGCTGCACAAAATAAAATTAAAGCTAGACAAAATGAGATTAAGTATTGCACTTTACATTATGGAATCTGATTTAATCAAACAATGGAAAATCCAGGATGGAATGTAACAATATAATGAAAAGAATAGTAGCCACTCACCATATTGTGGAGATGCTGAGTTGCAGAAAGGCAGAACAAAAAGACTGACTGAACATTAGCTTTGGCTAAGTACGCCTTTGTCAAAAATAAACATGCACCACGCACACCCATGCATGCACGCACGCACGCGCACACACACACACACACACACACACACACACACACACACACAAGCTGCCAGAGACTGTGGTCGCGCGCGCGTGTGTGTGTGTGTGTGTGTGTGTGTGTGTGTGTGTGAGAGAGAGAGGAGAGAGAGAGAGAGAGAGGGGGGGGGGGCAGTCTATTTTTGACAAAGTCCTTGTCGGCCGAAAGCTAAAATTCTGACAGTATTTTTGTTGTGCCTTTCTGCGACTCAGTATTTCCACTATCTGGTGAGTAAGAATCTTACAGGTCTCATATTAAAAGGATGCAATTAATAGTGACTGGTAACACTCATGGTATGTTTTAATACAGTGTACAATGCACAGAACTACATTCATCTTAAACTTGAAAGTCTGAAAAACAAAGCTTTATGTCTGGTTTAAGAAAATGAAGTTTTATATTCTTGAAATATAGTCAATGCCACTTATAGCTGCATGTAATGACATAAAAAAATTATTAAAATACAATTAAAAATTACAAGAACATAGACTACCTGGCACTAATCACCTTCAGAAAGCACCATTTCTAATACGTACTATCAACAGAAACCAAGTATGAAATACCCATCCCAGTTTTTGGAATCTATTACGTTCATTCTTCAGGGGATAAAGAAGTTTTGGTTGGGTGTTGAGGGTGTTATAGCAGAATTCACTCAGATTCTAGGTTTCGGGGAACAACAAGGAGAGGCTAAGATGATGAGTAAGATGCCAGAGTGAGGTAGTAGGGGACATTAATAAGCACTGTGCTAGCTTTAGTTCCAAGATGAGAGAAGCGACAGAATGATTGCAAAAATAAATAAATAATTGAATAAATAACGAAATTCTGCCAGGGGGATTGTTTAACGAAGGTTTAGTCAAGGAGAGTATCAAGACAGGAGGATATGTTAGAGAGCAAGATTCTGTCTCTGGTGTTTAGGGAAACTAACCAGTGCTTGGTGGCAGAATCCAAATTGGCCTATGAAGTACAGCAGACACTCCAGTTTCTTGATGCAAGATGTAAAGCATACTCAGCAAACGTATTCTAGGTGTCCACGAGGTGGACAGTTCTGTTTGATTGTTCATGTGTTCAGTTTCCCATTTAAACTCAAAATTAGTCAGACAATATCAAACATTTACACATATATTTGAGGACAATATGTTGGTCTGAGGTAATGTTCAACAACTGTGTGTTCTGGGGCTTAAAATAAATGCAATAACAGAATAATTACCACTTCCTCTGATTCAGTGACACCAACATATTACAGTCACAATAAAAGTTCGCTTTTCTTCACATGCTATCCTTTACTAGCAGCTCAAATAATTACAATCCAAAATTTAAATGACAATCCAATATGGGACAAGAATCTTCAAAAAGCTGTTAATGATTTAAGGCAACTGAAGAAGAAAACAATCATTTATACATTGTGTGCCTCATGTTGTACACAAGCATACATATTACAATCAGAAAAGATAAAAATTGTTGTTACATACCTCCCTAACTCCATGGGTGACCTGTGCTCTTTTTAAACCCAACGACTGACCTGATAGTGGCGCAATCATACCAGAAAGAGGACCTCCTGTTGCAGATGGAACAGCTATTTCTCTCTTTAAAAAAAAAAAAAAAAGGGTAAATAAGCATATAATATTCCGAGTGGTCACATATTGTGTGTTACAGTCAACACAACAAGATAAATTTTAATTACCGGTGGAGGTACAGCAACAGCATATTCAGGCATATTTTGTGCAATTACTTCTTGAGACAATTCCAATCCCATGAATTCATTTAGTGTTGGATACAGTGTGGTGCCGAAAGAAGCAGGTGCAGATGGGGACACACTGTATGGCAAGGGCATAGTGGTAGCTGGTGGCGGTGGAGCGTATTCTGTTGCGGCTTGATACTGGGCCTGAAACAAACCGTTTGAAGCAAAAATACATTTAACACTTCTGTCTGCACAAGTATGTACTAGCTAAACTGCTAATTTTAACATATTTTCACTGTCACTCACCCTTGCCATCTGATCGACTTTCATATCCTCAAGTGATGGATACAAAGACATTTTGGGCAACCTGGAAAAGTGAGAGTCATGTTGATTACTCTTATATCATAGAACTAGTTCCACAAAATGCAAAGAAATCCATCAGACATCATGGGCATCACATACTACAGTGGTCTAATGAACCCTTATACTGACATAAAAAAGACAAAGCTCTCCTCACTCTGAAGGTTGGTTTGAATGCCACTGTGCTTTACAAGGCAAAGGCCTACTGTAGGCAGTATGCCTTTGCCTTCCTTGAAATTCTGAACTGATTTCTCAATGCAGTTGTAAGGGAACCTACAGTTAAACATGCAATCCATAATACAATGCATTGTAGCATTCCTCACACTAACAAATCATTGTTTGTTTGTTTTGTTTCAGGGCACAAAAACAACTGGGGTCATACGCACCCACATCAAAGCTATAGAACACAAAAACAGAGAGGAGTTAAAAAAAATTACTAAACATCAATCCCAACTGACATAAGAGAAGACAGCTAAAAACAGGGATATGGAGAAAGGGTTACTAAAGGCACCATACAGAAACATAGGTCCAAAACCAAAAATTAAATCGCCTTCACCTTTGCCATATTGCTCTGACGGTTAAAGTAAAATGTGGTCAACAGCCTGCGCTTCATTTGCTAAAACAGCCGGTAACTCAGCCAGCAAACTCAAGCGGGAGAGGCAAAGATGATGGATAAGATGCCAATAAATGGTTAAAAAAATGGACATTCCATCAGGAAGTGGCGGCCAGTTAAAACTTGGGCACAATGTGCACAAAGTGGTGGGGGAGCGCCACTTATCAAATGTAGATGGCTAAAAAGGCAGAGCCCAATATGGCTAAAAAGGCAGTGCCCAATACGCAACCGAGTTAAAATGACTTCTTCCCGGCAGGAGGGTCGAGAGGAAGTTGTCCTAGATGCTGGGAGAGGCTTACTAATCCTGAACTCTTTCCCTTGAAGGGAGGACCAATGGTGATGCCAAAGGGATACCACCTCCTGACAGACAGCAACACAGAGATCATTGGAGGGAATATAGAAATTAGTGGGCTGAGGTATGAGGGCTGCAGCCTTGTTTCCTGGCACAGTGGCTCCACCAAGTGTGACAGTTTTCCTGGACCCATTGTACTAAGCGATGGACAGTGTAAAGCGCACATAGAATTTGCAGGGTGCTAAGAGAGTCTGAGCAGAGGACACAATTGAAAAGTTTGTGTTGCCAAACGTACTCCGTGGCCTGATACAGGGCAAAGAGCTCGGCTGTAAATACTGAGCAGTGAGACGGAAGCCAATATCTAAAGACATGGGTGCCAATGACGAAGGCACACCAGACACCACGGTCAGTCCAAGAGCCATCAATGTACAAAAAGGTACTTCCGCAAAATTCCATGTGAAGGTCGTGAAACTGAAGGCAGCTAGAGTAGTGTCCTTAGGAAGTGAATGAAGGCCAAGGGTAAGACGGGCCACTTCACGAAGCCAAGACGGTGAAGTTGCAGGTAGTGTGAAGTCAAGCTGCCGTAGCAAGGGCTGAAAGTGGACTCCAGGAGGTAACAGAGAAGGGGGCGTGCCCCATACTAGCGATCAAAGTAATCATTGAAGCAGGAGGCATAGGATGGTTGGCAACACATGTCACAAAAACGGCATGCATACCTGCTGAGGAGAAAGTCATGGAGGAGGGTAGTGGTAGTTCAGCAGTTGCAGCATACAGACTCTCAACTGGGCTAGTGTAAAAGGCGCCAGTGGCCAAACAGATGCCACGATGGTGGATAGTATTGTGACGACTTAAAGAGACATGGACGTGCAGACGCATAAAGAGAGCACCCATAGTCGAGTTTTGAACGGACAATAGACCAACACAAATGGAGGAGGGTGGTTCGATCGGCACCCCAGGAAGTACCACTGAGGACACAGGACATTGAGGGACCGCATACAGTGGGCTGCCAGTTAAGACACATGGGAGGACCAAGGGAGTTTCCTATTGAGCATGAGCCTCAGGAATTTCATAGCTTCAACAAATGGAAGGGTAACAGGCCAAGATGTAAAGATGCTGGGAGGAACCATTTGCGCCACCAGAAATTCATAGAGACGGATTTGGCAGTGGAAAAACGAATGCCACTGTTGATGCTCCAGGAGTAAAGACGATCAAGACATCGCTGAAGATGCCGCTCAGGGAGACATGTCCATGGAGAATAGCAATAAATGGCAAAATCGTCAACAAAAAGGGAGCCGGAGATGCCTGGCAGGAGACAGTCCATTATAGGGTTAATGGCGATAGCAAAGAGGATGACGCTCAGGACGGAACCCTGAGGCACACAGTTATCCTGGATAAAGGTGTCCGACAAGGCAGGACCCACACACATCTTGAAAGCTCATGTCTTTTAAAATTTCCTGAAGGAAAAAGGGCAGGTGGCCATGGAAGCCCCACGTAAGGTGTCATAGGCCTTTTCCAAATTGAAAAACACAGCCACAGTTTGGGGTTTCCATAGAAAACCATTCATGGCACGGGTGGACAAAGTAACGAGATGGTCAACTGCAGAACACTGCACTCTAAATACATACTATGTAGTCGTCGTTAGTAAATTGTAAGACTCGAGCCACCATACCAGCTGGGTATGACTCATAGGTTCCATCACCTCACAAATGCAACTGGTGAGAGAGATGGGGTGGTAGCTAGAAGGAAGGTTTTTGTACTTACCGGGCTTAGGTATGGGCATGACAGTGGCTTCACGCCAACATCCGGGAAATGTGCCCTCTGCCCAGATGCGGTTGTATGTATTAAGCAGAAAGTGCTTACCCACAAGAGAGAGGTGCTGCAACATCTGAATGTGGATGGCGTCTGGCCCTGGGGCGGAGGATTAGGGTGAACTGAGAGAATGATCTAGCTTCCTCATAGTAAAGGTGTCATTGTAGCACTCACGATTCTGAGAAAAGGGTATCACCCAAGCCTCCTCCACTCACTTCTGATGAAGGAAGGCAGGGTGATAGTGGGAAGAGCTCGAACTTTCCGCAAATCGGTGGCCCAAAGTATTGGAGATAGCAATAGCGTCCACGATAATATCACCCGCTACTTTCAGGCCGGAAATTGGCGAATGGATCTTGGTCCCAGACAGCTGTCAGAAGTTGGTCCACACAACAGAGGAAGGGGAGGAACTGTTAAAAGGACTAGTGAATGAAATCCAGCAAGCTTTTATACTTTCCCAAAGAACGCGACGACACTTCGCATGCATATGTTTACAATGAATGTAATTTGCCGTCATAGGATGATGGTTAAAAGTTCAGAGTTCATGGCTCCGTGCGTGAACGGCATGCCTCAGTCTACCAAGGAACTGGGACAAAGTGTGGTAAAGACAAAGTGCAAGGAATGGAATGTTCTGCAGCATAAGGATAACATTCGTGAGGTATTCCACATGGTCATCATAACTGGGGAAATCCTGTTCTTTGAAGGTCATCAAGAGGGAGTAAAGCAGCCAGTCAGCCTTAGTAAGCTGCCATTTGGGTGTGCATGCAGGTGGGGGTAGGAGTCAGCGAATGGATAGCACATGGGAAATGGTTGCTCGAGTATGTGTCAGAAAGAACAGACCACTCTAGACAATGGGCAAGCTTGGCAGTGCAGAAGGATAGATCCAAATGGGAATAGGTGTGTGAAGAGTCAGAAAGGAATGTGGGTGCTCCAGTGTTAAGGCAGAAGGGGTTGAGTTAATTAAGAAAGTCAGCCAAGAGGGCACCTCTCTGATAGGTTCTGGGAAAACCCCAAAGGGGATGATGCGCATTAAAGTCACCGAGTAGCAGAAATGGGGGAAGTAGCTGCCCAATAAGCTGAAGGAAGTCTGCCCTGGTGACATCAAATGACGGGAGGACATAAATGGTACAGAGGGAAGAAGTCAGGTGAGGAAGAAAATGGGGAACTGCAACAGCTTGAAGATGGGTAGTCTGGGAGATGGGTTGACTATGATCATCATCCCGTATCAGCAGCCTGATGACCCCATGAGATGGAATGCTGACCTCAAGGGGAAGGTCAAAATGAACCAGGAAGAAATTTGAAAGCTCAAAGCAGTCGTGAGGTGGCAATTTTGTTTGCTCAAGGCAGAGTACAAGAGAACACTGCGATGCTACAAGCAACCATAAATCCTCTTTGTGGGATCAAAGGCCATGAACGGTCCATTGGAAGAGAGTCGCGATCAGGAAGAGATGAAGGGGTGTCACCTCAGCAGCTGCTAAAGCGCACAGAAGCAGGAGGATCCTGCTCCATGGGGTCCACAGAAGCATCGGCTTGCTTGTGCTGTCGGTCTGTGGAGTCCAATGCAGAAAAAAGGTTGGAGATGCGCACCATCAACACGGAGGCTGGCCAGGCTAAGGTATTACGTGGCAACACCGTCTTTAAGCCTTTCCTGTTAGAGGAAGACTTCAGGTGGTTTTTGGCTGAAGGGACATATGAAGTCTTCAAGGGAGCACTCTTTCAGTCCTTTCCGGCCTACCATTTATGTAGCTGGTTGCTTTGCCCCTTCAGGCAAGAGTCTGATGGCTTGTTGCACAGGTGGATGGGGGGTTGGCGATGCTACCTTGACAATGGGCAATTTCACAACCTCAGAGCTGAATTCGAGGATGCACATCTGCATGGCCATGTCCTTCATGGAATGTGGGGTAACAAGAACAGAACTATAGGTGCCAGAGGGGAGAACGCAGGGTTTGCAACCAGCCAATAACTTGCGAGCGACTGGGTAAGGCACTTTTTCCTTTACCCAGATCTCCTTGACAGCCCACTCATCAAGATACACGGGAGAATCCTGAGAGGAGGCGGCGTGGCCGCCATTGCAGTTGGTACCGCAGGGAGAAGGAGGCGAAAAATTGCCATCGTCTGCATCCCTACCAGAGGTGACACATTTGGCTGGGTGTCAACAAGAGATTCTATTGTGGTTGAAACGATGACACTGGTAGCAGCGCATACGGTTCAGAATGTATGTCAGACTGTGATAATTTCATAGCCTGCTTTCATCTTGGACGGAAGCACCACTGTATCAAAGGTAAGAAAAAGAGTGCGGGTGGGCACTAAGGAGGGATCTACCTTTCTCATCCTCCGATGGATGGCAATGACATCCTGATCAGAGAGGTAAGACTGGATTTCGGCCCCAGTCAGTCCGTTGAGCAGCCTAATGTAAATAACACCATGGGAAGAATTCAGAATTCTATGGCCCTAGATACGAACAGGATAGCCATGGAGAAGCAAGGTGGCAAGCAGCTGTTGTGCTTGAGAATCAGAAGTAGTTTCCAAAAGCAAAGAGCCATTCCACACATGAGAGCAGAATTTCACAGGGCCGGCAACTGCATCAACACCTTTCTGAATAATAAATGGATTTACTGTGGCGAAGGACTGACTGTCTTCAGTATGTGACACCAGAAGTAAACATGGTGCAGCTGGAAGTGTCTTTGAATTGTTAGCCTCATTCTGCTTACGTTTTGTAGACGCTGATTGTGAAGATGATTGACTCATTGCAAGAAAATCCCCATAATTGCCAGTCTCTCTGATGGCGCGCTCTGTCCAACTGGGAGGCTCTCTTCACAAGGGGCACACCCATGTTAGGTGATCGTTCACACCTCAGGTCACACCTCCTGAACACTTGACAGAGGGACCGATTGGCAATTTGGGAAGGTTGTAGCTGAGGCAATCACCCCTCCTTGGGCCTGGCCTGTACCAGGAGATACGTGCGAACACTACCTGTTGACCCGGGGCTGGGAATTACGCGTTACCCAGTCATCTGTTACGTGTCAGATGTGTGGGCTGGCCTTCAAGAGTGCACAGGAAGGAAGAAGAAAATGAGGAATCTCAAATGACAAAGCGGAGGAAAGAGAGGGGAAGGGAAACAAAGAAAGGAAAAGGGAAAAAAAAACAGTGGTGAGACTGTTCTTATGTCAGCGACAGACAATGTGGAACACTCCCAAAAACACCCCACACATGTTCCCCAAAGGAGGGGAAAAAGAATAGCAAGAGGACAGACATGCAGCATGGAAGGGAAAAGATGCTACACAAGCTGGGGCCCTGTTGTAGCCAAGCACAAACCCCCCAAAGAGTAGCAAGCCCACTGGGGGTCTGAACAAATCATTGCCAGGAGTGAAAGAAAGTACGGTATGTGAATCCTAACTAAGGATAAAAGCAAATTCGGATCAGAGTTACATTTTGAGTGAGACTCCAGACTGTGGGAGCTGCTGTGCAGGAAAAATCCGGGTAAGTGCGATTGGCTCACAATAACTATTTTGGCAGAAAGCAAGATGTCCAATGCATGCCTACACGCAAGGCTTTTGATTGGTCATGGCTTGAAATCTGTAATGCTGTGGGACATATTATCTGCCTTCTTTCCCATGCCATATCATTATCGTTTAACCATGACAAAATCTCCAAGAGTATGAAATTGTGTATAAAAATTATTATTAATCAGAATGTGCAATGTCTGTTGCAGTTACCCAGTGAGATTCTGATGCTGGTAGAACCAGCTAAGTGTCATAGAGGATGTCAGAGAAAATTTGTTGCAGGGACATTGGAGGAGACACTTGTGGCAGAGATATCGAAGAATAGACTTGCTTCAGGCACGCCGTCGACAATGCCCTTCACTTTAAGCAGTCTTAGAAGATATCTGCAGAGATAGGTGTCTCCAACTTAGAGCAAAGTACGGAGGCCAAGCTGGACTAAGAAATTCCAGCTGCGACTGCAGCTGTCAATGCGGCCACCAAGGCAAGTGGGAAGCAAAGCTACTTAATTTTCATCAGAGTTTCAATGCCCAAATTTTACATTCACCGCCAGCTAGTTACACCCATCAAGCACTTTAGCAAAAGAATTGGTGTTCATTCTTGCTTTTCCAGGGATACTTCTGCAAATCACTAGCCTTTTCGCAGTCACTGGCTGTATATGTAATATAGTTTCATTGAGTCCACCCACCTGTGCCAAAGCAATAATTCGTATTTGCTATCCATTGTCGACTTTTAAATGTTTATATGCTTGATATTAGTGGGCAAATAATTTTGTTTGATGTCTTACTGGCAATGAACCAAAGTGTTGTTATGACTGCTAGTTTCCTTTTGTTAGTTTGAAGAATCCCTTCCTTGGGTCACCCTTAGTAAGTTTCCTTTAATAAGATGTTATCCATTGGTGTACTGTACACACACACACACACACACACACACACACACACACACACACACACACACACACACAGACACAGAGAGAGAGAGAGAGAGAGAGAGAGAGAGAGAGAGAGAGAGAGAGAGAGAGCATGTATGGTCTACTCGGCTGAAGTCTAGACCCAAGCCAGCAGCAGTCATAGTGGTGTTTCTCTGCTGCTCATAGGTCACAATGCATCAGTTTTGTGTAGCCACTAGTACGATATATTGATGTAGCCAATGAGAAGTGAGGAAAGAAGCAATGGATATCTAGCCTGAAAGAGACACCATTCTCTTTTTCACCGTTGTCACAAATATTTGACCTTTTCTGAATATGTCATCAATTACGAATGTGTGACTACCTTGGGACTTAAAAGCAGAGCATGTGAAATGATCAAAAATTATATTCATAATCTGCATTGTTACAAATATTTGATTTTTTTGAGTGCATCATGAATTACTAGGTTGTGGTTAGGTTGGAGTATGACAACTTGGTCGTGATTACCTGGTTGTGGTGATATACTGATCTGTAGCTTAACCCATGGCTTGGGTAAGGTTGCATTACAACAGTTTTAGTCACATGTGCTTCTTTCGAATAGCTCACAATGAGGTCGTGGGTAGGATGGGACCCTACAGCACAGCTTAAATTACATTAATAATCTTGGTTGTCAAAATACTCTTATTTGCTTATGTTTTCTGAATGTGTTAAGATTTCTGAGGTTGTGATATATTGACATGGGGACATGACAGTGTTCCTTCTAAACATTGTCTGTCCGCTGCTTTCACAATGGCTGCATAGGCTCCTTCCCTTCATACCTCATGGCTAGTGCTGGCAATAATGCTGCATGAAACATGTTAGTATGCCACTGGCCACGATCTAGACTTTTACCTGTCTACTCTATTCCATGGAGTTAAAGCCTCAACATTAAAAAGAGTTTGTCAAATTTCTGAGGGCTGATTTCA
This sequence comes from Schistocerca cancellata, assembly GCF_023864275.1. NCBI lineage: Eukaryota > Metazoa > Arthropoda > Insecta > Orthoptera > Acrididae > Schistocerca > Schistocerca cancellata. Next base: position 493,158,755 of record NC_064626.1, on the reverse strand, counting down.
TAGATAATTTCTTAGACTTTCATGAACAAAACATGCTAGCCAATTAGAAGCATTGTTGCAGGTATACCGCACAAGCTAGCTGCTTAATATTAAATAAAAAAATGCACACTAATCGTGGACTGAAAAATTCTAACTTCTATGCTCTATTTTGAAACATAAAATAGGAAAATCATCATAACAATATCTAAGACTGGGCTATCACCTAAAACAACAAATAATTCTACTATGCTGGAAAGTGATGAGTACTGAACACACAAACGAAACAACAAGAAATATTATTACTTCACAATAAAGGAAACAGAATATGTACAGATCTGTGCACTATAATAACAAAGTTCCCAGGATTAACATAAACATCACTAATGTAAATAAATAGGCCTAGTGAATTTCTTGGGTTAGCCATGTACCTTATGGTGGTTTGCAGAGTATAAATGTAGATGCATATGTTGGCATCAGTATCACTGAAGGTGTGCTGTTTCTGGGGAGTACTGTACATCTTAGTCAAGTATACAGCGAACATCTAATATTAATTAGCATCTACTAAACGAAGTGTGACTACTTGACTGTATTAATGACATTATTGTCGTCGTCGTCATCATAATCACCACCACCACCACCACCACCACCACCACCACCACCAATCACCATCTCATAATTTGTATATTGACAAAAACTTGTGGAAACAGAAAAATGAAAAATGTTACAAGCACTTAAATGACAGACTTATCATTGCCTCAACGCTGCTGTCACACAGTTTAATTTCAACAGCTCCCCTAATTACAAGGTCACAGCAGTTTGAAGTGAGAGTCACAATCCTTGTCTGTTCAAACACAATCTTGTGTTTGAAGCCAAAGCAGAGTCTCATGAATAAACATATCCCTAAAATTGGACACAAAACAACTGACTGATATGCGATTTATTCATTTCATTTGGTACAATTTTCAAATCATTTGATTTGTTATATAAGGGACATGTCGCGATTTACAGCAGAAATTTTTGAGAGAAATACAAAAATGTTATACTATTTTATACACATTACTGTGATACGGCTGTACAATACCTACTATTGATAAATAAAAATAAACTTTCGTTGTTCATAGATCGTGTGTTGTGTATTGATGGTGGCAATTCTGACTTTGGTTATAGCCACTTCAGTGATAGTATGTGGTAGCCAGTGATTTCTTTCAGAATAAGATGCAAATTGATTACACTTGTTTTTAACACAAATGAGGAAAAAACCTAGTTGTTTTGACAGACTGACTTGTAGCAAAGCCCAAGGCCTAGGTTAGGTTGGTATGTGACAGTCTCGCTGTAAGTTAGGGAAGCCAGCGAATGTGAATGGAAGAAAGCTGGATGTACTGACAGACTGACCTGAAGTGTAGCTCGAGATCTAGGGTAGGTTAGAATGTGACAATTTGCTAGTAAGCTGGCAAAAATCATAGAATCTCAACATGAAAATAAGGCTGCTGTAATAGACTGATGTGTAGCATAGCCCGAGATATATGTTCACCATTGCAGTAACCTACTCGTATGTCTTATTTCAGATTTTACCGAAAATTCCAATGAAGTGGTTAAATTCTAACCTAATAGAACAAAGTATCAGTAAACTTCATTTACTATCCACAGAAAATTATGAATGAGCATTCTAACTGGCTGCCAACAACTGACTTACGATTCAAACTATGGAAAATCCTTGACAGAATAATAGCAATATTATGAAAATGAGAGACTGCTACTCACCATATACACTCCTGGAAATGGAAAAAAGAACACATTGACACCGGTGTGTCAGACCCACCATACTTGCTCCGGACACTGCGAGAGGGCTGTACAAGCAATGATCACACGCACGGCACAGTGGACACAGCAGGAACCGCGGTGTTGGCCGTCGAATGGCGCTAGCTGCGCAGCATTTGTGCACCGCCGCCGTCAGTGTCAGCAAGTTTGCCGTGGCATACGGAGCTCCATCGCAGTCTTTAACACTGGTAGCATGCCGCGACAGCGTGGACGTGAACCGTATGTGCAGTTGATGGACTTTGAGCGAGGGCGTATAGTGGGCATGCGGGAGGCCGGGTGGACGTACCGCCGAATTGCTCAACACGTGGGGCGTGAGGTCTCCACAGTACATCGATGTTGTCGCCAGTGGTCGACGGAAGGTGCACGTGCCCGTCGACCTGGGACCGGACCGCAGCGACGCACGGATGCACGCCAAGACCGTAGGATCCTACGCAGTGCCGTAGGGGACCGCACCGCCACTTCCCAGCAAATTAGGGACACTGTTGCTCCTGGGGTATCGGCGAGGACCATTCGCAACCGTCTCCATGAAGCTGGGCTACGGTCCCGCACACCGTTAGGCCGTCTTCCGCTCACGCCCCAACATCGTGCAGCCCGCCTCCAGTGGTGTCGTGACAGGCGTGAATGGAGGGACGAATGGAGACGTGTCGTCTTCAGCGATGAGAGTCGCTTCTGCCTTGGTGCCAATGATGGTCTTATGCGTGTTTGGCGCCGTGCAGGTGAGCGCCACAATCAGGACTGCATACGACCGAGGCACACAGGGCCAACACCCGGCATCATGGTGTGGGGAGCGATCTCCTACACTGGCCGTACACCACTGGTGATCGTCGAGGGGACACTGAATAGTGCACGGTACATCCAAACCGTCATCGAACCCATCGTTCCACCATTCCTAGACCGGCAAGGGAACTTGCTGTTCCAACAGGACAATGCACGTCCGCATGTATCCCGTGCCACCCAACGTGCTCTAGAAGGTGTAAATCAACTACCCTGGCCAGCAAGATCTCCGGATCTGTCCCCCATTGAGCATGTTTGGGACTGGATGAAGCGTCGTCTCACGCGGTCTGCACGTCCAGCACGAACGCTGGTCCAACTGAGGCGCCAGGTGGAAATGGCATGGCAAGCCGTTCCACAGGACTACATCCAGCATCTCTACGATCATCTCCGTGGGAGAATAGCAGCCTGCATTGCTGCGAAAGGTGGATATACACTGTACTAGTGCCGACATTGTGCATGCTCTGTTGCCTGTGTCTATGTGCCTGTGGTTCTGTCAGTGTGATCATGTGATGTATCTGACCCCAGGAATGTGTCAATAAAGTTTCCCCTTCCTGGGACAATGAATTCACGGTGTTCTTATTTCAATTTCCAGGAGTGTAGCAGAAATGCTGAGTCGCAGACAGGCACAACAAAAAGTTTAGCATTCTTTTTACAGTGTCTGTCTGTGACTCAACATCTCCACTAAATGATGAGTAGCAAAAATCTCCCTTTTCGTAACACTGACTTGTGATTCAGCAAATTCTGCTACCACTGTTTATTACACAAGTTATTTCCAATACCGGCATGCAATGCAACAAGGGCACTTCTGCAAGTAATCTCTTCGGTGAACCAAGACTTTTTTCACAGCAAGATACCTGTTGGCAATGCACATTTACAACTATTTTGTTTGCAATTCTAGAAGCCTCACAACATTTGTGAATTCCTATAGAAGATTATAGCAAAAATCCAATTTAAAGTAACAGGTTGAATAAATTATTTTTCTGGTGTCCATGTTTGTAGCATCTGATAAAATTCACTTTACAAATGCTATGCTATTTAATTTACTTTCTAAGCAGTCTAAATGTACCTTCCAATTTAAATTTTTGTCAAGATTTAGACTTAAGATCTTGACATTTCCTGAGCTTTGAAATTTACTTTTACGACTCTGTATTCTGATTATTTAATTTCAAATTGCATTAATGGCAAAAAAGTGTGAATGCATAAGAGGAGTAATATGCAAGATAGGTATTTTTAATGCTGCAATGAAAATGCCATCAATGAATCTGAACTTAGTGAGGTGTTTGGGATTCTGGGAGGCTACATGGGTTCCTCTAGACGGCCCAGAAAAAGGTTGGAAAGGATGATGCCATGCAGGTGCCCCCAGCTGTGCTGCACATTTGGTTGTAGGTGATGTCTTGAAAGGAGAAGTAATTGTGGGCGAGGATATAGTTAGTCATGGTGATCAGGAAGGTTGTTACAGGTATGGTGTGAGCGAAGAGTTGGGAAATATAGTGTCCAATGGTGGAAAGGCCATTGGTATTGGGGATGCTTGTGTAGAATGAGGTGGCTTTGACAGAAACAAGCAGCATGGTGGCTGGTAAAAGAGTTGTGACCTGTTGAGTGTTGGTGGAGGATATTTGATTTGTGTGAGACAGTGTTTTGTTTGTGTCAAGCATAATGAAAATTAAACTTTTGGAATCTATGAAAAAACTAAACCTGACTCAACTCTTCTGGCGTTGCGAAGCAAGGTGGCTCTGTGGTTTTTTTGAGAAAGAGGGTACAAATTCTCTTCCAGATTTAGGTTTCCCATTGTGTCATTTGTCAAGACTCTGGTAGGTTCCTTTCAGTGAAATATGGCAATTTCCTTTCCTACTGTGTCCAATTCGAACTTGTGCTCTGTCTCTGATGATCCTCATTGATGGGATGTTAAAAACAATTATTTCTACTGATTAATACTGTTATTTCTCTCTTTCTTCCTTCCATTTCTTGTAGAATGTAAATCCAGTGACTTAATGTACTGCACCATTTCACTTAATTTTAAGTGGGACTGTACAAAATAAAACTCACAGAAAGGAAAGGAACACCCACATACTGCAGCATTTTTGCGATGAGTTAACATTAGTTATTCCTGTGTTAAAACTGTCCATATAGTGAAGGTAGGGGTCAACAGAATGGTATAGAGTGAAGTACATGTTGTTGTTGTTGTTGTTGTTGTTGTCTTCAGTCCTGAGACTGGTTTGATGCAGCTCTCCATGCGACTCTATCCTGTGCAACCTTCTTCATCTTCCAGTACCTACTGCAACCTACATCCTTCTAAATCTGCTTGGTGTATTCATCTCTTGGTCTCCCTCTACGATTTTTACCCTCCACGCTGCCCTCCAATACTAAATTGGTGATCCCTTGATGCCTCAGAACATGTCCTACCAACCGATCCCTTCTTCTAGTCAAGTTGTGCCACAAACTTCTCTTCTCCCCAATCCTATTCAACACCTCCTCATTAGTTATGTGGCCTACCCATCTAATCTTCAGCATTCTTCTGTAGCACCACATTTCGAAAGCTTCTATTCTCTTCTTGTCTAAACTAATTATCGTTCATGTTTCACTTCCATACATGGCTACACTCCATACAAGTACTTTCAGAAATGACTTCCTGACACTTAAATCTATACTCGATGTTAACAAATTTCTCTTCTTCAGAAACACTTTCCTTCCCATTGCCAGTCTACATTTTATATCCTCTCTCCTTCGACCATCATCAGTTATTTTGCTCCCCAAATAGCAAAACTCCTTTACTACTTTAAGTGTCTCATTTCCTAATCTAATACCCTCAGCATCATCAGACTTAATTCGACTACATTCCATTATCCTAGTTTTGCTTTTGTTGATGTTCATCTTATATCCTCTCGTCTACAAAACAGGTCAGACATATTATGTGATGTTCATCTACCTGACTTTGATGAAATTTAGATGGTTAGAACACAATTAGTTGGAGCAAATTTATTTTAACGCCAACACATATAAAACATGAAGCCTCCTTTCTAACATTAAACATGTATGTTACTCTTTGATGAGATGACTTTTCTGCTGTGATGATTCACTGTTCATTCTACTATGCTCAAGATTGCATTGTGCTCAGAGATTGAATGAACATGTAAGTAGCTGTGTAACTCCAATGCTACAGATATTAATCATAAAATGGAATCTAATTTCCAAAATGGCAAAGTTCCAATCCAGACTTGCTAAGTTTGCTCAGGGAGTATTTTAAAAATAATTGTGAGAATTGAAATATGTGATGTGGACAGCACAATCACCCAACTTTAACATTATTCAGCAGCTCATATCCTTTTCTGACCAAATGATCCAGTGCAAATTTCCTCCCTCAGAGCTATTCATGAAAAAAATGCTGCATTGCCTACTCTATTAGCTTGTAAGGAATTAACAAGTGACAAACCCCTACTCTTCAATGAAATGGAGCTCTAAGATGGCTTAAATGATACAGTGCCTTAATCTCATTCATTTATATGTTCCTTTCACAGAGCAAATTAATGTTTGTCAGATTGTGTACACATGGAAGGGCAGTGTTTCTACCTGGTATACGTGCCTAAATATTTTCTATTTGTATTCGGTTACACTTACATCAGATTATTAGGAACAGTAAGAAATTTCATAAAATGCGACCAGTACTTTACGTATGATGGTTACCTATTTATAACTACTTAGCAACATTGTCCATCTCAACATGACACACACATTGTTTATAGTCGTAATGAGATCTCATAGGACAGCTAGACATTAACATGGAGGGCCTACAGGAAGAGTGTGTGCAATATATGAACAATTTGGCACAATATATATTTCATTTCATACATAAGTTACATCTACTTTCTTAAAATTCAATTGTCAGCCCAAATAGGGCATCAAAATTAAGGAACAACCAAAACACAAAACTGACAACACCAACAGCTCATTTTGATTGCTTGAAGCTGAAAAACGGAAGAGATTTCAATGAACTGGCAATTTTTCCATCACCATCCATAGCAAAAGAATTTACAACTAATCAAATATGACAAACTTAACATTGCTAATTGTTTTGTATTTAGTGTATTGACGATGCAAATGTGGACAGTGACATATTTAGCTGCATTCTTAGTTAGGGTACTCTGAAATAAGTCTTGGGGATAGGAGAATGCTCGATCAATGACACCTACCAGACAGCAAGTGGTTCTGCTTCCATGCATAGTGTTTTGTTTTATTTCATGTTCTGACGATCCATATTATGAACATACCACAGAATGTGGAACATGTAAGTTTTACGAGTTTGTTGTGGTTATATTGTATGGTATTATGCAAATAGTAAAACTATTTTATACTAGGATAACTACAAGCTAGGTTCTATTACACAAAAATATAAGTATTTAAATGTGTTTACACTTAAGAAAGTAACATGTACACAAATAAGGATCTGGGAATGTATCCATGTGTTTATACTACAGACATTGTGGCTCACGGAACTGTACACTAGTGTAAAATGACCCTAAAGAGCTCATCATCCACTAAACAATTTGAAGTGAAAGGGCATTAATACTCTTACAGCCACTGAAACTGACCTCATCCTGTGCCATACCCACATCTGTATTCCCATAGTGTATAATTCTTTCTCCTAATATTGTGATTATGATGTGCACTATCTGATTTAAAATGAGCCTTTTTCTTGTGAAAAACATCATGAAGAATATAAATTGTGCAGTGAATGCAAGACTCTCATGTTCCTTCATAAGACTTCTGCATAAGACTTCTGCATAAGACTTCTGCATAAGACTTCTGCATAAGCATAAGACTTCTGCATAAGCATAAGACTTCTGCATAAGCATAAGACTTCTGCATAAGACTTCTGCATAAGCACAAGACTTCTGCATAAGACTTCTGCATAAGCACAAGACTTCTGCATAAGACTTCTGCATAAGCACAAGACTTCTGCATAAGCACAAGACTTCTGCATAAGACTTCTGCATAAGCATAAGACTTCTGCATAAGACTTCTGCATAAGACTTCTGCATAAGCATAAGACTTCTGCATAAGACTTCTGCATAAGCATAAGACTTCTGCATAAGCATAAGACTTCTGCATAAGCATAAGACTTCTGCATAAGACTTCTGCATAAGCATAAGACTTCTGCATAAGACTTCTGCATAAGACTTCTGCATAAGACTTCTGCATAAGACTTCTGCATAAGACTTCTGCATAAGACTTCTGCATAAGACTTCTGCATAAGACTTCTGCATAAGACTTCTGCATAAGACTTCTGCATAAGACTTCTGCATAAGACTTTGGAGTGGACTCTGCTCATAATTCTTATGCCTCTTTTCTGTGCATAAAGCACTTCTTTAACCAGTAGCTAATTTCTTCAAAACATGATTTCATACGTCATAATCGTATGAAAATAACCACAACAAGCTAATTTGATATTTTCCAGGATGTGGTTTGACTGTTTTAGATTGCTACCCACATTTCGGCACAGGAGTTTTGAAATATCAATCCTAGCTGCCTGCTCCTAGTTTTTCCTGTTTCCTTCATCTTTAGAGTCCTGTGTGAATGCGCTCTACTCTGATGATGCTGAGCTTAGTGACAGTTTTCTGCAAATTTCACTGCGCTATTAGAAGTACACACGACTACTACACATCAGATCAGAAATAAGAACTGTCTGTATGTAACCAGCAACAGACATTCATAACGCACAATCAATGGGAGACTGATTTCACAACAATGCAATAATAATAGCCTGCTCAATGTATTGATACGCTTTCTTTTCTCTAGCGAACTTCGAACCGGATCGCTTCCATTAACATTTCTAATCTCTCTTATTGTATCTCTATATACGAGTGGGTAGTGATTTCCCAGGGCCAGGGAATGTCCCACCACTTGATCGCAAGTCCGTAAAACACGGCAGAATCTGGTGGAACAACAAGCTGGTATACAGAACAACTTCAAATATTTCAAGAGACTTTTCCGACAATAATTCGAGTACCTCCTACTCGACAATGACCTTCCTCATTCTCGCTAATTATAGTCTAATTAAAAGACTAATTTCCTCATGTCACGCCTAGGCACTTATTGGCGAGACGATACAACGGTAAACAACAGCCACGATATAAAACTCAATCTTGACGTACATTGATCTGGAAAGACCCAAAACTGTAGAGCATACACTTATGTAACATACGCAATAAATTAATATTACTACGAACAAAAGTCCTAGTTACACTCAAGATTCAAAGAAAGAGTGGTGACACCGTGACTTTCGCTATTCCCTGCATTATCGAGAAATAAACACGAATCTCTGATGTCAATTCAGAAATTGTATTCCATAGGCGAGTGCAATTAACCACAAAGTGATAAGTAACGAACAACGACAGCTTTTTCTGATCTTAAATAACAATAAAGGATGAATACTCATAAGCATAACTTACCTTAATCCTAATTAGAGATGTAAGAATGTACTTTCCACGACAGTTTATTTAAAGCTTCACTTCGTTGAGCTCTTGACAGCTATTCAGCAGCACTCAACACAATATTCGCTGTTTGCTGCCAACAGCAGGAAGTAGCTCCAAACGCGTGACGCACCGTCATATGATAACAAGGAAGGATGTACTATGAATCACAAAAAGAGCAAGCATTTTTACTGGGAAATACATAGCTGCTTGAACAACATAATATTCACACGTAATTTAAGTGATGGACTAAATAGAAACATGCAGAGTTTTATTAATACTCTGTGACCAATCGTGAACTGTTCGCTGAACTCTAATACAGATATTCTGCCATGCGCAATTTGGCAATTTACATATTTATGGAGAGTTCTTCACTATGTCGTGTTAGCTGGTTTAATAATTACAGAGCATTATGATTACTACGCTGCATTTCCGCACTACTCATATAACGAGTGGTTTAGGTGTTGGCGACAATGTTGAAAAACCGAAGTTATGGAGGTAGTTAAAGTAAGTCACCTCTGAGAGTGTTGTAATTCATCTTGTAAGTTATTAACATGTTTGTCTGTTGACGCTCTACGCAGGGTGATCCATTCCTCGATTTTTCCTGTAGAAGTGCCTGCTTTGGAATTGAAGTTAGTGGTTTCTTGTTTTAACTGATTGATTTGTTTACTTCGTTTTACCTGTTGGGGGTACAAGGAAGTGTTTACGAGTTCTAGGGCAGCCACGACTTTCATAAAGTTTTGCAATTACATAGTGTCACGTTTTTCGCCACAGTAAACTCATATCAGTAGTTGCCACGGGACAATTGCTTGTCATGTCCAAGCAAATCTTACGTGATGCGTGAAACTACTGCCTGTAAATTATGAGTTTAATGTGACTGGTTTATTTATGCATGTTATTACTTGGAAGGACTGGTAACACGACATATCTGGTCGTCATATTCTGAGATCGCAGTCCATATCTCTAAAGTAACGAAATCAGTCTTTAATGACGGCAATGTACATTAACTGCAAGTTTTACTGTCCCTGTCAGAATAAATTAGGCCTAGTCCTAATCACAAACAAAATTAACATTCTGTGTTTTTTTTTATTTTGTACTGAATTCACGCGATGTTTATTATTATAACAATGGAACTTAAGTGAGCAGTAGTATACCTTAAACACAGTCAAATATGTTAACAAACTGCATGAATTTCTATATAACCACATTATTATAGGTACCGGTGCATGTTTAACAACTGATGAAGCTGACTGTCAAAAGATACACTGAATTATGTATTTAAGAACAGTCACGTCTAGGTTTTGTAGAATTCACAAGTGTCATTTATGTGAGGTGATTCAAATATTATGATAATCGTAAAAAACTTATCATGCTTATGTAAACAACTGAACTATAGGATTCCATGGAAACATTTTCTGTGGCACAGGTTTGTTATCCGACTGCAAAGTGCTGTATGCGAATGATGAGCCAAATGTACAGTCCGGCAATAACCTCGTTTCCTCCTTTCCTGGAGTTCTTCAACTATTTTTATACGTGTATTTAGTTTGTAAATACCATGGTTTTAGTATGGATGCTATGTTAGTATAGTATTTGACATTACAGTTGCCTGACAGGTACATAATGTGCTTCAATCTTGCTGTAGTATCTGCCCATTCTCAGAACAACTACTAACTTATCCAATTATGCCGAGAACCCATGGTGAAATGACTGCTGTAGGCCTAAGTAATTGTTGTGTGCTCCATCCTCAACTTTTTGTTTCAAATAATTAACCGCATCTTCCAATCCAAACGATAGTCCAGGTACAAACAATACTTCCCTGCATTATTTCTACTCAGGTATATCTTGTCTACAACTCCTCAGAAATGAAATAACTTCATAAAATTTAAATTAGTCACACTAACTCTACATATAATTTCATAATCTGCAAACACACTGTGAAGTGTGTGGCGAAGGGTTCTTCAAACAGAAGTATCTGTTAGAGTTCCCACCTGTTTGATTTGTGATGGAAGCACATGTAGAATGACTGCTTAGATGTGTGTGTGTGCAGAGTGTAAGTAATCTAGTCTTGTCTTTGTAGCTCCATGTCAGGGCGGCATCTGCCAAGGTCACTCTACCACTGATAATCTTGTGTCCCTCGAGTCTGCCATCTGAACAGCCTTTTTCAGATGCCAACATCTGGTTGCTGTCTTTTGCTTTGCATACAACATGAACTGGCGACGTCATATCCTTGCCACATTGTATGAGTGGGGTCTGTGGGGCCCGCTCCCAATTTTTATCCAAAACTTCCTGTTGCTCCGTGCTTTCCGTGTCCAAGTTGGTGCCTGCCATAGTACCCCCCCGTATTCAGGAGAATGGCATTCTGCAGGGTTCCGTATTGAGTGTATCTCTATTTTTAGTCTCCATCTACGGCCTAGTAGCAGCTGTAGGGCCGTTGGTCTCCCCTTCTCTGTATGCAGGTGACTTCTGCATTTCGTATTGCTCCTCCAGTACTGGTGTTGCTGAGCTGCGCCTACAGGGAGCCATTCACAAGGCACAGTCATGAGCTCGAGCCCACATCTTCCAGTTTTCAGCCACAAAGTCATGTGTCATGCACTTCAGTCGGTGTCATACTGTTCATTCGGAACCTGAACTTTATCTTAATGACGATCCACTCACTGTAGTGGAGACGTTTTGATTCTTAGGACTGGTTTTTCGATGCCCGACTGACTTGGCTACCTCACCTTCGTCAGCTTACGCGAGAGTGCTGGCAGCACTGCAATGCTCTCTACTGTGTGAGCAACACCAACTGGGGTGCAGATCGCTGTACGCTGCTGCCGCTCTACAGAGCCCTTGTTCATTCCCACCTTGACTATTGGAGTCTGGTTTACGATTCTGCGGCGCCCTCAGCATTGTGTTTCCTTGGCCCAGTACACCAAGTGTCCTGGTGGAGGCCGGAGTCCCTTCACCGCAGATCTGACGTGCACAACTGCTTGCCAGTTATGTTGCACACATTTGTAGTTCTCCTGAGCATCCAAATTACTGTCTCCTTTTCTCACCTGCAGCAGTTCATCTCCTGCATCGGCAGCTCAGGTCAGGGCTCACGATTGTGGTTCGTGTGCGATCCCTTCTCTCCAAACTGGAGTCCTCCCCTTTACCACCTATACTTGAGATCCATTCACGTACACCACCATGGTGTACACCTAGGCCGAGGCTTTGCCTGGACCTTTCACATGGTCCTAAGGACTCGGTTAACCCCGCAGCTGTCCGCTGTCACTTCCTCTCGATTCTTGACATGTACCGGGACCATGAAGTGGTTTACACAGATGGCTCAATGGCTGATGGTCACATTGGCTCCACATATGTTCATGGAGAACATATTGAACAGCACTCCTTGCCAGATGGCTGCAGTGTTTTCACTGCAGAGCTGGTGGCCATTTCTCGTGCTCTTGGGTGCATCTGCTCATGGCCTGGTGAGTTGTTTCTCCTCTGTACTGACTCCTTGAGCAGCCTACAAGCTATCAACCAGTGCTACCCCCGCCATCCTTCGGTAGCGACCATCCAGGAGTCCATCTATGCCCAGGAATGGTCCAGTTGTTCCATGGTGTTTGTGTGGACCCCAGGCCACATCGGAATCCCAGGAAATGAACTTGCCGACAGGCTACATGGAAACCTCATCTGGAGATCGGCATCCCTGTAACTGACCTGCAATCATTATTATGCTACAAGGTTTTTCAGCTTTGGGAGACAGAATGGCATAATCTCAGTACGCACAACAAAGTGCGTGCCCTTAAGGAGACTATGAATCTGTGGAAGACCTCCATGCAGGCCTCTCGCAGGGACTCTGTGGTTCTCTGCTGGCTCCACATTGGCCATACGTGGCTAACACATGGCTACCTCCGCCTTCATGAGGACCCACCTCAGTGTCACTGTGACTTACATATGACTGTCGTCCACTTTGTACTGGATTGCCCACTTTTAGCCGCTCTGCGGCGGACTTTTAACCTTCCCTGCACCCTACTTTCAATGTTGGGTGACAATGCCTCAACAGAAGATTTAGTTTTACGTTTTATTCATGAGGGTTTTTTTTATCCTACCATCTAAGGGTGGGCATTTAGACTTCTCTCTGAAGTCGTCACCCTCTCTCCGTTTTAACTCTATCGCACGTTCTTTGCATTTGTTTGTCTTAGTGGTTGTCTTTTCCCTACTTGGGTTCATCTCACTTTGTCTTTTTGGGGTGGATATTTTAGTTTGTTGCAGACTGGCTGGCTCGTCCTCTTTTATTATTGTAATCAGCCAGCCCAGACCATCTGCTCTATGGTTTTAATACCTTCTTCTACTTTTCCTTGTGGTGTATGTTTTTCCCATTTTTTGTTCATTCCATTCATTTTCTTTTTTGGTGTGGTGTTGGGTGTTTTTGTACCTTGAGCCTTGCTTGTGTCAGGAAAAAGGAACTGATGACCCTGTAGTTTGGTCCCTTTGTACCCCAAACCAACCAAGCAAACAACCTACCTATCGTAGTTCAGGAGATAAGACGTCATAAACTATTAGATGTGTGAAAAACTGCCACATCACACGTGGAAGTTTTAATACATGTATTCTGTACTACTAAGACACTCGTACAGTCGGGTCAGCTTAAGGAAATCCCTGATGCCTGTCAGCATTTTTGACAGCTTTCAACTGGGAAGCGCAAACAGCTGTAGGGGAAAACAATAGCTTTGTTTATAGGTATGAAAAGGCTTTGCCATGGAGATGTTTACAAAATTGAATTGTAGACATCAAAGTGGCTGTAGTTATACATCTGTAGATTATTTATATTTCTTTGTACAACTGTTTTACAATTTGAAAGATGTTTTCTTGAATACATGGAAATGAAATTTTTTGGACATTGCAGTACAAACACAGTTCATTTCTTGTTCTAATAGAAAACTGGAAAAATTAATACATGGGCAATGTCAGGTTTGTCAGATATTTCACTTCTACATGTTAATGTTGCTTACTCATGCTTCCTGTCATCTACCCATCTGCTCTTAGGTTGTTTTCTTGCTCTTTACTTATTTCTTGAAACCTAGCAAAGAAATTCCTTAGTGTATCTACCATACTTTCCACCCACTTCCATTTCATTTTAATTATAATCTATTATGTCTTTCAACTATGTTGTTCTCAGAACCGTTAAATTACAGTTTTGTAAGAGGTAAGTGTGACAAGACTTCTTGCGAAGCACTTCTAAATGCTTTCTCTCAAACTACCTAGAACCAGTAGTTCAGAAGCCTGCTCATGATGGAAATGAATTAAATCAAATGGCAACAAATAGACCTGATCTCTTTGAAGATATTCACTTTGAAAGTGGTATCAGTTACCTTGGAACAGCTGTAGCAACAGTGATAACCTGACTACAAAGGGAAACTAAAACGAGTAGTTGCATTATATCTCAATGAAGAATGGAAAAATGTTGGTGCTTTATTATTTAGAAGAATAATTGATCTATCATTGGAGAGATAAAAAAAAGGCATAAAGACACATTGAGTTGTGTACAAGAGATGTAAAACAAAACATAGGATTGTAGATAGAGAGATGTTAAGGGAAATGTATTTGGCTGTCAAAAGGGCACTACATGAAGCTTTCAGTGCCAACTGTAGCAATATCTTATCAAAAGATCTCTCATAAAACCCAAAGAGATTTGTGGCAGGGGGGGATCTGTGGAGGAGACCAAACTGTGAGGTCATCGGTCTCATCGGATTAGGGAAGGAATGAGAAGGAAGTCGGCCGTGCCATTTCAAAGGAACCATCCTGGCATTTGCCTGAAGCGATTTAGGGAAATCACGGAAAACCTAAATCAGGATTGCTGGACGCAAGATTGAATCTTCGTCCTCCCGAACGTGAATCCAGTCTGCTAACCACTGCACCACCTTGCTCAGTAAGAGATTCTGGTGATGTGTAAAGGTTATCAGTGGCTGTAAAGGTTATCAGTGGCAGCAAAGTTAGTGTCCAGACACTCACAGAAAATACATGAGCTGGAATTGACTGTAACAAAGAAAAAGCAGAAATTCAGCACTCAGTTTTCAAATGTTCCTTTACGAAGGAAACTCCCAGAGTACTGTCCAGTTCTTGTACTATTGCAAGGATGAATGATATAGATATTAATGAGTGTCAGTGGCATTAAGGAAGAGCTGAAATCACTAAAATTGAACAAAATCCCAGGACCCATTGAATCCCTATTATATTCTATACAGAATTTTCATCTGAGTTAGCTACTGCTCTAATGAGAATATACTTCAGAGATCTTGAACAAAGAACTTGGCTCAGTAGTTGAAAGCAAGCACAGGTCACCTCCTATCTACAAGACGTGTGGAAGAAGTAAGGTACAATGTGTTTGGTAGCAATCTGTTGTAGACTCATATAACATACTCTGTGATCAGGTGTAAAGAGATGTCTCAAACAGAATGACCACCTCCGTGCCAACCACCAAGTTTTAGCCACGTGAAACCAATCTCTTGCTTTCCTCATATAATATCCTAAAAGTGGTGGATCAAGGCTGTCAGATGGAGGCAGTATTTCTTAAATTCTGTTAAGCACTTGATTCAGTCCCACAACAATGCATATTAATGAAACAACAAACTTTGTGATTGGATTGAGAATTTCCTGTTATTGATGACACAGCAAGTTTTTATCTGACAGATGTAATAGCAATTACAGGCTTGACCTGGAGAAGTGTTGGGATTATTGCTCTTCATGTGGTGTTTTAATGACTCGGCAGACAGTATTAGTAGTAACCCGATACTATTCACAGATGAAGGAGTTATCTATAATGATGTACAATCTGAAAAAGGCTGCTCAGTTATTCAATCAGATCTTTATAAGTTAGTTATTAGTTAATTAATTTACATCTGTGTCTACATACGTACTTCGCAAGCCACTGTATGGAGCATGGCAAAGGGTACCCTGTACAACATCTAGTCATTTCCTTTCCTGCAAATGGAGTGAGGGAAAAATGACTGTCTTTATTCCTCCATACAAGCTCTAATTTCTTTTATCTTTGTGGTCTGTATATGAAATGTATATTGGCAGCACTAGAATCATTCTGCAATCGGTTTCAAATACTGGTTCTCTACATTTTCTCAATAGTGATCCTTGAAATGAACATCGCCTTCCCTCAAGGATTTCCATTTGAGTTCCCAAAGCATTCCCATAGTACTTGCATGATGTTTGAACCTACCAGTAACAAATCTAGCAGCCTGCCTCTGAATTGCTTTCATGTCTTCCTTCAGTCTTACCTGATGTGGATCCCAAACACTCAGGCAGTACTCAAGAACAGGTTGCACTAGTGTCCTATATGTGATCCCCTGTAAAGATGAACCACACTTCCCTAAAAGTCTGCCGCTTGTGGTCTCGCGGTAGCGTTCTCGCTTCCCGAGCACGGGGTCCCGGGTTCGATTCCCGGCGGGGTCAGGGATTTTCACCTGCCTCGAGATGACTGGGTGTTTGTGATGTCCTCATCATTTCATCATCATCCAGGACTGCGCAAAGGTTGGGAAATTGTACGGGCGCTGATAACCGTGCTGTTGAGCGCCCCACAAACCAAACATCATCATCATCATCATCACTTCCCTAAAATTTTTCCAATAAACTGAAGCTGACCGTTCTCCTTCCCTACCACGATCCTCACATGCTTATTCCATTTCATATTGTTCCGCAACATTACGCCTAGATAGTTAATCGACATGACTGTCAAGCACCACACTTCTAATGCTGTATTTGAACATTACAGATTTGTTTCTCTTACTCATCTGCAATAACCTGCATTTTCACTTTTAGAGCTAGCTGCCATTCACCACACTAACTACAAATTTTATCTACTTTTCTTGTACCCTTCTGAAGTTTCACAACTTTCACACCTTCCTGTACACCACAACATCATCATCAAACAACCGCAGATTGCGGTCCACCCTGTTGATCAGATAATTTATGCATACAGAGAATAAGACTGGTCCTATCACACTTCCCTGGGCACTCCTGAAGATTCTCTTGCCTCTGAAGAACATGTCTTCAGGGGCTCAGCATTGACTTGCTGGGTATGGGCTTGGTGACCCTGGGGTTCCTGGTAAGTGCCGCCGATCCCCTGCCACCGTTAACTCTGGGCATGCTTCAGCAACCACCGTGTTGTGCGGCAGTGGAACGTTGTTTGTCTCAGGGAACAGGGATCTTGGCTTGACAACCTGGATTATGAGGACGGGATAAACCTCTATTAAAAAACCTCAGTATCAAGGTGTGCTGTGTGCTGATGGGATGCATGGCTGTTGAGGTGGAACAGTAATTAGCAGGCAACCTCTAAGGAACCTGCTGCACCTCAGTTGTATAGGTCTTACTCAGCATAGGGCTCTGTCTGAGTAGACCCTTATTCCCCTAGCTGCTCGTGGGGCTGAGATGGAATTCTCGAAATCATCTTCTTCTCCTCCCAGTGGGAAGGGTGTACCACCTGGGAACATTCACACCCATTCATCCGAAAGAATGGGAGAGGCTAGTCCTCCTGATAGGAAGAATACTTTGGACTGCAGTAATAGGGCTCATGGAGTCATAAATAACAATGTGTTTCTGGTGATCAAGAGGAAGGAGCGGACATTTGAAAAAATGTCCCCCTTTTATATCCATAAGATCTTGCTGGAACATTAAAATCTGTAAAACGATTGTGTAATGGCTTAATGTTGGTCGAAACCAACAGGTCAAAGCAGGTAGACCTTCTTAACAAATTGCAGAAACTGGATTACTCTATCATTATTGAGATGCACAACTCTCTCAACTCCAGTGAGAGCATTGTCACATGCTAAGATATCATGGACATGGACATAGCAGAACTGAAGCAAGAACGGGCACCCCAATAAATAGTCGATGTGAAGCAACGAACATGCAGGAATAATGGAGCAATTGAAAAGACTGCCACTTTCATTGTCACATTCAATTCTGCGACACTACCTGAACATCTTATGGCGGGGTTCATTCGACTTAATAATTCAGCCTTACATTTCAAATCCTATGCAGTGCTATAACTGCCAGTGTTTCTGCCATACAACCATGAGTTGTGGAGGTGAAGTGATGTGTGGGAACTGTGGAAAAGCTGCTCATGACGGTGAGACTGACTGCCTGTCTCTGGCAATCTGCATCAATTGCTTTGGAAACCACCCAGTCTGGAACTAACTCTGCCCTCTTTTCGCGGGTCCCCTAAGCTGAAGCCAAAAAAGAATATAAGGCGATGAAACCCTCTGTCTTTGCCGCCTCATATTCTTCCATGACACAGAGACCTATTCTCAAGGTGGACGCTTCTACACAGACAACACCTAGTGTGCTTGTACCCAACACAAGCACTTGTACTTGCACGTATACATATCAAGGGAAAAAGAGTAAGAACAAAGTAATCCAGGCAGCTGCACCAAGAAAGAGCAACAACAGTTCTGCAGCAAGCATCCAGAAGGTACAAGAAAAGCAGAGTGCCTCTCAGTGCCCTCTTTTTCCCCTCATCCTCAAAGCTACAGGGTGCAGGAAAAAGCTCACAACGTTCAGGTCAAAAACTGTCCCAAGCGCCATCAGATGTCATTCTTTCCCATCTGACTGATGAGGAGGATATCATGGAGATAGATGCCTTGGATCCAGGCAGCCCCTCCACTCCCCCTTGCTCCTTAAGTGCTTCACCTCCCCGGTGCAAGGATAGGGGTAAATTAAAACCGCAGCAATGACATGGCTTCCATGCTACAGTGGAACATGAATGGTTTCAGGACTCATGTGGAGGAACTGTAACTCCTAGCACAGGCACATCCCTTGTGCTTTTGTTTACAAGAAACACATTTTAAAGATGTCCCTGAGCTACAGGGATATACGCTATACCGAAAAGATGACCAAAAGGGCCAAGAGAGGTGCCACAGTGTTTGTCACTAACGCGCACCGCTCCTCTGCCCTCCTCTTGGCTACTGACCTGCAAGCAGTTGCAGTTCAAATTCGCGTGTGTCGGAGGATCACTGTTTGCTCACTGTATTTACCTCCACAAGATGCACTAGACTCTGAGGCTCTCACGGATCTTATCACACAGCTCCTGCGACCGTTCCTTCTCCTGAGAGACTTCAATGCTCATCATGTCCTGTGGGTCTCGACCAATACTTGCCCTCGGTGTCGGGTTTTGGAGGGCCTCTTGAGGTCACACGAGCTGTGCATCCTCAACACGGGTACTCGCACACATTTCTGTACTGCTTCTGGGTCATTCTCAGCCATCAACCTCTCTTTCTATTCTCCCACCCTCGCTGACTCTGATCAGTGGGAGGTCATTCCAGTGACCATTTCCCAATCCACCTTCACCTACTAAATGGCTCACCACCTGAAGTTGAGCCCCCAAAATTGATGGTCAGCAGGGCTAACTGGATGTGTTTCAGCCAGCTGGCTGTGTTCGAACACTGTGACAGCATCCAAGCATGGGTGGACAACATCACATGAGTGATCCATTGTGCTGCTGACATCTCCATCTCACAGGTTAGGAGGTTATGAGTACCTGAGTGGACAGATGAGTGCTGTTCTGCAATCCGGGAAAGGCATGCAGATCTTAGACATTTTAAATGCCAACTGACTGCAGACAACTGTAGGGCCTTTAGAGTCGCTAGGGCCAAGGCTCGATGTGTCATTAGGGAAAGTAAGAAAAGGTCATGGCAAGTATTCCTGGACTCTTTATCAATCGCCCCACTTCTTCAATAAAAGTATGGGAAGCCATCCAGAGGATTTCCGGTAAATGCAGCCGTTTACCGATAGCAGTAGTGCTTCCAAACAACACCCAGAGACATTGCTCAGGCATTGGATGAACATTTTGCACAAACTAATGCCAATGTAAGCCAGGATCCGGTGTTTTGTCGCTATTGTGCGACTGTAGAGAGGAAAAAGTTGGACTTCAGGTCCAACAGTTCTGAAGCCTACAACTCCCCTTTCTCCATGTGGGAGCTCGAATTGGCACTGACTGAGATTTGTGACACTGCACCCGGTCACAACCAAATATGGTACTGCATGCTTTGATATTTGTCAACGGTATCAAAGGAAATCCTCCTCGAATGTTTTAATCTAATATGGCATACAGGCAACTTCCCCAACTCGTGGAGGGAGGCAATTCTTATCCCTCTCCTCAAACCAGGAAAGGACTGCACATATCCCAGTGTCTCCTTAAAGATCTGTGTAGGGAAGATCCTGGAGTGATTGATTAACCATGGTTAGGTCTGGGTGTTAGAGACCAGACAAATCCTTAGCCACTCTCAGTGTGGACTCCGAAGATTTCAATCTGTTGTTGACAATCTGATCCTCCTAGTGGCAGCTATTCAGCAGGCTTTCCTCTGTGAGCATCACTGTATTGGCATATTCTTCAATATAAGTAAGGCATACAATACTACATGGAGATTGTATTCTCGCACAACTGCATCAATGGGGCTTTCATAGCCATCTCCCCATCTTCATGTGGTCTTTCCTGTGTCAGCAGATTTTTAGGACCTGAGTTGGTGACACATTGTCTGATCGATTTGACAAGGAGAATGGTGTTCCTCAGGGCAGTGTTTTAAGTGTTGCCTTCTTTGCCATAGCCATCAACAGTACCACGTCTATGGTAAGGAGTCCTGTACTGTGCTCCTTATTTGTAGATGATCTTGATGTTTTCTGTTCCTCTTCCAGTGGTGCAACAGTGAGCTGTCAGTTGCAACCTACAGTGTGAAGGTTAGAGGAGTGGGCTGCAAAGTTGGGATTCCAGTTTTCTGCAGATAAGAGAGAGAGAGAGAGAGAGAGAGAGTGTGTGTGTGTGTGTGTGTGTGTGTGTGTGTGTGTGTGTGTGTGTGTGTGTGTGTTTTCATTTTAATCGTTGTCGTTGTCTTTTTAATTTGCCTGCCTTGAATATGGGGGACACCATCATACATTTTAGAAACATAGCGTGGTTTCTGGGCCTCCCAATTATCATGGTTACTACACCTGAGAGAACTGGAAATCCAGAATCCTGCAGGCACTGAACATCATCAAGTGCCTTAGCCACAGGTCTTGGGGAGTGGACAGGGCGCATCCCCTTCAGTTTTATTGGGCTTTTGTGCGTTCGCGGCTGGACTGTGGTTGCACAGTGTGCGGGCCAACGAGGCCCTATTACTTGTGGATCATTGACGCTGTCCGTCATGAGAGGATTCGGCTGGCCACGGGTGCTTATTGGAACCAATCCCATACCTAGCATCAGCATCTGTGCTGAGGTGGGGGAGCCGCCACTTACCATCCGGCGCCAACTCCTCATGGTGCATCAGGCATGTAAGTTCCTTGCAACTCCAACTTCACCCGCACACTGTACTGTTGCTTGTCCACCTCTCGAACGCCTGTTTTCCAACCATCCACGAGCCACGATGCCATTTGGGATCCATGTGAAGCGTGTGCTGGAGTCACTCTGTGTGGAACCAATACGACCCCAGATCCAGGGGTACATCTCGAACCGGGGGCTCAAGGATGATATAGATTGAAAAAATTAACAAAGCATAGTGCCGCACTGCCCGCTGGGCACTTAGCCTGCCGGTTACGCAACCCACTTGGCTCGGCGCCAGGCCGGCGCATCAGCATATGCGCATACCTAGAACACCCGGTATGCGCATCCGGGATAACGATCGCCTCCTGGTGCCTGCAGAGTCTAAGTCCCTTATTGGAGCGCTTACATAAACAAGGTCGTTCGCTTGCTATATAAGCGGGCAGTGCAGGCCAGCAGAATCATTCCGCTGTGAGCTCCATCTGCAACACCATTGAAGCACTATGCCTCGTCGATGTATGTATCATCAATGCTGCCACAGCATGCCTGTCTACAAACACATAATAAGCCTCGAAAATAAACTTGGTACAAATGGAACCGCGCAAACTGTTATATTGAATGGAGCCATATTTTTCCGAGGATGTCGAGTGAATTTCAGTTTGGATGCTGGCACAGGGAATACTGGAAGTGGATGGTTCACACTAGCTATCGTCCAATGTGAGAACGCTTCGCTGCCTGGATTGGAGTCATTCGCCGCTCGTGATGTCATCAGAGAGGTTACTCGAGAGGCCCAGAGTGATTTTAGATTGTGTGCTTCCATTTTTAATGTGATATTCTCTGATATTTTATCTAAGTACCATGACCAAGTAGCTGTTTTTACAGATGGGTATAATTAGGGGAACACTCTTGGTTGCTCTGTCGTTTTCCCAGATTGTTTCGTCAAGGTCAGACTGCTTCCAGAATTTACAGTCTTCGACGCAGAATTATATGTGATCTTGCTAGCACTGGAGCAGATGAGTTGTTCTCCCGGTGTTAGACTTCTCGTCTGCTAAGATTCTGTGAGCACCCTTCACTCTCTCAAACGTTTGTACCCCCTGGGCACATTAGAATTGTGGGAAATGAAAGGGTGAATCAAGCAGCCAAGGAGACGTGTCATGATCCTCTGGTATTTCGGTGTGCTATCCCCCTCATGCAATCGGATTGCTGTTGAGGTACAAAGTCATGTCTTGATGGGAAGGTGAGTGGCTGGCAATGACCAATAACAAGCTCCATGTCATCAAGCCCACAACTCGGCCATGGAGTACTTCCTTCCAGCCACATCAAGACTAGGTCCTTCTTACTCGTCTTCGCATAGGCCACAGCCCTATGACACATGGATTCTTACTCTGGCGAGAGGACCCTCCATTGTGTTGTACTTGTGGCGGGCAGATCACTGTGTGCCACATATTATTGGAATGCATTTTATTTATCGACCAGCGGACTGTGGCGGATTTGCCAGTGGATCTGCCACCTATTTTATGTAATGGTCAAACAAATGTAGTTAGGGTTTTAAAGTTTTGTGATTTGTCCAACGTTTTTAACAAGATTTAGGGAGATGTTGTTAATGTGTTAAAGGATGGCTGGCTCACCCTAGTTTTTTGTAAGTAACCAGCCAGTCACATTTCCCTGTGCTTTTTTTTCAGTTCTTCTGTGTTTTGTTTTCTCTGTGCTTTAATTTGTTGATTAGCTCTCTTCCCTCCTAATAGGTTTTAGTGCATATGGGAGTGCATGTGATACAGAGGGACTGTGTGGTCATTTTGAGTGCATGCGTGTACCTGTACAACACTTTTAGTCCATCTCCACATTCGTTTGTTTTCATAAGTGTAAGGGTGCTGATGACGTCACTGTTAGGCACCCATCAGATCCAGACATACACTCTCTGATGAACACTCACCATCGTGGGCAACATACTGGGTTCTGTTACTTAAGACGTCTTTCAGTCACTCATATATCTGGGAATGTATTCCATATACTTGTACCTTCGGCAAAAGTCTACAGTGGGGTATATACCAAATGCTTTTCAAAAATCCAGGAATATGGAAATTTCCAGTGCCCTTCATCCATAGTTTGTGTGATATCATGTGACAATAGGGCAATCTAGGTTTCGCAGAAACTATGCTTTCTAAAACCATGTTGTACCATTGACAGAAGCTTTTCTATCTCGAGTAAATTTATTATATTCGAACAGAGAACAGGTTCAAGAATTCTGCAGTAGACTGATGTTAAGGCTATTAGTCTGTAATTTTGTGGGTCCATTCTTTTACTTTTATGTACAGGAGTCCCTTGCACTTTTTTCCAGTTGCTTGGGACTTTGCGCTGGGTGAGAGATCATGACAAATGCAGGCTGAGTAAGGGGCCAATATTGTAAGTACTCTTTGTAAAACAAATTGGGATTCCATCGAGACCTGGTGACTTATTTTCTTTCAACTATTTCAGTTGTTTTCTATAACAGGGGTGGCTAAGACTAAGGCCCCCATTACTAGAGTCTGTATGATGGTCAAACGATAGTACGTTTGTACTATTCTCCTGCATGAATGATTTGTTAAATGTGAAGTTAAAAACTGCCATATCTGACTAGTCAATGAGTGACTGGATTGAAGGGTTAGACTCACTTAGCAATTTTATGTAGTTTTAGATTTTTTTTGGGACCACAGAAAAATATTTTGCTGAGATATAGTTGTTGTGTGCTTCGCGCATAGATCTTTTCACAGACGCGATTAGTTAGTAGTATGTTAGTTAGTTAATTAATTCCATTTTCCATAGTGCAAAGATTGGCAACTTGCCATAAATGTTCAGAAATGTAAAATTTTGAACTCACGACATGCAGGAATGTAGTATCCTTGGATTACAATATCAGTGAGTCACAAACAAATATATTTCTGTAACAATATGTAGTGTTTTGAAATGGAAAGACAACATAGGTTAGGTAAAGTAGGTGGTAGATTTTGCTTTACTGGTAAGATACTGAGAAAAATGTAGTAGTCCACATAGGAGACACACGTGAAACACTCGTGTCACCCTAGAATATTACTCAAGTGTAGGGAATCCTCATCATAGAGAACGAAAAGGGGTATTGAGGCATGTACAGAGAAGGATTGCACAAATGATTATGTATTTACTTGATCTACAGGAGAGATTTACTGTGGTGCTGAAAACCTGAACTGAAGACACTTGAAAATAGATGCAAACAATCCTTTGAACGCCTTGTTACAGGGTTTCAAGAAACAATATTAATTGAGGAATCTAGGAATATATTACAACTACTGTGCATGTTGCTCCCATACAGGCCGCAAAGACAAGATCATGCCAATTACAGTGTGCACAAAGGCATTTAAGTAATAATTCTTCCAGCGCTTAATATGTGAATGAAATGGGGAAGAAACCTTAATACAAGCCACACTAGGAAGTACCCTCTGCCACAAACTTAAAGTGATTTGTAGAATACAGAGGTAAAAGTCTGTTTTCGTCTCTCTCATAGTAATTTCCAACATGCATGTTTCCCTTGTTTGCCAACCACTCCTCTGTTTTTGAATGATTTTTCTGTGAAAAGTCCATGTCTCATTAGTGCAAGACAAAATTTATAAACAAACTCACTGTAAACTTTCTATTTAAAGTGCTTCAGAGCCTTGATTTGGAAATAACTGTTGAGTATGCCAGTAGCATTTCATGCCATTTTTACTCTTCTATTTTTCTTTTTGTGTCCATCCAGTTGCTGCCTTCAGTTGTCCTATGTACAAAAAAACTCATCAATGAGCACTGTGACTTTGTTTGTAGTTTCTACTATTGTTATGAGGAGTATTCAATAAGTAATGCAACAAATTTTTACGCTGAAAGCAGGTTGGTTTTATTCAGGATTCCAATACTCCATGTTATTCCCTATCCTTTTGGCTACAAAACCCTATTTTTCGAGGCCACATGGTACTACTCTACTGGTCGACAATGGAGGCAACATCTTGCTTCATCAGTAACCTGCCCATAATACATGTACTTCTTCTCATGGAGTGTATCCTTCATTGGGCGAAGCCAACGGAAGTCGGAAGACGAGGAGCCCACTCGGTTGATGAGTGTGTCTGCACTCCAACAGAGACATCCCACTGAATAACGAGACGTTTGTAATCTGTGTCACCTCAGACGAGAGTGTCCATATGTTCCAGCATTGCAGGAGTCACAGATGTTTGGCCAGCCAGCACGTGGTAGGTAGGACAGGTTTGCGTGACCTTGTTGCAATGATGCAGATGCTTCGCCCAATGACTCACTGTGCTTTTGTTTACTGCCCAGTCTCAGTAGACATTCTGCAAGCACCTATGAAAATCTGTGATACTCTGGTTTTCCACCTAAAGAAACTCAATGACAGCTCTCGCTGTGGAACACATCTCCATTACAGACACCATTTTGAAGGCTACTTTTATGGCCGTCAATTATAATCGTGAAACTACATGGTCTGAAGCGGACATATTCCAAGATGTACCCTAACAAATTCCTCATTTTTTCAACTGAAATTGACCAAGAAAAAGAAGTGAGTTACATCAGTTATTGAACACTCCTCGTATTTACTGATGTGTTGACAGTACAATATTTTAATTGTGTTGTTATATTCCTACTTTCAGACATGCTCTACTAAAGTTCTTAGTTGTTGAAGTTTATGAGCACTAGTGTGGACAGTACAATGTCATCAGCAAAACTCAGATATATTTCATTAACAGTAATTTCTTCTTTGTTTTGCCACTTTCAGGATCTGAAAACTTCCTTTATGAGTGCTGGGAAAAGTTATGATACAGTATCTCCTTACTTGTTGACACTACAGCTTAAACTTGAATTTACCCCCTGCTCTATTCCCATTTGATCTTATTCAGCTCCTTTTTCCGACTCCACTAATCAGTTTTAGAATCCCACAGTTGTGCAATTTGTCAGCCATAAATGTAAAGTAGGTTTTTTCTTTTTTTTTAAGTAAGTCTATTTAGGCAGCCTGTGTGTATAAAAGCGTTGGCATGCCATGTGCCCACCCCCCTTCAGGTTCAGGGGTAAGAATAGGCCCGCGGTATTCCTGCCTGTCGTAAGAGGTGACTAAAAGGAGTCTCAAAAGTTTCGGCCCTTATGTGATGGTCCCCCTGTCGGGTTTGACCTCCATATCTCAAAATTCTTCCAAAGAGCGAGCCGATTGGGGAAGGGCGCCTTACTTGGTGCATTGTGTCCATCTTGCGTTGAGACCTTTCACCAGCTTATTCTTGGTTGCATTGCAGTCCTGCCCGCTCTCCACCTCTTGGGCATTGATACATTCCTGCGTGCATTTTCCACCATGCCATGTGCAGTGCCGCTTTCTGCACTGACGACGACCACAGACTACATGTCACCAAATATCCAGCACGGTAACCAGTCTGTTGTGGTGGGGCCGCCATGTACCCTGTTGGTTGTAGCCCCCTGTCAACACAGGGATCGCTCTGCTGATGCCTGCACCGTTAACTCCCCACGTGTGCCAAGGAGTAGATGCCTATCCTCCTGGGGTATCTGGACTCCCAGCAATGGCCATCCTGCCAGGTGGCTCTTGCTGAGGCTGGGTAGTGCCCGCGGGGAGGGCCCTTGGTCGGAGTTGGTGGCATCAGGGCGGATGACCCACAATGAAGCGTGGTATATCATCTCTTGCTGGTGGCCAGCCACCAGCAGTCTCAAAGCGTTCTCGCGCTCAATTTAACGCACAGAAATATGATCCAAAAACGTTCCCCTCCCTGGCCACACCGTGGGAGGAGTGTAAGTCTCAGGATGGCAGTAACAGTTATTCGCCCCGGTTCCTGGTTTGTACGGGAGCTGATTGGGAGTCTTTCATGTCTACAAAGCCTCAGTTTTTCGTAGAGCATTTAGAGGACAAGTTTGGAGAGGTGGAGGGCTTGTCCAAAATGCGCTCTGGGTCAGTACTGATAAAAACGGCATCCTCTGCCCAGTCACAACAGTTACTTGCTTGTGACAAGTTGTGGAATGTTGCCGTTACGATCACGCCCCATAAGAGTTTAAATATAGTCCAGGGTATTATTTACCATAGGGACCTTCTTATGCAGTCAGATGACGAGCTGCGCGCCAACGTAGAGCACCGAGGTGTACATTTCGTCCAGCGCGTTCATCGGGGTCCGAAGGATAATCAGATTGCTACCGGTGTCTTCATCTTGGGCTTCGAGGGTGGTACATTACCGGAGAAGGTCAAGGTGATGGTCTACCATTGTGACATCCCTCCCCCGATGCAGTGCTTTAAGTGCTGGAAGTTCGGCCATATGTCTTCCCACTGTACTTCCAGCCTCACTTGTCGAGATTGTGGATGCCCATCACATCCCAATACTCCATGTGCCAAACCTCCCATCTGTGTCAACTGCGGAGAGCATCATTCACCTTGCTCGCCAGACTGCAGGATCTTACAGAAAGAGTGCAAAATCGTGGAATATAAGACCCTGGACCGACTCACCTATACTGAGGCTAAGAGGAAATATGAATGACTACATCCTGTGCGAATGACGTCCTCCTATGTTGTTGCAACGACAACCGTGTTAGCCCCATCAGTTCAGCATATTCCAGCCAAATCACGGAGCCGTACAACTCCACATGCCCCCTTGCCCACAGGGGGCACTATCCCCCCTGTTGCTCCTGCACCACCTACCTCGGGAGCAACCCCCCCCCCCCCCCTCTCCAATTGGGGACGTGCGTCCCCGCTTCTAAGCCAGAGAACCGTCCAACATCTTCGGCTACTCTTGCTCGCAAGGGGTCCCTTGGCTCCCTCCATTCCCATCTGGTCGTAGGGCTTCGCGATCCTCCTCCGTCCCAGAGACTGAATCGGTGAAGCCCTCCCAGCCGGTGAAACCCAAGGCACAGCGAGAGAAGTCCAAGAGGAAGACCTCCAAGGCCAAGGAATTTGCGGTAGCACCCACCCCACTGCAACCTTCGAGCTCTACATCTGAGGATGAGGTGGAGATCCTGGCGTCCGCTGAGGACCTGGATCTTGCCAGTCCCTCAGACACAATGGATAGCACTTGCACAGGTGCTCAGTCAGTGGCAGCAGGTGATCCAGTGGCGTAATCTGCCTCTCCAGTCCCTTCGTGCCTTTCTCAGCCATGGGGAATATCATCCTCCAGTGGAACTGCAGCGGTTTCTTCCACCATCTTGCTGACCTCAGACAACTTCTCAGCCTTCACCCTTTCCTCTGCATTGCTGTTCAAGAAACTTGGTTTCCAGCAATGCGAACCCCTGCCCTCCGTGGCTATCGGGGTTATTATAGGAACCGGGCAGTTTATGAAAGGGTATCTGGTGGCGTCTGCATCTACGTCTTTCACTCCCTTCACAGCGAGTCTGTCCCTCTACAAACACCTTTAGAGGCTGTCGCTGTTCGGGTGTGGACGCCACAGGCTGTTACTGTCTGCCGTCTGTACCTTCCACCTGATGGTGATGTCCCACAACATGTCCTGACTGCGCTGATAGCCCAATTGCCGCCCCCTTTTCTGTTACTGGGCGACTTCAATGCCCATAACCCTCTGTGGGGTGGATCAGTGGCAATAGGCCAAGGCGCCACAGTTGAGCATGTAGTGGCACAGCTCGACCTTTCCCTTCTAAATGATGGTGCCTTCACACATTTCAGTGTGGCGCATGGCACGTACTCAGCAATCGACCTTTCGATCTGCAGCCTTAGCCTCTTACCATCTGTCCAATGGAGGGTGCACAACGACTTGTGCGGTAGTGACCACTTTCCGATCTTTCTGTCACTGCCTCAGCGTAACTCTTCTGGGTGCACCTACAGATGGGCTATGAATAAGGCTGACTGGGACTTGTTCTTCTCCGTTGTCTCTTTTTAGCCTCTTTCTAATGCCGGCATTGATGCGGTGGTTCACTCCGTCACCACCGGCATCATTACTGCCACAGAATGTGCCATTCCCCGTTCTTCTGGGTCCCCTCGGCGGATGTCTGTGCCTTGGTGGCCGCCTGCGATCGTCGAGGCGATTAAAGATTGCAGGCAGGCACTCCAGCGTCACAAGCAACATCCCACATTAGAAAACCTCATTGCCTTTAAACAGCTCTGTGTGCGGGCCCGCCACATCATTCGCCAACACAAGCAGGCGTGCTGGGAATGGTATGTCTCCACCATTGGCCTCCATATCTCTCCATCGCAGGTTTGGGCCAAGATTAGGCACCTCTATGGATATCGGACCCGTGTCAGCATCCCTGTGCTCTCACTGCATAGAGCAGTTTTTACTGACTCTGATGTAATTGCAAACTGCTTGGCAGAGCA
This sequence comes from Schistocerca cancellata, assembly GCF_023864275.1. Lineage (NCBI taxonomy): Eukaryota > Metazoa > Arthropoda > Insecta > Orthoptera > Acrididae > Schistocerca > Schistocerca cancellata. The sequence continues at coordinate 493,129,159 of NC_064626.1, read as the reverse complement.
TTTTGCTCTGAGTTCCACTTTTGTGAATTACCCACAGGCCTTCCGCTCCATTAAAGAGTGGTTAGAACTTCGGAGCCTCTCATTTCACACCCGCCATTCTGAATGCTACAATGTTCCATTCAGTGAGTGGGAATGCCACAGTGCCCTAGCCGCTTGCCCTGATACAGCTCCTGGGCCAGATCACATCCACTGTCAGATGCTGAAACACCTTACAGTGGACTGCCAGCGACGCCTCCTCGACCTTTACAACCGTATCTGGGTCAAGGGTGAGATTCCGTCGCAATGGCGGGAAAGTATTGTTATCCCCATTTTGAAACTTGGCAAGACCCCATTGGAGGTGGACAGCTACCGCCCCATTTGCCTCACCAACGTTCTTTGCAAGTTGCTCGAACGCATGGTGAGCCGGCGATTGAGTTGGGTACTCGAGTCTCGGGGCCTTCTGGCTCCTTCTCAGGGTGGGTTCCGTAAAGGCCGCTCTGCCGCCAACAATCTGGTGAGCCTGGAGCCAGCCATCCGTACGGCCTTTGCCCGCCGTCAGCACCTCATCGCTTTTTTTTTTTTGACATGCGGAAGGTGTACGATATGACATGGCGCCATCACATCCTCTCTCCACTTCATGGTTGGGGTCTTCAGGGTTTGCTGCCGATTTTCATACGAAATTTTCTGTTGCGTCATACCTTCCACATGCAAGTCGCAGCCTCCCATAGTTCCCCCAGAGTTCAGGAGAATGGGGTACCACAGGGATCTGTCTTAAGTGTCTGCCTGTTTTTAATTGCAATTAATGGGCTCACTGCGGTGGTGGGAACGTCTGTCTCAGCTTCCTTGTATGCTGACGACTTCTGCCTCTACTATAGCTCAATTGGCATTGCAGCAGCTAAACGTCAGCTGCAGGGCGCTATCTGCAAGGCGCAGTCTTGGGCTGTAGTGCATGGCTTCCAGTTTTCGGCTGCCAAGGCCTGCGTTATGCATTTCTGTTGGCGACAAACAATTCACCCTGAGCCACGGCTTTATCTTGCCAGTGAACTTCTTGCTGTGGTGGAGACACATCGGTTTTTGGGTGTGGTTTTTGATGCCCGATTGACTTGGCTCCCACATATTCGGCAGCTTAAACAGATGTGTTGGCGGCATCTTAATGCTCAGCGATGCTTGAGCCACACCAGCTGCGGCGCCGACCGATCTACCCTCTTACGGCTCTACTAGGCGTTAATCCAGTCTCGTCTGGATTATGGGAGCCTGGCTTATGGTTCAGCATACCCATCTGCGTTGCGGGTGCTGTACCCAATCCTTCACAGCGGGATCTGACTTGCCACTGGAGATTTCCAGACTAGCCTTGTGAACAGCATACTTGTGGAGGCAGGTGTCCCTCCACTGCAGTTATGGCACCAACATTTACTGGCCGCTTATGCTACACATGTTTGTAGCTTGCCTGGACATCCTAATTATTGTCTCCTGTTCCCTCAGTCGGTTGTCCATCTCCCAGAACGTCGGCCCTGGTTGGGTTGTACGATCGCGATCCGCGTCAGAGAGTTTCTCTTGGGGTTTTCCCTCTTCCACCTCCTTTCCGGGCCTCTCTGCGTACACCCCTGTGGTGTGTGCCCTGCGCTTGCCTTCGGCTCGAATTGGCACAGGGCCCAAAGGACTCAGTCCCTCCGAAGGCCTTCCGCCACCGCTTTCTTTCCATCCTTGCCATGTATCAGGGCTCTGACGGTTCGATGGTTGCTGGTCGTGTTGGTTATGCTCTCACTCTAGGGGAACATTACAAACAACATTAATTGCCGGCTGGCTGCAGTGTTTTCACTGTCGAGCTGGTCGCCATCTTTCATGCCCTAGAGTATATCCGCTCTAGCTCAGGAAAGTCCTTCGTTATCTGTAGTGACTCCCTGAGCGGTTTACGAGCTATTGACCAGTGTTTCCCTCGCTCTCGTCTGGTGATGGCTATCCAGGAGTCCCTCCATACTCTTGCCCATTGCGGTCGCTCTGTGGTGTTTGTGTGGACCCTGGCCATGTTGGGATACCAGGCAATGAACATGTTGACCACCTGGCCAAACAGGCCACCAGTAAACCATCTCTGGACCTTGGCCTCTCGGATACTGATTTGCGAGCTGTCTTACGCCACAAAGTTTTTGAGCTTTGGGACACTGAATGGCACGCCCTGCCTTCACCAAACAAACTTCGGGCCATCAAGGAGGATACCGGTGTGTGGCGCTCCTCCTTGCGGTTGTCTCGCAAGGAGCCTGTTGTCCTCTGCCAGCTGCGCATTGGGCACACACGGATGATGCACGGCCACTTATTGCGCCGTGAGGACCCATCTCTATGTCTCTGCGGATCCGTTTTGACGGTGGTCCACATTTTGTTGGGGTGTCCCCTTTTAGCTGTGCGCAGGCAGACGTTCGCGCTGCCTGACACGCTCCCTGCCGTTTTAACAAATGACACTGCCATGGCAGGCTTAGTTTTGCGTTTTATTCGGGCAGGGGTTTTTTATCACTTAATCTGAGTGTTTGTTATGTTCTTTTGTTTTGAGTCTGGCCTTTGGCCTACGATTTTAGACTGAGTTTTAGTGTGTTTCTCGGTGGCTGGCTTTTCCTTTTTTGTCTCTATGGTCGGCCAACCACTGTCACACACTGTGTGATTTTAATTCGTTTTGTCTAATCTCTGTCTGAGTCTTTGTTGTCCTGTGTTGTCTGTTGTCGTCTCTATTATTCGTTTTTATTCTTTGTGTGTGTTTGCATTTCTGGAAAAAGGGACCGAAGACCATCACAGTCTGATCCCTTCAATCTCACAAACCAACCATACCATGTTCCCATGATCTAGGCAAGAGTTTTTTGATTCTTGGATGGCTAATATTTTTCTCTGAGTCCAGAATATTGTTGTCCCAGAGTCTCACACATGTCAGCAAGGACTGTGATTACACTACCCTTGGTACACTGGACTCCAAGGTCCCAGAGAGTTTCATGATGCAAGTTAAGTGCTAAATTTTGGCCATAGTGGTGGTAAATATCGAAGCCTGTGACAACACAAGTCACTTACGTGCTGATCACGTGGTAGTAGGGACATTCCGTTCTGGACTTTTCAGAAGCTTGTATTTGAAATGCTTTGTACCAAAAGTATTCCATACATCAATATTGTTGTTTAATACTAATTCAGCCTTTGGTTACTTCATAATATATTTAGTCTAGAGGGTAACATACGGTTGCCTTCTCACATTGCTGACTGACGAGCAGCCATTGATATTTGTCCTCGTAAACTAATCAGTCTGGATTTTTATTTTATGAGTATTTAACAGGAACAAAACCTGAATGTCTTGATTGGATATTGGGATGCGTCCTGCTCAGTTTCACTGATTCTCATTAAAACCATTTGTTTATACTTATAGGAATTGAAAGGCAATGCCCAGACATCAGTGCCCTAAAGTAGTATGATGCACTGTGCAAAAATACTCTAATAAATCAGCTTCGAAGATTCCGAAGTACATTTTAAGTATAAAATATTCTGAGCGTTTTAACAGGGCCATTCATAGCTGTATTGTAGACTTGTAATTGTGAGATTGTTGATTCAATTTTTGCCAGGTTCAGCTTCTTCTATACAGGGTGTACATATAGCCCGGAAACAATTTCAATTACTTATTGCACAAGAACTAAACATTGTACAGATGTCATACGTACTGCATTTTGAAGAGAAACTCTGAAAGTTTATAAACCGTACTTGGTTCTAAACATCCATTGAACAGCTGTAGCACATTTGTTTTTGTCAAACTTCAAAACACAGAAAGCTCACTCTGCACCTGAACTCTCCATGTTTGCGACTAGCGCTGATTATCGGCAAGTTACCAAACTACGCTGTGGCGGTATATATATGAAATCTCCTTCAGCTAATGCAGTAGTTCCATTATGGGCTGCAGCCTGTCCTCCAATTGCACTACTGATAGGATTCATTGACGTTTGAAAACCTAGCTGACCTATCATATAGGCTTTGTTTCACTCATATGCAAAACTAGGTGGTTCACATTCAGTTGAGATACATTAATTGTGGGGGGGGGGGGGAGGAAGGGAAGGGAAGGGAAGGGAAGGAACCCTCAGGGTTTCTCTTCAAAATGACATATGTATGACATCTGTACAATGTTCGGTTCTTGTGCAATAAATAATTGAAAATGTTCCCGGACTTTATGCCCACCGTGTATTTATTTGCATTCTTTATTTATAAGCAAATTGAAATGTTAACAAATATTGAATCAGTTTTAATAAAAATAATATATTTCTGTTTTTAATTATTAATCATAGTAAAATATGAGTATTCATAGTGAATTAAAATTTGTTTTGAGAGAGAGAGAGAGAGAGAGAGAGAGAGAGAGAGAGAGAGAGAAATACCCAACCACCATTCATCTGCACTTGATTGTATACCTCTACTCAATTTTGTTCATTATTTCTATCCTAGCATTTCCCTTACTATAGCATTAACATTACTTATATTGCCAAACTTTTCCAAACTATCATATTAATTTATACACAGAAAATCTGCATTTTCAACCTTGACAAAAGAAAATAATAATAATGAAGATTAATAATAATAAGTTTTGCTTTGTAAGATGATTTCGGTATTATTTTTGTAAAAAGATCATATTCCCTTCAGTAGTAATACATATTTAGTTACATAACTGTTAGAAATATTGACACACATGCTTTGCATTGGATATATTTTTAATGTCTGAGAGTGTGTTAATAATTTCTGCAAGACACATTTCCCCTGTTGCAAACAGGTGCACAAAGACAAAGAAAATACAGTTCTCTTTCATATTTGATAATCATCTTGTTGGTTCCATTTAAACTTTTCATTTATGTAGATGGAGAATGTATTCATTGTTCATTCAATGGTATTTCACAACCAATGAATTGTGGGGACTTGTGTATTTAAATGTGCTGTTCATTATAATAGTTACTTAAATCTGTTGGTATTAATTACTAATACTGTCATTCTTCTTTTTAAATTAGTGCATCATTTAGTTCTGTTACATGTCAGGACAGAACCTTGGTGTATGCTCATGATGATATAATTTTTTCAGATGCAATCTGTATTATGCTTGAAGACACTAGATTTTGAAAGCTGCTGGAATCCTACAGACAATCGTATTGGCGTGGCTATGAATGGTGGTATTTACCATGAGAAACAGGTAGGTGTTTCATGAAATCTCCTTCAGCTAATGCAGTAGTTCCATTATGGGCTGCAGCCTGTCCTCCAATTGCACTACTGATAGGATTCATTGACGTTTGAAAACCTAGCTGACCTATCATATAGGCTTTGTTTCACTCATGTGCAAAACTAGGTGGTGCACATTCAGTTGAGATACATTAATTGAAGGATTTATCACAAAGTTAAAATCTTGGGGGACCACATTTGTGTAATCAATGGTTCAGTGATAATGAGATTGGTATCAGCATGTGAAAATGAAAAACCATCACCACAACAATGTTTGGCAGCAAAAGATTCATGTATGATTTGAGCCTTGGGTTCAGCAAGTACTGATTTGTAAACGCCAAAGACATAGTGCTATAAAGAAGCTGATCTTCCATTCTGACAATGGTCAGTAAAACAGATTATCCCAAGTGATCAAATAGCACTACCAGGCATAAGAATATGTAGGAAAGTTCTGGCAGGATGTTAATATTTAGGAGTAAAGGAGATCACTCACAGAATAGCAGAGGCATTGAGATGTCGGGAGGCTAGAGACAACACAAAAAAAGAATGAAAACTTTTCTAGCTTTTGGAATAAATTCTGTGATGAGTGAGAGGAAGACACACACACACACACACACACCACACGTGTGCATGCACGCCTCTCGGGTCTTCAAAGGATTTCTTTCGAAAGCTAGCAGTTTTGATTCTCTTTCATGTATGCCTCTTGACGACTCAACACCTCCTTTACTTCTAAATATTATCACACATAAGAGCTATTTCAGTAGATGTCGAGGTGGCCATTGTATCAATTAAATGTCATTCCCCGCCTGGGCTTATCTGTAAAAATGTCTCCCGTGGAGCTACAATTGAACAGTTACTACTGAAAAAAGGTACAAAATATGTTTTAATTTGGCAAGACACATTCTTTACTTAATTCCTGTGAGGAACAATGAATTTTAACATAAACTGCAGGAGGTTCAATGTAGAGTGGACATGATGTCATATGTGAAGTTAGTTTTGGTATAATTGTTGAGAGTCACACTGCTGGGTGCCCAGCTAGGTTGGTTATCCAGTGCTTCTGCACACTATTTAATTAAGACACTTCGTTAGGTGCTGTGAGTAATGATGTTTGACATTTTCACTGTCTTGTCCTCAAGTAGACTATACGGGTATGTTTATGCTGCAGTCTCATTGTTGGCAGCTCGCTGCTCACTGCTGGCACATTGCATTTCAGTGCTTGCCAGAAGCCTTATCACATTTATGCTGCAGTCTCTCTTCTGGCACATCATACATTGCGCAGGCATCTTGCATTTTGCCATGATTCTTTATTGTATGACTTCCCACATAACTAGTTGAGTTGATTACTTGCAGTGTGTGAACCAGAAACAATATATTGCACATTGTCTGACAATGGTAATAATGGTTTACTCTTGCCAGAAATGTTGTTATTGACAAGGATAAAGAAGATTAAGTATGGATTCACCATTTGAATATAGCCCTTCCTGCTATATATATAGGGTGTATCAAAAAGAATCATCCAATTTTTTAAAAATCATAACTGTTATGTTATTTGAGATATGTGCGTGAACAATGTACTGTTGGAAAGAGCAAGCTCTAGAGTTTTATATGGTTCCCATTAGGTAGCAGCAGTGTGCACCCACTTCAGTTCTAGTAAAAGTGGTCTCGGAATAACAGAAAGTGTTTTGTGTTCTACGTTTTGTGCATTGCGACTCAGTAATAATCGTTCAGCATGACTTTTGTACTAAATATGGTGTGGATCCTCCTACAGCATAGAGCATTAGACAATGTCATGAACAATTGAGGAACAGCTTGTTTGTGCAAAGGCAAATTGCTGGGCCATCCCCGAGTGCCTGACACAGATGTTGAACACATTCGCCATAGTTTCACAAGGAGTCCACAGAAATCTGTTTGCCGTGCAGCTTGACAGCTCAACATGCCCCCAATGTCCATGTTACGTGTGTAGCGTTGATGTTTACACATGAAACCATACAAAATTCAGCTACTGCAAGCTCTTCGTGAATGTGACAAACAACAACCTGTGGAGTCCTGTAATTTCATTCTTGGCGTGATTGAGGATGGCAAGTTTCTTCCATACTTAATGTTTAGTGATGAGGCAACATACCATTTAAATGGAAAGGTGAACCATCATAATGTGAGAATACGGGCTATGAAATAACCACATGAAGTTGTAAGACTCCAAAATTTAATGTGTTTTGTGTAGTTTCACGGAAAAAGGCGTATAGTCCATTTTTCTTTGCAGAGAACAGGAAGCACATATCTCAGTATGCTTGAGAACTTTCTTTTCCCGCAGTTGGAGACAGATTCGAACGACTTCATTTACCAACAGGATGGGGCAGCCCCACACTGGCACCTGGAAGTGCGGGACTTTTTAAATTGAAGGATTATTGAATGATGTACCAGTTGAACTGCATCAGATGATTCAGCCTTACATTACTGGCCCTCAAGGTCACCGGACCTGACTGTACATAATTATTTCTTTTGGGGTTTATAAAAGGCTCTGTTTATATGCCTCCATTAGCAATAACAATGAATGAACTGAGACATAGCATAAAAACAGCTGTGGAAGCTTTAACTCAAGACCTGATTACTGCAGTGTGGGAACAATTTGAATACCGCATTGACGTGCCATGCATCTCAAGGGGGACATATTGAACACCTGCCAAAAGATGTGAAAAAAAAAAATCTTTTTGAGTTTCCCGTTCATCAAGAAACAAAATTCATTGTATATGTTATTAGTTTCAGAAACATAGATGTGCCAATCAGAAGCTTCTTTTTGATACGCCCTGTACTTTCATCAGTTATAATATCTCAGAAATTATCCAAGGCACATTTTCAGCCAGTCAAGAATGTCACGAGGAACTTTCCAGTTTCTTTTAATATTATAGAATCATAAACAGTTAAAGATGAGAAGATTCGATCCTACTGTAGTGCCCTGTGGTGCAGGGTTGTGTGGCAGTGAGCCAGGATGGTGCAAGCAGGTGGTGGAGGTGAGGTCGGAGCCCAGGTGGCTCCAGAGGACAGCTGCAAATGTAATAAGTTCTTTTATTGACACCTCTGCACTGCTTGACACTGTGTTAGTAGCCGACTGGTCACTGAATTCTGCTGGGCGTGCTGTCTGCACACTCTTTGTTGCTGACACAGAATGACACCACGCCGGCAGTCTCGTTACATTAGCTGACTGTGGGGACCCCGTACCAGTGGGATGTGAACTTTACAGTACTCTGGCTGTTACAGCCATGGTGCCATATGGTGGCATCACAGCAGGGGATGTCCACCTTGCTGAAACACGGTTCCGGCAGTGATGGATGGTGTGTGGTGTGCATGGAAAGTTACTCACTGTCCCCTGGGCAGAAGTCAGTTGTGCTGCTGGAGATAAGCTGGTGTGGCCAACCACGCCATGGCACTAAGTCTGGGGTGGGTCTCAGTGGACAGAGCTGTTGCCCTGCTGTGGCCTCGGACCTGTGACCGCTGCTGGTAGGTTTCTGTGGCAATATGGTGTCCTCATTTAGTGAAGCCACTACCATTCACCTATCTTATGACACTACAGCTACTGTCAGATTGAAAATCTGCCTTGGCACTTGCTGCACTAGTCCATGCAGTACCGTTGAGTTCACTGTTTCAACAAGATAACCTGCCTCACAACATTGCCTTGCTGGAATTATTACAGTGACAACAAACCACAATCACTCACTGTCAGCACTGCTTCAATACGCTACTCAGGCTTACACTAATATGCCCGTATATGGTCGTTACTCTACAGTATCTTATCTGTGAACAAGACCTCGTAGCTTGGGTCAACTTTGAAACCAATTTCATATCAAGCTGCATGTTCGTACAGAATATAGAGAAATTTTATAGCTAAACAAATGCAACTTCCCCTTATAAGTTAGATAAGGCATCCGGTTTTACTTACTGTGATGCTTACTGCTACATGTCATATTTGTTTTGCACTTCTTGCAATCCAACCTTCATGGCTTGTTCTGTTGTTTCCTTCCCTCTTAGCTCTGAATTTACATGTATTCTGCATTCACCTCTCTCTCTCTCTCTCTCTCTCTCTCTCTCTCTCTCTCTCTCTCTCTCATGCTCTAGGGATCCACTCTACTGGAACCTGGGCTATAAGTGGTTTATGCTGATGATCAGCCCTCCAACTTAAAAGAATAAAAGCTATACCTATGCGAGTTAAAGTTACGCATTGCCCTTCTCTGAACTGCTGTACATGCTGCATTAACAGCTCAGCTGAAATGCATCGTTCCTACAAAGCAGTGAACCAATGCTGAAAATGGGTTAGGTCAGGCTTTAGAGTTTGATTTATAAGTTTTCTATTTGGTGCTGGCAATAACTCCAAAGGTACTTCTGGCCAATACAACTGTGGTTTTGAGATTTTCACTTGCTTGATACCCCTAATCATGGCTGGCAGATGGAAGGTTAGCCCCATGAGCCTCCCCAACTTTTTACAAAGTCATCATATTTGAAGAAATCCAATGAAAACCTGCTTGCTGGAAACTGAGTCTGGTTTCCATGGTATTCCTTGGTCAATCTAGCCCCTTCTGTCTGGCTAAGAACAGTTGTGGAGCATTTGTTCAAAATAAATACCCAGTTGTCCAAAATTTAGATTTTTGTGGTTTCAAATCAAGCTTGTTGCCATGCATGAACTGTTGAAATGATTTAGTCAAAAGCTGATATTTGCTGTTGGTATAGGGTGTTGAAAATAAGAGTTTTTGCAAAACTCAATATTTACTCTTAGCTAGTTAAAGCAAAAGTTGATAAATGCAAATTGTGCTTTGCTTCTGAGAGACCTGAAGGGAGAATAATAGTGTGGGATGTCATTTAGGGTAGGCCAAATGTAGGAAGCGGGTAGGAGCAGGTGAGGTAGGAATCTCTCGGTACTGCTCTGAGAAATGTGGTTTTACTATATCACAACACAATAACTTGAATACATGAATTGTAACTTATCTTTGGATGAGATGAGCCTGTAGGTGCGAAGCTGTACGTCAATCAGTTCTAACATCGGCTAGAAGTTACAAAGGCAAAATCTGTAGTGGCTTGCCCACGCTGAAATAGAAACAATGTTGCTTGGTCGTCTACTCGGAATCGAATGGGTAGAATCTGGAGCGGCGCTCGTAGAGCTGCACAGCGCCGGTTAGAGGGCGCTGTCATCCGTGTTGGTATCGTAGTGCCAACCTAAGAACTTGTACCTACGCCGTGGCATCGTAGCTATTGATACCACAGTCATCGTCAATGATAATGTGAGAGAGTTTTCTGTGAAAAAAAAAATCACACCTAACTGATGGCAAGCCAAATGCTATAAAGCACTTCACCCATCAAATTCACTATCTGTTTAGTGTGCTATTCATCTGATAACTTACTTCCCTCCACCATTTTTTATTTTTTTACTGCTATGACTCGTATTCCTTCAATTTTGTCCTTGAAATATTGCAACCTGAGAACAGGGGCAAATATTTCATGTTGACTAATGAAGTAGTCTCCTCCACCTGATAAGGTCCTTCATATCTTGTGATGAACTACGTCGGCTTCCCTTTTGGTGTGTAAGGACTGGATAACATCACCCATTGCCTTATCTCATACTGCGAGAAACTTGCAAACATCTCACTGATTCGTTCTGCTTCTGCGATGCCTTCATATTCACGTTCTGTATTAATTTCCGTATTTCTGGTACTGTTTGTGCAAACTTGTGTACTGACTTTACAGCTTCCCCTCCTTCACCTTTATTAAGTCGAATGGTGATGGAATTTTTTGACCAAAGTCATCATCATATGGGGACAACCCATTATTTGTGTGTACTTTTGAATTCTATGTTGACTTGACATTCCTGAGACATGCTGATTAGCAAAAACATTATGACCTCTGACCTACTATTGATACAAACCCATCCAGGCGATAGCAGCCTCACCTGTCGAGGAATGACTGCTAGTCAGACACACACACAGTGCATGTGGTATCAGTGTGCATGCTGTCCGTGTGTAGAATGGGAAAGTGGCACTATCTATCTGCATTTGACCAAGGGCAGATTATTGTGGCCTGGATGCTTGGCACAAGCATTTTGGAAACTACACAACTTGTCAGATGTCCAAGGAATGCTGTGGTGAATGTTTTCAACACAGGATGAAACCAAGGTGGAATCGTGATCAGACGTCGTTGGGTAGGGCGACCACCCCACATCACAGGTGTCGGCGTCATAGGCTGGACAGACTCTGTAATACAGGACAGATGGTGAACTGTGGCTGAACTAAATCGGTCTTTAATGCTGGGCAGAGTAAAAGGGTGTCTGAAAACACAATGTACCAATGCTGGGAAGAGTAAAAGGGTGTCTGAAAACACAACGTACCAAACACTCATAACGATGGGACCTCCACACCTGGCAACCTGTGCATGTGCCAATGTTAGCACCATGACATCGGCAACTACTAATGAAATGGGCACATGACCATCAGCACTGGATGTTGCTGCAGTGCCACAGCATTGCATGGTGTGATGAATGCTGATACCTTTTTCACCTTGCTGATGGGAAGACATGAATCCGTTGTCTTGCAGGGGAACAGCTCCTTGACACCTGTACTGCGAGATGGAGACAGGCTGGTGGCAGCTCCATTATGCTCTGGCGAACATTCATGTGAGCATCTGTGGGTCCAGTAGGGCTCGTGCTAGGCACCATAATGGCCAAGGAGTATCGTACATGTAGTGCAAACCATATGCACCCATTCAGGACGATCAGTGCCATTTTTCAGTAAGATAATGTGCCATGTCACAAGGTGAAGAGTGTGATGAAGAGAGTCAAGGAACACAGTGGTGAGTTCCAGATGATGTGCTGGCCCCTAACTCAACAGATTTGAACCCGGTCAAACACATCTGGAACGTGATTGAACGTGGCATCAGAGCTCACACCTCCCCCCCCCTTCCCCCCCCCCCCCCCTCTCTCTCTCTCTCTCTCTCTCTCTCTCTCTCTCTCTCTCTCTCTCTCTCTCTCTCTCTCTCTCTCCAGAATTAGGTGACTTGTGTGTGCAGATGTGGTGGCAACTTCCTTCAGCGACCTACTGGGGCCTCATTGCTTCCATGCCATGACATGTTGCTGCTGTTATCCATGCCAAAGGTGGATATAATGGCTATTAGGTAGATGGTCATAATGTTCTGGCTGATCTGTGTTATGTATCCCAATTCATATGGTGTCCATTCACATAGTAACCTAACATTTACTCAGTGGTTCTGTGCACTTGTTCTGTTCTTAACACGCAGTAACCAACAAAGCTCCTTCAATAAGTGTGATATGAAATTTTACCCTGGTCTGTAATTATCATGCCTGGCCCACCAAACTTCAACATCCAATTGTTAACTATTACTTGTGCAACTGTCACTGCCTGCTTTGGCATAGTAACCATCTGCATGTACTGAGAGAAAATGATCTAATATTGTTAATATGAATTGGTTTCCTTCTGGTGTATAATTGAATGATGCTAATACACCAGACCTGAGGATTTCAAATTGTTTTGATACTTGTGGTAGCTTCTGCAACAGTACTCGCTTGTGACTTAAGTCAGCTCTCTGTGCACATGTTTCCAATTCCTCGTGTATTGGTCCATCTCTGCTTTCCTTCCTCTCCAACACTATCTCTCCTCTATTCTCAGGTTTGTTGTTCTGCAACCTCCATGACCAGGTAACACACGATTATGGGCCTCCTTCAAAATCTCCTCCTTAACCGATGCTAATACTACTATCCATGACCCTAACTTCATTCCCTTGCGCAACAGTCCATCATTTTGCTAAACTGTGGTTATGTCTTGTTTTGTTTAAGCACCTTCAGCACTCTGCGCTGCCTGCTACTCCACAAGACCATGACTCAGAATTTTCACCACTGCTACGTTCGTGCTTAATGCGTCTGAATTTCTGTGCTTCTTCCCTGGCTTGTGTACTACTTTGTAGTCAAATTTTTTAAGTCTCAGGGCCCACCTAGCCAGCTTGCTAGATGGGTCCTGTAGTCCCAATAAACACTTCAAAGCAGTGTGGGCACTACTGTCTGAAATTTTTACTCATAAAAATATTGTCTAAAATGTGTGAGACCATAAGGGAGGCTCAAATGTCTCCTCCTTTAAATAGTTCTTTGCTGCCACATTCAGCTGTTTCAATGCGTAGGCTGCAAGATGCTCCTCACTGTTAATCTTTTGGCTTAAAACACATGATTAGATGTGTTACATGAAGGAATAAACTCCTTCTGGAAGTCTGCAAATATTAGACCTGGTGTGGTTGTCAAAACTCTCTTTAATTCTACAAACACATCCTGACACTCCTGTCAATATGAATTTCACACCTTTCCTCAGCAACTGCTTGAGTGATCACGTGCTGTCACCAAACCCTTTCACAAAATTTCTACAGTAATTTGAGAGCCTCAAACAGATTGCAGTTCCTTAATCAACTTAGGCTCTGGGAATTCCTGTGCAACTTATTCTAGCCTTGGGTCTGTCCTCACCCTGTCCTTACTAATTACATGGAATAAATATGCCAGCTCTTCTAATGCAAAATAACACTTATTTGTGCTCAGTGTCAGAGACAGCCCTCAATCTCATAAATGCTTCCTTCAGAAATTGTGTCTGCTGCTCTATGTCTTTTGCGATTGCAATGATATCTCCAAGTAAACTAGACGCTGACATGATTTCGAACCTGATACGGTTTCAAACCTCTCAGCACACTGCTCAACAACTTCTGAAATATTGGAGGTGCATTTTTTTAAAATTCAGATGGCATTCTTTTGAACTCGTAGTGTCCCAGTGGTACCAAAAATGCTGTTTCCGGGAGCAGACTCCAATTGATGGTAACCACTCCTCAAATCCATAGTTGAGAAACACCAACTTTGCCTCAGATTATCTATGGTATCAATAATGTTTGGGATGGTGTATGCATCTACTACAGCCTTGCTCTTGAGATGACTGTTATCACAACTGGACCTGTATTGTCTAGATCCGTCTATTGATTTCTTTGATACTATCACAATACCTGCACCCCATGGACTATTAGTCTCTTCTGTTGCCCTATCAGCTAATGGCTGGTTAATAATATCTTCCACAATTGACTGTGAATATGTAGGAATGCAGTATGGTTATTGATATACTGGTGCTTTGTTCCTTTTTGGTATTCAGTGTTGGGTCACGAGCATTGTTGGCAGTGGACCCAATGGAAAAAATAAATCCTCAAATTCAAACAGTAATTCTCCCATCTGCGCTCTCTCTCTCTCTCTCTCTCTCTCTCTCTCTCTCTCTCTCTCTATCTATCTATCTATCTATCTATCTATCTATCTATCTATTTTCCCTTCAGATACTCCACTTCCCTACTTAATGCAGTCTTAACAGCGGTGTGTTGTTTCTTGTGGTTCACGCTCCTTGTGCACCACCCACCCCTCATCCAGAAAATCTAAACTTGATGTTAACATCCCCTTCCTTTACTTCACTACTGTGGTGCCAAAATTATCTTTATTTATGGGCAGTGCTCTCCTGCTATACCTCTCTCATATGTGCAAAACACATTTCTTAAACAAAAAAAAAAACAACTTGATGGATCAAGTAGATTGTTCTCCAAGGACTCGATGGCACATAACATACCCACAGATAAATCTGGCCCCATATTCATCCAAAGTGACTTCCTTGTGCTACTTGGCACACAATCATGTGAATGGAGTCTTAGTGCAATTGGTCACAGTTCAACTGATTTGCCCAATATGCTAGACGCTCCTCATGGCAGTTCTACACTAGCAATAGCTTCCCCTAACTGGAATGTCATTCAGTTAAGTTCTGATGTCAATTTTAGCACAATGTTGATATAAAAATCTAACCCCTAGATTATGCTGTAGTCCTCTATCACATGAGATACTCCCTCTGCACACTGCTTGAATCTCACAGTCCGTATAAGAAAATATGCATCTGCCAACCCCAACAGTTTCACATCATTATTTCCGACTCCACTTAGCCTATAGCATGGCGGGTTCCATTGCCTTTGACCCACTTTGTCTTTACTGGCAACTGACACATGCAACCCTGTGTCCAACAAAAACTTGTGCTCTTTATCTCCTATAACACCTCTTACTGTACACTCTACCTCTGCATACATATTTGTTGCATCTAATTTTAATGGGAATGTGTTGTGGACTTTGGATTTCCTATTGCGTTTAATGTTTCTTACCACCTCTTCATCTATACTGTATGTCCAGTACCAAAATTCTCCTGCTGATATCTTCCATTCCCTGTATTTCCCTGTATCTGGCTACACTACCACCATAAATGCCCTTTCTGCTGACACCCGTAACACTTAATTTTCACGGAAAATCTATCTCACATCCCTTGTTGACATATCAATTTCTTCACACTCCATTGCTAAACTAACAGCAGATTACAGATTGCTTGGTGCACCTATAAGCACCCTCCTTGACATGTCCGACAGCAATCCCCTCAGAAAAGCCTCGAGTTTACTTTGCTCAGCTTCTTGCAACAAAACTAATTTTGCTGCGTCACTCTGGCCTAAGTTATATGTGTGTTTATTACATTTCCTTATCCTATCTCCAAAATTTTCTACAATTTCCTCACACCTCTTCACAGTGTTCAGTTTTACCTAAAAATAAATCACGCTGTTCTGTTTCTGACACCTTTGTAAAATCCCTTCCTCTTCTCAAATTGTTCAAAGCTCGTTGCATTCTTTAATGCTTCCAAACACCTCATGTATGTTTCTCTCTCTCCCACTAGTTGCAACTTCGTTCTCCACAACAGTTGACTGTCAGTCCAACCACACATCTTTGCCAGTGCTTTAAGGTCCTCTAAGAATGATCTTACATCTTAAGATGATTTTCCAGAAAAGGGAACAGTCAATCCTGCGGTAGCTGGATGCATCTCATGCCATTGTGGCTGAAACAGTGCTAGCTGTTTGTCTTTAACTGCCTACTGCTGATGTTGCTGCATATTATCAGCTGTCAGCTGCACAACTTTTTCTAACAATGTCTGTACTACTTCCAGCTCAGATGTAACTTTCATCTCTAACTCGGTCACTGCGACACTTTTACTCTCCATTACACTCAATAATACAGAAACAAAACAAAATAAAATTAATTGCAGTTCCTAAAGATCACTACAAATTAATCTTAACATTGTATCATGAGCCATCTAGACACTCTACAATGCCTTGCAATATGAATATATCAATGATATGTGTAACAGGTTAAAGCCACTGACTGCGCACACATCAGAGAGTGCCAAAGTACTTTACACTGCATACACCTTAAAGGCTCCAAATGCTGCTCTCTACCATTAAATTTAAACTCGGGTAACTCAGTTGGCTCCTCCGGTCTAAACAAGGTAACCTTAAAATTAAAATGACAGTCATGTCTCTCTTCCATGCCTGTTACACCCTCCAAAACATAACCAAATAATTAATCATTTATTTTACCTTACTGACACCATAGGTCATGGTCTAGATGCCATGCTGTGTGAAGATGATGCACCAAATTCTGATGCCAGACTATAGTGCTTCCAGGTGCAGGGTGGGGCAGCTGTGAGCCAGGATGTTATGAGTGGGTGATGGAGGCGAGGTGGGAGTTCAGGAGGCTCCAGAGAATGGCAGCTGCAAATGTAACAAGTTCTTTTATTGATGCATCTGTGCTGCTTGATACACTGGGTCAGTGGCTGACTGGCCGCTGAATTCTGCTGGGCTGGCTGCCCGCACACTCCATGTTGCTGACATGGTACGACACCATGCCGGTGGTCTAGTTTTACTGTGCCAGTGGCCTTGTTATGTAAACTGACTGTGTGGAATCTGCGCCAGTGGTATGCAAACTTGATGCTGCTGTAGCCACAGTGGCCACTGGCATTGTCCCATGGCATCACAGTGGGTGATGGCCACTATCCTGAGACATTTGTCAGCCAGTGGCAGATGGCAACTGATGTGTACAGGATGCAACCCACCACTCCCTGGGTATGAGTCGGCAGCTCTGCTGTATATGACCTATTGCGGCCAGTGCTAAGTCTGGGGAGGGACTCGTGCGCAGAGCTGTTGTTCTGCCCTGGCTTTGAACCTGTGATCTCTGCTGGCAGGTCCATGTGGCGATGTGGCGTCCTCATCCAGCACAGGCTGTTTGTCCTGGTTTGGCTGCGAGACTCAGAATAATTCTATTACAAAAATTGCCCATATTTATAGTCGGCAGTGCCACACTTGTTGTGCATATGTGCCATTACTAGTCTCATATCTTAAAATACTACTGGCACTGTCAGTGCCTTGCCCCTTAATGTACTAGTCGACAGTACCACTGGATTCACTGTTTCTAGAAGCTAACCTGCTTCGCAACATTGCACTGGCCTTGTTGAATTATTACAGTGACAACATCTTGCGCTCATCTGCCATCAGCGGTGCTGCAGTACACTGACCACACTCGCACTAATATGCCCATATCTGATCATTCCATTGCACTACGTTATTGACGTAACTTCTGAGAAAGAACAATTCATAGGCCTACTCACTCTGAGCTAATATTTCATTAGCTTTCCTCTGCATCTACTTCATGTACTAAAACTGCCGCTTGTAGATTTTCGTGCTGATGTTGTATCAAAAAAGAAAACTATAAAATAGATGAAACAGAAACTAATTTCCAAAAGTTATCACATCTAATCATATCCATTGAGAAGTACTTGACGTGTGTCCCTCAGGTCTCAGATAGCTGTGCATGCAAAAATGGCTGAAGTAAGAGCCTGTTTAAAGTCGTCACTTTTTGTTGTCACTCTGGAAAGTGCCTTATAAGGTCATAACCAACATTACTTTCTGTGTATGATGGTTTCATTGGCAGTATACTTGGAAAATGGAACCTTGTAAATGCAGTCAGTCTGCAGAGGTAATTGCCTAGAGAACAGGAGTATCAGCAGACATTGAATGTATACAAAGAAGAGCAGTACCAATGATCACATGTTTCGTATGTGAAAGGAATGGGAAAAAGCTCTAATAACTAGTTCAGTGCAAAGTACCCTCTGCCGTCCTCTTCACAATGGTTTGCAGAGTATGGATGTTGGCAGAGATGTAGATGTATGGTGTGGAAGAATCCACATTAACAGTGTGCAGTTATATAAAAAAAATGATACTGCCAGTGTATCGTTGAAGTAGCCTACCACTGCTCAAGTTTCAGGACTAGCGGCAATGGTCACACCTCGAAAGATTAATCAGTTTGATCATTTTGTCTGATGAGGATAGTAGCAAACAGTGTAACATCAGTTGTTGGTACAGGTTAAATGCTCCAATAAGACTCAGTGGGTTTGATTCATCACTGGTCCATGCCAGCAAGCAGCGAGTTTGGAGCATAAACACACCATAAGGTTTTGTTGACCATGTGGACTCTGTGTACAGTGTTTTATTATTGCTACTGTCCACATCCCTTGTTGTGTTTATTCGATTCTTTCCACCAGTATTCCATAAGACATTTGTTCTAATGAGGTAACTCTTCACTCCATCTGTACAATTGTGTAAGGTACATGTACCTTCTGTGTGCCGTCAGCAACCCTGGGGCATTGTGCCATAGAGTTGTGTACAAATTTGTGTCGCATTTTTGAGCATGGTAGGCACAAGAAGCAGCTGTACCAAACCGACTTCCACTGTTAGGGTTCATCTTTCACTGTATGGGCTATTGAAGTTTCAATCTTGGTGATTGAGTTCAGTTTTTTGAGAATTTTGGATCGAGAGCCAGGGGCTGGTGTGTAAGCTTTGGACATGTTAGTGACCAGTATGCAGTGTGATGGCAAAGCATTGTGTGTCTACAGAATAGGCATATCAGCTTAATACCCAACACATCACAATCCTCTGATAAAAGAAAGTGGGCAACCTCTGGGCCCACCTGCCACACCCCAGTTCTATTAAGCTGGTAGAGCTACCCAGCGACCTGCTGGAACTGATTTGCATTTCATTATCGTCTCGTAGTAATTCTATGGAACACAGTGATCAACCTTCATACACCCTTTACAGCTTGTATGAATTTTAAGGGTTATTACCTCACAACGTACCAAGAGAGACTCCAATAAAATAAAACCAAAGAATTGCTAGAGGGCACCATTGTACTGCAATCAGTTCATCACAGATAGAGAAGTAGTTACCTTACAGAAGATCTGTCTCCTTCCTTTTTTACATTTGGAGAACTTCATGACTACTGGATACCCTGAAAGCTGTGAAAACTTATTTACCAAATCTAATGAGGCATTTTAAATTCTAGAGATTTGTGTACACTGTTCATTGTATGGTAGACTTTCCTGCAGTAAATGCGGATTATAAGAATGAGATGAATTTTCCATACAAGTCAACACCAAAATGTGTTAACTGTCTGGATGAGTAATCCATTTAGAATACTGGATGGAAAGCGCAACAACAAAAACAATCAGTTTTTGACAAAATACACTACTGGCCATTAAAATTGCTACACAACGAAGATGATGTGCTACAGATGTGAAATTTAACCGACAGGAAGAAGATGCTGTGATATGCAAATGATGAGGTTTTCAGAGCATTCACACTAGGTTGGCGCCAGTGGCGACACCTTCAACATGCTGACATGAGGAAAGTTTCCAACCGATTTCTCATACACAAACAGCAGTTAACCGGCGTTGCCTGGTGAAACGTTGTTGTGATGCCTCGTGTAAGGAGGAGAAATGCGTACCATCACGTTTCCGACTTTGATAAAGGTCGGATTGTAGCCTATTGCGATTGCGGTTTATCGTATCGCAATATTGCTGCTTGCATTGGTCAAGATCCAATGACCGTTAGCAGTATATAGAATCGGTGGGTTCAGGAGGGTAATACGGAACGCCGTGCTGGATCCCAACAGTCTCGTGTCACTAGCAGTCGAGATGACAGGCATCTTATCCGCATGCCTGTAACAGATCGTGCAGCCACGTCTCGATCCCTGAGTCAACAGATGAGGATGTTTGCGAGACAGCAACCATCTGCACGAACAGTTCAACAACGTTTGCAGCAGCATGGACTATCAGCTTAGAGACCATGGTTGCGGTTACCCTTGACGCTGCATCACAGACAGGAGTGCCATCGATGGTGTACTTAACGACGAACCTGGGTGCACAAGTGGCAAAATGTCATTTTTTCGGATAAATCCAGGTTCTGTTTACAGCATCATGATGGTCACATCCGTGTTTGGCGACATCACAGTGAACGCACATTGGAAGCGTGTATTCGTCATCACCATACTGGCATATCACCCGGCATGATGGTATGGGGTGCCATTGGTTACACGTCTCGGTCACCTCTTGTTCGCATTGACGGCACTTTGAACAGTGGACAGTACATTTCAGATGTGTTACGATCCGTGGCTCTACCATTAATTCGATCCCTGCGAAAGCCAACATTTCAGCAGGATAATGCACGACCGCACGTTGCAGGTCCTGTATGGGCCTTTCTGGTTACAGAAAATGCTAGACTGCTGCCCTGGCCAGTACGTTCTCCAGATCTCTCACCAATTGAAAGTGTCTGGTCAATGGTGGCCGAGCAACTGGCTTGTCACAATACGCCAGTCGCTCTTGATGAGCTGTGGTATCGTGTTGAAGCTGCATGGGCAGCTGTACCTGTACACGCCATCCAAGCTCTGTTTGACTCAATGCCCAGGCGTATCAAGGCCGTTATTACGGCCAGAGGTGGTTGTTCTGGATACTGATTTCTCAGGATCTATCCACCCAAATTGCGTGAAAATGTAATCACATGTCAGTTCTAGTATAATATATTTGTCCAATGAATACCGGTTTATCATCTGCATTTCTTCTTGGTGTAGCAATTTTAATGGCCAGTACTGTAATTTAATTAAATAGATAAAAAATCTTCCCACCAAGCAGCAGCAAAACATACACATAAAAGAAGTTTATAATTAGGCAAGCTTTTGGTGCCAGTAGCTCCTTTTTTAAGGCAGAAGAGTTGAAGAGGAAGGAAGAGGGATGAAGGAAAAGGACTGGAGAGGTCTAGGAAAAGGGGTCTTTCCTTCTTATCCCGTCCAGTAGGTCTACCCTGACTTGTGGTTCTGGGTGACTTTCCTAAAATCTGCCCCTTTTCCTAGACCTCTCCAGTCCTTTTCCTTCACCACTCTTCCTTCCCCTTCAACCCTTCTGCCTGAAGAAGGAGCAACTGGCCCCAAAAGTTTGCCTAATTATGTAAGTGCCTAATTGTGTGTGTTCTGCCGCCGCTTGGTGAGTTAATTTTTTATCTGTCTAATTAAATTGAATGAAAAGTGTATAACACACAGAATAAAATTCAGGCACTTCTGCCAAAAAAATCTCTTGCAGCAAAGCAAAATAAATGTTAAAACCTATGTAGCATCCCATATGTATGGCCTCATTTGTCACGGCTTTGACAAAACTGGTATCCAAGGTTAATGTTGCTACACAGCTGAAGACTTCAAAGACTAGCACAGATACCTGCACCTGCTAATGTACTAGCAAGATAATACATGTTACATTATCCACACTTAAAGCTAAATTTACCTCTGGTTCAACAGGAAGGCAACAAGATATTGCTCTAACATTAGAAGAACATAGCACAAAAGCACCCCCTTCCACACAGACAACACCTCATAAAAGTATAGAGATACCTGCAGGAAATTATAGGTAAAAACAAAGACAACTGCTAATATCCTGCTACTCCAGCAATATGGAAACGTATGAGGAGAGGTCAGCAATATTATTTTTATGGCACATAGTTTAGCTTTAGACTGCTATGACTGCAGTAGTCACGGCAGACATACCATATGGAGATGTAGTGTAACGTGGCTATCTAAGGAGTATCCTTTTCCACTATGAGCCTTTGGGACAGCTTAAGGTGATCATGATGTCTAATAACTTACTAAGTAGTAAGTCAGATGGATCCACTGTGCATGCTCTGATCTGTGGTTTGTGCAGATGGCACATGAACAGTAGCAGCAAAGGACAGTGGCAAGCCTTGACATGAGGTAGGAGAAGACACTTGCTATATGGGCTCATTTATGCTTTTGGGCAAAGACTTGGTGATATCCTGAACTCCTAGGAGAAAGAAGGCCACTGACAATGTCAACGGGGATGCCAAGCAAATGGAGGACATGATTACGGACTTCTTTTATGCATGAGTTGAGAGTCAGATGTACATGTTATGTAGATGATGATTTAAAAAGCTTTTTGTGAGCTACCTGATTTGGGTATCGGTCTATTACTGAGTTGAAGAGTTAAAATACAGAAGAGTTTGTATGAAATAGTCTAATTCATTTAGTAGCTTGGAACAGTTAATACTTCCTTACAGCATCATCCTGCCAGGAAATGAAGTCCATAAGAAGCAGTAGTTTGTGCATGGATGCGGGACGGATTAGTTGGACCACAAGAACTACCAAGAAAGGTGACAGTATATTTGCAAGATTTATTAAAGGTGACATTCATTGAGAGAGTGACAAATCCAATGCGACTGTGGCGTATCACACATACCTGTATAAGGTGCATTACATTATAATATCCATTTGCCCTATACAGGAAATAATGATCCATTCTGGTGGGAGATTTGATTCTAGAATAAAACAGATTTTTTCTGGACCGGGACTGGGGCTTTGACTTTTCTTTGACTTTCCCTCCATTTCCACATCCAGATATGGTGAGGGTGATAGTGTGACCATCAGTGAGTTGGGCAGCAGAATGAACATGAACATCAGCAATATTATTAGCCTTGTAAAATAACAAAAGTTGTTGGAGTACTTGTGGTTTCATTTGAACTGTCAAATGCCGAAATAGTAGGTGCTGACAATGCTGATTTATGGATCAGCAGTGTTGATGCTATGGACAGTCCATCATGCTGTAGTGGTATCCACTTCCACAGGCCATTCAACTCTTTCTACAACAAATCACACACTCTGAATTTCCTGTCACAGTATCAGCATCTGCTGCCACAATTCAATGAATTTCATGTCCATGATGTGTTAATAACATGTAAAGATTTAAATTCCTCATTACTGTTTTGTCATAGTCTGACACAAATTATGTAGGTCAATGCTGTGATACCAAGTCGATGGTAGAAAGTGAACATTATGTCTAAAAGTTATATGAACTCAAATCCATATCAATGAACAAAACCAGAATTATCCTAAACAGCCACACACAAATAACACTTAGTTGCAGGTCAAAATCCAGGTCTAGGAACTCGTGTATTTAAGAATCTGCTCATAGAGGTTTCAAAGATGCGATACCAATTGTTGATCCACCCACCAGGGTGAAAATTTATTGCTTGTAGAGGATGAGTGGCCATCACATTTAATGTGTTACTGTGATGGCCAGTGTCATGCTAGCTGGAAGCAGAACTATGTACCACACAAAAAATATTGTCAACATTCTGACGAGTCTGACACCATACTGCTGGAACGACAGACTATTAGGAAACTCATTAAAAACATCAGATTTCAGAGTACTCATGCTTTCACAATGAAGCATGTATAGATCAAACCTTACTTGAATAAACTGAAAAACTTCTGTACTTCTTTCCACAAGGTTTGATGTTGTTCAGCAAGGCAGAGAGGAAGGGGGTAAGCAAATCCCCACCAATGTCATAAGTGCAAAATCAACAAATTCAGAGCTCACACAGATGACATAAAAGCACAGGAAAAATCATAAGACACATTCCTACAGGAAATGCCTTTCCAAGATTCTGTCAGATTTACAGGAAGATTGAACTTGGCAGTGAAAGTGCAAAATGCACCACTCCAGCCCCAGCAACGTCACCACTGACTTACAAGCTATTCGTATGTTGCTAGGATCATCATACAGTTGATGTATCTACCAACATTTGCCCTTTGTGATCATTTGCTTACCTCTGTTTCTGGTTTTAATGTATACTGTGAACTATGTAAATTTCTACTTAAGATGACAAGAAAAAATTCTACAGTTACATAATAATGCAGCAGCCCACACATCGCAAACATCACACCTGAGAAATCTCATAATATATGAGAAACACACTTTATAATATGAACTATTTCCCAAAATATTTTATGCAGAAAATAAAGACAAAATGTGACTGACAGCAGTGAATGTTATTTTATAATGAACAACACCCATGATTGTAACAAACAAAATTTAATGAATAATAAGATAAGTTGCACTTGTGCTAATAAAACACGCCTGCAGCAAAGAAACCGTAGGATGGATCTCATGAATGAATTGTATTTAAAATATTTGAGGATTATTTTACTTGATATAATGGTACACATACATGGATTTTCAAATTAAAAAAGAAAAAAATCCTGTTTCTGCCATATTTTAGCTTACGAATATGCTTACAGTAGATGACACAACCCCTTGTTGATCCAGAGATATTATGTGTGTGTGTGTGTGTGTGTGTGTGAGAGAGAGAGAGAGAGAGAGAGAGAGAGAGAGAGAGTATAGTTAAAAAAAAAAAACATGGAAAATCCAGAATGGAATGTAAAATATATTATGGAAAGAATAGTTGCTACTTACCATATAGCGGAGATGCTGAGTTGCAGGTAGGCACAACACAGAGACTGTTGGAAAGTGAGCTTTCGACCAACAAGGCCTTCTTCGAAATTAGACTACACACACACACGCACACAACCACGCAAACACAACTTGCACACACATGACCACAATCTCTGGCAGCTGGCTTCAGCTGCCAGAGACTGTGGTTGTGTGTGTGTGTGTGTGTGTGTGTGTGTGTGTGTGTGTGTGTGTGTGTGTGTGTCCTTTGTCTAATTTCGAAAAAAGGCCTTGTTGGCAGAAAGCTCACTTTCAGACAGTCCGTTTTGTTGCGTGTATCTGTGACTCTGCATCTCCGCTATATGGTGAGTAACAACTATCCTTTTCATTGAATTAGTATAGTTTTTAGAAATAGCATGCATGTAATATATTAAACTTATTGTTGTAAAATGATGATTCTTTATTCCAGGTTAAAGAAATGTGTGCTTTACATGCCCTCAACAATCTCTTCCAAGAATGTAATGCATTCAGCAAAGCTGAATTAGACGATATTTGTTACTCTTTGTCTCCAAATGACTGGATAAATCCTCACAAGTCATTCCTTGGACTTGGGAATTATGACATAAATGTAATAATGGCAGCACTTCAATTGAAAGGCTGTGAAGCAATCTGGTTTGACAAGAGGAAGTAAGTAATTTAAACTGAATAATGATTAATTACAATTAATAGAATGAAATGTACAATAGTTAGTCATTTTTTATGAGGATAACTCTTTTTTTCCTTTTATTCTCTAGATTAGTGGTAGTTTACTACTAAACTGTTTGCCATTAGTATGTATGTGTTCAGAAACTATTATGACCTTCTTATAACTAAATACATCACTTTCTGACATTTCCATTAGCTTTTTGACAACTTGGTTTTGCTGCATCTCCAACCTTCACTTTTTCAAGAGAGAGACTTTTGAGAAAATTGGCTACTGTAGAACACGGACACATTTTTTACATTATTGCTTTTCACAGTTTGGCTGTCAGGAAAGATTCTTCACAAATAAAGTCCTTGGAGAACGAGACAACAAATATTATTGTGCTGACACGTTGTGTTGTCCTGCTAACAACACCTTTGATTGTGTGGAGCATGAAAATGACTTCAAAAACGAAAATGTCATGGCATTATTAGCATTCCTCTTAAAGGGGTGGGATTTGTTTACACTGATGGTGCAAGCATACCGGTCTAGAGCCCAAATGCAATGGTTCCAGACACAGCAAGGTGATAGTGAGCAGTCCTGTGACTAGTTCAGAGCAAGCAGTTTAAAACTTAAAACTCAGAAAGATTTGTGTTGTGCTATTTCAAACAAATAAGTGACCTATTTATGCCAGAAAGATTCATTGGCAGCCACATACCAAGTGAAACATGGTGTGCAAAATTCCTTGAGGTTTAGTTGGATAGCAATATGAAATTATTTCAATATGTGGACAAACTAATAAAGTTCAGTTTACCATGTTTCATACTTAAAAGTAGCTTTAAGCATTAATTTGATGACAAGGTTGCCTGTTTATTGTGCATACTTCAACTCTGTTTTCTCTTAGAAAGTTCTTCTCTGTAGTAATTCAACTAAAATAATATAACTATTCATTCATATTGAAAAATATCTTGGAATTCTTACACACACTATTCTGTGGCATTTGTTGCTAGTAATAGTGATCATTTTCATCTGGACTGTGATTTACCCAACCCCAGTACAGGACACTAGAATACTCCCATGCAGACTTTATAAGCTTGTTTAGGTTTTAGTGTGTTTCCTACATTTTGGTGTGAAGTTTTTAAATGTGCCTACACCAGACAGAAATAAGAAATTGAGAGCCCATATAATAAACAAGAAAACTAGGAACAAACCTTATTAAACTCTCTGACAAATGGTCAGGCTATACACTCGAGGATTGAGTGTGGGCATGGAGATGGCTTTCAATTTCAATCTCTCTTTCTCTTTCCTTTTATCATCTCTGGATGGAAGCTAGTGCTTACCAGTATAATTTGTTTGGCCTTCTACTTCCTAAGGCAGGATCCCTTTTATTGTTCCCCTTCATCCTTGCAACAGGTGGTGCCCTTCTCATCTTGGAGTACGAGTGATCCACCCCTCCTTTCAAATATTATCCAGCCTATTTGTCTTTCCCCCTTGAAGAAGAAAATAATAATTCCAAAAGTTAAGATTACATTTTTCACTTTTGGATGTGTCTATTGCCAGAACTAGATGTAAAATACTGGCCACTGTCTGTGTAGATAGAAGCAGGCACTGCAGGCAGCTTATGTAAAGTATACTAACAACCAGTTATAGTTAGTGGTAGTGTAGGACTAGCTTGCAATGATAAAATTTGGACAGTTACTCAGAAGTGAAGAGATTCAGATCTCAGTGTTTCCAACCTTGTTTACTTTCTCTGTAGTTTCCATAATCCTCTCTTCTGAGAGCTATAATTGGTACTCAACCTCATCCAGCTAAGATAGTTAGCATCCCCAAATTACTTGAGAGTTCTGTGATGTATACTTACGGAAAGGAAGTGAAGTGAAGTGAAGAAATTAGGACATTTTAAAAAGCAAGGCTATCTTTGTAATTCTCCCTTTAAACTGTGTCAGGGGGAATTAATTCATCAGTCAGATTTTCTTTGTTGATAAATGGCAACAGTACCATGATCACACAGACACTCACAAAAATTTGCTTTTGGAAATAGAAGTACCTTTATCTGATGAAAGAGGAAAGGAAAATGATAACTACGTTTCTCATGGTGACAACATTATATAAAGTGTTGCTGACCTTTGTGACATTTCAAATTGGAAATTGGAGGTAATCATCAAAAACTATTTTATACTTTAATTTGACAAAGCCAGAAGACTGAAAAATTTTAAACAAGAGAAGAAAGGAGTAGAATAAGAAAACAAAACAACATGTAGTAAGTGTAAGAAGTCAGTCAGAACACAAAGGATGACAAGATAGGATGAGGGAGAAACAACAAAATCTGCTCAATAATATGCATTGTGTTTACTGCCCATTCAGCATGAAAGTAGCCAATTTTTACCTTAATGACGGAAGAAATTTTGATCGTTAGTAATTGCCTAACAAGGAGAGTAGAGTCTAAAGCTTGTGATCACCAGAAGATTCACTATTGTGCAGGACTGAAGCCGGGATATTTTTGCAGTCTCTCATGGCATGAGGCCCATATCCTATTCTAATGATTCTCTCTCTCTCTCTCTCTCTCTCTCTCTCTCTCTCTCTCTCTCTCGTGCGCTCTTTCCCCGTCTCTCCCTCCCCTCTCTCCCCCTCCCCACCTCCTCCCTCCCCTCTGCAATCCCATCTCACTCCCCCCCTCCCCAACTCCTACCTCCCTCTGCAATCCCATCTCTCTCTCCCCCCTCCCCACATCCTACCTCCCCTCTGCCATCTCATCTCTCTTCCCACCCTCCACATATCCTCCACCCCTCCGCCATCTCATCTCTCTCCATCACTTCCCTCTCTCCGCCATCCCATCTCCCTTCCCATCGCTTCCCACTCTCTGCCTTCCCAAATCCCCCTCCCCATCGCTTCCCCCTGTCCCCCTCCCCCATCTCACCCCATCGCTTCCCCCCATCTCCCTTCCCATCTCCCCTCCATCACTTCCCCCTGTCCGCCTCCCATATCCCCCCCATCGGTCCCCCTGTCCGCCTTCCAATATCCCCCCCCCATCGCTTCCCCCTCTCCGCCTTCCCGTATCCCACCCCATCGCTTCCCCCTCTCCGCCTTCCCATATCCCCCCATCTCTTGCCCCTCTCCGCCCACCCCATCTCTTGCCCCTCTTCGCCCACCCCATCTCTTGCCCCTCTCCGCCCACCCCATCTCTTGCCCCTCTCCGCCCACCCCATCTCTTGCCCCTCTCCGCCCACCCCATCTCTTGCCCCTCTCCGCCCACCCCATCTCTTGCCCCTCTCCGCCCACCCCATCTCTTGCCCCTCTCCGCCCACCCCATCTCTTGCCCCTCTCCGCCCACCCCATCTCTTGCCCCTCTCCGCCCACCCCATCTCTTGCCCCTCTCCGCCCACCCCATCTCTTGCCCCTCTCCGCCCACCCCATCTCTTGCCCCTCTCCGCCCACCCCATATCTTGCCCCTCTACGCCCTCCCTATCTCTCTCCCCATTGCTTCCCCTCTCCACCTCCCCTTTTCACTTCCACCTCCCTATCTCCTCCCTCCCCTCCCATCCCTCTCTTCTCCCTCCGTCTCTTCTCCCTCCGTCTCTTAACCCCTCCCCATCCCATCACTCTCTTCACCCTCCTTCGCCTTCCCTCCCTCCCTCCCTCCCTCCCATCACTCTCTTCACCCTCCCTCTCTTCGCCTTCCCTCCCTCCCTCCCTCCCTCTCTCTCTCTCTCTCTCTCTCTCTCTCTCTCTCTCTCTCTCTCTCTCTCTCTCTCTCCACCCTCCTCCCCTCCTGTCCCTCTCTTCTCCCGCCCTCTCTTAACCCCTCCCCATTCCCGTCTCGCACCCCCCTCCCTCCGTATGCCCGTCTCGCCCTCCCCCCCTATGCCCGTCCGGCTGCCCCGCCCCCATGCCCATCTTGCAATGCCCCCCCCCCCTCCCCCGTATGCCCAGTTAAAACAAGTCAACATTTCTAACTGTTTGAAAGAGAATTTTTACTGGCATGAGTTGTTTCCAGAATTAATAAATTAAGGGATCTCTGAGTAGAAAAGAAAGAAAAGGGTGGGGGGAGGTAGAAAGTGATACTGTTGCATAAAGTATCATTTAGCTCCAGTGAATTATTCAGTCTGTTGAACATGGAGTTTGGAATAGCAATTATTTATAGGTACTGCAACCTATGCTCCAAAACATTAAAGAAAACATGTATAGAAAACCCTATACTGAGTATGTACAAACTAAGTGAATGCAGAGGAAAAAGAGAAATCAGCAGGAAGTGTCCATCATTAGGCATCTACTATAAAGATACTGTTTCATAGTATTCAATCTTTTCAGCATTGTTGTTTTTGCCTTAGGGAAATGAGGAAAAATTGATAAAAATAAACTGAAGTGCTCACAAGGTTAAGTTGTTTCATCCAGCAGGTATGAAAGAAACATACATATAAAATGTTCTGTATTCATGTATGAAATTGATACATATTCCTTTAAAAAAGAGGTGGCAGTCTTTCACCTACATACATTGCCATGTTTGATATGGTGTCCTGCCCACTTGTGTCTTACAGGGTGCCTAGGATGATGCTTTCTCGGATAACTAAACAACTATTCAAGCAGATCATATTAATGTTTTTTTATTACAGTAAGGTAGATTGACAATACCTAACTTTTTGGGCAGCAAGCAATTGGTAACATACAAATAATTAATGTCCCTTGCTATATACAAAATTTCATGCACTTTAATCACAAAAGGTCATATGGATCACAAATCACGTCTCTTCTAGTGCGCGTCTTCCAGTCCAGACCTGCTATCCATTCTTCCACTGTCTGGCCGAGGCTGGCAGGAGCAGTGCTTATATTCTCTTCGGATTCAGGCTGCTCCTGTCGTGGTGCGGCCCTTGTCAGCATACTATTAATTGATGTCATGTCACAGCCTTCTCTTGTGTTAGGTTCTTGATCTTTGTGCCAGCACTTGTCATTATGCCAGAACATTGAAGTCTGATTTCAGTCCCTTTTCATGTATCTGTCTGGAATTTGACTAGAAATGAAATAAAGTGAACATCACTATTGTTGACAGTGTTGATAAAGGAAGGAACTATCATTTTCATAAAGTTTAATGGCGGTATGCTATAATGTCAAGTAAAAATAAGTATTTACTGCTGTCATCTGCATAACACAAATGTGCAAAACTGTATGGATAGTGGCCGGCCAGAGTGGCCGAGCGGTTCTAGGCGCTACAGTCTGGAACCGCGCGACTGCTACAGTTGCAGGTTCGAATCCTGCCTTGGGCATGGATGTGTGTGATGTCCTTAGGTTAGTTAGGTTTAAGTAGTTCTAAGTTCTAGGGGACTGATGACCTCAGCAGTTAAGTCCCATAGAGCTCAGAGTCACTTTTTTTTTGTATGGACAGTGTAATGTGTATTTAGAGAAGTATCATTGTGTGTGACAATTTTCTTTTTTTTTTTTCCAGAGATCCTAAGTGTTTAAATCTTCATAACATTCTTGGTTTTATACTAAATGTGCCAAGTGATTACAAACTGGGATTTGTGTTACTCCCACTCCGTCGCCGTCATTGGGTGGCTATAAGAGAGATACAAGGAAGCTACTACAATTTGGATTCTAAACTTGAGTGCCCTCAGCTTATTGGAAAGGTATTAAGAAAATAGAAATTGCCTATTACATGCCTCCTGCATTCCTTTTTTGTAGTCAGTAAATATTTGCAAAGTGTTTTTTCCCTGCTCACTTTACAGTTGTGTCATAAAGAAAAGCTTGTATCCATTCATCTTCTTCACAACCAATGCTTCTTTTCCACCAGAGAATTCCAAATGGTGTCACATTTTTGTTTAAATCTTAATTATTCTACTATGTGTTGACTATCAAAACTGAGATCTCTAAGTACAATCCGAACAAGAATTTATAGTTCTGTTCCTGTAATGCACTGATAATTTTGCCCAGCCTTACAAATTTTCATGAATTATGTCGGAGCTCCCTTTCCATATGAGATCATTTCTGTTTTAAAGACATTAAATTCATTTACAGTTTTTATTAGTCTTCTGATGTTGGTATCAGTAATACATTTCATAGCCAAGTGTCATTTGATGACAAGAGTATGGTAGATAAATTTACACTTTTTGCTTTCATTGAGGTTGTTGATTTGGTTATTTCAGTAAGAGTTTTAAAATTGTTAGCTGCTTGCACACTGAAAGTTCAATGTATCTTTTTGTAATACACTTACATACTATAGGAAAATTTATTTATCCAGCCTACTGTAGTTGAAGTTTCATAAGCCGGACTTGGAGTGGAGAGCCAACAGTAAGAACCTTCTGCAAGACATGATCAGAAAAGAATTATCGCTAGTTACATTATATTGGCTACCATTAATCATGCAACCAAGCAATGTCTTTCGTTATATCCACCCCCCCCCCCCCCCCCTCCCCAGTGGCCTTGAGTAAGCTGTATTTACTACTGTATTTTGGAAATTTATTGAAATACACTCATTAGCAAATCTGGAAACTATACAAATGGAAGCTCAAGTCATACAGTTCCAACCCACAAAACATTATGGATTTTCAGTAGCTGAGATACTGATGTCAGAGTCATGATTTGTCTCTCTGGATTTAGATTTTCCTTTCTGCTGTAGGAGAAACGTGCCTCAAACACACATATATACACACGCTCACTCACATGCACACACGTCTCCCTGTATTGTGCTCATTCGACTGCCAGCTCTTCCTTGGCCCACTGTGAGAGGCGTATGCATGTGAGTGAGTGTGTGTACACTCGCTGACCATGAAAGAGCTGGCAGTCAAATGAGCGCAGTACAGGGAGACAGGTGTGCAGGTGTGTGTGTGTGTGTGTGTGTGTGTGTGTGTGTGTGTGTGTGTGTTTTCTCAGCTCAAGAAGGGAATTTCATTCTGAAAGCTAGCAAAGCAAAGCTCTGTACATTTTGTTCTCGTATCTGTCGATAGTGCAGTGCTTCTGTCTTTTGGTGAGTTGTTTCTTTATTCCTAAAATAATTCGTTATTCTCAACCAGAACTTTTTGTGCATTGTTAAAGATTTAGATTTTATTTGATTTCCTCTAAACGAACTGAGATAATTGCCAATACTGTTGCTTCACTACAGCCACAATCCATCACTTCTTCTTAAAACACCCTAGAGGGTAAAGATTTTTTTCCTTCATAATATTGTTTTGTTGGAGTATATAGTACAAAGAACGCATAAGCAAATTTATCAGTGTGACTGTGAGGTGTAGCTTTCAGTTTTTATTTCTCACTTGTTTTCAGTTGAAAATTACTACTTTTTCCCCCTCCTTCAACATGTATTTTGCTTTGTTCTTTTCTGCAACCTTTTGAATCAATTCTTATTTAAGATGTTCTCATTTGTGTTTGTAACAGGCACCAGAAATATTGCTGTACTTGCAGCAACAGCTGGAGTGTAAAGAAAAGGAACTCTTTGTGGTGGTTGTTGCAGAAGTGGAACAAAATCAGAGTTGGCAAGTGAACAATGACAATAGTCAGGCAAACAGTTCAATTTGTGAAAATGGTGTTGGCACATCAGCAAGTGATGGAAGTGCAAACTGTGTGTTGAGAACTTCAGAAATGCACACTGTTAACTCTTCACAACTGAGATAGCATTAAGACTGTTTGGTTCTTAATGTCTCATTGATGTTCATTGAGAGTAGAGATAAATAAATATATATATATATATACACTGTTGTTCTCATGTTCAGAAGTGTAACATTACACAATTTTTCTCATGAAAGTGCTGGTTGAGTGAATGTAGTACAATTTGGTCAAATGTGTTTTATCTTTTTATTACTGGGTGTTGTTGTAGAAAGGTGTTAAAAGTATGTGGGGTATGGTGTTAAGTTTGTTTTAGCAGTTACAACATGCCTCAGATTTATATTGAAACTTCAGGGCATCACAGTATTAACATGTTGAATTTTGTTAAAGTTATATTTATTTTGTTTTTCTAAGTTTTGTTTGTGAATAGTTTGTTTTGTGAGACTGCAGAAATTTTTATATGAGTTGAAATAGTTTATCAGAAAAAGTGCCATTAATTTAATTAATAAATCAGTAAAGAGATATTTATTGAATCACTTCTAGTAATCTTGTAATTTATATCATTAAACTGATGAGATTACTAAATTGCATTTTCTGTGTTTAAATACCCAAGTTCCAAACTACAAGAGGAAACTGATGGTGCAGGTCTTTTGATGATAATTTCTATTACCTTATTCGCCGCTTGCCGTTGTGGATTTTAAAACCAGTCTGGAATTTCATTTAATGGAATGTGTGTCCTTAACTAGAAACTCAAATGGCGCATTGTTGAAGCATGCTGACATGTGAAGTTTCATGTTTTGTCTGTCAGGCACACAGTGATGGTACACGTGATAGAATGTTAGCTAGGTAAGGTAGATGTTAAAAGTTGTCCTAGTGCTCACACAGTTGTGATGTACCAGGGCAGCTGTGATGATAGAGGTTATCGTATTTTGTGAGATTATACATACCTTCCTTGTATTAAATTAAAACAAAAAGTAATTAAAACAATTAATTATTAATCAAAACAAGAAAACTAATATGAATACAGGTAATTTGAATGCAGTATGCAAACACACGCATTTCTTCACACTAATAATCTTGCAACTTTCTCCCATTCTGCAGCATACACAAATACAGTTCCTACTGTTGACTTTAACTCTGTATTTGCATTCATTTTATCAGGTTTTACGAGGCTTTTTGAGCAAAATCAACTTGTTATTGGAACAAGTCACTGCAAATATATTCCTCATAATTTTAGTAGACCTTTCATTGAACTGCTCAAAAAAGGTTTTTTTCTGTCTGTATCTTTCAAACACGTGTGAGCTTAAATACAAGGGAAAAAAAAAGAAATAAAAGGATAAACATTACAGAACTAAAAGACTAACAATACTATGAAACGAAAACACACACTAACTTAAATAGAGGCATTCTTTTTGAAAGTGCTGATCTGTGAAATTAAAATCCGCTGCTGAGTTACGTTTAATACCATGTTGCTCCCTCTCATGCCTTGAACGTGCTTGGATCTTGCATCCTATTCTTCAAAGACAGCCCTCTTGAGGTTATCCAGTGAGTGAGATTTTTTTCTGTATCAACCAATGCAGCTTTTAACTAGTCATAAGTATGTTCAGTCAAATTAATATCAGCAGTTACCACAAGCCATTCCATTAAGTTGATTTGTGCTTGCTGGGGGAAGGTATTCACTTGCTGGATGTATAATGGTATCGTATAACAACCTGGCGTCACGGTGTTCTCAAGCCAAGTGTATTAGGGTTGCGTTCACGCCACGGCTCCGTGTCCATGCACCACAGCATGCGGTGCGTGTGGGTGCAGGCCTGCGCATGGCGTGCGTCCCGTGTGCATCGGCGCATCCGCACGTGCATGCATTTTCGTCTTGGAAGACTGACCAGTTGCTGAAATGGTGCCTTGAGAGCTGACAATAAGTTAGAATATCCCATCCATATACTTCACAGCCCTCAAATTAGCCTCGGTAGTGATGAGAGGCATCTGACATTCATACATGATACCAGCCCAAAACATGACTGTCTGACATCACTGCTTGATCCTTGCCTAGGACATGCATTGGCACCTGGTCACTTTCACAGTCTTGTATAACAATCATCTGGTGTTGTATAATCCTCCATCGATTGGTACAAAGAGCCTGATGCTATCGATGCAGAGTGCATTCCAGGTGGTCCTTTGCTCACAGTCTACATACACCAGACTATTGGAGTGTTTGTACTGTTGTTCGTACTGGATGCCTATGTGTCAAATTCACCTTGTAGTAGCGATTATGGACTATCGTCTATATCGACAAGGCCTTCCTAGGTGCTTCCAAAAGGCCATACTTAGTTCTGTTGTATATTCCATGTCGAATATATGAGGCATAATTTTGTCATCAGCTGATGAGGTTGACCACAATAGACCAGGGTAGCCACTTTAAAATTTTCTTGATTTTTTTTTTTTTTTTTTTTTTTTTTCCCCCAGAACTTTTCCAGAATTTTATTATATTTTGCCCAAATAGTCCGTTTAGGGATTGAAACTGAATGTGGAGCATGCTTTAAATATTCGGTATTTTCTTTTTCTTTTCTTTTTAATGATTGCTGATTTTGTATGTTAATGTATAACTGAAAATACCTAACATACTTGAGCAGACTGATATTTCGTTGTACCACCAAATGATGAAATGAACTTCAGTACACTGAATAAAGCGTAACTTATGAGACAAGGAATGTTCCAGATACGAAGCACTCACATTTTAAATCAATACCTAAAATAAGATTAACTTAACTGGTTTGAACATCAGAAATTGTGATAAAAATGGAAAATATCACTTTTTTATTCATTGTGTGCAAACGGTGAGATAATGATGTACATATAAATTTTAAGTTTAACTAATGACGTATTGCTGGCAAAATACCTACAATTTAATGCAAATCCAGAATTTACTCACTTTCTGGAAGTTTTGTTGTGAACTAGTATTTAATAAATTGATTCATTTGGTGATATGGAAAGTGTAGTTTCTTATATTTTACTGTTACTCAAACAAATATTCCATGGAGCAATATACTAGTCACATTAACACACATATAACTATATTATGTGTATACAATCTTCTCAGCTTAAACAAAAACTTGAATTCTATTTTGAAATTACAAAAAATTCTGCAAAGTCTGAAATGCACAAAACTCTAAGGAAGAAAGTTTTGCGTAACACTGCTTTTTAAGATCTTGTATTTTTTCTTCAATAAGTCTCTCTTCCCTTTCAGTTTCTGCTAATAATTTTAACTTTTCCATTGTAAGAAGTTTAATTTCTTCAGTAGATCTCTTTTTGATGCTCTATATTTTCCTATTGTTCTCTTTTTTTCTCCTTTTCCCATGAATCCATATATCGAGAATGAGCAGTTTTTCACTGCCTGTATCAATTGTTTCATTATTTAAACATTTTGTATCCCTCCAGAAGAAATAATAGCAATGTGCCTTTGATCAATTAATATTTTTCTTTCTAATGTTCTGTGGTGCAGTCTGATTAATAGAAAACACCTGTTGCAATAATGCGTTCCCATGAGGAAGTATGGAAGTAAATCATACCAAAGGAAACTCCTCTTCCCCAGATGAGCTTAAAAGTGTGATTCAGTGAAGATCCAGTCCACTTTTCTTTAGTTTGTTCATGGACATTTCTTCTTGTATTCTGGTTAGTGGAAAAAAACTCCTTAAATTGATGCTTAACATTATCAGCCTGCATTCCAGAAAGTTATTAGTTCCCAACCAGAAGCTGATGGCATAAGTGTAAATGAGTGGTTGCTTTTGCTTATTTAAATGCCACCAAATTTGGATCGAAAAATTAAATTCCCTTTGGCAAAGGAAATTTTAATAATGTCAAGTGGTTGCAAGGCTGAAATGTACAGAATATTTTCATCTGCTACTCAGTAAAACCTGTCTTAGTGAGCCGTGTAATGTGAACTCCATTTCTAACACTTGCGCCTAGTAGTGCAATTCAATCATTTTAGTGCCTTTCATACGAGATCTGTATATCATAACAAGTGCATAGTTTTTAAAGCTGCAAACTAAAATTTCAGCAATTGAGAAAAAAAACCTTAATTTTTTTTCCTGGTACTTTACAGTTCCCTGATATTTCCAGGTTTTTGTAGTTTTCAGGTTGTGTGGCCATGCTGTAGCTGCTTAATGTTTGCTGGCTCACAACATTGTTTGAATGCTAGAATTATTCACTGGTGTATGCAGTTCCTGTGCTGACAACCCTTTTTGCTGTAAAGTGACAATTTGCACACTGCCTAAGCTTTAAATTGCTCTTCATGGCATGTTGGTAGAACATTTCTTGTTCATGTTGTATGAATAGTGTTACTACTTCACCATATTTGTGTGTAAACTAGTGACAAAGACCTCTACAAAATAATTTTTATTTTCTTGAGATGCATTTAAACTTGAATTTGAAAACCTGCAGTTTATCGCTTATATTTTTGTGGACAGCAAATGGGCCTCCTTCTTTCATCATTAGCCAGGGAATCAGTAAAAACTTGAAATCTCCTTTCCAATGAGGCATATTGCAAGATTGTTGAAGCTTTTGTGGCCACTTGTTGACATTCTGCTTCTTGACTTTTTCTGGGAATCTTTGCCTGACACTTGGTCAATGATTTTTCTGAATTCTCATGATCTTGAACAGTTGTTACTGTGCTTCAGACGTAAGCTGCAACACCTGGAGTGCATTCTGAGGAGCAGTGGATGATCTACCAGTTGCATCAAGAGTGTCATGAAACCCATCATTGATGAAGTTGACATGTCAGAAGAAGAAATGTTGTACACATCCTTCCTGCCATAAATCTCCAGGGCCGTGGACAGAATCAGCCGTATATTGTGCAAACATGACATAAAACCAGTTTACAGACTGTACAAGGAGGTCAGAGAATGTCTCATATCAGCAAAGAACAAGAGGAACTAATTTCAGGGATCTGCATACAAATTGAAAAATCCAGTTGGATTGAACAGCAATCCATCAGTATCAGGATCATCAAACATACACAGTATTTCAGTCTGGCACAGAGGGAAGAATCAGCCATGGCCGAGCATGTGCTGTGTGAGACTGAAGACACAATAACATTCTCAGACATGCAGGTTCTTGCTGTGTAGTAGAGCTTATTCGGGGAAAACATAGAAATTCACGAACATGATGATAATTAAAAAAAAAAGGGGGGGGGGTCAAGTTAAATGGATCCTGGATTTCTGTGTTGCAGCAAACAACCACTGCAGGTAAGAAGGAGAGAACCACAAAGGTATTGATGAGGGAGCTAGTGGTTTTAAAGCCTGTTATTAGGGTGCGACCTACACTACTAATAAGATTTTCTTCAGTGTTGCCGGAGTTGACCATACACCAGTGCTCTAAAACTCTTGCATTTATTAGAGAACTCTCCTCTAGATCATTATAAATTAATAGGCAGTTTAGTAAAATAATTTAAAAATAAGTATACTGCATGGATCAATCCCATAGAATTAATAATGTTGTCAAAACAAGATAATTGTAGGTTAAATCAAGTAAATGTTTATTGAAAATAAATTGTATATTTGAGAATGGTGGCCTTACACAATTGTGCATTCAAATGAAAGAAAAGATAAATAACAATTAATGAGTGCAGCAGAGCAACATAAATGGAACTCATGTGCAAAATTTGTTTACACACACACTCTCTCTCTCTCTCTCTCTCTCTCTCTCTCTCTCTCTCTATCTATCTATCTATCTTATCTAAGGCCAGTGAAAATTTAAAGTAGGAGTCTGCTCTCATCTAAAACTATTCTAAGTCAAATTAAAAGTTAGTGTTTAACTAGCACAACTGCTTCATGGCCCAGAGTATTTAGACTGCCACCAACAAATCCACCGATACAACACCACTTGCAAAATATTAAAAGCCTCTAATGGTAAGTCTATGGACCAAAGAGTGCATGTGTTCTACTGATAAACCTTGAATACTTTGTGATGATTGATTCAGTGAATCATTGTTAAATATAGAAACAATGGCCACACCATTCATAACTCAAGGATGTTTGCACACCAAGAGAAATGTATGTGTTAACATAAATGCAAGTTCTAGCCAATTCTGTAAGTTCCACTGTTGTATTAGACCACAAATGACATCTGTGTAACGTCCCCAATCTGTTGAAAGTATCAGTTGTAGTCACAACAGTGTTCTGTGTAGTTGTGAGTGCATTATATGAGAACCAACTGAGTTTGAACATGGGAAAATTATTGGTGCTTGTATGGTGGATGCATCAGTAACCAAGATGGCAGGACTGTTTGGTGTTTTAAAATTCATGGCACTGAAGATTTATGCCGCTTACAGGGAAAGCAGTGTTGCAGCACTAACGTTTGGGATAGGAAAAGTCAGTTTTGGTGCAATATTTCTGAGCGTGCAAGTTACAGCCAGGTGTGGGCCTGTTTACAGTGAGTTAGGCTCATCAGCAGTTGAGAAGTAAAATAGAGGCCACAGGGGTGTAGAACTGCCAGGAAAAGTACACGCAGTGGTTTGCGTGGTGCAAGTCACAGGCAGAAGGGGCCCACTGGCCAACCTAAGTGTTATGAGTACGTGCCACAGAGTGGTGCGTTTAGCAGAACAGAGGTGCACAGTCACACATAAATAGGTGCCGGTACACTAACAAAGCATTCAAGTGTGGCATCTCTTGTGAATGGTGGAGCGTGTCGCACCACTGGCTACACACAGCAGCAAATGGGGCACCAACGTTCCAGTCCACGGCGGGGTGCTGGTTTGATCCTCTGAAGCTGACGCGGGGTCCATAGCCAGCCAGCGGTGGGCCACTCCACAGCACGCTACCGCAGGTAACCGTATTGGCTCACAACATGCACCAGAGACATCCAGGGCTAGGGCCACAGATACAGCTGCCGGATCGTGGGTGCTTGTTGTCGCCGCGATCTTAGCCAGGCCAGTGAGGGAGCATGCCACTGGGCTGCCATACAGTTTCCCGATAAGTGGTGCTCAGGCGGCAGGGACAAAGACCACTGAGTCGGCTGCAGGCGCATCCTGACGTCACCGCAACTCTGCTGCCATATAAGGCCGCGACACAGCAGTGCGCTGCATGGGTCACTGAAGCAGTCATTCCGCACCAAGCTGTTTCGCAGACAGCGAAGTGGTGTCCTCAGCATTGCGGGACCCAGTGATGCAGACCAAGGGGAACGTGGCACTGTAGTTGGAAACAATAAAGCACTTGGAAAACTTGGACGAGTCTTAATATGGTGCCTTCTACTTCTTCCCACTACATCTGGTGTTGCTGTTACAATTCGGCATCAGAAGTTCCCACTACATTTGGTGTCAGAATAGCGGACGCCATCTGTACAGTACGATGTCCGAGCCCACTGCCTGCATTACAGTCACAAGATGTGGCGAGTTTTGACCAGTTTTCTTTTGAGTGTTGGACGTTTTCTTTCTTTTTTGTATTTTTGAGTATGGCTCATGGCAGGCCATTGTAGATGTTTTGCGTGGGCATAGTATTTTATGTTGTCAGAGTAAGTGTTGGTTTATTTGGGGCAGTAAGATTTTTTTATGGCAATTAATTACTTTTATATTGGTTTGAGTATGATGTTGCCGAGTATGAAGATATTGAAGTGTAGGGAGTCGTCTAATTTTTGTACTTAATTGTTTTGTTTTGGGATTAACGGGGAACGAAAGCAACTCAATGACAGAGTCAGGAACGTGATGTGTGTCAGAACCAGAAGCAATATGGATTTTGTTGGAAAAGGTAGCACAATTGACAGTGGACAATATGCAGTTGAGGAGTGAATTAACATCTAGGAGTGAGCGGGAAACCCGCATCTGATTAGTCGTTGTTACCTAGGGTGCCACAGCAGGAGATTGATCCAGCTGCCCCAAGTTTGATTATTCCGTTTTCTGGCAAGGCATCTGAGGATGTGCATTTGTTTGTGGAGGACACGGAAACTTCAGCTGTGATGAATGGTTGGTCTGATGAACAGTTGTTACATGTAGCCAAGATTAGATTAACAGATGAAGCGAAGACATGTGTAAGGTGTTCTGAGGCCTTAAGGAAGGTGGGACAGTTTAAACAGTTGAAGGAGGGGCTTTTACAAAGGTACAAGAAAGAGAATAGCACTCAGTACTTTAGGGAGAGTTTGAGTACAATGACGTAGAGATAGGGGGAGACGGTAGAGAAATTTGTGGACAGGATAAGAGAAATTAACGAGTACACTTATGAGTTGGGTCATAGCGATGAAGCGAATGGTGTTCTGTTGCAGGAGGCCGAGCATAGGGCACTTGACGTATTTTTGAGGGTGTTACCGGCACATATACCATGGAAAGTGCTTGAAGGGGCTCCGAAAGTTTTATATTCGGCCATTCAGCTGGCAACCAATGTGAGGAAATAGACGTAGTAACGGGGGTATGTGATAGACAAACAGTGTTTACAGCAGGTATAAAATGTTATATGTGTGGTCGTACAGGACATGTGCAGAGGCAATGTACCCAGTCACTGAGGAATAGACGAAGGGGTGGAAATCAGTAGCGTGGAGGATGGAGGAGTGGAGTTAGTAGAGGTGGACAATCGTTAAATGGCAGAGGGGGCCCAAGACTCATCTAAGGGAGTTCCTGTTTAATTTCAATTCGACAAATATGTATGCAGAGGAGGAATGTTCAGTGGTAGGATCCATAGGAACTAAAACTTGTAAGATTTTGTTGGACACAGGGGCGCAAGTGTCAGTAGCTACTAAGAGTTTAATGGGATGAAGGAAGCTAGACCCACCACGTTATGGGTTGCGTGAAGTGGGATAAGGAGGTCACACCTTTGAGGTCAGTGACAGTTGACTTCACTTAGGGAAAGTCCAATTTGATGCATGCATGGAGGTAGTACCATGGGTAAGCGAGGGCTATGGTATGATCCTAGCAGGAGATTTCTTGCATCAACATCATGCCAAAATTGACCTTGGACAATGAACTGTGGAACTTGATGGAATGTTATTTCAGCTAGGGGAAACTGTTGTTGATGCAGAGCTGTCGTGGGGGGGGGGGGGGG
This sequence comes from Schistocerca cancellata, assembly GCF_023864275.1. Classification (NCBI taxonomy): domain Eukaryota; kingdom Metazoa; phylum Arthropoda; class Insecta; order Orthoptera; family Acrididae; genus Schistocerca; species Schistocerca cancellata. The sequence continues at coordinate 493,087,259 of NC_064626.1, read as the reverse complement.
GGGCATTCAACATAATGAATAAAGCAACTGATCCACATACATTAGCATTAAGGCTTAATTCGCACGAGTGTGTGTCTGGTGGTACTGGGAAGTCGCTTTGGGTAAGTGTGGAGTCGAATCTACCTGTGGGTACAATGTGTGTTATTGAACCATTGGAGGATAATGAAGTTTTGGCTCCATTGGGTTGTTTTGTGAAATGTAGTATTGTACGCATACAGGAGGGGAATGACGGACAGGTAGTTCCCGTGAACGTGGATAATTTTAGCACTGTAGACGCAAGTTTGAGAAAAGGAGTTTTAGTAGCAAATTTGGATGTACCAGATGACGAAGACTGGTGTTTGAGAGGTAGGCGAAGCAATCAACCACTAACTGCTGATAGAACTGTATTGCGTCACAAAATTAGGCATTTGAAAGGAGGAGAAAGAGAGCATATGGAAGAATTATTGTGGGAATTTAAGGATTTGTTTTTCCGGAAGGGCCGTTGCCAGCAACTCCATTAGTTCAATATAGGATATCAATAGAGAATAAAGCACCTGTTTACCATAAACCTTACAGAATACAAAGATATTTGCAGCCGATTGTGGAGGATTTCATTGATTAGTAGCTTGCAGACAGTATTTTAGAGCGTAGTAATAGTTGCCGGGGAGTGGGCATTGTCATTGTGCTTAAAAAATCTATGGATGAAACTAAGAAATACAGGTTCTGTTGTGACTACTAATACCTCAATAATAGACAGTAATGGACCCATACCCCATTCCAAACATATCGGAGACTTTGGATACTTAGGACAGTGCCAGTAGTTTTCTACGATGGATTTGACACGTGGTTATCATCAGTTAGAGGTGGCTCCAGAGGATCACCCAAAAACTGCGTTCTCTACTCCTGGAGGCCATTACCAGTACTTCAGAATGCCATTCGGTTTGAAAAATGCTCCGTCAATATTTCAGAGGTTGCTAGACAGTGTCTTGAGAGGTTTGAGACCACGGCAGTGTCCTGTCTATTTGGATGACATTATAGTGTTTTCAAGTAGTATGGAGTAACATAGACAGCGGATAAGGGAAGTCTTTATGTGGTTAAGAGCAGCTCGTTTGATATTGAGCCTGGAGAAGTGTCATTTTGCGTTAGAAGTAGTAAAATATTTGGCTCATATTGTCAGTAAGGGTGGAGTGCGTACAGATCCGAGGTTGGTTCAGGCAGTAAGGGATTTTTGGGAACCGAAAACAGTTAAGGAAATGCTGTCATTCATCGGAATTTGCAATTTCTATTGAAAGTTCCTGAAGGGTTTTGTAGATTTAGCACAGCCGTTGATACATTTGTTACGGAAGGGTGTGAAATTTGAGTGGACAGAAGAGTGTCAGAATGCGTTTGACAAACTGAAAGAAGTGTTAACATCAAGCCCGGTTCTTGTGTTTCCAGATTTTGAAAAGGAGTTTATAATAGCATGCGATGCATCGAATCAAGCTTTAGGGTGTGTTCTTAGTCAGGAAATTGGTGGGAAAGAACATCCTGTAGCCTATGCGTCTAGGCAGTTGAATGCAGCAGAAAGGAATTACTCAACAACAGAGAGGGAGATACTTACTGTAATCTATGGAATCACATATTTTAAATGTTATTTATATGGGAGAAGATTTTGGGTAGTGACAGATAATGCTGCATTGAAGTGGTTGTTGGGGTTGAAGGATCTGTCCACTAAACTCCCTAGAGGGCTGCGAGGCTTAGTGAATTCCACTACAAGGTGGTGCACAAGCCTGGGAAGAAGCACGGTAATGTGGATGCACTAAGTACGAAGGTGGAAAAAGTAGGAGTCATAGGCTATCACCTAGCAGTATGGCAAGAATTACAGGACACAGACAACGATTGTAAATTGTATTGACACAGCCACAATTTATTATGTATGTCAGTCTTCTGTGAAGGGAAATGGAGTTAGGACCAGTGGTATTACCGGTAGTGCCAGCAAAGCTGAGGGATGAGGTTTTAAAGGAAGCACATGATCACATGTTATCTGGTCATGGAGGGTGTAGAGCGACGAGTAGGAGAGTGGTGGAGAAGTATTGGTGGAGAGGTAGGAAAGCAGAAGTGGATCAGTATGTCAAGAATTTTATACCATGTGCACAGAGAGCAGATTTAAGTCAGAAACAGATAAAGCTACAATGATTGCCAGAAGCAACATGTCCATTCTCCATGTTGGTGATTGATATCTTATGACCTTTTGAGCGAACACCATTGGGGAACAGATTCATTCTGACAATAATAGACCATTTTTCGAGGTATGTGGAGGTGGTGCCTATGCCAAATCAACAAGCAGCAATGGTCATGCAAGCATTAGTAAACAACTGGATTTTGAAGTTTGGTGTAACGGAGACAATACTTACTGACCAAGGGACCAACTTCATGTTGGATTTAATGAAGGAACTGTGTAAATTGTTGAATGTAAAGAAGTTGAGGACGATCACGTTGCATCCACAGGCCAATGGAAGGACAGAATGGTTACACAGAACAATCGGGAAGACGGTGAGTTTTCATGTGGATTCTCATCACTATCAGTGGGATGAGTATTTGAAGCATATTGTATGCACATATAATGCAAAAACCCATGCAAATACCGGTTTTTCTCCATATGAAGTAGTGTACGGGCAAAAAATTTTGTCACCGTTTGATTTAGTGAAGCTACAGAAAAGATGGACCGGGGAATCGCGAGAACAATTTGGGATGTTTGGAAATGGGTACAAAATGTGAATATGAAGGCTTTCAAAAGGCAGGAAGATGCAGTGAAGCAGAAAGGAAGTTTACCACAGTATAGAGTAGTAGGGCAATGGGTAATTCTATCCAGCCCCTATACGCCGAAAGGGAAAACGAAGAAGTTCCTTACGTGGAATCAAGAGCCATACCAAGTTGTTGAAACGACATCCCCTGTTAATGTTAAGCTTCAACTGCCAACTAGGACAACAATAGTATGCATTGGGTGATTGCGGCCATTTAGGTGTTGTCCGAATGTGATTCCAGACATGTCACAAGAAGGGAAGAGGAAGAAAGAGAGATTGAAGAGAGGTGCTAAGCACAGAGAAAACCAGGAAGGTAAAGTACAGCATGAAGTACCGTATGCTTTGCGATCCAGAAAGTAGTAGATCATTTGCAGTTTTTTTTTTGTTTTCTTGTTATGTATCATTGGGTTTGCATAGATTAATTAGGCACCGTATTTTCGTATATGTATTTTTGATATAGCCTGCGGACAACAGTCGTTTGGAAGAGGGAGGAAGGGTGATGGTGATCCCTGTCCTCAGGTCACTGAAAGGAGGAGCATTGGCGGTGATTCATCTCTTCATCATCGGGGTGCACGCCCTACAGGTGCAGCACCTGGGTGGGGGTGTGCTGTACTCGAGTCACCAGTGGGCATTAGGGTTGGTATGGAACATATGGGAAATGCGGAATGAAGTAAGGAGGCTTGAGGAAGTGTTCGAAGAGCTTAGGCAATGTGTAGAGGGCAAGGGAACACTGAAGGAAGTTGCAGGGGACTATAAGAAATTGCATGAGGCTTATGAGATGCTATGGAAGCAGGTAGGATGGATGGAGGAAGTGGTGCCACAGGTAAGATGGAACCGAGGATGGCTGAATGCAGCCAGTATGGTAAGCACCAATCTGGACACGTGCACAGTGCAGTCATTTTTAGCTAGAGGAAAAGAAATAGACTGTCCAAGGGACATCGTGGAGCTAAATTGAGCTTGCAACAGGTTGGGATGCATTGGATCTTCTTCACCTACGAGAATTTGGTAGTAGTAGTAGTAGTAGTAGTAGTAGTAGTAGTAAGTTGCTTTGAGCAGGGAGTATTTGCTGAAGTGAAATGTATAGAGCTTGAGGGAGTGGTATTTTAATCAATGGAACTGCGTGTAACATAATAGGACCAACCTTCTACCTGCCAGCATCAACTTCAGGAGTTGCGCAATTAAATGTTATGCAGCCACAGCTGTACTGACCAGAAGCCACACTTTAGAGCTTTTGCCAAGGCAGAATCTGACCTTGTTAAAGCAAACTCTGGAGCAAGGTCTGTTGAGATCTGTAAACCAGTTCATTTCAGAGCAAAAGGGCCACATATCAGCCGAACAGCTTGTGCAACGTGTTGCTTAGTATAGGAAAGGCAACGACAAATAATGATCATTTTGAGCACCTCTGTGCCAAGTGTCTTCACAGCCTTAACATTGTGATGTGTTGTTTTCATTCTGATCAGCCAGAGAGCCAATTCCAAGAAGGAACCAAGGACAGTCCAAGTCCCAGTGGATTGGGTACTGAGGGCATGAGACAAGAAGGTAAGGGGTTGATCGAGCAGTGGTTGTCCAGTAAGGAATTTTTACATTTTGTTTCATGTCATGTGTTTTAAGGGGCACTAGACCACATTTGTTGTTGTTGTTGTGGTCTTCAGTCCTGAGACTAGTTTGATGCAGCTATCCATGCTACTCTAGCCTGTGCAAGCTGCTTCATCTCCCAGTATGTACTGCAGCCTACATCCTTCTGAATCTGCTTAGTGCATTCATCTCTTTGTCTCCCCTTATGATTTTTACCATCCACGCTGCCCTCCAATACTAAATTAGTGATACCTTGATGCCTCAACACATGTCCTACCAACCGATCCCTTCTTCTAGTCAAGCTGTGCCACAAAGTCCTCTTCTCGCCAATTCTATTCAATAGGTCCTCATTAGTTATGTGATCTACACATCTAATCTTCAGCATTCTTCTGTAGCACCACATTTCAAAAGCTTCTATTCTAATCTTGTCCAAACTATTTATCATCCATGTTTCACTTCCATACATGGCTACACTCCATATAAATACTTTCAGAAACGACTTCTTAACACTTCTTCGATGTTAACAAAGTTCTCTTCTTCAGAAACGCTTTCCTTGCCATTGCCAGTTTACATTTTATATCATCTCTACTTTGACCATCATCAGTTATTTTGCTCCCCAAATAGCAAAACTCCTTTACTACTATAAGTGTCTCATTTCCTAATCTAATTCCCTCAGCATCACTTGAGTTAACTCGACTACATTCCATTATCCTCGTTTTGCTTTTTGTTGATGTTCATCTTATATCCTCCTTTCAAGATACTGTCCATTGTGTTCAATTGTTCTTCCAAGTCCTTTGCTGTCTCTGACAGAATTACAATATCATCAGCGAACCTCAACGTTTTTATTTCTTCTCCACGCATTTTAATACCTACTCCAAATTTTTCTTTTGTTTCCTTCACTGCTTGCTCAATATACAGATTGAATAACATCGGGGTTAGGCTACAAACCTGTCTCACTCCCTTCCCAACCACTGCTTCCCTTTCATGTCCCTCAACTCTTATAACTGCCATCTGGTTCCTGTACGAATTGTAAATAGCCTTTCGCTCCCTGTATTTTACACCTGCCACCTTCAGAATTTAAAAGAGGGTATTCCAGTCAACATTGTCAAAAGCTTTCTCTATGTCTACAAATGCTAGAAACGCAGGTTTGTCTTTTCTTAATCTAGCTTCTAAGATGAGTCGTAGGGTCAGTATTGCCTCACGTGTTCCAATATTTCTACGGTATCCAAACTGATATCCCCTGAGGTTGGCTTCTACCAGTTTTTCCATTTGTCTGTAAAGAATTCGCATTAGTATTTTGCAGCCGTGACTTATTAAACTGATAGTTCGGTAATTTTCACATCTGTCAACGCCTGCTTTCTTTGGGATTGGAATTATTATATTCTTCTTGAAGTCTGAGGGTATTTCGCCTGTCCCATAAATTTTGCTCACCAGATGGTAAAGTTTTGTCAGGACTGGCTCTCCCAAGATTGTCAGTAGTTCTAATGGAATTTTGTATACTCCTGGGGCTTTGTTTCGACTTAGGTCTTTCAGTGCTCTGTCAAACTCTTCACGCAGTATCATATCTCCCATTTCATCATTCTATATCCTCTTCCATTTACATAATATTGCCCTCAAATACATCGCCCTTGTATAGACCCTCTATATACTCCTTCCACCTTTCTGCTTTCCCTTCTTTGCTTAGAACTGGGTTTCCATCTGAGCTCTTGATATTCGTACAAGTGGTTCTCTTTTCTCCAAAGGTCTCTTTAACTTTCCTGTAGGCAGTATCTATCTTACCCCTCGTGAGATAAGCCTCTACATCCTCACATTTGTCCTCTAGACAATCCTGCTTAGTCATTTTGCACTTCCTGTCAATCTCATTTTTGAGACTTTTGTATTCCTTTTTGCCTGCTTCATTTACTCCATTTTTATATTTTCTCCTTTCATCACTTAAATTCAATATTTCTTGTGTTACCCAAGGATTTCTACTAGTCCTCGTCTTTTTACTTACTTGATCCTCTGCTGCCTTCACTACTTCATCCCTCAAAGCTACCCATTCATCTTCTACTGTATTTCTTTCCCCAATTCCTGTCAATTGTTTCCTTATGCTCTCCCTGAAACTCTGTACAACCTCTGGTTCTTTCAGTTTATCCAGGTCCCATCTCCTTAAATCCCCACCTTTTTGCAGTTTCTTCAGTTTTAATCTACAGTTCATAACCAACAGATTGTGGTCAGAGTCCACATCTGCCCCTGGAAATGTCTTACAATTTAAAATCTGGTTCCTAAATCTCTGTCTTACCATTATATAATCTATCTGAAACCTGCCAGTATTTCCAGGCTTCTTCCAAGTATACAACCTTCTTTTATGATCCTTGAACCAAATGTTAGCTATGATTAAGTTACGCTCTGTGCAAAATTCTACCATCATATCAATGTAGGTCTGTGCTGTGCATGCAAAACAACAAGGGGTGCAAGCCCCCTCTATGAAAAACACGACTACACCATAACATCACTACCTTCGAATTTTACTGTTGGTACTACACACGCTGGCAGATGACGTTCACCAGGCATTCACCATACCCACACCCTGCCATTGGATCGCCACGATGTGTACCGTGATTCATCACCCCACACAACGTTTTTCCACTGTTCAATCGTCCAATGTGTACGCTCTTTACATCAGGCATTTACCAGCGTGATGTGTGGCTTACGAGCAGCCGCTCGAGCATGAAATCCAAGTTGTCTCCCCTCCTACCTAACTGTCATAGTACTTGCAGGGGATTCTGATGCAGTTTGGAATTCCTGTGGGATGGTCTGGATAGATGTCTGCCTATTACATGTTACGACCCCCTTCAACTGTCTGCAGTCTATGTCAGTAATCAGACGAAGTTGGCCTGTACGCTTTTGTGTGTCCCTTCAAGTTTCCACTTCACCATCACATCGGATAGAGTGGACCTAGGGTTCCGAGTTCGAGTCTCGGTCAGGCACGCAGTTTTAATCTGCCAGGAAGTTTCAGACCTAGGGATGTTTAGGAGTGTGGAAATCTCAGGTACAAACGTATGACACAAGTGACACCCAATCACGTGAGTTCTCCGGAGCGCCCCATTCTGCTCACTAACGATGTCCAGTGACTATTGAGGTCGCTGATATGAAGTACCTGGCAGTAGGCGGCAGCACAGTGCACCTAATATGAAAAATGTACGTTTTTGGGGGTGTCCGGATACTTTTGATCACATAGTGTATTTCGTTTCATATAGCAGACAATGACAGAAAACGTCGTAATCGAATCAAGAAAACACACCACTCTAGGGTACTATTCGTTCTAACACCTTTTTCAGTATTAGACAGCGACATTTTGATTTTTCATGTAGCACAACGATTGACGAACTTTGATGAAATAATAGATTCTTTCACAGGAACGAAACCACACTGTGTAAATCTGTAGCAGGAACAGAGAGAAAAAAATTTCTGGAAGCTAAGGATTGAAGAAATGTGTACTGTCCTATTTGTCTCTTGTCTTTATCGGTTTTATGTTTCCTATATTTAATTTTATGTCACACGGAAGAGAAAGTTAGCAGCTAATAGGCAATAAAGAGTGTAAAGGTACTGAAGAGCTCTTACTTCCCTGTCACAAATAATCCCACCCGGTATTAATTGCAAGTATCGTTTTTAAGGTGGGTAGGATGTCAAAACGAGCGACTGGGAGCAGGAGAAGTATCACAGGACATTTTAGTTTCCACTGTCCTGTACAAAGGTTTGATGGCTACCAATACAAAATATACATGTTTGAGATCCACCCTGTGAAATGAAGTGATGTGCGATAGAATAATATCGTGTGAAGAGATGTGGCACTGCACATTGGCACACTTAAGACCAAACAACGTGTCTTACATTTCCTGGAAATACATGTTTTATATATCAAAGTGTTCAGAAAGACGTGCGCTGCCAAATGAAGATATTTTTGAGAAATCGACGCTTTAAAAAATTTTTTTGACGTCTTATATCAAACGCTAGAGGGGAAGGGCGGGTAAAATAGTTGGCTAGAGTCTGTCTTCTTTCCCATGCGTAATACGCTAAGTGTACGTCTGTAGCACGTGAATGGCCGTGCCAATAGCTTCTGCGGTGTAACAGAGTAGTGCAGAGCGGCCCAACGCGCCGCTCCGTACTCACAGCCCTCGGTCTCCACCGGCCAGGCTCGCCGCACTTGACGCGGCCGCCCATCCGGCCAGCCTGCCGCGCTAGGCGCGGGCAACGCTAGGCGGGCATAACCCGCAGGAACACTCTGCGCATGTCACTGGACAGACAAAATTTCAAAGGTTCGTGTTCGCACAGACACTCCACCGTACACTCAACATGAGCACCAAGCGCTGCTCGCGAAACATCGAAACGGTAGTTCATTTCATGCCACACGCGAATCAGCAAGTCCTTATTTATTAAAGTGAGAGCTTCAATAATTCGATTAACCAGCCCTTGAAGAGCAGAAGTCATATGTCGTATGTCTTTTATGTCTCCCGACAGAAAGAACATCTCAAGGTGTGAGGTCTGATGATGTGGGAACCTAAAAGAAATGAACGACATCTTGTTGCCCACGCATTATTAAGATAAAGCCACACCCCAAGGTGAGAGTGAAGCGGAACGCTGTGCGTCAAAAGACTCTTCAGAAGATTGCCAGAAAACTACGGTGTGCTTCTGAACGAAATTTTAGTTCTACCGGCTTTAGTCTCAACGCAAGACGATCAGGCTTAAATTCAGACAATGTTGATTGTCTTCTTTTTACTCATAGTAACTCAATCCGAGACAAACGAAGATGCTGAGACTCTTTTCGGACACTTAAGTTCCGTTTTGCGTTGTTTGCAGTGTTCGGAAAGTTTTCGTTTATTTCACATTTTGTTGCATATCTTTGATTTACGTACAATATTTTTCAAATTCGTTTCCGATTTTTGAAACAAAATAAAATTCAGTTTACTTTCAAATTATAACTGAGCAGCAGAGCCAATATTGGCAGCATTGTTTCAGCCTCAGCTTATCGTGTTATAAATTTACTGTTTAGAAAAACATAATTTTATTCATAAGTGTGTCGATCGTATATATTAGCGATTTTTATTAACGTTTAAAAACCTTCGAAGCGAAGTAGGTGACGATGAAACATGTAATTTAACGTAAGACACATTGCGCCGCAAATGTCGGTAGGTACAAGCTAAGTTGAAGACAAATGTTGAACAAGTAACCTCAGCAGATGACGTACCTCTTCCCACACGCAGCTGTTGTGCTTGTCGATCTCATCCTCGTCCGTAGGAGGTGGTGCTGCACATCACTCCAGGTCAAGTATTCACGTCGGTGTGGCTCCAAGCCCACTTGCACGGCTATGGAGCGCGAGCTTGTGGATTCGAATCTTGCGTGTGGTGATACGTGCTTTTATGCTTGGTTACACAATATGTGTTTGCTATGAGGTAATATTTATTATTTCATTCACAGGTCTCGCTGACTCCGCTGGTATATTACAAAGTACTCTACAGCAAAAAACTAGCGTATTGCGTTACAAGTGAGTGAGTACAAACTACTGAATTGCGTTCTTACCAGTAAATGTGCTAAAGGAAAGAAACACAAAATAAGAACAGTTTTTTCTTGGTTACAGCGAAGACAATAATTTTACAACTTCTACGTTTACAACAGAACATATTTACAAAAGATGCGAGTAGGAGCACTACCCCACTGGTGATTCAGAAAGAAAAAAACATATTTCAGTTGTTTGTTACAGACAAACTATGAAATATAGAATGCGCATGTCATTGGATAGAAGAATGTTCAAAGTTCGGCACAGCTGCCCAGTTGTTCGTTCGTAGCAACTTGCTGTCTACACCACAGGAGAAATATTTTCTGTGTTGGAATTTGCATGGAGACAATCCATTGATCAAGTGCAACGTGCGTTTTGTTGTCGATTCAGCCTGAAAATATTTGGAAATTTGCGGTCAGGTCTTATGAGACCAAACTGCTCAGGTCATCGATCCCTTAGCTTATGCACTACTTAATCTAACTTAAACTAGCTTACGCTAAGGACAACACACACAGAGGGCTCTAACCTCCAATGGGGGGAGACACCCGGACCATATCAGGAAGCCTCAGATCGCGCGGCTACTCTGCGCGGCACTCAGCAAGAAGCCACCTGTGCGCAAGCAAATTTATGACTGGCATACTGGATGCCGGTTGTAAATTCAAAGGGAAAAACATTAGTCGCACACGCACGTCTGATGAAGATATCGAAGGTATCCGAGACGCGTTCACACGGAGCCCTCGAAGTCCGCAAGATGGTTAGGTCAGTAACTACAACTTCCTCAAACTACAGTATGGCGCGTTATGAAACAACTCCTGCATATGAAGCCTTACAAGTTGCAGTTACGAGAGCAATTGCGTCCTGGTGACCATAACAGAAGGTAGGTAGGATACGGCAGAGAACACTTTTCCTGAAGGGCTCCTCTTTTCAGACGAATCGACATTTCGTGTTTGTGATAAAATAAAGCGCCACAATGTAAGAATTTGGGGGTCACAAATCCTGGCGTCGTCGTCGAACATGAAAGAGACTCACCGAAAATCAATGTGTTTAGTGCCGTTTCTGTTCACAAAGTTTATCGACCTTGCTTTTTTGCAGAGGAAACTGTGACAGGAATGTTATACCTGAACATGCTGTAAAACTGGTTGTTTTCTCAACTTCAAACGTTCCAATGATTTTCTTTTGACGCACAGCGTTCCGCTTCACTCTCACCTTGGGGTGTGGCTTTATCTTAATAATGCGTGGGCAACAAGATGTCGTTCATTGCTTTTAGGTTCCCACATCATCAGACCTCACACCTTGAGATGTTCTTTTTGTCGGGAGACATAAAAGACATACGACATACGACTTCTACTCTTCAAGGTCTGATTAATTGAATTATTGAAGCTCTCACTTTAATAAACAAGGACGTGCTGATTCGCGTGTGGCATGAAATGGACTACCGTTTCGATGTTTCGCGAGCAGCGCTTGGTGCTCTTGTTGAGTGTACGGTGGAGTGTCTGTGCGAACACAAACCTTTGAAATTTTGTCTGTCCAGTGACATGCGCAGAGTGTTCCTGCGGGTTATGCCCGCCTAGCGTTGCCCGCGCCTAGCGCGGCAGGCTGGCCGGATGGGCGGCCGCGTCAAGTGCGGCGAGCCTGGCCGGTGGAGACCGAGGGCTGTGAGTACGGAGCGGCGCGTTGGGCCGCTCTGCACTACTCTGTTACACCGCCGGAGTTATTGGCACGGCCATTCACGTGATACAGACGTACACTTAGCGTATTACGCTTGGAAAAGAAGACGGACTCTAGCCAATTATTTTACCCACCCTCCCTCTCTAGCGTATGAGATGGGACGTCAATTTTTTTTTTTTAAAAAACATCGATGTCTCAGAAATATCTTCATTTCGCAGCGCACATCTTACTGAACACTTTGATATGTGAAACATGTATTTTCAGGAAATGTAAGACACGTTATTTGGACGTAAGTCTGCCAAAGTGCAGTGCCACGCCTTTCCACACAGTATTCTTCTATCGCATGTCACTGTATTTCACAGCGTGGAACATAAACGTGTATATTTTGTATTGGTAGACATCAAACCTACATTCAGGACAGTGGAAATTAAAATGTCCTGTGGTACTTCTTTTGCTCCCTGTCGCTCGGCCGGCCGGAGTGGCCGTGCGGTTCTAGGCGCTACAGTCTGAAACCGAGCGACCGCTACGGTCGCAGGTTCGAATCCTGCTTCGGGCAGGGATGTGTGTCATGTCCTTAGGTTAGTTAGGTTTAATTAGTTCTAAGTTCTAGGCGACTGATGACCTCAGAAGGTAAGTCGCATAGTGCTCAGAGTTATTTGAACCTGTTGCTCGTTTTGGCATCCTACCGCTCTTAGAAAAGAAACTTGCAGTTAATACCAGGTGGGATTATTTGTGACGGAGAAAGAAAGAGCTCTTCAGAAACTTTGCACTAGTTATTGCCTATTAGCTACTAACTTTCTCTTGTGTGTGACATAAAATTAAATATAGGAAACATAAAACCGATAAAGACAAGAGACAAATAGGATAGTACACATTTCTTCAGTCTTTAGCTTCCAGCATTTTTTTCTTTCTAATCTTGCTGCAGCTTTACACGGTGGGGTTTCGTTTCTATGAAAGAATCTATTATTTCATCAAAGTTCGTCAAACGTTGCGCTACATGAAAAATCAAAATGTTGTCTAATACTGAAAAAGGTGTTACGTCGATTAGAACGATATAGTGGTGTGTTTTCTTGATTTGATTACGACGTTTTTAGTCATTGTCTGCTATATGAAATGAAATACACTATGTGATCAAAAGTATCCGGACACCCCCAAAAACATACGTTTTTCATATTAGGTGCATTGTGCTGCTGTCTACTGCCAGGTACTACATATCAGCGACCTCAGTAGTAATTGGACATCGTGAGAGAGCCGAATGGGGCGCTCCGCGGAACTCACGGACTTCGAACGTAATCAGGTGATTGCCTATCACTTGTGTCATACGTTTGTACGTGATATTTCCACACTCCTAAACTTCACTAGGTCCACCGTTTCCGATGTGATAGTGAAGTGGAAATGTGAAGGGACACGTATAGCACAAAAATGTACAGGCCAACCTCGTTTGTTGACTGACAGACTGCCGACAGCTGAAGGGGGTAGTAACGTGTAATAGACAGACATCTATCCAGACCATCAGACAGGAATTCCTAACTGCATCAGAATCCCCTGCAAGCACTATGACAGTGAGATGGGAGGTGTCACAGCACAGGCCTACATTATTGATGTTTTCAGCACCTTCTTGCTTCCCACTGTTAAAGAGCGAATCGGGAATGCTGATTGCATCTTTCAACGCGATCGAGCATCTGTTCATAATGCACAGCTGTGATGGAGTGGTTACACGACACTAACATCCCTGTAATGGACTGACCTCCTCAGAGTCCTGACCTGAATTCTAAGAACACCTTTGGGATGTTTTGGAACGCCGACTTCGTGCCAGGCCTCACCGACAGACATCGATTACCTCTCCTCAATGCAGCACTCCGTGAAGAATGGGCTGCCATTCCCCATGAAACCTTCTGGCACCTGATAGAACGAATGCCTGCGAGAGTGGGAGCTGTTATCAAAGCTAAGGGTGGGCCAACACCATATTGAATTCCAGCATTACCGATGGAGGGCGCCAGGCGAAATTGTTAGTTATTTTCAGTCAGGTGTCCGGATAAATGGTTCAAATGGCTCTGAGCACTATGGGACTTAACTTCTGAGGTCATCAGTCCCCTAGGACTTAGAACTACTTAAACCTAACTAACCTAAGGACATCACGCATATCCATGCCCGAGGCAGGATTCGAACCTGCGGCCGTAGCGGTCGCGCGGTTGCATACTGTGGCGTCTAGAACCGCTCGGTCACACCGGCCGGCGGTGTCCTGATACTTTTGATCACATAGGGTAGGTCTTTCTACTATTGCAGCAGTTGTAACAGAAGGCCAAATAAGCGACACTGTTTTGGCACAAATCGTCATTTTTATATGGCCCTTTTACATAAAAAACACGACAGAATACAATTCACGAAGTACCAAGAATAAGTGGCTATTAGGCCTACTACAAGCAGAAAGTATTATATTAGGGAATACGCTCCAGTATCTCGAGGGCGAGATCGACAACTGGTAGTACGGAATTTTTATGTAAATATGTAATCTTCACATCTCCATATAATTTGTGTGATGTCCCCGTTTCTTCTCATTCCTCATTATAAAAATCAATCTCGTCATCACTAATTCTGTAACTATTACTGACACTGTCATAACTTATTCTCCAATTAACTTCACTAACCCTGCCTGAATCACCAGGTTAGTGATACCGAGTTTATTCTCCAGTTACGCGTTCTTATGCGTTCGTACGTTTTCCGCGCTGTTCCGAGAACAGAACTTAACGCGGCTGCTGACCAGTGGCTACCGGTGTACAACTAGCTCTTGATAGTGAAAGCATCTGTCAAAAATTTTCTGGTAAAATTTCGTTTTCTTGGAAACACCGAGAAGATTAATATGTAATTTTTCTTAGCTGATTTTCCTGTTATTCGTTTATTTTCAGTCTGATAGTCTGAATCTATGGGTTTTGCTAATAATTATAACAACGCTGATCATTGGCACACCCAAACAATCACGTAAACAAACAGCGACTGGCGTTCATCCGTTCGAGTTTATTCGGCACAGGTCGTACAGCCTCAGCCCCTTTTGTCTGCAGGAAAGTTTTTGTATTTCTAAATGCGACGAGGATTCCCACGGCAGAGACATCACATTCACTATGAACACATTATAAATCAACTTATGATTCGTTCAGAAATCATATTAGTACGTGTTCAAAAACCAACAGCTATGCGTTTCAAAATCATATGAATAATCGATAGATCAACATGCCCTGCATGCTAGGCGCTTTCTGAAACAAAGTTTTTTCTTCAAGAATATGAATTTGGTGACCTCTGAAATTGCTGCTCAGGGCGGATTCACCGGTTTGCACTCTCCGTCCCCGTTCCCCGTACGTCCTGGTTTGGAATCGAGTTAATGTGAAAGATGGGTGCACTACATCTAGAAAATTGGATAATCAAGCCTCCATTATACAGAGTTAGTCTAAGCAATTCATTGTGTTTCAGAGAACCGTTTATTGACAACTATACCACGCACAAAGACAGGTGATCAGTGAAAGGATAGATACGCTCGACAAGATTAAAAAGACAGCTTCTTGCTATTTGCACGCTAGACGACAGGTCTGTGACGGCTTTCCACAAGATGGCGGTGCTGCAGGAGAAGGGTTTTTGTGTATTCGAATATGCAAAGTATTAGGTGTTTAAGACCTTTCAGCGTGCATTCTTACACAATAAAAAATGTAGCAGATTGTCACCAGAGCATTTTATATTGGTTTCGCCAGTTTCGTGAAGCTGGTTGTCTGTGTAAATGAAAAGTACGGGGCGACCGTGTGACTCAGAGGAAATAGTGGAGTCTACAAAAATCAGTTGGTTGTGCAAGCCGTGAATTCGGCCTTCCGCGCACCATAAAACAGTGTGGAATGTTTTGCGGTGGCCTGTGCATTTCAAGCCCTACTGTTTGCAACTGTTACAACGCCTGACTCCCGATGATTATGCCCGCTGATTAAGAGATTTATGCGCGAGTGCATGCAGGGACATTAATGTTCACAATGAAGCGACTTCACATCTATCAGGAAATGTGTATCGTCACAAAGTGAGATCATGGCGAACTGTATTAACGCATTTGCATGTGGAGTTGGAAAAGGATTCGCCAAAAGTGAGTATCTTCTGGGATACATTCAAGATAAAGTTGTTTTGGTTGTTATTTCATTTCATGCCACGATATCTTTGGTTGTGGCATCTTAGAGCACGCGGTATGTCGACGACACACTACGCTCTGTTTTGTTGCCCTTGATGGGAAGCCACCTTGGACTTACATTTAAGCAAGATAATGCCTACCCGTACATGGCCAGTTTTTGCTGCTCGTATTTGCACTTGCCAAACCCTACCTATGTCAACAAGGTTGCCGAATCTCTTCCCAATTGAGAACCTTTGGAGCATTACGGGCAGGGTCCTGCAACCTACTTGATATTGTTACGATCAAACGCGTCAGTTGGACATAATTTAGCACGTTATCCCCCAGGAGGAGATGCAACAATCCTATCAATGCCAGGCCGAATTACTTCTTGCATAAGGGCCAAAGGCGGACCAACACGTTATTGACTTGCTCGACCTGTGGAGCTCCGCCTGCATAAGTTATCCAATTATTCTGAAATTGTAATCATTTGTTTGTATGTAGAGGTGAATCACATCTACTGATGTCCATCCCATTCAGATAATTCCTTCGCAGTGCGTCTTGTTTTTCTTTTTTAATAAAGTGTACATCTCTGGAACCTATTTGTGTGGTCCTGGGCGTCTTTGCACTGTAATTACCATTAGGTATCTTGCTGCGTGAATACGGTGTACCGCTACCGCCTAGGTCCGGACACCGTCTCAAGTAGGCCTATACTTACGGTATCCTCAACGAATGCTGCGCAAGGAGTGTAAGAAAATCTTAACGACTAACTTTATTGATATTTATGCTCGCCAAGAGCGTGAATAGAGCACTTATTTGGCGGAGAGGACACAAGAAACAATGAATGATAATATGCGGGACCGGAGCCTATACTTCTGCAAAATAGTTCTGTGAGCTCTGATTATTTATGCCTTGTTAAAACAGGATTGCGTCAGGCGCTTTTAGAATCTGTTGAAATTGATGTCTGCGTGGAGGGTTCATAGAGACAAAAACGTAAACGGAATCTCAGGGATTATGTTTCGTGTTATCAAGTTAAAATATTGCTGCAGGATATATTCACCGTAGAGAAATTTAATTAAAAGAAACCTCGAATTAAAGAAAGTATTTCCATTAAATGCACTTTCTTCTCCTTAATAATTATGACGCGAGTCTTTTAAAGCGTCTGTTGATGACGGAACGCAATGAAATTACAACGAAATTATTCCTACGGAAGATGTCTGCCAAGAATGGTCGATTGTACGGCCGTTCTTGTTGTTTATCCAGCGAACTGAAAACCGTGAAAATACACCTTATTTTTACTTTTCATGAAGATCACTATATGCATGAAGGAAAAATGCACAATTAGCATAAATTACAATGTGTACCAGGCGCGGTGTGCTGCCTATGAGCGCAGCACACCACGCTTGGTACTCGCGGCGCTCGGGGACCACAGCACAGCTAACGACACCTGAGGATGGTCTTATAACAGTCCGAAACCGGTCGTGTGAAAAAAAAAGTAATTTACAACTGAAGCGGTATTTTCAACCTCTGTTCTTCTTAGAACATTATTTCGAGCAGATAGAGAACCAATCGTGAAAGCAACGCCTTAGATTTCCTAGCAACAAACGGCCCTGAACGTCTAGTACATAGAGGTGGGCACCAGCGGTCATAAGACAGTGACAGCATCTGATAACGGGTGGTATGAGCACTGTTAAATAAAGTAGGAAAAATATTTTTGCTTAGCAAGAGTGAGAGGACGCTAATTTCCGAGTATCTGATTAGTCAGTATCAAATGTTCAGTGCTAAGGACGAAGAACTGGAGCACAAAATGAAATAATCAAGAGCATCGTTCCATAAGCCTTAGACAAGTATGTTTCGAGCAAGGTCTTAAGGGATAAGAAAGCCTCATCCCTTAAAGAACCGCATTAAAAAACTGCTACTTAAGCAAAGATGGTTTCAGCACAGATTTACGAGAAGACAAAACCTAGATGACAAATAAAAGCTGAACGAAGCGAAAATGATCAGTAGAGCAATGACAGAAGCGTTTAATGACTTCGAAAGAAAAAATTTTGCCATCCATTATGACTAAACCCTGAGACGTTCCGGCCTTACGTAAAATCAGTAAGCGGTTCGATATCATCTATTCAGCCACTCAGTATCTTTACTGGCACAGAAAAGGAAGGTAGAGAGACAAGGGCGAAATGGTGAATTCGGTCTTCCGAAATTATTTCACCGTGAAGATCGTAATACGGTCCGACCTTTCAGTCACCGTACGAACGCAGATATGACAGATATTGAGATAAGTGGTGGCGGAATAGAAAAGTGAGTACAGTCGTTTAGTTGTGGAGAGGTTTCTCGACCAGACGATGTACTTATAACATTCTACAGGCATTATGAGAAAGAAATTGCTCCTCTTCTAGCAGCAGTTTATCGCAGGTCGCTGGAGCAACGAAGGATACCTAGCGACTGGAAAGAAGCGCAGGTTATTCCCGTTTTCAAGAAGTGTCGTTGGACAGATGTTTATAATTGTTGTGGCGTAGCAAGACAGCCACGCCACTCGGAAAGTAGCCGAAAGGCACGCGTACACACACGCCGACTGGCGTGAAGTCTGGAACAGGAATAGTTATGAATACACTAAAGAAAGGTATGCAGCTCCTCGGATACTTAACTTTATTCCATCATTGTGGTACATCGCTATTGACGATACAAGTGAGACTATCTCCAGATACGGTTAATTACAATCACTGTAAGGCAAATGGCGCCTTGCTAGGTCGTAGTCATGGACTGAGCTGAAGGCTATTCTAACTGTCTCTCGGCAAATGAGAGAAAGGCTTCGTCAGTGTAGTCGCTAGCAAAGTCGTCGTACAACTGGGGCGAGTGCTAGTCCGTCTTTCTAGACCTGCCATGTGGTGGCGCTAGGTCTGCAATTACTGACAG
This sequence comes from Schistocerca cancellata, assembly GCF_023864275.1. Lineage (NCBI taxonomy): Eukaryota > Metazoa > Arthropoda > Insecta > Orthoptera > Acrididae > Schistocerca > Schistocerca cancellata. Next base: position 493,068,670 of record NC_064626.1, on the reverse strand, counting down.
TGGCGACACGCGGGTCCGACATGTACTAATGGACCGCGGCCGATTTAAAGCTACCACCTAGCAAGTGTGGTGTCTGGCGGTGACACCACAATAATTATGGGCTTCTATCGCTGAGATCAATCTGTGGCAGCATTATGGAAAAGTTTTATGATTATGTTTTATGATGTATTCGGAGAACGAAAATGTTCTCTATAAAAATCGACATGCATTCCGCAAACAGAGATCTTGCGAAACTCGTTTAACTTTGTTCTTCCATGAGATCCATAGCGCTGTAGACATCGGCGCTCAGGAAGATGGCGTATTGCTTGACTTCAGGAACGCATTTGACACAGTCCCCTACTAACGTTTATTGGAAAAAAAAGAAAAAGAAAAAACACGAGCTTAGCGAGTATCGGACCACATTTGCGACTGGATTCAATACCTAATTGTAGATAATAGTCAACACGTCATATTAACGGAAGAAAATCTACAGATGTTACGGTAGTTTCAGAACGCCCCAAGGATTTGTCATAGAACGGTCAGAACTGTCTCACACATATGCGGTTCCATTCGATTCGATTCGTTTTTGGTTGCAACCGAAAACGAATGAAACACTTTCACGCTTACACGTTTCATATTAGATTTTGTATTTTCTTCCGCATACGTCTCAGTAGTGATCACAGTGAGAAGTAAAGTTGTTGGCGTATTGTTTCTCTATAGAAGAATAAAAAACGAAGGAGGAGTATTAGAATTAATTGGGAACAACCTCTCATCACTTTAAAGCAGGAATTTAGGACATTCACCACCATTTTCCTGAAGCTACGAGAGCCAGAGTCCGGAACCGCGCTGCTGCTACGGTCGCATGTTCGAATCCTGCCTCGGACATGGAAGTGTGTGATGTCCTTAGGTTGGTTAGGTTTAAGTAGTTCTAAGTGTAGGGGACAGATGACCTCAGATGTTAAGTTCCATTTGCACCATTTTTTACGAGAGCCAGAAGATAAATTTTTTAATTGCTTCAGGACGACAACGAAATCATTTGGTAAATTAAAGGCGAAGTTCGAGAGCGTCTTCAATGCCAAGATACATTGAACACAATATGTACTGAACTGTTTCGGACGTTTCCCTCCGACGTCCGGAGAAACCTTCAATTTCCTGTAGTTTATCTGAAAATTCCTCACACTCCATGTCGCATAGCGATGGATGTTTTCCAACTTCACAGATGAAATCTTCTGTATTGACTTCCATCTCTAGCCAACACTATAACCTCCAAGACCGTACTGCCAAATAACAGTGAGCAGCAATCGCAAAACGTCGCGAGCTGACTGTTAACATGACGTGTTAACCGCTGTTTGGCTGTTCAACAGCGCCACCGACCGGCGCCGTGTGAAGCCTGCTATTGGAAGTGGTGTTCCGCCAGCGGTGACGCTTCTACGCGACCGCCGGAGGTAGTCTGCCAATGAGCGCCACAGAAGCGCGGTGGCCCTGCAGGTCTGAAGGTGCCCATTGAAACCACAGACACACAAATTCCGTGCCATAGCTATGTAACCGATGACCCCAGGGAAAAATGAAATTGGGGTCCCTATTAAACTAAGATAAATACACTACAGACCATTACAATTGCTACACCAAGAAGAAATGCAGATGATAAACGGGTATTCATTGGACAAATATATTATACTAGAACTGACATGTGATTACATTTTCACGCAATTTGGGTGCATAGATCCTGAGAAATCAGTACGGAGAACAACCACCTCTGGCCGTAATAACGGCCTTGCTACGCCTGGGCATTGAGTCAAACAGAGCTTGGATGGCGTGTAAAGGTACAGTTGCCCATGCACCTTCAACACGATACTACAGATCAAGAGTAGTGACTGGCGTATTGTGACGAGCCAGTTGCTCGGCCACCATTGACCAGACGTTTTCAATTGGTGAGAGATCTGGAGAATGTGGTGGCCAGGGCAGCAGTCGACCGTTTTCTGTAACCAGAATGGCCCGTACAGGACCTGCAACGTGCGGTCGTGCATTATCCTGCTGAAATGTAGGTTTTTGCAGGGATCGAATGAAGGGTAGAGCCACGGGTCGTAACACATCTGAAATGTAATGTCCACTGTTCAAAGTGCCGTCAATGCGAACAAGAGGTGACAGAGACGTGTAACCAATGGCATCCCATACCATCACGCCGGGTGATACGCCAGTATGGCGATGACGATTACACGCTTCCAATGTGCGTTCACCGCTATGTCGCCAAACACGGATACCACCATCATGATGCTGTAAACAGAACCTGGATTCATCCAAAAAAATGACGTTTTGCCATTCGTGCACCCAGGTTCGGTGTTGAGTACACCATCGCAGGCGCCCCTGTTTGTGATGCAGCGTCAAGGGTAACCACAGCCATGGTCTCCGAGCTAATAGTCCATGCTGCTGCAAACGTCGTCGAATTGTTCGTGCAGATGGTTGTTGTCTTGCAAACGTCCCCATCTGTTGACTCAGGGATCGAGGCGTGGCTGCACGATCCGTTACAGCCATGCGGATAAGATGTCTGTCATGTCGACTGCTAGTGATAAGAGGCCAGTGGGATCCAGCACGGCGTTCCGTATTACCCTCCTGAACCCACCGATTCTATATACTGCTAACGGTCATTGGATCTTGACCAATACAAGCAGCAATATTGCGATACGATAAACCGCAATCGCAACAGGCTACAATCCGACCTTTATCAAAGTCGGAAACGTTATGGTACGTATTTCTTCTCGTTACACGAGGCATCACAACAACGTTTCACCAGGCAACGCCGGTCAACTGCTGTTTGTGTATGAGAAATCGGTTGGAAACTTTCCTCATGTCAGCACTTGTAGGTGTCGCCACCGGCGCCAACCTTGTGTGAATGCTCTGAAAACCTAATCATTTGCATATCACAGCATCTTTTTCCTGTCGGTTAAATGTCGCATCTGTAGCACGTCATCTTCGTTGTGTAGCAATCTGAATGGCCAGTAGTATACTTACTACTAAGTAAATCATTGTGTGTAACGCAAAAGACAAGATTTAATAGTACTTCCTAATAATATTACAAATGCGGATGTTTGTTTGTTACGTTTTCACGAAAAAACTAGAGGCTGGATTTGGATGAAATTCTGCACACGGCTAGAGTTCGACCAGGGTACGACATAGAACTCTTTCGTACCGATAAAAGGATCCCGTCGGATAATTTTCAATCTCGGTCCATACTAGGCGAACGAAGTCGCGGGCAGAAACCAGTAAAAAATAAACAATGAAGAAGTGTTACTCAGCCACGGAAACGTGGCCATTAACCGCGAAGTACACTAGGAACAGTAAAGTGAGAATTTACGCGCCGTGCGGGATTAGCCGAGCGGTCTCAGACGCTGCAGTCATGGACTGTGCGGCTGGTCCCGGCGGACGTTGGAGTCCTCCCTCGGGCATGGATGTGTGTGTTTGTCCTTAGGATAATTTAGGTTAAGTAGTGTGTAAGCTTAGGGACAGATGACCTTAGCAGTTAAGTCCCATAAGATTTCACACACATTTGAACATTTTTTTGAGAATTTGCGCGCCCGCGGTGGCACAGTGGTGCAGGGAGTCGGTCTGTTGTCAGCGCCGGCAACTCACTCTGGCTAAACTACTGCCCTGTGTGCTCAGTGCGCCGTACCGATCAGGCTGATTTCGTTTAGAAATACGATTTCCGACCGGTATTTGTCGGTAAGCGTCGGAGGCAGGACCATGTTTTCATGGCTGTAGTAGTTTACAGTTAATAATACTGAAACTTCCTGGCGGATTAAAACTGTGTGCCCGACCGAGACTCGAACTCGGAACCTTTGCCTTTCGCGGGCAAGTGCTCTACCACAGTTTTAATCCGCCAGGAAGTTTCATGTCAGCGCACACTCCGCTGCAGAGTGAAAATCTCATTCTGGAAACATCCCCCAGGCTGTGGCTAAGCCATGTCTACGCAGTATCCTTTCTTTCAGGAGTGCCAGTTCTGCAAGGTTCGCAGGAGAGCTTCTGTAAAGTTTGGGAGGTAGGAGACGAGATACTGGCAGAAGTAAAGCTGTGAGTAGCGGCCGTGAGTTGTGTTTCGGTAGCTCAGTGGTAGAGCACTTGCCCGCGAAAGGCAAAGGTCCCGAGTTCGAGTCTCGGTCGGGCACACAATTTTAATCCGCCAGGAAGTTTCATGTCAGCGCACACTCCGCTGCAGAATGTAAATCTCATTCTGGAGTTAATAATATTGATAGATAATAAAACGATGTAGTTTTTCCAGATCATCAATAAGTACCGTTAAATCCAGACTTTATGCGGCCTTGTTTTCGACTGCTATGAGTTCCAAATGTCGGAGTCGAGCTTGACCCATACTATGCATTAAAGAAATTTTGATTATTTTTAATTTGCTGAAAAAAATGGTTCAAATGGCTCTAAGCACTATACGACTTAACATCTGAGGTTATCAGTCCCCTAGACTTAGAACTACTTAAACTTAACTAACCTAATGACATCATACACATCCATGCCCGAGGCAGGATTCGAACCTGCGACCGTAGCAGCAGAACCGCTCTGCCACAGTGGCCGGCAATTTGCTGAAAGATCTTTCGGCTGTTGCAGGCGTGACAGGTATTGTATAAAATAATAAAACTGCGGTAAACACTTCCATCATGTCACATTCTGGCACTGCATATTTAGTTATAATTTCCTTGCAAAATTGGTGAGCAGTCCATGTCGGAGTCAATTCCGGTAGAACAAGGTGATATGTATCAATAAACTGAAGTGCAAAATTAGGGCATATTATATCAAAATGTTTACACTGGACTTTATCACATTTTTGTAATAAAGCAAAAATAATGGTGTGAAATTAAATATTTGACAGACTGCACTCATGACAGTAAACTGTGTGTTTAACTGAGCTGTTATTGTGTCTAGCAAATTTTTGAAAATATCAGCTTTGAGAATTTCTTCCCTGTTACGAAATCCGTGGTCAAAAGCTGGCTCTTCAATTTTTTTTAAATTTCCTTTTGCCCTTTTCGTGATAGCTGGATCTACGTCATATGTTTTAGCATTTTCACTGTCCGTGCACTTGAATCATTCGAAATCATTTCTATAAAATGTCAATATTTTGTTTTAACATCTGCTAAATCTCTGCTTGGCTCGCCCAAATCGATATCACGTTATTGTAAAGTTTTGGTAGCAGAATTGGTGTCACACAATATTTGGTGCATATATATATATAAGTTTTATTGGAGATATCGTGTTAACTCCACTAGATTGTCCAGTCGGATATAATTTTAGTAATGTGGTTTCTGATTTGCCAGTGAATTTCGACTCTTAGATCCCAACGCTTAATGCTGTTCCCTAAGAAATTGTTTAAGTCTTGCATTGTTGCGAAAAAATCTGTACTTCCACACAATTGTTAACGACATCATTTATCTCTAAATTCAAACTATGACTGGCGCAACGTATATACTCTGGATTTGGCTGAGTATTCTTAATCTGTACTTTTATAAACACCACTCACCACACTGGCCTCATCATAACCTTGACCTCCAATATTTTTGTCAATAAAAAACAATTTAGTCACCTGCTTGACTAAATCTGCTGCGCCATGTTTAATGACTACATAAAAGCCTAGAAATAATTCTTTTACTTCTGCATCAACTGGTTGTCTATTTTCCGCTCTGCTTATTACTGCATATCTCAGAAGAGTGCTTAGTTGATGTACCTTCGAAATATGCTGTGTGGTGTTCATTATAATGTTCTAGCTGCTTATTTTAAAAGTATGTTCCCTAGTCACTCAATCATTTCATTTTGAACTGTTGGACTCAGATACCTTTTATATCCTAAAAGCAAAAAGGGGACAATTTAAAAACGTTTTCGAAGAAAAGCAATTGAAGAAAATAAACAAAAAATAAGATGCTAAAATAAATTTCTTAGAAGTGAAAATGATTACCTTTTGGCATATACAAAACTTGCCGCAAAATGTGACCAAACGGGTGGCAAGCTCTACAATGGACAGAAAATTGCCGTGGGATCGTTCCTCCTGACTTAAGTTCTCTCGATGTCCTCTGAAAGCCACTGAATTTTTTATTGGAGTAAGTATGATATCGAATACCCTTGTAAGAACCATTTTCCAAAATGGCAGTTCTTTACGAATTTGATTGTCAACCTCCTTGTCATTATTATCATTCTTTTTCCAAAGTTCGTACACAGCCCATGCTTCCGAGTGACCACTCGAGCAACTGTGTTCTTTAATTTTTTCTGATAAGTACATCCCGTCCCGATTACCCGCACATCATAATATGTTCCTTTGCGATGCAAACAACCAGCAAGATCGGTAATAGGCAGCAGCCAGAAGCCATTAACTGGTCCATGTATAGAAACTGAAAAATAGTACGATGTTGAAAAACTGCTGTTGTTCTGGCGGGGATCTTTATGAAATGGTCCTGAAAGCTGTAACGGTTCCATATCAAGAATTAGACGTTTTCCTTTAGCACTCAATGTAATGTTCGTGAAGCTTCCTAAGTCATAGGAAGTTTTATTTAACTTTCCGAAGGGTGTGTAGGTCGATGGTTCTTACCCTTTTTCGTGTGCCATACAGATGTAGTCGACATAAAACCTTAGTCGCCGACGACTACAAGAAGAAAGTAACCACTGTCAATTAGCTTCTTCTGAAGCAAACAATTCTTCAACAAAGACCAATCTGGCGATCTTCTGTCTACTCCAAAGTCAGTGAACGTAAGTCTGTGGTGGGAATCACACATGGCCAGCAAAAATATCGAGGAAATATTTTTGTAGTTCTAGTGAAGCGACCTACAGTTAGCTGCGTTAATGATGCGTATTTGCTTACCATTTGCAGCCACGCCACAGTTGGATAAAATGACTGTCCTTTTAGTAAACCTATATAACTATTCTTCCTTGGAGAAATAGTGACATCCAGCATTTCCTTATTTCCTTTTGAATTACCTCTTTTTGGTATCGTTATTCAGTAAGAGAAACAAAATACACGCATCATCCTCATCAGTCTTCCCTGACGGAACCGAAACACTGCAACGCGTCGTCAGCGACAGATCAAAGTGACGACAAAGAAGCCGCTTCTCATTCCAGTAGCGCCGCGCCGCGCCGCGCAGGGCCGTGTGAGGGCTCGGTCGCTGCCGAGGAGCCCCTCGCGGTCGCCACTGCAGATTGATCTTTGACCTGGGTAAAGGAAGCAAATGATTCGGGTATCTGTAAGTCGGATTTCCAAAACAATCTATCACTGTTTCAACATCGCGAAAGACTCCGACCGACTGGTCGATTTTAATAAATTTTGCACTTTTCCTTGCCATTTCAATTTTTTCTCACTTTTTTTTTTTTTTAAAGTGTAGAGGCACATTATCCTCGGGAGCATTGTCCCAGTCGTTCCAACCTAATTATGGCCCTACTATTAGCGCTGGGTAGCTTCCTTAATCGTAAGAAACTTATTTTCCGCGTATCCTTTTAGGGTAAATGATTTAGCACTATGTGACTGATGTTGTTCACTACAATGGAGGGATCTCTGCAGCGGTCCACGCCGTCGCCTAGCATTAGTCTGAGACGAGGCAACCGCTGAGCAACATGACTGTATCCGTCCTGAGCCAGCAAAATCTTCCGAAAACCGTGAAATGCAGTAAGAACACCAATCAACGACAGTAATCAGAAAGTAAGCTACCAACAAACATCTGAGTTCCGCCAATCCGTGGCATGCGAACAATGGCGTCAAATACACTGCGCCTTTCTGCAGCTGTGTTAACATAAATTCTCGAACATATTTAATGAATATGGTGATCTTCGACTCTGCAGCAATATTCAGGGCAATCTGATCTTGCAAACCTGTCATCCAGACTGTTCATCAAGGTTTGTCTGAGGCAGTTTGTGTTGGCGGAGCATGAATTTCATAAATTTTGTAATTATAGGAAACTAGGAATACAAGTTATAGTTCTCCTACGAAGGTTCCATGCCACGTGTTCACTCGTTTAAACGTAGTTCGGTAAGTCGATTGGGTCACTGTAATGTTTTCAAGCACACCTTTTCCTTTGACATACCATTAAAGTTATACCTTTTTATGACTTTCTAGAGATTGCAGATGAATTTTAAACATTAAGCTGTATTTCTGACAGAAAACTAATTTTTCTTCGAAATCATAAGTGTCTTGTAAACGGAATTAAATAAAATTTGAAATTGTTGTTTGTGCTTACGTTTAATTAATTAAGGTGGGTCAGCTTCCATTTTTATGCCAGTGCAGTTCTATCCTGAGTCCCAGAACAGTGTTCTCACACGTTTTTGGCTTCTCTTCTCTCTAGTACGGAATCGATGGAGGTCGTCGGAATTAGAGTTGTTATTACGTTGATTCTTCTCGCTGCCTAATTTGGCGATAATGGTACTGTGTGGTTCAAATGGTTCAAATGGCTCTGAGCACTATGGGACTTAACTGCTGTGGTCATCAGTCCCCTAGAACTTAGAACTACTTAAACCTAACTAACCTAAGGACATCGCACACATCCATGCCCGAAGCAGGATTCGAACCTGCGACCGTAGCTGTCTCGCAGTTCCTGACTGTAGCGCCTAGAACCGCTCGGCCACTCCGGCCGGCTGGTACTGTGTGCAATAGACCTGAATTGTCATTATTTAATGCTGTGTCTTATCCTTCAATATTGTATCTTAGCTTTCAGCATTGAGAGCAAAGAGTACCTTCAGTAAACGTACAAACAAATTTAAACCATTTCAAATTCAGTGACATATAACATTTCTATGATCCTTAATTTGGCGAGTTATGTCTGCTTTCGTTTACGAGCGTATAGAGGCACTAAGCACAGCATCATGTGCTGGTTAAAACTAACTAATTATTCGCATATCTTTATGCCGGAATGCATTCCAAAACCAATTTTGATTATTTAATGCGGGGAAAGAGTTCTCGTGACTAAACGATTTTAGTAACTTTTCCATTTTAATTTTCCTTTTTTTTTTTGTTTGATCTACATCTATATATAAAGCCACATGACGATCTATGGTGGAGTGTACTTCTGTTATCACTAACTGAGCATCCCTTCCCTGTTCCAATCGCGAATGGCGCATAGGAAGAATGATTGTCGGTAAGCCATTGTCTTTGTCCTGGTTTGAGGAATTTTCTCTTTGAGGTCATTTCGCGAGGTGTATGTGGAAGTAAGCATTTTGTTGTTAGACTCTCGGAATTTCAGTTGTAACCCTGTCCGTAATGCACAACGCCTCTCTTGTAGCGTCTGCAACTGCAGTTTCTTCAGCATCTCTGTAACGCTCTCGCGGCTACCAAACCCGTGACACAATGCAGCGCTTTTCGTTGTATCTTCTCTATTTCTTGCATTAATCTTCCCCGATAAAAGTCCCAGACTGATGACTAATACTCAAAAATATGTCGAACATGCGTTTTGTAAGCCAATTCTTTCGTGGATGAATTACATTTCTTTAAGATTCTTCCTCTGAATTTGTCTGTCATCGGAATGGTTACTCCTAAATATTTCACGGTAGATACAGTTTCCAGTGATTTATCTGCAGTAGTGTAGTTGCACTGTAGTGGATTTCTTTTCCTTAGTATGCGCTATATATTGTAGTCCCTGTACCATTCATCAATTCCTTGCAGGTCCTCGAGCAAATTGCTATAGTCTTCTGGCGTGTCTAATTTCTTATAGATAACTGCACCATCTGCGAACAATCATATGGGCTTGCGAAGTTTTCTGCTAGGTTATTTATATACAGTCAGTTCCGCAAGAAAGTGTACTTCATAATTTTAAATGTAACGTCCGCAGCGACATCTGTGATAGTGGCCTCGAATCTGCAATCAATGCGCTTTTGTACAGTGTACAGATAAACAGTATGAGAGTTAAATGTTTTGTTTTGTCGGTTGCAGTTTAAACTGACTACAAAATACCTGAAGCTTCACGAGGCAGTGTTTCTTCTAAATCATCCGAAGGGTCCATATGGAGCTGCTGCTAAAATTCTTACAAAGTCAAGGACTGCTTGCGAGGTGGGTCAAACGATATTTAGAAGTTGGAAACGTGGATGATTTACCGGAGAGAGGGCTAAGGTGCCAAGCCATAATCGATAATGGAGACGATTGGATTAACTATTAGGTAATTGTGCAACTAGTAATAACATGTATTTTCATGTAAACATGTATTTATGATAGTGTCTTTCATTTTATACACATGATGGGATACATTTTGTTGTGAAACTGACTGTATATTGAAAACAGTGAGGCCTGTTTCACACGTATGGTGTTCCATTCGGTTCGATTCGTTTTCGGTTCTTATTCAGTCGCTGCCGACAAGTGTGAAACTGTTCTTCGGTTTCTATTCGGTATCTAATAAAAATAGCAGGGCTCCGAATACTCCCTCGACACGAACAGATACCAACAGGTTCCTATCAGGTGCGAATTTGTATCCAGAGAACAGAAAGCAATCAAGGCGTTTACATAAGCACTGTTCTGTTTCTACTTTAACCCGATACCTTGTGGAACTGTTTAAAAATTACCTCGTTATTATTGTTGTTATTTTAAATTATCGCAGTTTTTCCGAAAAAAGAGTGATTTACCAGATGTTTATGTGGATCGGCTGATTTCTGCAGTGCTGTCTAAACCATTGCTGTGGGACAAAACTTGTGAAAATTTTAAGGATAAATTTAAGACGCAGGAAGTATGAACAGACGTCTGTGTTGAAATTTTCGACAACTTTGACGAATCTGACGCCACTAAAGAAATGGAATTGGGTAAGTATTGAAAAATTCATTTTTATCGAATAAAAGACGTAGTACATTAGGACAACTGGTAAACTCACCGCAATTTTGAGGAAATAATTTGAAACTCAAGAAATAACCACTGACGTATATTTAAAATACACATCGATTTCTTATTTGTGATAAGAAACTGAATTTTGGAAAATTGGCAGTTCACTGAACCCATTTCAGTTATGAAGTAATCTTTCATCACTTCTCTTACATTTTTGGCCTGATTTTTTCCTCATTTCAACCGAGGTAACATCTTCAAAACCCGAGGTGGACAACGTGTTTTCCATTTCAAAACCATCTCAGTATCGTACGAAATTGTGCAAAACTACACAGGCTTTCACTGAATTGGTTGCATAGTTAGGATCCAAGTTAATTGCGCGATGGAAGATTCCCCATTTGTTGCTAAGTATTCTAAAAGTACATTCTACATACCTGTGAGCTCTGCACAGACGATAGATAGTTGTAGATCCTTGTCTTCACTGTCAAACTGTGTCCACTGTACGGTTGGAGGAGATGCTTATGTAAGCCAAAAGCATCATCTCCATTGAGGTAGTAAGGCATTTTGGGGTTCTGTGTGCCCGGAAGACACTTGTCCTCAGGTAGATCCATGTTGCCGTTAATGATAGATCTTCACAGTTGACATTTAGAATCGCAGCCTTTCCTGTACACTCCAACATTAGCGTAATAAAATCGGTATTCTGCATCAACTTCTGTCATCAGAACTACAAGACGAACATGCTTTGTAAGTGTGGTGTCACCGCCAGACACCACACTTGCTAGGTGGTAGCCTTTAAATCGGCCGCGGTCCGTTAGTATACGTCGGACCCGCGTGTCGCCACTGTCAGTGATTGCAGACCGAGCGCCGCCACACGGCAGGTCTAGAGAGACGTCCTAGCACTCGCCCCAGTTGTACGGACGACTTTGCTAGCGAAGCTACACTGACAAATACGCTCTCATTTGCCGAGACGATAGTTAGCATAGCCTTCAGCTACGTCATTTGCTACGACCTAGCAAGGCGCCATTACCAGTTTATATTGAGATTGTACTTATGTATCATCAAGAGCGATGTTCTCCAATTATGGATTAAAGTTAAGTATTTCACCATCTGCGTCCGTTTTTCTAAGTTCTAATTTCCTTGTCATATTCCAGACCTCACGCCAGCCTGCGTGAGCTTAAACACGTGCCTTTCGGCTTCCTCCAAACCCCGTGAATTGGTTCCTGCCAATTCACAACAATATGCATCGAGTTTAGACGATGGACGATCCTTATATGTTTCCCATCAACGACGCCCAAGCACTTCAGGGAAATTAGCGATAGTTTCAAATTTATGGGCAGTTGATTTCCATTTCTTCTTATCTGGAGCACGAACGAGTTCCAATCCTAATAACCTGGAGATTGCTAAAGAAACCTCTATGGCGATACTGCTTGTGGTCGAAATCCCGAGGAGATAGCGTAATGCACATCTGAGACAGTACAAACTCTCAACAAATATCTAACGCAGAAAAGCAAAACCACTTTATTAAAATATTGTAATACAAGTTGTCACAGAAAACCACAAATGAAAGCTTAATAGTTCTTGTGATTAATGAAATAAATATTTTCTTTCAGGTAAACACGTTCTGAAGAAGTGAACGCAAGTGAGAGACACGTTATGCAAACTAACGTAAGGCGAAATCGGAGAAGGGGTATTAAAAGCAAAAGCCTACGTTTTTGCTCTTCAACTGCAGTTCCTGGACAAAATATTACACGAAAGAGAAACAGGGGAAACACTCTCACAAAGTATTGATTATAATGATGGTGATGTAGATGTTACTGTTGAACGTACTGAGAAACTTATCCAGTTAGTTCCAAGCGTATCACATGATGATGCAGCAGCTGACCTTTCAAAAAACCTGCATTAAAATACAGGAAATGGGTTCTGTTGAATTGGGAATGGGTGCAGCCCTGAAGGAAACACCAGATCGGCTCCTCTCATTTTTCGAGCGATTACTCCCTTCTCTTCAAGATTTAGATGAATCTGGCACACTTGATTTTCCAATGACGGTACTGAAAGTTGTAAAGAAAATCATCCGGCTGAAGCATCTTCTTCCTTTTACATCCGATACACCATATGCCTCTCCATATAGTAACTCACTAATGATCCCTAATCAATATATTAGGGCCAACGAAATCCGTAGCACACTGCTTCAGCCCACCAGAATCCAATTCAGTCACATGTGCCCGCTGTCCAGTTCTACGAGGACGCACACAACCTTGGCCTGGACTGTTTCCACAGTTGTTCTTCCGATGTAGAACATCATTTTATTTCACTTTTCCTTGCATTTTCTCTGACATATTATTTGTAAACCTGTGTTCCTTCAAATTTTTATCAGAATCTAAATAAAAAAGATATTCCTGTTGATTGTATTGTCTTACCTTCAAGTTACGGCCAACGTCCGAAACAGGCGTTGAAGACGTTCCTGAACTTTGCGTGTAATTTATCAAATGATTTCGTTGTCATCCTGAAGCAATCTTCTGGCTCTCGTAGCTTCGGGAAAATGGTGGTGAATGCCCCAAATTCCTGCTGTAAAGTAATGAGAGATTGTTCCCAATTAATTCTAATACTCCTCCTCCGTTTTTTATTCTTCTATAGAGAGACAATATGCCAACAACTTTACTTCTCAACATGATCACTACTGAGACATATGCAGAAGGAAATACAAACCTAATATGAGCCGCGTACGCGCGAAAGTGGTTCATTCGTTTTCGGTTGCAACCATAAACGAACCGAATCGAATGGAACCACATATGTGTGAAACAATTCTGACGGTCCTATGACACTTCCTTGGAGCGTGTTGAAACTACCGTTACATCTGTGGATTTTGTTCCGTTACTATGACGTGTTGAGTACTATCTACAATTAGGTATTGAATCCAGTTGCAAATGTGGTCCGATACTCGGTAAGTTTGTGTTTTTTTTTTTTTTTTTTCAATAAACGTTAGTAGGGGAAGCCGGCCGGAGTGGCCGAGCGGTTCTAGGCGCTACAGTCTGGAACCGCGCGACCGCTACAGTCGCAGGTTCGAATGCTGCCTTGGGCATGGATGTGTGTGATGTCCTTAGGTTAGTTAGGTTTAAGTAGTTCTAAGTTCTAGGGGACTGATGACCTCAGCAGTTAAGTCCCATAGTTCTCAGAGCCATTTGAACCATTTTTGACTATGTCAAACGCGTTCCTGAAGTCAAGGAATACGCCATCAACCTGAGCGGCGATGTCTACAGCGCTGTGGATCTCATGGAAGAACAGAAGGAAACGAGTTTCGCGAGATCTCTGTTTGCGGAATCCATGTTGGTTTTTATAGAGGACAGTTTCGTTCTCCAACTACGTCGTAATACATGATCATAACATTTCTGCATAATTCTGACACCGACTGACGTCAGCGATACAAGCCCACAATTATATGCGTCTGTCCTACGACAGCATCAGATGCCCGTTCTCTAAATTTTCTCAGTAGAGTTTCTCGAAAAGAACGTCGTCGTCCCTCCAGGGATCCCCATTAAACTCCCAAAGTGGCTCCGTACAATTTATGTTTTCTTTGAACCTACCGGTAACAAATCCAGCATCCCGCCCCTACGCTGCTTCGATGTTTTCCTTCACTCTGACCTATCACCGATTCCAAACACTCGAGCAGTACTCAAAAATAGGTCGCACCGGCGTCCTATATGCGGCCTCCTTTAGAGGTGAACCACTCTTTCCTAAAACTCTCACAGTAAACAGATGTCGACCATTTGCCTCCCCCACCAAACTTCTCACATGTTCGTTCCACTTCATATTGCTCTGCAACGTTGCGCCCAGATTGTCAAGTAGGACACTAGTATTAATGTATCTGAACATATAGGTTTTGCTTCCTACTTATCCCCATTAACTTACATTTTTTCGCATTAAGTACTAGCTGACATTCATCACACCAACTAGGAATTTTGTCTGGGTTGTCTCGTATCTGCCTACAGTCACTGAACTTCGACACCTCACCGTACAACACAGCATCATTAGCAAACAACCGCAGACTAAGGCCCATCCTGTCCGCCAAATCATTTACGTACGTAGAGCACAACGGAGGCCCTATCACGCTTCCTTGGGGCACTTCTAACAATACCCTTGTCCCTGATGATACTCGCCATCGAAGACAACATAGTAGGTTCTGTTAATTAAGAAGTCTTCTAGCTATTCACATATTTGTGAAAGTATTCCATACGCTCGTACCTTCGTTAACAGCCTGCAATGGGACATCATGTCAAATGCTTTCTGGAAATCTAGAAATATGGAATTTGCCTGTTGCCCTTAATCCATATTTCGCAGTATATCAAGTGAGAAAAGAACAAGCTGAGTTTCGCACGAGCGATGCTTTCTGGAACCTTGTTGATTCGTGGACATAATATCCTTAGTCTCAACGAACTGAGAATATGTTCAAGGATTCTGTAGCAAACTGAAGTTAGGTCCATTCTTTTACCCATCTTATACATCGGAGTCACCTGCACTTTTTTCCAGTCACTTCGGACTTTGTGCTGGTAGAGAGATCCACAAAAATGTTTCATATGGCTCTAAGCACTATGGGACTTAACATCTGAGGTCATCAGTCCCCTAGACTTAGAACTACCTAAACCTAACTAACCTAAGGACATTACACACATCCATGCCCGAGGCAGGATTCGAACCTGCGGACGTAGTAGCCGCGTTGTTCCGGACTGAAGCGCCTAGAACCGCTCGACCACAGCGGCCGGCAGAGATTCACAATAAATGCAGGCTAGGTAACGGCCCAGTACAAATAGAACACTCTTCGTAAAACCGAATTGGGATCCCATCCGGACCTGTGATATTCTTCCTCTACGCCAGGGATTCTTATTACTGCGTTGTCCATACGGGAGTCTGTCCGATGGTCAAATGACGGTATGTTTGCACGATTCTCATAAGCGAACGATTTCTTGATAGTGAAATTTAAAACTTCGGGTTTCGTTTCGCTATCTTCAACTGGCACACCAGATTTGCCAACAATGGATTGAGTGGAAGCCTTAGACTCGCTTAGCGATTTTACATAAGACCAGAATTTTCTCGGGTTCCCTGCAAGACGTTTTGATAAGTATGACGGTGGTAGTTGTTGTATGCTTCGCCCATAGATCTTTTCACAGACGCGCGAATCTCTACTAATCTTCGCTTGTCGTCACTTGTGCGTTCTCTTTTGAACTAAGAGTGCAGCGTCTTCTGCCACCTCAGCACCTTCAGAATTTCGTTATTAAACCATAGTGGATCTTCCCCATTCTTTAACCACTTACTAGGCACATAACTCACCAGACCACGATCTACAATCTACTTAACTTTCACCATTCCCCTACATCCATCTTACTGGAGCTAACTGATGTCAATTCACTGTCTAAGTGAGATGCTAACAACTGCTTATCTGCTCTATCTAGCGGAAACACCCCCCCTAGCCCTCTTGACTGATTTATTATTCCGTAATCATAGTTGCTATGATGGCACAATGATCGCTAATCGCCGTTTCTATACTGACAGTGCCAATAAGGTTCGGCCTGTTTGTAGCTACAAGGTATATTTCCACTGTATGTGAGCAGTTAAAAACAGTTTTCAGAAAATATGCTCAAATGTGTTTCGCATGACTGTCTATCTGCACCCCCTGCAGTGAATCCATAGACATCGCAGTCTATACTCGGTAGGTTGGAGTCGCCTCCAACTAGTATTGCAGGAGGAGATGAAGAGACAGAGTAACAGAGTGACTGGGGGGAGGAGACAGACAGATAGAGGCGGGAGGATGCAGTAGATAGAGAAACAAATGGAGGAAAAGATGGATACAGAGAGAGGAGATGGATAGGAAGAGTGAGGAGGAGGAGGAGATGGATATGGGGAGGCTTGGTAGCAGGAGATGGGCGGAGAGAAAGGGAGGGGGAGTACATGGACAGAGAGGGGGAGGAGGATATGAAGAGACAGAGAGAGTGGGGAGGAGGAGATGGGAAGGTAAAGGTGAGAGGATGAGTAAACAGAGAGATGAGGCGAAGAAGAAGGTACACAGAGAGGTGTGTGGGATAGACGTACGCATTATATATGTGTGTCGCTTTGCTCATCCCAGACCGAAATAGGAGGAAACATAGCTACAAGCCGATTCTATAGATATATTCAGTCAACACTGAAGAATCCTGTGTTAAACTGAATCAGACTAAAGGTGCGTGACATTTTGATATAATTCTAGTTAGGAATGTTTAATCATGGTCTATCTGGGTGCTGGCGTATTAGTCATTTGCGACGGTACAATGAACTCTTATTATGCCTTCATTGTGTACAGTGAACTGGGAGTAATTTGTTTGGTTATCTTAGACAGTTACAGTAGGACGTATATCGTCTTTCACTAAAGGGTTTGAAACTTATGAACATTTGTGAGAACCGTCTTAACATCTCAGTTTATTCAAATGGTAGGCAGTTAAGTTAGGACCTTCTCAGATCCTATGAATATGACTTATAATTTCGTAAAGCAGTCTGGTCGTACCATTACCTTCGACCGGCAGGAGACTTAAGTCTTTGTCAGGTGAGCTTATAAGTGTTGAGAAGAGCAAACATGGCGCTTGTGAAATAGATACCATAGAAACAGTACCAGCTGACACTGTCTGACAACTAGAAAGCAAGACTGAAGGTTAAAAAGAAGAAATCGAAACTAACATACGATATACTCGTGAAAAAAGAAGACAAGCGCTGCAAAACCGCAGGAGTAGTAAGTTATAGAAAGGGAATAACTAAGATGCGTATAATTTTGCTACACATAACAATGTATGGAAGATAAAATGTGCCGCTTTTAAAGAGATTGATCGACAGGGATGAAGGAAATGAGACGTAAAATGAATGACAAAACAGCAGTGAACGGGAACCGACGTTGGTACGTTTTCTAAACAATTATTGTTTTATGACTATGTTATACATCTACATCTACATACATAATCCGCAATCCACCATACGATGCGTGGCGGAGGGTACCTCGTACCACAACTAGCATCTTCTCTCCCTGTTCCAGACCCAAACAGAAGGAGGGAAAAATAACTGCCTATATGCCTCTGTACGAGTCCTAATCTCTCTTACCTTATCTTTGTAGTCTTTCCGCGAAATATAAGTTGGCGGCAGTAAAATTGTTCTGCAGTCAGCCTCAAATGCTGGTTCTCTAAATTTTCTCAGTAGCGATTCACGAAAAGAACGCCTCCTTTCCTCCAGAGACTCCCACCCGAGTTCCTGAAGCATTTCTGTAACACTCGCGTGATGACCTAACCCACCAGTAACAAATCTAGCAGCCCGTCTCTGAATTGCTTCTATGCCCTCCCTCAATCCGACCGGATAGGGATCCCAAACGCTCGAGCAGTACTCAAGAATAGGTCGTATTAGTGTTTTATAAGCGTTCTCCTTTACAGATGAACCACATCTCCCAAAATTCTTCCAATGAACCGAAGACGACTATCCGCCTTCCCCACAACTACCATTACATGCTTGTCCCACTTCATATCGCTCTGCAATGTTACGCCCAAATATTTAATCGATGTGACTGTGTCAAGCGCTACACTACTAATGGAGTATTCAAACATTACGGGATTCTTTTTCCTGTTCATCTGCATTAATTTACATTTATCTATATTTAGAGTTAGCTGCCATTCTTTACACCAATCACGAATCCTGTCCAAGTCATCTTGTATCCTCCTACAGTCACTCAACGACTACACCTTCCCGTACACCACAGCATCATCAGCAAACAGCCGCACATTGCTATCCACCCTATCCAAAAGATCATTTATGTAGATAGAAAACAACAGCGGACCTACCACATTTCCCTGGGGCATTCCAGAAGATACCCTCACCTCCGATGAACACTCACCATCGAGGACAACGTACTGGGTTTTATTACTTAAGAAGTCTTCGAGCCACTCATATATTTGGGAACCAATCCCATATGCTCGTACCTTAGTTAGGAGTCTGCAGTGGGGCACCGAGTCAAACGCTTTCCGGAAGTCAAGGAATATGGCATCCGTCTGATACCCTTCATCCATGGTTCGCAAGATATCATGTGAAAAAAGTGCGAGTTGCGTTTCGCAGGAGCGATGCTTTCTAAAGCCGTTCTAATGCATGGACAGCAATTTCTCTGTCACAAGGAAATTCATTATATTCGAACTGAGAATATGTTCGAGAATTCTGCAGCACACCGATGTTAAGGATATTGGTCTGTAATTTTGAGGATCCGTCCTTCTACCCTTCTTATATACAGGCGTCACCTGCGCTTTTTTCCAGTCGCTCGGGACTTTACGTTGGGCAAGAGATTCGCGATAAATGCATTGACTACGTGTTACGTATTAATTTACTTTTTGTGTGTATGATATCTTGAAAAATCGTGTAGCTAAACAGCAACATTTACAAGCATTTATTAAAATTTGTTATACAATATGAATAGTGAAAACCAGTTTTCACGTATCACGGCTGTTAATACGTATGACTAACAATTTTCTCACGTATTTCAACTAGTCTGCCGTACTGTTTTGTTGGGTTTAGGTTTGAATGTTTCTTCTGCCACGAACTGATACATCAGTTTAAGTTTTCTGTTGGTTTTGCTAGCAATACCTTTTCTAAATTCTTTAGATCAAATCTGGCAAGGCAACAGGCTCCGCTTTAAATGGGTCTTAATTTGTCGTAATTGTCAAACAAGAGTTTTCTACAGTACTTGTAAAGTCCGTCACCTTCTGATAGGTCTCCTCAGCTATAGTGACATGTAATGAATGAAATAATGTTTCCTTTACAAAATACTCCAATGATTTTCACAGTCGTGAAAGAGACTAGCGCTACAATCGATCAACGAAATATGATATATGATTTATAGGGAATGCACAAAAATAGGAGAAATAGTTTGGCCCTATTTGTTGGAAGAGCCTAGTCGTTAGTCAAAAGCTAAATTGGAAATGAATTCTTTTGCAAGTGCTATTGGTACCTCTCCTTCACGAGATGTGAATGGTACGTTTTACGTCGAAGAGAGCAGATAACTGGTGCATTCAGTCTAAAACATTGCACATGTTGGTTGGAGAACGAAGTAAGAGGCTAAGTCCTCTGTGGTCTCACCCCTTGTTGGTCTCAAAACTCATGCAGTGGACCGTCAAGGCCATGACCAGACAGAGTCAGCAGACACGAGAAGAGCACTTGACCTCTGGAAACATCCAGGGGAAACTTCAGGGTCGAGCTGATGACCCACTGGACCCCACCCTACCTGACTGGTAAGCACGTTACTTATTATTGACATCGGCTATGTATGGCGGGTCCGATTCGATTTTCGTTGAAGGATGCTCTGGAGAGTGGTCCAGACATCTTGAGACAATTGAGGAGCTGCTTGAACAAATAAGCCTGACAGTAACAAGCAGGTCGTTGCAGTGAAATCAAGTTGAAAAGCTAAAAAAAAAAAAATGGTTCAAATGGCTCTGAGCGCTATGGGACTTAACTTCTGAGGTCATCAGTCCCCTAGAACTTAGAACTACTTAAACCTGAAGCGCCTAGAACCGCTCGGCCACCGCGGCCGGCTTACATGGATGTGATTGGTTCGTTATAGTCCACTGTATAATTGAAAATTGTTATTTTAAATGGTATATATTGAATTATCATTTTAGTATTTATTACAATAGAGAATATTTCGTAATTAGTTATTTTAGTCCATAAAATGCAGCCAAGTGTACAAAGTACGTTTTGAAAACGGATGCATATTTTTGTACAACTCTTGAATCTAAAATCATTTAAAAAATCACCTAGGAACATTAAAATATAAAGAAAAATTTTCCGTCCTGCAGACAAAAATTTGTGTTAAATCAGGCGATGCTGATAGAATTAAATAAGGATTGAGGCACTGAAAGTACTCGTAGATGAGTTCTGCTATTTGGCAGCGAAATAACTGACGTTGGCCGAAACAGAAACGGGTGTAAAATGGTGACTGTCAATGACGAAAAAACCGTTTCTCAAAAAAATAAATTTGTTAAAATCGAATATAAATTCAAATTCTCGTCTTGTACTAAAGTGGAGTGTGCACAAAATGCAGTTCATACAAGAAGAATTAGAAGCTTTTGAAGTGTAGGGCTACAGAAGATTGTTGAAAATTACATGGACAGATCGAAGAAATTTGTGCCACGACGTGAAGGGATCGCTTCATAGGCCACACCCCGAGGCAGCAAGTATTCGTCAGTTTTGTAATGGAAGAAAAGGTCAGTGGTAAAAATAGCAGAAGAAGACCAGGGCTTGAATACAGTAAGCTTGTTCAGATGGCTGCAGGTTGCGGTAGTTATGCCGAGATGAAGAGGTTTGCTCAGGATGGACTAGCATTGATAGCTCCGTCAGACCAGTATTCGGACTGAAGACAACAACGATAACAAGAACAGAACGGTGATGTCCAACAAACTGCCGCGGTCGATGTTACAAGAGAGAAGATGTGCAGTATAGAAATCCTTACAAACTCCCAAGGTCCAATTTCTACAATGAGCCAGCGGACATGCCACATTGCTGGCGATTAAAATTGTAACACCACGAAGGCAGCCCGCAACAAATGTCAAATTATCAGGCAGAGTATTACATGAATAAGCGATTGATCGGCGTTTCGGCACAACCACTGAGAGCACGCAGAAGGAACACCCTTTAGTTCATGTGTATGAGGAAAGATTACGGAACGGTTTTCTCATTTAGAATTCATATTTTAATGTTGGTTGTTACTGAGAAGACCGTGATATGTATCGTGTAAGAGCCGGAAACGTCAACAAGCAGATGTCGGTCTTCAACTGTGGTACGATCGCTGCCTATCGGGACTGCGATTTACCGTTCTGCGATACTGCAGCCAGCGTTGGTCGGAGTCTCGTAACTGTCTTGCGAATATGGAATATATGGGTTCAAGACAGCCATTCTCAATTATGTGCAAGATATCAACAGTCCCACGAGACTTGCACTCGGCAGGATGGACACATTTCTCACTTGGCCGTGTGGGATTGTACAGTCACGTCACGTACCACGATTCAGAAGCTAGCCCTGTTCGCAGCATCAACACGAACAGTGTGACGCCGTCTGGAGCGGCAAGGACTGTCACCAGCGAGACCATTGTTGAGGCTTCCCTTGACGCATCAGCAGAGAGACGAGTCGACAGCGATGCGTCAAACAACACTGAACTCGGCAGTTGCATAACATCGTCGCCTAAAATGAGATCCAGTTCTACATACAGCATCACAATGGACGCATCGATTTGCGGATGCTCCAGCGAGAACGACCCTTGCCAAACTGCATTAGTCATCGTCATACCGGTCGAGCACCAGGCATTAAGGCATGGGGTTCCATTGGGTAAACAACATGATCACCTCAGGCTTGCATAGCCTACAGGTTGGACAGTACCCGCCACATTTCTGGGATGATGAGAACAGTGACGATGTCCTATCTTCGAGGGCTCCTTGACGTTTATATGAGGGAGGTGCTGACAAATCCTTGACTTTACAAAAGAAAAAAATACTACTATGGATTTGAAAAAAATTATTTACTCAGCATATTTCACCTCGAGCTCAAAATGTTTACACAACTTTGTTCCAGCTTCCTTAACCCATCTCAAAAAAGAAAGGAAAAAAAGACAAGATATCGATTGTGGTGCGGACCAATCATCCGCAACCTCTCTGGCTTTCTCGGTGTTCAGAAATCGTCTTTCCTTAAGATGTTTCTTGACGTTTGGGAACAGATGACAGCTGAGGAGACCGAGTCAGTTGAATAGGATGGATGTTTGATAATTTCAAAGTGAAGATCTGCCAACTTTTACAGCATGATGGCCACCTTGTGAGGAGGACTAAAATGGACTGTGAAGCAACCACTCGTTCACACTTTTTACCTGCACTGAGACAGTTAGTAACCTGATCGGGTGAGAGCTGTCTCATGACAAAAATATTATGGACAACATGATCCACATGTTCTCGTGATATGCCCCGGGTCTCTGCTACCATTTTAGCAGTTATACTCCGATCATCCAGGATCATGGAACGTACAGCATCTACGGATTCCGGAACTGTGACTTAAGCTGGTCTTACGAGACGGTCTTCTTCTTCAGTACTGAAATGCCCTGTTTTAAATGCAGTAACTGAATTCTTGATAGTATAGTATGAAGGGTAGTTACCACCCAATGTAGCAGACTTCTAATCATACGTTTGTTTGGACATGTTCCCTACATACTTCATCAAAGCATGGCTCTCATCATGAATTCTCTATTTTCTTACAGCATGTTCGCTTCAGACCAGCACAGAAAAATAAAATACAATGTTACTGCTACGCAATTATTTGGCTGGTGCATAGGTTCTTAGTGTATTTGTTTTTCATGTTGAGATTCCTGTTGCTATGGGTTTATTTATCGAGTGTCATTTTTTATTTGTAGTACACTGTTGCTATGTGAGTTTACATGTTGTCATTTTGTCATTTGGAGATAGCGAGTGCAACTGTGGACGCTAGTAAATAGAGGACCAAGTGAAGAAATCGTAACGTTTCCGACGTATTCTTCTGTTTGGGTTCAATAGAGGGCTGACAGCAGCGGAGGCAGCCAGAAACATTTGCATCGCTTGTGAGGATGATGCCACTGGACAGACCGCAACAAGAAAATGGTTTTCTGATTGTAAGGCGATCGTTTTGTGTATTAGTGACTCTCCGCGTTCATGGAGACATTTGGGGTATGATGTAGATCGTTTAAAAGCATTAATCCACAATTATCGACGGCAGTATATTCGAGAACTGACAAATGTGATTAACTGTGATCGTTTCACAATCGTGCGACATCTGCATGGAGTGGGGAAACTTCCAAACTCGGGTGTACGGGTATCGCATGCCCTAAGCCAAAATCACGACCGAGCGAGGTGGCGCAGTGGTCAGCACACTGGACTCGCATTCGGGAGGATGACGGTTCAATCCCGCGTCCGGCCATTCTGATTTAGGTTTTCCGTGATTTCCCTAAATCGCTCCAGGCAAATGCCTGGATGGTTCCTTTGAAAGGGCACGGCCGACTTCCTTCCCCGTCCTTCGCTAATCCAATGAGACCGATGACCTAGCTGTTTGTTCTCTTCCCCCAACCAACCCTACCCAAAATCACGAAAATCAGCGGTGTCATCTCTGCTTGCTCGTCAGCAATTGACTCGTGAGCAACACCGACCGTTTCTATCCTGCATCGTTACTGGTGACGCGAAATGGTGTCTTTATGTTAACATAAGGAAAAGAAAGGATTGGTTGAGCCCAAACAAAGCGGCAACTCCCTCTACAAACACGTGCGTGCATCCACAAAAGATAATGTTGTGCATCTGGTGGAATAGCGACGGTCTGGTGTAGTACGAATTGCTTCCTCGAAGTGTAACTATCGCACTGCTGACATATATTATCAGCAACGGAGACGACTTGCAGGCGCAGTCCAAGAACAACGACCAGGAGGCCTGCGCAAAGTGATAGTATTCTCTGATAACTCACGCCCGTATTCAGCTAGACTGACAAAAAATATATACAGGAGTTAAATTGGGAAGTCATTCCACACCTACAGTATTCACCTGATTTGGGCTCCCAGATTTTCACGTTTTCCGCTCTTTGTCGAACAACGTTCAAGGAACTTCCTTTCTGAATGGAAATGCACTCCGGACATGATGAGTTCTTCACCACAAAATCACGTGATTTCTACAGTCGCGGCATTGGCAGACTGTTGTAAACAGTGAAGGAGAATATATTATTGATGACTAGAGTCTCTGTTGTGAGTATTTTTTGTGTTTATTAAACTCTTGAGAAAACTCTGCGAACCTATATTCCAACCCAATACTAAACACATAACGTAAAGAGTAAGGTTTAATGTCAAAACATCAGAATTAATCTATAACATTTTAGCTAAGAAAAGCCAAGGCCTTACCAGCAACCCTACGTTTGTTTTTCAGCCAGATAACGCAAGATCGCACGTTGCCTGTACTGTCCCGACGTACTTCGATACAGAAGGTGCTAGGCTGCTGCCCTGACCAACACGTTGCCCGAGATGTCTCATCTTTGAAAACGTTTAGTCATGGGTTACCGACAGATCGGCACGCCCTCACTAGCCAGAACTTGTTGCAGCGTGGAATGACGTACCCATACCTGCCATCCAAGCTCAGTTCGACTCAATCCCCCACCTTGTTACAGCCGCTGTAGCTGATCAATGTACTAGATTTCGCGCTCTTTGTAACCCCAAATCACCTACAGATTTGATTGTGTGTCCTTTCTACTGTATTGCAAATGCACAGTACTCGTAAGTAAAGTATTGTTATTTGCTCTCCTCCCTAATGTTGCCATTTCAATGGCTAGCAGCGTAATACATCCTACATACCTCTCATGTGAAGGCCACAAAGCTAAAATTAGAGACATTCGGACTCGCATGGTGGGGATCTGACAGTATTTCCTTCCGCTTGTCATTCATGAATGGAATTGCAAGGAGGGGGAAAGGGAGGGGCGGAAACAAACTGGTTTACTGTGTGCCCTCCGTTACACACCGCAATTACTTGCACGGTACAGACGTTAGTAATTTGGGCGACGAGAAATGATATTAATTAGAGAGATGGCGTTGAAAATTAGTTTAGCTATTAAAACTACTTGCAAGGCATGTGCAGTTCAGTGCATAACTTCAGTAATCAGTAGTTACTGGGAATGTCTTCGGGGCCTCACAACAGATCCACACACAGCAGGTAAGCTTTTCAAAAACCCTTCCCAACATTGATTTAGAGCCGAGATAGTACGTTTAAGGGGTGTCCCCGTGAGCCTGGTGGCCCCTGAGATACCAGCGACGAAAGGACAGTCTTACAAAAGGACAGTCTTACACGCTGCCGACTCTGGAGGAAAGCGGGCGCGCCTGGAGCCCTGAGGTCGAGGCCAATCCCGGCTGATGCAACATTTCTGCTTGTGTCGCGAGACGCAGAACCCGTTCCAGCCAGCGCCAGCCGCCGTAAACAGGCCGTAGAGCGAAGCAATGGTAAAATTTACATCTCTTGTCGCCCTCTGTGTGCGCTATTTTTAGCTCTGCGTGTATTGTAGGTCAAATAGTGAATAATAAGGTCAGAAAAGCAAGCGCATAACATCAGGCATAGTTGTGCGTAATCAGTTAGGTATGACCGTAGTGCGACAACACGGTAAGTTCATCAAAGACCAACTTATAGTACGTCTCTATCCACAGTGTTGTGGAAGGTGGTACAGTTGTAACATCTACAGTCTGCTGTTGATACTCGTAAAGTCTTATTCAGTTATTAGTATAACCTTTTTCGTAACTTTGTATAATGCACAGAAATTGAATAGTACAGGTGACCTAGCACTTATAACCGTGCTTCGTCCACTTAAGATCATTTGAGTATTCTGGCGGCGTCGTGTTTCTGTTTCAAGCACTGTGTTTCAGTCCTTCTACCAGGTTCTTCCTCAGGAGCCTCGGGATGACCGAATCGTGAGACACTTCTACATCGGTACCCCGTCATCATCGCTATCCCGAGAGCCACTGTATATCCTTAAATAACATAGCTGATGAGTGTAAGATTCACCAACAGTTCATTCATACTGAATCAAGGTTACTGAGTTCCCATTTTGTAAATGTGATGGAACGTCGACTGGAGATCTGAACCATGTTATTTTTCCTTTTCCAGATGATACAACAGTCACCATAAAGATCTAGTGGCCCTTTTTGTTTAATCTGTTCGATATCTAGCGACTGCTATTGACTATTTGCTATCAACGAACGATATGAACGTGTGTAAACTATGTGCTACGTTGTTGTGACAGCAATGAACAATAAAATGTAATATATTTGTGTTATGAAATGTTGTAACACATCATTGGCTGAATGGTCAATATAGCAATAAATAAATAGCATATTGTTGGTGAACCGTATTTGCTATGCTAGTTACTTAGTATTGTAAGTGAGATTACTCTTGCTTACACTTGGCAGCGCCACGGTTCAGTAGATGTGTCTCATGAGGTCGCTATTTACTTTGCGAAAGACGTAGAAAATTTAAATATTGTGTACTTATTTTCATTGCGTCTGACCAACATATTGTTACCTGGTGTTTGGTTTCCAGTAACACCAACTTTCTGTGGAAGGGTTCCACTTAGTATTTTTTTCTTCTTTTTATGTTGTTCTGAGGCTCGGTGGGACCATTGAATAAAAGCTACTGTGTCAAGGAACTTCTCGCTACACGTATAATTCCCAGAACACTGATTTTTTTTCTAAACATGATGACATGAGATTTTTGGTAGTTTATTAAACCGAATTGCACAATATAGCGATTACAGGAGAATTATGGCGATCTCTTGTACAAAACGACTGGATATGGTTATGAGAAAACCCTTCAAACGAAATACCCTTATCAAACAAGTGTTACAGTTCTGTTACAACCCTACTGAAAATGGAAACTGCAGAATAGCATATGCCTTACAACACAATAATGAAGGAACTGCACTACAAGTGCAAACAGTTTTCTTCTGTGCGATGTTCACTGAGGGAAAGCTGCAGTTTAGGTGCATATTATTTACCAGACATTGTATATAGTGGGCAGTGACACAGAAGAAGAGATAATGGAAGACGTCTTACAGTATCAGAAAGCTGATCGCTATCTTACATAACGCGCTTCGGGTTGATATGGACGATACCTTTGTTATCAGAATTTAGAGGTGCAGCAAGAGTATCAGTGACGCTGGAATAAACCTCCACTGAAAAAGAACGAAAGGTCACACGGAGGCATTGTCACTGAAGATGGGCAAAACAAATAATTCCAATATATTCCGTGTTTGTGGCTGGACATCCAGGAACGAACAGATAAAATGTGTTTGTGTAGGAGTCTAGGAGTCAGTGACGATTCAAGTGTGATAAATAAGGGGTGTGATAATTCACAACTTCACTGGACAATCCTGTGAGTGATTCAGAAACTTTGAGTTGTGTTGTCGGACATAATATTTACCTTAAGAGGCAACGGAGATAGGGAATAAAATGGATATTTTTCTCTGTCAATCTCCGAGAAAGATTTTGATTACATTTGCATAGTGAAGCTATAAAAATAGCATGATGTTTTTTGCCAATCTTAGTACGTCGTACGATACACAATAGGGATAGAGTTTTAGTATGACAGTTCACTGCAACTATCATCATTGACGATAGCTATCTGTCCAGAACCGGACCGAAGACATATTTGTTTGGCAGTAAGCGATAAGAAAGCAAATAAAACCAGAATATTGCTGACATCCAAGAAATGAAATAACTAATTTTGTAATCTTACAAACGTAAAGGAAAGCCTTACAAATTGGCATTTTGCAAGATCAATTGCAGTGGCGCCGACTGAGAACACCGCACCATCGAAAGACGATTTCGAAGAAAAGAAAGACGACCTATCAACACGCCCTGAAGCACTACTCGGTAACTGTTCTGTTCGTATCGAATAAGCCATGCATTGTACCACGGAGTCCTTTTCAGGAGGCTTTCACACCGATACTATTCACCTTGTGTCCTGAAGGTTAACAAGAGAAATTTCACTCCGTGGTCAGGCTAATTGAGAGTGGAAGCAGAGTGCTAGTGAAGCATTGTACAAAGGGCCAGGGCAGCCGAGTCACATCAGAAGGACTAGCTGACACGAAGTATAAGTAGGGGCTGGTAAGAGACTTCGCTGACAGAAGTCTCCAGAGAGGCAGCAGCTTCGGTCCCAGAGGGGCTGTCCCTGGTAACAGAGCGAGGTATGCTACACGCTGATTATTTACACTGGATCATGGCTGAAGGCATAGCCAGAAACTGCTATAACCAATGACCTATAGAGAAAGACAAACTTTGGCGATTTCACTTTACACTGAGATGCTAGTCCCTCTGGGTGTAAACTTCGGACACAATGCCATCACCTTTTTGTGAAAGATACAAAAATAATGAACGTGATAGCACAGTGGTCGAGGTACGGCACTTGCATTAAGTTCAAGTGTTCGTCTACCTAAATTTGTGCGGCGAATAACTCCACTTGAATGCTGTGGTGTTTCCTCTGAATAAACCACACACAATTTCCTTCTCATCCTTGTCCAGATGAGCAAGTGGGGTTACTGGAGTCTATAGTACATAGTAATAATCATACTGTACAGATAAGGTGGATGAGTGTAAGACGAAAGTAAAATATAAATATATTTTAATGAATAAGAGTGTCATGAAGCCGGCTGCTGTGGTCGAGCGGTTCTAGGCGCTTCAGTCCAGAACCACGCGGCTGCTACGGTCGCAGGTTCGAATCCTGCCTCGGGCATGGATCTGTGTGATGTCCTTAGCTTAGTTAGGTTTAAGTAGTTCTAAGTTTAGGGGACTCATTACCTCAGATGTTAAGTCCCATAGTGCTTAGAGCCATTTGAACCATCTGTACATGTCATGATTTTATACTTGTTTCTGAGGTAATGTAGAGAACAGACGTGAAAAAGTCAATATTCGCCCTGTTATATATACGTGTAACTCGAGGTTATAGCGCAAACTTCTTGACACATTAAAACAATGTATCCGATTCCGAATCGACCCATATCTCTGCAAGCTGCAATTGCTCTACAACATGAACATTCGTCTATAAGTTAAATCCGTCTCTATAACTTTCCACAACTTTAACCTCAGAAACGATTTTATGCATTTGAAAATGTTCAGATCTAACGTTACTAGAGGGAAGAACATATGGGAGAACAGCTTGGTCAAACAAGAGATTGTATCGAGAATGATATTCCTCTCTGAATTGTTCCAAACGCATTGACCCATAGCCGTTTATATCAACGTTCCTCATCTTGCCGATCTCTCGTAGAGCTCTACTTCTTGAGATTTTTAAGAACTCGAACACTGACTGAAATCTTCCACCAGCTTCTTTTCCTATCGTACTTCTGCTCAGGCCCTACAGTAATAAATATTGCTAATTTTTGCAGAGTTAACACCAATGAGAAACAATATGTGAAGAGTTGCTCTTCCCCCCCCCCCCACCAGTCTTCTCGTAATGCACATACGCACATTCGGATTCTATTCGCGACCTAGTTTATATCCATTTCGCTGGTTCTGGGTAGCACCCACTCCGCTCAAAAGTGATAGATGCCATTTGGAAAACAAAGTTGTGTTAGTCACTGATGAAAAGATTTCAAATGTTAGGCGTCACAGACGATTTAGATTTTTCACTTCTACGGCCGTCTCGCACCACTATGGAGAACTAATTAACCACAATCAGGTGGATGTGATCCTCCTTCCATTCGGCACACATTAGTCGCGTGACTTCTGTTGGTAGTTATTCTGACGTGGTGAGGAACAGTCACATCGTGTGGCAATATTAGAAGATAAAGGAGGTTTGTTCAGCTGACTAATCGGAAAGATTTTGCTTACTCTGTGCTCATTGGTCCTTTCATTACGTAGTGAGAGTGTTGTACCCTGTGTGAAACTGTTTGATTTCAGTGTCTGAGTGCACGTAGAGTGGTGTCATAGTCTGATTGTGGATGACGTTGGGAGGTAGAAAGAGTAGTGGACGTCTCCATCCGAAGGTCGGACCACGACCAGTAGTCCCGTGGCCTATATTTTGAGGAACGCAACTGGTGGACACGTATTGGTGACGACAGTTTTACGTGCAAGATTCATATCGATAGCCTAGTGGTGAAGTGCCACTGCATCATTTTGTGTTAGAGATCTCTGCCTACGTAAGTGACACATTCAATAAGACGACGGACTCGTTTCCTGGATGGGTCCTGCTCAGACCCGACTGGCCATCTAGGTCTAGGTTTAGCATGGTTTTTCTAAATCATAGAGCCAAACGCCAAGGCGGTCCCTGCAACAAATCCAGCGCCGATTTCCTTAGCCATCTTTCTCCAACTGAGCTAATGCTTTGCTTACAGTGAACTCTACGTTGATGGGACCTTCCCTTTCAAGTAACTCCGAGCTTATCAAAGACGTACCAACAAAAGAGGCTGGATAGAGATTGGATGATTGATTCTTATTTGACAATACTACCCTGCCATTATACGAGGGTTGGAACTTAAATAGTGGCTACTATTTATTCACAACCCATAAAAAAGAGTTATATGTTTGCACCTGTTACTGTCCTTCAAAGTAGTCACCAGCGTTGTGTATAACCCGTTGCCAGCGATGTGGAAGGCGTAGTATACTGTTAGCAGAGCTTGTTCTGTTGGTGGTGCGAATGGAGCGGTCTACTGCCTGTCGAATCTCTGGAACAGTTCTGAAGCGAATGCCACGAAGTAGTTCCTTTGGGAGTATGGTGGATGGTACAGTGCTTCCCAGTCCCATCGACCGAACAGAAGAGCCACAGTTCGCGCTGTATGCGCCCACGCCTTGTCGTGCAAAGTTGTGGGCCGGTTGCGCAGAAAATGTCGCCGCTTCTTTCGCAAAGCTGGTCGCAGGTGACGCTCTAAAAACGGACAGTAATACGACCTAAGTCCTTGTGACTTTGATTTGATTCCGAAGATGAAGGAACCACTTCGTGGCATTGGCTTCAGAACTGTTCCAGAGATTCGACAGGCAGTAGACCGTTCCATTCGCACCATCAACAGAACAGGCTCTGCTAACGGTATACTACGCCTTCTACATCGCTGGCAACGGGTTCTACACAACGCTGGTGACTACTTTGAAGAACAGTACCAGGTGCAAACATGTAACCCTTTCGTATCGTTTGTGAATAAATAGGAGCCACTCTTTAAGTTACAACCGTCGTAACACACGTATATCACAACCAATCTCACCGTAAAGATAATGGTAAGTCGCTTAAGAAATTGGAGGGAAGTAATGAAGTATTCCCAAGCTAATTAAACTTCTATTAGTGATGGATTAAAGCGCTCATGGCGTCTAAGATAACGAATTGAGCTGAAAGTACCTGAGTACCTGGAAGATCTCTGAAGCACGATGTAGAAAGAAAATAAAAATGAAGAAAAATGGTACGCTGAAACCAATCGCTGTCAGATAGTGTACTTTGACAACCAGGGATCAGACTCGTATCCTTTGGATGACAGTTGGAGCCACTGACCGCTTAGCTGTGAAGACAGACTTCCACTTCCTACCCTCAGTTTCCCATGTCAGTTTCTGTTCTCTGGTCTGTCTAGTAGATCTGCAATTTTACTTCGCAGTGCTATGAAACTTGTCGAGCGACGGTGTCGTTGGAACTGGAGCTCTAAAATAGAGGGCCACCCTCAGACGTCCGCTCGTTACGTCTCGGCGACGACTACTGAAGACGGAGAGAGCGGAGGTGGCAACCCAGAGCCTCTCCCGAAGTAGGCGACTCCACAGTGGCCGTGAGAGAGCGCACGTATGCAGCCTGTGCTGACGTCATTACCGACGCCAGAATTTCGGAACCGGTATTCTCGCAGAGCCCGAACCTCTGCGGCCGTTGCTAACCTCCACAGCTGTAGCCCGTAGGCCGAGGAAATCTAGTCGCGCTGTTACGACACGTGGAATGAGTCGTTCGGACTGCGTGTGTCCGACCGACGTCAGGGCAAACACGGGTGAATAACTCCTGGCCCGGAACGGCCCAAGGCTTACGTGGAACACGGGACGCAGTGCCCGTCTGCAGTTTCACCTGCAGTAGAAAACCTATGCAGTTGAAGAAACTGGTCGACTCTGTTGTCGAACGGGAATTTATATCTGTTACGGCACTTAGATTCTCGATGTTGCCTCTGATTACAGTATACCTCAACAATATATACGTATTTCATTGTCAGCAGGGAAGTTTAAAGTGCTAAATGATTCTCTAATTTCTGTGACACCAACATATAGATTGAAAATAACAAAACTCAGTTTCTCTCTCTAATAGTTCAACAACCATTTGCACATATATGCCGAAATACTTCATTTCTGTTTTGAATTGATGACACTATGTGAGCCGGCCGTCGTGGCCGAACGGTTCTAGGCGCTTCAGTCTGTAACCGCGCGACCGCTACGGGAGCAGGTTCGAATCCTGCCTTGGGCATATGTGTGTGTGTGTGTGATGTCCTTAGTTTAGTTAGGTTTAAGTAGTTCTAAGTTCTAGGGGACTGATGACCTCAGTTGTTAAGTCCCAAAGTGCTCAGAGTCATTTGAACAATTTGAACACTCTGTGAATAATAACTTCCCATCGCAACCCCCCCTCAGATTTAGTGGTAAGTTGGCCCATTGGATACGCCCTTCCTATATTTTCTAAACAGGTACCACATGTTATGTCTCTTGCGTTCCGTTTTGGAAGTTTTGACTCTTGAATTCCTTCGTTGTAACACATTTCACATTCGTTTATTCGTTCTTTTCATTTTCGTGAGAAGTCTATGCGGCATCTCAGTACGTCTGGAGATCCTTTCGTTACACGTCGCTGTTGCAAACGGACATTACGCCAGGACACAGACACAAATTTGAATGCAGCGAACAGACCGGACGGAAAAAAAAACAAAATTGGGGCACGAGGGAGTATCTTATCCTTCGCAGTCTGACACCATGACCACACAATCACCATGCTAAAGTTGCTCGATATTGCACATATTAAATTTGGGCCGTTCACTGTTTCTATTTTACTTCTTTTTTCCACAGATCAGTACACCTACTTCCTGTTTCATGTTTGATCTGTATTCAGCTTTTGATGGGCTATCCAATGGACCAACAAACTACTGAATCTGAGAGGGGTTGCGATGGGAATTTCCCCTTGTAAGGACAGAACACCACGTTAAACGCCTATGTTCTTGAAGAACTAGGTGTCAAAGAAAGACATACGAAGCGCATTGAAAACCCCCTTTAAGGAATACTGAAGACACATCACCTTAAGAATGATGCGGAGGGAAATTAATTGGACATTGTCCCGGAAATAGATACCAGCATTAGAACTCATCTCATGAGGTAAATGACCGGGAAATTTCTTTAGTTCAAATGGCTCTGAGCCCTATGGGACTTAACATCTGAGGTCATCAGTCCCCTAGAACTTAGAACTAATTAAACCGAACTAACCTACGGACATCACACACATCCATGCCCGAGGCAGGTTTCGAACCTGCGACCGTAGCGGTCGCGCGGTTCCAGACTGTAGCGCCTAGAACCGCTCGGCCACCCCGGCCGGCGAAATTTCTTTAATTATCAAACTAGCTTGCACTGAATTGAGAAACTTAACAGAAATAGGCAAAACTAAATGTGGCGTCTCAGTGTATTCTACCAAAGGCACAATGACAGGGAGAAAGTAACGGTAGTGGTTTTATTCATCCGTACATCACTTTCATGCGGATATTGGACGTGTCATGGTATCACAGTTTCAAACAAAAATAATTCATGTATACGGGCATTTACATACTTATTGGTGTAGTTTGATAAGGATGGGCAGGTAGTCGACCGTGACCTTATAGTAGGAAGCATACCGCCATTTGCCTGAAGTAATTAAGGGAAACCGCGGAAAAAGTAAATCATGTTGACTGGATGAAGATTGGAATCTCCATCCTCCCAAATACAAGGCCAGTCTCTTTAAAACCTAATTCGTTTTATGCTTTTGTGTAGAATAATGTTTTGAGAAGAAGTTATCTAGTAATGTAAAATGTTAGTGCTACACTGTTCATTCATTTCTCAGTACTGATCACAGTATATATTACACTTACTATATAGACATTATTTATAAGGTAACACGGCACAATAATGGAACAGTGGTGACGGTATTTGGTTTCCATTTTGTTACCGAAACTTCCGACTTGCTTGCTTGAAAAATTGAGTCAGCGTCGATTAGAGAGCTGTTGAGCTTAGCAACAATAAGGCCTTCCAGAAAAAAAATCGTTGTACGAAAATGAGGTATGAAATGACAGAGATGTTTTATTATTATTTACTTGTGTTAAATTTTTTGTCGGATCCCTGCTCTGTGCTTCATAAGAAATACCCCACCGTATAGTAATCA
The DNA here is from genome assembly GCF_023864275.1 of Schistocerca cancellata. Classification (NCBI taxonomy): domain Eukaryota; kingdom Metazoa; phylum Arthropoda; class Insecta; order Orthoptera; family Acrididae; genus Schistocerca; species Schistocerca cancellata. The sequence continues at coordinate 493,034,017 of NC_064626.1, read as the reverse complement.
TTGCTTAACACGTACTTTTTTGCTGCGTTTTGAACATGTTTGTTTTAGTATTCTTTTTAATCTCATTGACTATAGTTTTATTCCATGTCAGCCAATCCTGTTTTGAATTTTATGTTTATTCTTTCGTAGCAAAAGGAAGTTCAGTACTGATCCTGTTCACGTCAGCTGTAGAGCTGTTTGTGTACTATTATCAACATTACTTTTAATGTTCATAACTGACTAGTAAACAAACCGGTATTGGTATTATCCTTATATCCCTTTTCTACTGTTTGATATCTATGTTCATATTTTATGAAATTGTTCCCCTGGAAAGAATTCCATAGCTAAGAACTGAGTGTAGATATGAATAGTATGTATCTAAAAGACACTAGCTGCTACACATTGATGACGAGACTCTGTGGGCAATAAATGCTGTGACATTCTGCTTACAAGTATCTTTGTGTGTTCACACTACTTCAACTGGGAATCAATATTCATTTCTAGAAAATTTGCGTTGGTTACGCAGTCTCTAGATGTACCATCCACATTTAATTCAACAGTATCTTGTCCGTTTTCAGACTAAAATTCACGGCCTTTAGGGGTTCCGTACTTCAATCGGTAAAACCGGAACCCTTTCAGGAACACTTTGTTGTCTGTCTCTTCAACTGTTAATGCCCGCATCTCGTGGTCGTGCGGTAGCGTTCTCGCTTCCCACGCCCGGGTTCCCGGGTTCGATTCCCGGCGGGGTCAGGGATTTTCTCTGCCTCTTGATGGCTGGGTGTTGTGTGCTGTCCTTAGGTTAGTTAGGTTTAAGTAGTTCTAAGTTCTAGGGGACTGATGACTATAGATGTTAAGTCGCATAGTGCTCAGAGCCATTTGACCCCTCCAACTGTTAAGAGCTGTTTTTCAGGAGCAGATGGATGTGTTAAATTGAAATTTATGACGTGTATTAAGGTCAATGGTCCCTACGCGATGTGAAAAATTTAAGCATTTGCGCCAATGTAGTCAAAAGATACGGTCATTTATGTAACATATTTTGATACAAACTCACTCATCAAAACCTGTAGGGTATTTCCCTTTGACGTAGGATCAAGAAATTTGGCAGGAAGTAAGGTTCCACAGTACAAGTAAAGGGAAAAATCAAAAAAAAATTAATTTGTAATTATATCACATGATTCTTTTTTGCTATTTGTTATCCGACTTTGTGTCAGTCCGTCTGTTAGGAGCCCTATTTCTCAGGGTTGGGTAGACGTATAAAGTTCACATTTGTGTCGCATACTAAAGTATACAGCCTCTTTGCGGTATAAAACATTTAAGATTCTAACTCAATGCAGTCAAAAGACATGGCCATTTATATTCCTTCCTCTGATACTCGCAAACCCACACATCAAAACCTGTAGGGTACTTGCCGTCGACATGGAATTATGAAATTTTGTAATAAACAAGATTTCACATTAAAAGTACAGGAAAAAATCCGAAAACTGTTAATTTGCAGTTACATCGCACAAAAATATTTTTTTAATCATTTGTTATCTGGCCGTCTGCCCCTCTCTCATTTTTTCTCAGGAACGGGTAAATGTATCAAGTTGAAATTAATGTCAGATAAGAAGGTCTACGATCCCCTGACGACGTAAGAATTTCAAGCACCGAAGCCATTGAAATCAAAAGATAGGCCATTTATGCCACATATTTTGACACTCGTAAATTCACTCATCAAAGCCTCTAGGGTACTTGGCGTTTACCTGGAATCATAAAATTTGCCAGTAAGAAACATTTTACAGTACATGTAAAAGAAAAAATCCGAAAAGTGTTAATTTGTAATTATATCGCACGAAAAAAAAATATTTTTGTCATGTTATCCGACTGTCTGTCTGTCCATTTGTTAAGTTTCATTTTTCTCAGGCACCGGTAGATGTTTCAAGATGAAATTTATGTCATATACTAAGTTCTATCGTCCCTTATTGTCGTAAAAAATTTAAGCTTCTAAGTCAATGTAACCAAAAGATACGACCATTTATGTCACATATCTTGATGTCTTGCCAGTATCGCTATCGAAGCTAGGCAAAAATCGTCGAAATTCTCGGTTCCCGTGGTGGATGAACTGTCTAGATACATAATAAAGTATGCACGGTACCCTCGGTACACGATGCCTATGCGCACTTACCCGGATTTTTTTGCGAACTATAACTTTATCACATATTTACCAATTGTAAACTTCCTTGAGAGCGTCATTTACTTTGTCTGCAAGGAGTTCTCTTGGTTTTTCAGTGGCTATAATAGTGACCAACTGTAAACTTCTTTGAGCGTTTCATTTGCTTTGCCTGCATAATTGATATTTTTCGGGCACAATAATGATCCTAATACGCTACCATGAGGAACTCTAATAACTTATCAAAGTATTTTTTGTTCGCATAAGTTTTCCACTAAAAGCTTAGCCTTGTTTGACGTTTGTGTTATCTTTACTCTTTGTACCCTATCTGCTAGATATATGCTAACTAGTCATTAGGTACAACCCTAATTCCTGATGATTCCACCTTATTTAGTAGAATTGTATAGCAAAGTGCATCAACAGCCTTAGAAAGATCTAAGAAAATGCCTGTGACACACTCGTCTTTATCGTAATTTTGTGACTTTCGTTATGGCTGATTCTACACATCTTCAACTTCAGAACCCAAAATCTAATTCACTAGGAAGGTTGTATTTATTGAAGTAATTTATTAATCTGTACTTCATAACTGATTATATTATTTTCTAAAATGACGACAGCAGGGAAGTGTGTGGTTTTTTATTAATATGTGCTTCATAACTGATTCTATTAGTTTTGAAAGTGACTGCTGCAGATAAACTGATCTGTAGTTCTCTATTAATCTGTGCTTCATAACTGATCCTATGGTTTTTGAAAATGACGACACCGGGGAAACTGCTTTGTAGTTTTCTATTAATCTGGGCTTCACAATTGATTCTATTGTTTTCGAAAATGGCGACATCAGGAAGACTGGTCTGTAGTTTTCTATGTCTTCTGCATCAACTTTCTTTAACAGAGGCACAACTCTTCCATGTTTTAAATTCTCTGTGCAGTTCCCTGATGCGAATGACTTACTTCAAATAGTTGTTGCTCCGTGTGCATTGTCACAGTTACTAGACGCTGCCAGTACTCAGGATGGCATACGTCATTTCGTTCCAGTTTATTTTATCAGCTGGACGGATGATGTGGGAGCACATTTCAAGAAGATACGGTTGTAAGGAAAGTGACCACGAAATTTTAGAATTTTTGTATTGATCGCGTTTAGAGATTCTTGTACAATAATTCTGAAGGTGAAGGGTTGACCTTGGAAAAGCGTCAGTTTTAGTATTTTTCTCAGTGAAATGATGTTTGAGCCGACATTTTGACACTGATTGTAACAGTCATGAGCTTGTATCTATAATGGGTAAAAATCAAACGCAAATTAATGCTTCATCTAAGCCCGCTGACTTTTAATTTATTTGGGTTTTGTACAGTTTTACTTACTCTGTCTTTGATAACAATATAATTGTACTTAACGCATAAACATTTGGAAATGATACATTAGTTTTTCGAAATTTTTTGTTGTAATTCTATGCTAAACCTGAAAAATGCTCATTCACAACGTTTATTAAAAGGCACATCATTTATTACTTTATCCCCTTCCAACATCTACATGTTGTGATGTTCTTGTTTGTCTCTCTCTATTTCCTGTTCTAGGACATCCCAGACTGCTTTGCTCTTATTCTCTGCACTATACTTTATTTTGTCATTAAATGAGCTTTTTTGCAGCAATCAGCACCCTCCTATAAATCTTTTTTAGCTAAGTAAAAAATTAAGTTTTCTGGCTCGTTATGAATCTTTTCCGTGGAACTGAGGTACTTGGAATCTGGAAGAGAGAGAGAGAGAGAGAGAGAGAGACAGAGAGAGAGAGGAGAGAGAGATAATGTTTAAAGAAGAACAGCGCGTTTTGTACTATCGAGAAATAGGGGAGAGAGCGCCACTGACATGATACAGAATTTGAGATGGATATCATTAAAACAAAGGCGTTTTTCGTTGCGGTGGGATCTGCTCACGAAATTTCAATCACCAACTTTCTCCTCCGAATACGAAAACATTTTGTTGACGCCGACCTACATAGGGAAAAACGATCATCATCATAAAATATGGGAAATCAGAGCTTGCATGGAAAGATATAGGTATTCGTTTTTCCCACGCGTTATTCGAGATTGTAATGATAGAGAATTATCATGAATGTGGTTCGTTGAACCTTCTGCCAGGCACTTGCGAGTGAGTTGCCGAGTATCCACGTAGACGTGAACGTAGAGAGAGAGATAGAGAGAGAAAACGAGAGGGGAATATGAAAGGTAGAGAGAGAACTATAGCATAGCAAAGACATGAAAGATTGGAGAGCTATATATTCAAAACTCAACTTCAAGAGATTAACAAGTTTAAGATTGTTGAGGCTCTCGTGGCCCTTCTTGACGTTTTGTCTATTGGCAATCATCTCAGGATCTTCAAATCGACCGTCGTTTAGCAATTTTTTTTAAGGCGAATTTGTGGATTGTTCCTTTGAAAGGACACGACCGATTTTTTTCCCATCCTTCCAGAATCCGATCTTGTGCTCCGTATCTAATTATCTCGTCGTTGACCGAATGTCAAACCGTAATCTTCCATCCTTCTGAGGGAAAGAATTTAAGATCCCTGTTTGAAAATCAGTGTTTAGGTTTCCGTGGTTTCCTAAAGGCATTTCGGCAAATACTGGAATAATTACTTTCGTAAGGCGACATCCGATTTTCATTCCTATCCCCATTGACGTAGTGGTCCGCCTCTAGCGACATCGAAATCGATGAACGCTAAATTCCAAACTTTCGCCATTCCTTCACGAGGGTATTAGTTATCGTTCCCCCTCGTCAACCAAGAAAAACATTGTGGGATGTTATGGACCTTTAACAAACAGATACTGCTGAAATCAAATGCCTATCTCTCAATTAACAGCACTAGGTTGGTACTTCATGTTGTTTCATTCTGCATTTATTACCAACACGCAAGGATCTAGTGTTCCGTTCATGACGTTTGAGTTGCGACAGAGAATCGCCGGAAGGCTTCAGAAGCACGACCCACAAATACACTGCCTGACAAAAATAGTGAAGCAACCAGAAGACATGGTGGGATGTCAACGTGACTTACTACACGTACACACTATCGGCGGATATGTAAATGATGAAGAGTTGCAATTATCGGTGACAGGCAGAACGACCAACAGGGTGCATAAGAATTGTTCGTGTTTAGTGTTGTTACCACGCCGGTATATAAGTGGATGCACAGCGCCAGATGTTGAGTGATCACTGTGAAGAACACTGAGAAGCCGGATACTCGTGTGAGACAGCTTTATCAGCACCTGACGGTGTCTGAAACGGCCTTATTGTGGATCACCATTTGGCCTGCTAATCTAATCGTGGAATATCCGGATTTGTGGTGCGTTCGGAAGCGACAGTGGCTCGATGATGGACTGCATGGGAACATGAGGGCAGGCATAGTCGTCGTCAAGATTCTTGTCAAGCATGTTTGACCACTATAAGGAAGGATCGGGTACTGAGCACCAAGCATGTCGTAACCTCCTCACATTTACACCTAGAAACCGAGAACTACTAATGGACTTCCTGCGACATTCTGTAACATTCTGCGCCATTGATCGGAGACTAGTTGCAGCCCGACTATGGAACTACTCTCCCATACGTAGGCTAACGTTAACACCACAACACAGACGGCTGTGTTTGGACTGGTGCCGATACCGGAATCACGGACTGCTGAATGCTGATGAATGGCGTTTCGTTGTGTTCAACGATGAATCGTGGTTCTTCATCATCCCGGATGGCCATCGTAGAGGAGTATTATGGCGATCTGGAGAGAGGTCCCAATCTTTCAATGTTTAGGAGAGGCATAATGGCGTTGCTCCTGGCCTCATGGTGTGGGAAGTCATCGGGTATGATTTTAAGTCACGGCAGGTAGTGTTTGAGGGAACTCCGTCGGCACAGCGGGACGTCATTGTTATCCGCGTCCTCATGCGTCGGTATCATGATACCATTTTTATACAGGACTATGCTTGTCTACACAGGTTACGTGTGTGTATAAACTGTCTGCATGACGATGAGGTACTGCCGTAGCCAACAAGTTTCCCAAATCTCTCACCGACAGAACGCGTAGGGGAACAGGTCAAATGTCAACTGCGCCCCAGTGCCAATACCCTGAATATCAAGAAACTGTTGCAACAGTTGTGGTCCTACATACATCAAGAAAAGGACACAGCGGCTTTATGACGCCCTTCCAAACCGACCTAGTGCATACATCCAGGCATACTGCCAAGTCCTTTGTAAATTTGACTCGATTTTATAATCATTGAAAAAACATCACATAGCCTCTAGCCCTCAGAGTTGGGTGCCCCACTTTTTTTTCTCAGGCAGTGTAAAATTACATCTAAAAACTTCATACGCTGCAACATAGACTACAATGTCAAATTAATAGCCACAGCAAATATAATTGTAGATGCGATTATCTTCACAGTAACTCACATGTAAAACCGATCGCATGAAATTTTTTAGGAAGCGCGAGACTATCAGTTTCTTTTTTCATTTGTTTCAGTTTTCCCGACAGTAGTTTCAAATTTATGTGTTTAGAAGCAACTTTGTCTTCACAAAAAAAGGAATACCCACCAATGTACTCTTTAATTTTAAAGTTATCTAAGAAATTGTGATCAGATTGCTTACTTTTCCAAGAGGTTTTCGATTATTCCTCACTAATCATAAATTTTGTCACATAAGGCAAATCTGCTAAAAAACTAAACCTTTAAAGTCTGTATTTGTAATTGGCTTAACTACAGCAAAATGTCTCAAGCCTTCTGTCAGAAAGACACTGAGGACTGAGGGGGCAAAAGAATTTGAATCCGGTACATTTCTTCACGGTCTGGTGATCAGTAATTGGATGTTTCCCATTCTATTCAACGAGCATGGCGGAGTTGCAGTTTAAAGAAGTGAACTCTCACTCTGAAGGGGAGTACTTAAGAGCCTCCTCCAGCTATCTGAGGGTTTTTGTCTTTTAAACGCAAATTTAGAACGATCATTAGAGGTTAGACAACGTGAAACAAAAGAACTGATTCGTCTCAAGCTGCATTTACAATGATACTGAAAATGTTTCAATCATTCAATCAAAAATTTTAAAGTAGACCCAAGGAAAGAAAATAAATACTAAGGTTGTATCAAGATTTTTTCTTTCGGGAGCTACATAAATTCCAAATGCTTTTGAAGTTTATCCTTCTTCTGGCTTAGACCACTGTATGCGTGTCTGATGCACTTAAGGACTGATGCTGCAAACGATTGTGTTTGTCCGTTATTTTACTCTTATAGGAACTCGGCATTATTTTACAATACCCTGTGTGGTCACACGGAAAAGTGTTCCATTGTCTGTAAATAAATTGTATACGTTTTAAAATTGCATTAAATTTATAAAAATTTTAAAAAGTTATCCATACTTTTACTTTTTGTATCGATTATATTCGAAACGTTAGTGTCGTTAAATGAAAAAACGCTGGAGCTGTACGTTGAGTTCTGGTAAGTTCAATAAGTACGTTGTTATAACAATTCATAGTAAACATAGATGCGGACTCTGACCACAATCTATTGGTTATGAACTGTAGATTAAAACTGAAGAATTTCTCTGCCTCATGATGACTGGGTGTTGTGTGATGTCCTTAGGTTAGTTAGGTTTAAGTAGTTCTAAGTTCTAGGGGACTGATGACCATAGACGTTAAGGCCCATAGTGCTCAGGGCCATTTGAACCAAAACTGAAAAAACTGCAAAAAGGTGGGAAATTAAGGAGATGGGACCTGGATAAACTGAAAGAACCAGAGGTTGTACAGAGTTTCAGGGAGAGCATAAGGCAACAATTGACAGGAATGGGGGAAAGAAATACAGTAGAAGAAGAATGGGTAGCTCTGAGGGATGAAGTAGTGAAGGCAGCAGACGATCAAGTAGGTAAAAAGACGAGGGCTAGTAGAAATTCTTGGGTAACAGAAGAAATATTGAATTTAATTGATGAAAGGAGAAAATATAAAAATGCAGTAAATGAAACAGGCAAAAAGAAATACAAACGTCTCAAAAATGAGATTGACAGGAAGAGCAAAATGGCTAAGCAGGGATGGCTAGAGGACAAATGTAAGGATGTAGAGGCTTATCTCACTAGGGGTAAGATAGATACAGCCTACAGGAAAATTAAAGAGACCTTCAGAGAAAAGAGAACCACATTTATGAATATCAAAAGCTCAGATGGAAACCCAGTTCTAAGCAAAGAAGGGAAAGCAGAAAGGTGGAAGGAGATTATAGAGGGTCTATAAAAGGGCGATGTAATTGAGGACAATATTATGGAAATGGAAGAGGATGTATATGAAGATGAAATGGGAGATATAATACTGCGTGAAGAGTTTGACAGAATACTGAAAGACCTGAGTCGAAACAAGGCCCTGGGAGTAGACAACATTCCATTAGAACTGCTGACAGCCTTGGGAGAGGCAGTCCTGACAAAACTCTACCATCTGGTGAGCAAAATATATGAGACAGGCGAAATACCCTCAGACTTCAAGAAGAATATAATAATTCCAATCCCAAAGAAAGCAGGTGTTGACAGATGTGAAAATTACCGAACTATTGTTTAATAAGTCACAGCTGCAAAATACTAACGCGAATTCTTTACAGACGAATGGAAAAACTGGTAGAAGCCGACCTCGGCGAAGATCAGTTTGGATTCCGCAGAAATGTTGGAACACGTGAGGCAATACTGACCCTACGACTTATCTTAGAAAATAGATTAAGGAAGGCAAACCTACATTTCTAGCATTTGTAGACTTAGAGAAAGCTTTTGACAATGTTGACTGGAATACTCTCTTTCAAATTCTAAAGGTGGCAGGGGTAAAATACAGGGAGCGAAAGGCTATTTACAATTTGTACAGAAACCAGATGGCAGTTATAAGAGTCGAGGGGCATGAAAGGGAAGCAGTGGTGGGGAAGGGAGTGAGACAGGGCTGTAGCCTCTCTCCGATTGTATTCAATCTGTATATTGAGCAAGCAGTAAAGGAAACAAAAGAAAAATTCGGAGTAGGTATTAAAATCCATGGAGAAGAAATAAAAACTTCGAGGTTCGTCGATGACATTGTAATTCTGTCAGAAACAGCAAAGGTCTTGGAAGAGCATTTGAACGGAATGGACAGTGTCTTGAAAGGAGGATGTAAGACGAACATCAACAAAAGCAAATCGAGGATAATGGAATGTAGTCGAATTAAGTCAGGTGATGCTGAGGGAATTAGATTAGGAAATGAGACACTTAAAGTAGTAAAGGAGTTTTGCTATTTGGGGAGCAAAATAACTGATGATGGTCGAAGTAGGGAGGATATAAAATGGAGACTGGCAATGGAAAGGAAAGCGTTTTTGAAGAAGAGGAATTTGTTAACGTTGGGTATAGTTTTAAGTGTCAGGAAGTCGTTTCTGAAAGTATTTGTATGGAGTGTAGCCATGTATGGAAGTGAAACATGGACGATAAATAGTTTGGACAAGCAGAGAATAGAAGCTTTCGAAATGTAGTGCTACAGATGAATGCTTAAGATTAAATGGGTAGATCACGAACTAATGAGGAGGTATTGAATAGAATATGGGAGAAGAGAAGTTTGTGGCACAACTTGACAAGAAGAAGGGACCGGTTGGTAGGGCATGTTCTGAGGCATCAAGGGATCACAAATTTAGCATTGGAGGGCAGCGTGGAGGGTAAAAATCGTAGAGGGAGCCCTAAAGATGAATACACTAAGCAGATTCAGAAGGATGTAGGTTGCAGTAAGTACTAGGAGATGAAGAAGCTTGCACAGGATGGAGTAGCATGGAGAGCTGCATCAAACCAGTCTCAGGACTGAAGACCACAAAAACAACAGTAATCACACTTTGGCATAAGTGGATGATATTGTGAAAGTCTGTGGCTCTCGCAAGATTTTACCGTCTAGAGGACTATGCATACAGCGCGTATGATTCTCGAGGAATGGCACCTGGCACCCTGGTTCAAAATGGCTCTGAGCACTATGGGACTCAACTGCTGTGGTCATAAGTCCCCTAGAACTTAGAACTACTTAAACCTAACTAACCTAAGGACAGCACACAACACCCAGCCATCACGAGGCAGAGAAAATCCCTGACCCCGCCGGGAATCGAACCCGGGAACCCGGGCGTGGGAAGCGAGAACGCTACCGCACGACCACGAGATGCGGGCCCTGGCACCCTGAAAGCTGTTGTTGCTACAGATGTATCGTCTGTCTCGGTGAATCCACAGAGCGACAGATGTATCGCATCCTTTCTCTCACTTTTGCCCACTGCGTCGTTCGCTGGATACAGCACTACTGATACGACTGCACATGGTGTGTAACGCTTCGGTCATGACACTGTGTCCAGAGATCTATGATGCGACGGAGATTACAGCAAGGCTTTCAGACTGCAGCACAGGACGTGTATGGCTCTCTCTCAGATCCTGGAGCGAACTCTTCAGAACTCGTACTAATTTTTTGTGGCCTATGTACAGAAAAAGACACCTGTTTTCGTCTAGTGTCTTTCGATGGGTCTCCCAGGAAATAACTTAAACAGTACTTAATTCCTAATTGCCTTTTAGGAATTCTTGGCATGGGTAAATCTCCGACTTTCGTGCTTTAAGTCACTTCGATTTTACCCTCTAGACGCAGTTAGAACCACCATGTGTCTTGCTCCTTGATGGGATTATGTTTTATGACTGCCACATTGCTCTTTGAGGTGGAAAACCTACTACACTCTGCTCACAAGGAATGGTCCAAAATCAGATCCAGACCAGTACTGTGTGGCTGCTAGAGTCGCTACGGTGTTGGTTCCAGCAAAGACACCTGTTTTCGTCTAGTGTCTTTCGATGGGTCTCCCAGGAAATAACTTAAACAGTACTTAATTCCTAATTGCCTTTTAGGAATTCTTGGCATGGGTAAATCTCCGACTTTCGTGCTTTAAGTCACTTCGATTTTACCCTCTAGACGCAGTTAGAACCACCATGTGTCTTGCTCCTTGATGGGATTATGTTTTATGACTGCCACATTGCTCTTTGAGGTGGAAAACCTACTACACTCTGCTCACAAGGAATGGTCCAAAATCAGATCCAGACCAGTACTGTGTGGCTGCTAGAGTCGCTACGGTGTTGGTTCCAGCAAAGCCACGAATTCCACTTTCGTCTGTCACCAGGAAACCACTTAAGCCAACGAGTTCTCGAAGGATAACGGGTAAAGATTGGAAGGGATAGGATATGTACTACAAACCCTCACTTTCGGTGATGTGCTGTCAGCCAAGCCGAAAAGCTAATGGTCTCAGGTGGTTTATCTCAGATACTAAAGACTGAGATAAGAAGTATTTCCAACGCTTCTCACCTTGCTTAAAGTTTGAATACCAACTGCAGACAGTACATCAAAACCGGCTCAGCTGCTTATTGGGGTATCTATAGTTTGACGCAAGCTTCTAACGACAATGAAACCAATTATTTTTTGTCCCTCGAGGATGCTGTGCTCCGCTAACGCCGACTTGCTTGTGTAGCCGAGTTAGACGTCCCTCGCGTGTTCTGTACATTTTTGTGAAATGCAGCGTCGCGTCTGGACGACATATTGACTGTCACATACTCATCGTGGTGCCGTTCACACGAGGTGTTCTTAATCCTGAAGGATATTTCATAGAGCTAAGAATGTCCCTAATTTTGTGTGCAGGGTCGAAAACCATCTCCACACCATACTTGTCCAAGATCCTGACGACCTTGGCTGTTGGTAGTGCAAGCGGTCGCTTGTTTTATCATAAATATATGTCCAAGCGCTACTTAATGTTGTTATCGTCACATAAAGAAAAGTATTATCTTATCAACAACCTTAAAAACGCGAGCTACACGCTTAATTTTTGTATACGAAATTAGGGAATTTACTCACGGCACTTTTGTTGCCTTCGTCTCCTTTCACTTTCAGAACTAAATTTAAGTACGATTTCATTCTGAATTGCTGGTGTATCCAGGTATCACCACAGTAAAATAAAAACAGTGAATGGCTGGAGGAGTATGAATGAGAACAGTTGCGTATTTAAATTTGCAAAAATAACGATAAGTTTTTGTTCATCCTTTAAGAATTACAATGAGCATATAAATTTTACAAAAAAAAAAAGAGAGAATAAATCAGGAAAGGAATGGTACTCGATTGGCAAAGCATTCATTGGGGTGGAAGCTATAGAAGTTCTCTCCTGAATTAATCCCTTTGTTATCGCGCAGTGGAGGTATTTATTGCGTCTTGCCACTGGTATGCTTTATGTGTGACCAGAATCTCTTTGGGTTTTCTGCCAAATTTAGAGACAGAATTTCGTTGTGGAAATTATTAAAAGCATCTCGCATTGAAGTACGCGCTATATTTCCATGCTGGGTGAGCAAGCCTCTGCGTTCCATATCCTGAGAGGAGAGTATCGGGTACTCAGAATTTCTCTTGTCTGAAAAAAGAAGATTTTAGACTAGGGAGGCGTCGTTCTCACGGTAAGCTTGGTCATGTTTCGGCAAGAAACGTCTACCTAGATGGGGCCACAACCCGTCAATTACAAAGAGATCTGATCTTCCCATGCCGACCATTTCCAATTTCTGCAGGAAGGCTGTTAAGCTTCACAAACAATCGTGCCTGTGACATATTTGTTTCTTCCCCTCGCTAAAAGAAACTGGCGATTTCCTGGCGTCAGAGGAGTTACAGTCTTGCCTCCACTAAACACATGCACCTGCCATTCTGATCGTATCATCCCAGCTTCTAACATTAGAATGGTTATAGTTTTATGACCTGCCCACTGTTTGCACAAAAGCTCAGATTACAGCAGTCCCTCCTAAATGGCTTCCCCGACCCATTTTTCGCCATCTGGTTGCCTTCGTGACGCAGTGTCACCTGATCCAGATAGTGTTTTGCGAGCTGGCGACCCCCTGCTCCGACCCTAAGTGGGAAGAGTGGAGTGTCATGGCCTGAGGTCCCCCTGCAGGTACAATTTACGGAACGCTGCTTTCCCAAATGACTCGCACAGCCAGGTCGCTGGACACACCATATATGGTCCACAATCCATCGTTCCCCCTATTCTCTGTCATCTCCACTACGAACCCTCGGGTACAAGTTCTGTACAGGCTACACATGCAGCTATAACATTCTGCTCACAATTTCCACATGTGAAAAAGTCATAAGCCATACGTACCAAATGTGCTACTGGGGAACACGGAGATAATGACGTAAAATACGAATATTAATCTGACCGACAGAGTAGTTAAATTGAGAGAGTGGCTTGCCACTTTTCAGTAGTGCAGTGTAAGGTAGGGGCACCAGGTCTTTTATGACATGTTCCGTCTTTTTTTCCTCTGGTGAGCTGACCTGTGAGCGTGTTTTACTTGCACCTTCCAGCAGCCGTTCCTGCTGAATGCTACACGGGAATGTTATAGCTCAGAAGGCAGGCTTTGCTCATCGCACATGATTGGGCTCCGTCTCTGTGAACAATACTGAGGAACACAAACAGACACAGCGCTGGACTGTGGAAAGTTACAGCGTTTAGCAACACGTCCGAATGCGACTTTGAGTGATACACAGAGTGCCCGAGCGTACCGTCCAGTTTCTTCTCTAATAAAATGTCTAAGAAAGGTAAGCAACAATTTTTCTCTATTTTCAAGCTGAACTTTACGCTTTCGTGTATGCTATGGAAGTCTGACACGAACTCTTAACAGGTTTCTTTCCACACGAAAGTGTAGTCCACGTTTCTATAGAACGGCTTGAGACAACTGATTTTAATCGCTATTTGCGCGAAGTGGTCTATGTGTAAGTTGGCGACTACTGCAGCTAGTGGAGAGTCCTCCGTTACTCTACGATTTCTTAGAACTTATCACAACTTTAAGTTGTGACACGGTGAGCGCGTGTCAAAACGTGGCTGCTTTGTCCTTATCACAGTACCTCTTCAGCAGTCTTTTCGTAGCAGCCGCATGATGAGTGACTTGACGTTAAAGCTCAACAGCATATCACCCTTGTCCATGTGCATGCTTCGGAACACAGACACAAACCCTATTGAGGTCTTGACGCGTTGAGAATAGTGTCCCACGAGCAGGTTCAGTGAAGCATGTGGTGAAGGATTTCCGGAAGGCTTTTGACACTGTACCACAAAAGCGGCTTGTAGTGAAATTGCGTGATTGTGGAGTATCGTCTCAGCTATGTGACTGGATTCGTGATTTCCTGTCAGACAGGTCACAGTTCGTAGTAAATGACGGAAAGTCATCGCATAAAATGTAAGTGATTTCTGGCGTTCCTCAAGGTAGTGTTATAAGCCCTCTGCTATTTCTTACCTATATAAACGATTTGGGAGACAATCTGAGCAGCCGTCTTAAGTTGTCTGCAGAAGACGCTGTCATTTCTCGACTAGTAAAGTCAGCAGAAGATCAAAACAAATTACAAAACGATTTAGAAAGAAATATGTATGGTGCGAGAGTTGGTAATTGACGCTAAATTACGAAAAGTGTGAGGTCATCCACATGAGTGCTAAAAGGAATCAGTCAAATCTAAAGGTCGTAAATTCAACTAAATACCTAGGAATTACAATTAAAAACAAGTTAAATTGAAAGGAACACACAGAAAATGTTGTGGGGAAGGCAAACCAAAGACTCCGTGTTATTGGCAGGGCACTTAGAAATGGTAACAGGTCTAGCAAGGAGACTGCCTACACTACGCTTGTCCGTCTTCTTTTAGAATACTGATGCGCGGTGTGGGATCCTTACCAGATAGGATTGACGGAGTAGATCGAAAAAGTCCAAAGAAGGGCAGCACGTTTATCGCGAAATATGGGAGAGAGTGTCACTGAAATGATTCAGGATTTGGGATGGACATTACTAAAACAAATGCGTTTTTCGTTGCGTCGGAATCTTCTCACGAAATTTCATTCACCAGCTTTCTCCTCTGATTGCGAAAATATTTTGTCGACGCCGACCTACATAGGGAGAAATGATCACTATGATAAAATAAGGGAAATCATATCTCGCACGGAAAGATATAGGTGTTCGTTCTCTCCGCGCGCTATATGAGATTGGAATAATAGGGAATTGTAAAGGTGGTTCGATAAATCCTCTGCTAGGCACTTAAATGTGATTTGCAGAGTATCCATGTAGATACAGATGTAGATGAATATCGGTCGTTGTGGCATTCCCTCTTTGCGTATTTTCCAATGCCACTGATGACTTATTGTTTAGAGAGCGCTCTCGGAACTGATGCAAAGTTGAGTCACTTGGCGAGTGCAGACGTGGCTGCCTCTTGAAGACTTTAAGATATTCATATAGACTAAAAGAATTCAAGATGTTGCAATTTTACTGCTGTCGCCAATTTCGCAGCAAGTGTAGGGGCTCATGAACTGCGACAGCATTTCGATGTACACAGAAAAATTGCCAATTTCGCAGCAATTGTAAGGGCTCATGAACTGCGACAGCATTTCGATGTACACAGAAAAATATGTTCTTATGACTAATTAGATGTGCGCGATCACGTCAGTGGAGTCAATGTTGTTAACATGGAGCATCGTTTAACTCAGTATCATTGTACTTGCTCCGAAGGGGGAACAATGTACAAATGGAACACATCACACGGATTCGTGGTACTAGCAGACAACACAGACGAAGACAGAAACTGAAGTAGTGTCTGACTCACTGGGACACAATTGGTAGCAGAGTTTACGCATTCCTTCCAGGAACTGTGGAAGAGCATTTCAGTCCATCGAGAGGATTGTTACAACTAATTACGGGCCACGTATAGTGTTTCATATGTTTATACGAGATAAGGAGAGTGACAGTAGCTGTAATGAGAGTGTGGAGAACAACACGCACCTGAACATATTCCGAAGTGTGCCGCAAATAAAGATTTGTGGAATGACATTGAGGAAATAGACATATTAAGTGAACTTATAAGAGACGAGAACAAATCGATGCATTTGAAGTGTTATTCTTTAAACCAATGTATGTGAAAGTTCATGGCTGAAATACGGAGTGAGTTGTGACACCGATTAGTATGTAGTGTAGGTCTTTTCAACAGTGAGTCCACGTACGCGAATTGAAAGTGTCGGTGCTGTGATGTATCATTGTTCCAGAACGATAGCGCCAAAGCTTCTTCGAGTCGCGTCTGCATTCTGATTATTTATGTAACCCACTGTAACGGGAATGCAGTTAGGTGGAGTACGTGAATTCATCTTCCACGATGACTAGTGGTTTGCATATTTGCAACACGAAAATACAGTAGTTTGACAAAAATATGGAAACACCGCCAGAAATCATCATCATCACTATCATCTCAGCCTTTTCCCACGTCATGTGGGGTCGGCGTTGCTTTGCTGGATCCTTCTCTTCCATAAATGCCTATCCAGTGCTTCTTCTCTGAGCAATCCTTTCTCCCATAGGTCTCCTGCTACCTTGTTTTTCCATCTCAGTTTCGGTCTTCCTCTTCTCGTTAATCCTTCGATTTCTAGGTCTTCAACTCTTCTCCTTGCGTAGTACTCCCCTCTTCTCTGCACATGTCTATACCATCTCAGCCTACTTTCTTGGATCTTCTTCCCTATGGGCCTCACTTTCACTGTTCCCCTGATGTACTCATTCCTTAGTCTATCCTTTCGTGTCGCCCCACTCATCCACCTTAACATTCTCATTTCTGCCACTTCCATCTTTTTCTCTTGGGCTTTTTTAATTAGCCAAGTTTCTGCACTATACAGCATAGCAGGCCTCACCACAGACTTGTAAAGCTTTCCTTTCATTCTGCAGATAACCTTCTTATCACACAGTACTCCGCTCAGTTTTCTCCAGTTCATCTATCTACTATTTATCCTGTGCTATATTTCGGCCTCCAGTCCTCCATCACTTTGCATGTAAGAGCCTAGGTATTTAAATTTCTTGACTAGCGTCAGTTGTTCTCCTTGCACGTTAATATATAGGTCTTCGGCATCCTTTGTAAACATATGATCTGTTTTCACCCTGCTAATTCTCATTCCCCTTTCCTCTAGAGCTTTTTTCCACTGTTCAAGCTTGGCTTGAAGTGCCTCCTTGTGGGTCCACAGATTACAACGTCATCATAACACCGCCAGAAATGCATAGTTGAAAATAAATGCAGATGCTAGCCAAGCGTGCAAGTTGCGCTGTTGTACCGTATTTGACCACGAACGGCATTTGTGCAATGTCCTCAACACATTGCAAGTGTCAGTGGTGGTTGGAGCAGCGTTCTGTGTAGTAGTGAGTGCATCATGTCGAAGCTAAGTGAAATCGCGTGTGGGCAAATCGTCGGTGCTCGTATGATACGTGCTTCCGTTGATAAATTAGCCGAAGTGTTGGGTGTTTCAAGATGCACTGTATCGAAGATTTAAACCCTATGCAGGAAAAGAGGAGTAACATCATCCGCTAAGCCACAACGTGGACGAAAGTGTATGTTGAGTTATCCTTACAGACGGTCCTTGAAGATGACTGTGATGAAAAATAAAGGGACGACAGCTGCAAAAGTCACTGCAGAACTGAAAATCGCACTCACGTAGCATGTCAGTACCAGAACAACACGTAGAGAACTTCGTAAGCAGGTAACTGCTGAGTGAGCTGGAATTCCAAAACCACTCATCGGTAATGCAGTTGCTCGTAACACGAAAACGTGGTGCGGAAGCCATAAAGCCTAGACTATGGAGAAGTGGAAGAAAGTAATTTGGTCGGATGAGTCTTGTTTCACACTGTACCTAACTTTTGGCCGAGTTTGATTGCAGTCATGGAAGACTTCAATCTTGAAGGGATGCAGGAGATTCGCAACAATTTTCATCCAGTCCAAATCTGTCATGGCGCCTACGATTACCACCACGGGTCCTACGGGAGCCCAAATGAAGGTCCCCCACAGCATAAGTCTGCTTTCGCCTGTTTGCGCCCGTAGCGCAGTGCATGTTTCGAACAGCCATTCGCCTGAATGGTAGCATATGCGGACACGACCACTGATCTGTTATGACAAGAAGCGTCATTCACCTGACCAGTCGACGAGTATCGAGTGGTCCAGAGTCAGGTCTCGCTGATCCTTTGCCCAGTGCAATTGTAGTTGACGATGTAATTGGGTCAGCGTGGGTACACGTAGAAGTCATCGTGCTGCGGGCTGTGATGTGCAACAATATAAGCTGATTGGTGTGCTCCGAAACACTTGTGCGTGCTCCGGCATTGTGCTCTGTCGCCAGATGTGCCTCAGACCGCCGCTGTCTTGCTTTACAGAGCTACTGGGCCTCCGAAGACCGCAGTCTGTAGTGTGGCGTCGACATCTGAAGCCTTGTCGGCTACTCGTAGTCTTGCAGTCCTTCATCGGCTTTTCAGAAATGCTCGTTCCCAGGCGCCGGTCCATTATAGTGTGCCCTTTGTCAAAATCACTTATGGCAGTGAATTTTTCCATTTGCGTCCCGTATTGTCGCCACAATGATTCCCCATTCGTCCGTATCGTCACCACAATGATTCCCCATTCGTCTCTGCGCCGCTTATATTAAGTACTTTCCTCACACCTGCAGCTACATCCAGACCATACTCGACGAGTCACCTAATGTGAAACTTCCACTTTGAAAATAAAGAATGACTGTACTGGTAAAACTCTTACATTGTTTGGTTTTCAAACAGCTGAGCAAAACTGAACGTACTCAGACATTTCTCTCTTTACTCATTCTGATCATCACTAAACTGACACACAATATTATTTAGCGCAACGCAATCTGACTTTCAATAATCCCAACAAAAGAATGACTCTGACTAACAATAGCCTATACCTTTCATGAATCACTTCCTTCACAAAAATCTTCGTTACTTGAACTATTGCAATACAGCGAGCGCCAGTAATGCCAGCTAATTAAAAGATTCTAACTACTGAAGGCACTAAGTACTGATAGGCAAAGTTAGCAAATGAAAGATTTTGATAGAGAACAAACAATGTATTTACCTTAATAGTGTTCAAAAGTCATAATATACATATCAGTTCATGACATACAGTCTTACAAATTTCCTTTTTCTGACGGACACGCGTCCAGATCGTCCGCTCTCAAAACTCTGGCATCTCTCTTCCCACATCCACCACTGCTGGCGGCTCATCTCCAACTGCCCAACGCTACGCGCTGTTCTCATCCAACTGCCCAACACTACACTAGCGAATATTCCAGCAATGAGTTCAAACAACCACAGACTGCACACAGCGCAGTCAGCGATTTTCATACAAAGCACTACGTTGCATTACCAACATAAAAACCTAAACAGCCTACTTACAAATGGTATGTGACGGATGGTACTTCTGGTAGCACTAACTGATACCCCCTACCCTGTTCCCCTGGTGAATGGGGCGTGGGAAGAATTAGTGTTGCTAAACCTTTGTATTGACACTAATTCCTCGAATTTTCTCGTTGGGGTAATTACGCAAGATGTATGTGGGAGGAACTAACATGTTGTCCGACTCTTCCCAGAAATAGCTCTCTCGAAATTTCAGCAGTAAACCTACATCTACTCTACATCTACATTCATACTCCGCAAGCCACCTGACGGTGTGTGGCGGAGGGTATCCTGAGTACCTCTATCGGTTCTCCCTTCTGTGCCAGTCTCGTATTGTTCGTGGAAAGAAGGATGCATGATGCACAACGCCTCTCCTGTAAGGACTGCCAATGAAGTTTGTCGAGCACCTCGGTAAAGCTCTCGCGTAGACTAAACAATCCTGTGACGAAACGCGCCGCTCTTCGTTGTATCTTCTCTATATCTTCTAATAGTCCTACCTGGTAAGGATCCCATATCAATGAACAGTGCTCAAGCATCTGCCGAACAAGCCCTTTATAAGCCACATCCTTCGTGTATGAGTTTCATTTCCTTAATATTTTTGCCGTGAATCTCAGTCTGTCATGGGGTCATTCCACCTAATGTCACTCTAAGTAGTTAGGTGTAGTCCTAGGTATTTACACTCGGAGAAATTTTTCTGCGTCATCTCCATTTGGAAGATTCCGATAGGGGGGTATTGTTGTTGTTGTGGTCTTCAGTCCTGAGACTTGTTTGATGCAGCTCTCCATGCTACTCTATCCTGTGCAAGCTTCTTCATCTCCCAGTACCTACTGCAGCCTACATCCTTCTGAATCTGCTTGGTGTATTCATCTCTTGGTCTCCCCCTACGATTTTTACCCTCCACGCTGCCCTCCAATACTAAATTGGTGATCCCTTGATGCCTCAGAACATGTCCTACCAACCGATCCCTTCTTCTGGTCACGTTGTGCCACAAACTTCTCTTCTCCCCAATCCTATTCAATACTTCCTCATTAGTTATGTGATCTACCCATCTAATCTTCAGCATTCTTCTGTAGCACCACATTTCGATAGCTTCTATTCTCTGCTTGTCCAAACTATTTATCGTCCATGTTTCACTTCCATACATGGCTACACTCCATACAAATACTTTCAGAAATGACTTCCTGACACTTAAATCTATACTCGATGTTAACAAATTTCTCTTCTTCAGAAACACTTTCCTTGCCATTGCCAGTCTACATTTTATATCCTCTCTACTTCGACCATCATCAGTTATTTTGCTCCCCAAATAACAAAACTCCTTTACTACTTTAAGTGTCTCATTTCCTAATCTAATACCCTCAACATCACCCGACTTAATTCGACTACTTTCCATTATCCTCGTTTTGCTTTTGTTGATGTTCATCTTATATCCTCCCTTCAAGACACCATCCATTCCTTTCAACTGCTCTTCCAAGTCCTTTGCTGTCTCTGACAGAATTACAATGTCATCAGCGAACCTCAAAGTTTTTATTTCTTCTCCATGGATTTTAATACCTACTCCATACTTTTCTTTTGTTTCCTTTACTGCTTGCTCAATATACAGATTGAATAACACCGGGGAGAGGCTACAACCCTGTCTTACTCCCTTCCCAACCACTGCTTCCCTTTCATGTCCCTCGACTCTTATAACTGCCATCTGGTTTCTGTACAAATTGTAAATAGTCTTTCGCTCCCTGTATTTTACCCCTGCCACCTTTAGAATTTGAAAGAGAGTATTCCAGTCAACATTGTCAAAAGCTTTCTCTAAGTCTACAAATGCTAGAAACGTAGGTTTGCCTTTCCTTAATCTTTCTTCTAAGATAAGTCGTAAGGTCAGTATTGTCTCACGTGTTCCAGTATTTCTACGGAATCCAAACTGATCTTCCCCGAGGTCGGCTTCTACCAGTTTGTAAAGAATTCGTGTTAGTATTTTGCAGCTGTGGCTTATTAAACTGATTGTTCGGTAATTTTCACATCTGTCAACACCTGCTTTCTTTGGGATTGGAATTATTATATTCTTCTTAAAGTCTGAGGGTATTTCGCCTGTTTCATACACCTTGCTCACCAGATGGTAGAGTTTTGTCAGGACTGGCTCTCCCAAGGCCGTCAGTAGTTCCAATGGAATGTTGTCTACTCCGGGGGCCTTGTTTCGACTCAGGTCTTTCAGTGCTCTGTCAAACTCTTCACGCAGTATCGTATCTCCCATTTCATCTTCATCTACATCCTCTTCCATTTCCATAATATTGTCCCCAAGTACATCGCCCTTGTATAGACCCTCTATATACTCCTTCCACCATTCTGCTTTCCCTTCTTTGCTTAGAACTGGGTTTCCATCTGAGCTCTTGATGTTCATACAAGTGGTTCTCTTATCTCCAAAGGTCTCTTTAATTTTCCTGTAGGCAGTATCTATCTTACCCCTAGTGAGATAAGCCTCTACATCCTTACATTTGTCCTCTAGCCATCCCTGCTTAGCCATTTTGCACTTCCTGTCGATCTCATTTTTGAGACGTTTGTATTTCTTTTTGCCTGCTTCATTTACTGCATTTTTATATTTTCTCCTTTCATCAATTAAATTCAATATTTCTTCTGTTACCCAAGGATGTCTACTAGCCCTCGTCTTTTTACCTACTTGATCGTCTGCTGCCTTCACTACTTCATCCCTCAAAGCTACCCATTCTTCTTCTACTGTATTTCTTTCCCTCATTCCCGTCAATTGTTCCCTTATGCTCTCCCTGAAGCTCTGTACAACCTCTGGTTCTTTCAGTTTATCCAGGTCCCGTCTCCTTAAATTCCCACCTTTTTGCAGTTTTTTCAGTTTTAATCTACAGGTCATAACCAATAGATTGTGGTCAGAGTCCACATCTGCCCCTGGAAATGTCTTACATTTTAAAATCTGGTTCCTAAGTCTCTGTCTTACCACTATATAATCTATCTGATACCTTTTAGTATCTCCAGGGTTCTTCCATGTATACAACCTTCTATCATGATTCTTAAACCAAGTGTTAGCTATGATGAAGTTGTGCTCTGTGCAAAATTCTACCAGGCGGCTCCCTCTTTCATTTCTTAGCCCCAATCCATATTCACCTACTGCGTTTCCTTCTCTCCCTTTTCCTACACTCGAATTCCAGTCACCCATGACTATTAAATTTTCGTCTCCCTTCACTATCGGAATAATTTCTTTTATTTCATCATACATTTCTTCAATTTCTTCGTCATCTGCAGAGCTAGTTGGCATATAAAGAAATGACGTAGCTGTAATGTATTCAGTTGTCCAAGGGAGAACCCGGTTCGAGACTGACTTAAAATGCTTCGCTTATGTGTCTGGTTCTTCGCTTATGTGCCTGGTAATTCTGTCAAATGTTTGCAAGGTCAACCGAGGCCTTCGCTTATTTAAAACGAGGTTAAAAACACCGAGACTGCCCTTGACAGAGAGGCATTAGGTCTTACACACACACAAAAGAAATAGAAGAAAAGTATAAATGGACAACCATTGTGTAAATGTGTATGTGTTGGTGTGTGTGTGTGTGTGTGTGTGTGTGTGTGTGTGTGTGTGTGTGTAAACAGTCTCCCCGACATGCAAAAGAGTCACGTGAAATTCATGATGCCTAGACACTGAGGACGTAATGGTCTCGTCATCCGGCTGACGCAAATGTGCTTCTGCTTTAAGTCAGCTGTTTACCACTGTTCGGATGATGTCGAAACATGCAGCTACCGGATGAAAAGGTAAAGTTTGCCGCGCAATTGCCACAGTCTGGGATTCTGGGAAATAACGTAAGAAACTACATCATATTCAAGAATCGTCACACTTCTTTCTGTCGTGTCTTTCCACTGCATTGCCAATATCTAGCGTATGATACGAAAAGACAGTGTTATGATAATGTTCATGTTTGTATGTAAATCAGTAATTATGTGTAATGAAAAAACCTCTACCGACGCTGCACACGTAGCGAGTCCTGAATAGCTGAACAACGACGAGTAACACCTTAACGAACAATCGCCTATGTAGCTTTCACTCACTTGTTAAGCAGAATTACTGTAATTACTGTACTACATCTCCGCTCAAAAACATACACATCACCTTTAGTTTACAGTTTTCAAAGAAAGTCATCGACAAAGGATATACGGATGAAGTTTGCTTTTAGTTTCGTCAAAAACTTGAATCTTCTTTCTTTGGACCTTGATAGTATATCTTAACGTTAAGTCAACAAGAGTGATTTTGAAACCAACACAGATTCCAAAGCAGAAAAATGCAAATAACTTCATCTGTAAGGTGTTCGCTTGGACGTTGTTCTATGTCAGAATTTTAAAGTTAAAATTCCATTAGATATTATGTTATTTCATGTGGGAAATATGCCATAATACTTTATAGTATGAATTTTTCGTAAGGCTTCGTTTCCTGATAAGTTACATCTTTACCGAGCGATGGATCATTATAACAATGACGAGGTAAAAAATAGACTGGTTCCTTGTTAGACGAACTACACCAACATTTTCTTGAGGTAAGTAAAAAGAAAAACTTTTTCATCCCGAGTGTGATTTGAAATTTTCGTCATTGGACTATTTCTGTCGTTTATTTCACAGAGACAACTTTACTGCTTCGGTTTAAGCAACCACAGTTTACCATAAGCTGTTTACTTGCTCGACTTGCGGGAACAAGATGTTTGTTTGGGGTAGACAGTTTTCCTTTGAAATGTTCGCATTTTGACAGATTTTCCTCAGGGTAGCTAATCAAGCCAAGTAACCAATAAAGCATTCGAATTATCCCAATTCTCCACAGATCACTTGTTAACGGCATCTAAGTATGGCTTTCCCCATAGAGCTATCCTCGCATGAACACGCAAATGTAGTATCACTATTCATCTCAAACTTTGATGGATTATTGATGACGAATTTCATTGCAAATATTTGTGTTATGATGGTGAAGGTAAAATGCCCAAGTACAGGACAACAGCGGGTGAACACCACATATTATTCTTACTGCTCGCTTTTTTGCAATCAATACTTTCGTTCTAAGTGATGAGGTAACCCAGAAAAATTATTCAATAAGACATTACTATGTGAAAATACGCAAAATATGTCTGGAGGATGATTCGTTTGCTTCCAAGACCAGCAGGTATACGAAGAGCAATAACTGTTTGAGAAGCTCAGTAATATGTTTCTTCCAGTTCAAGTTTTCATCCAGACGTACACCCAAAAATTTGGAACATCGTACCATATTTACTGACTCCTGTTCACGTGCTACAATAGTTGTTGGTATGACTATATTTGTTGAAGTGAACTGAATATAGTGTGTTTTCTCCAAATTTAGGGTAGTCCATTTTCAGAGAATCAATTAATAATCCTTTGTGAAACGTAATTAACAACTTCTTTTGTTGCTTGCTTTCTAATGGGATTTATTGTAACACTAATATCGATTTCAAAAAGTACCAATTCCGCTTGAGTATGATGTGGAAGGTAATTCATAAGTGAAAGGAACAGTACTGGGCCCAAAATTCACCTCTGCGACTCCCTTTGCAATTTCTCCCCACTCACTAAAATTATCCGCGTTTCCAATATCGCCTGAGTTACTCAGCATAATTTTTTTTTTCATTTTGTTTGTAAAGCATGTTTCAAACTAGTTGTGTGTAAAGCTACCAGTTCCGCAAAACTCGAGTTTTTTTAAAGAGTGTTACATGTTCTACGCAATCAGATGACTTTGAAAGATCCCGAAAAATACCAACTGGCGATATTTTAATATTTGAAGAGTGTGTGGGTAAATAGCATTCTCAGTAGAATAACCTTTCTGGAATCCAAACCGTTATACGTTAAGTAAACTGTTTCCAGTTAATTGTTTCTACTTAATAAAACTAAACTAAAAATGACAGAACATACAACGTGTGGCCCCACAAAGTTCGGTATTTGGTTACCTCCTTTTCATAATCTACATAAACTATTTTCTAAAGTCTTTAAATGGTATACTGGCCTTTAACAATCATGATTTTACTTATACTTATCTTTAAAACAATAAGTACACGTACAAAGCTCAAAACAGAAATGAACCAAGCAATAGTTAAACACATAATTTTCTTCAATAGTTATGTTTTTGCTTATGTTTGTCTCCGTTGCTTTTGGTGATGTTACATAGCCCCCAGTTACGGTAATAAAATAATATGTTAGTCTCGTCTTATCATATGTCTGTCACCGTTAATCTTTCAGTACTCTAAATTGCTGTTTACTATTTTACTCAACAAATTAAAAATAGTAATAATGTGATAGTTTTCTAAATATGAATAGTTTTTTACTTTGTACTTCTCGTACATGTAAGCCAAGCATGATAACGGACACTTTACTAACAAAGCTGTTCCAATTTTTAAGTATGACGTATCAACTGGTACGGGCAATTGATTTTAAGTTATCACAATAGTGCAAGACGACGACTTGAAGTGTTACTTTCGTAAAAAGATACTGAGTATATTTTTCTCTATAGCCTGCGCTTTTCAATGTTTTTACAGCTGTTTATGTTTAATAGTAATTTAACATTTTTGTCTTTTGTAGATTTTTCTAGACCTGATGATGACTCTCTAGAGTCGAAACTGCTTACTTGTAATACGGGGTGTTAGAGAGGTAGATACAAGTGGTGTGATAATCGGTGCCTTAAAATGTATCCACTTCAGTGTGTTAGTTGTTTTTTCTCTGCATCACAAAATTTACTCCTGACATTTCTGCAAGGTCGTAACTGCGCGGTGAAGTGGACTACGCTTGTCATTCTAGACTACACGTTTCGTGTCCGTATGTCCACACTTCAATACCTGTGCTACTGTCCTGTGCAACCCGTACTTCGAAGTACGCGTTCCTTAGAATAGTTTGTTCCACAAGCAATGTGTCTGCTGTAACTAATAATGTCTTCTGTCTGAGGAATCTTAAACAACAGTTCCAAATACAAGATTTTGTCAGGCAGTGCATTATATTGCACATGAGTCGCACTGAGAAGTGATTTAGTTTCTGCTACCATACTTTCAAACTGTCCGGAAATTTCAACTAATTTCAACTGATTTTGAACCCATAAACTACTTATCATGAGTTTTATGTTAGGCCGCCGCATGCAGGTGGCCGGGCAGCTTATTGGCTTGTACTCATGCACGTCAAGTAAGTTTTTCGTCATACATTGTACTGCTAATTGTCACCTCCGATAATTTTGTCAGTGTTGTACGTAACTAAGCTCTGTTTTTAGCAGCTATCAGTTTAGAATGGTCAATACTGGTAAATAAACAATGATTACAATAGACAGCGGAAATGCTTCCATTTAAAAAATCTCGTACGACCATCGCACCTGCCGAAAGAAAGCAACTGTTCCATACTGTCCCATGGAGCATAACAACTTCAGTGTCTCTAGATGACCCTCCACTCAGGATAAAGTGCTCAGTGTACTTGTCCAGAAATTATCGATTCAGTCGCAAATCTTGTTAGGTATCCCATAGGAACGAAGGCTTTCAATAGAGTGTGCAGCTAAGTATTGCTCGAGTGTAATCAACTTTAGGAACTGTATCAAACTTCTCCAATCACTCCTCAACAACGTGGGCAATGGCTACAATGATCCTGTTGTATGACGAAGTTTTTATCATTCATCACCACTAGGTCGAATGGCACTGAAGAGACGTCGGTCTGTTGTAGAATTTTTGAAAATGTTTTATGCTCGCATATCATGACATTTTTGGAGATCAAAAATCCCCTGTGTAGGAATCAACATGGGTGACGAAAACAACTATCATGTGAAACCCAGCTCGCTCAGTTCTTCGACGAGATCCAGAAAGCAGCAGATACCGGCCCCCAGATTGATGCAGTGTTCTTTGACTTACGGTCAGCGTTCGATACAGTTCCGCACTTCCGCCTAATGAACAAAATACGAGCGTACGGAGGATCAGATCAGCTCTGTGGTTGGACTGAAGAGTTTCTAGCAGACGGAACGCAGCATGACATTCTGAACGGAAAGAAGTATTCAGACGTAAATGTAACTTCAGGCATGTTTCGAGGGAGCGTTATAGGACCATTACTTTTCACAGTGTATATAAATCGTTCCACAAAGCTTTTCGCCGATGATGCTGTTGTAAACAGAGAAGTCGCAGTGCTAGGAAATTGCACTGTAATGCACGAAGACTTGTAGAGGATCGAAGTTTGGTGCACGAAGTGACAATTGACTCTCAATATAAAGGAATGCAAATTATTGGAAATACGTAGACACGAAGACCCTTCATTGTATGGCTATACAATTACAGAACAATCACTGGAAGCTGTTACTTCCGTAAATACATTACGTGATAAAGAGTATCCGGACACCTGCTGAAAATGACTTACAAGTTCATGGTTCCCACCATCGGTAATGCTGGAATTCAATATGGTGGTGGCCCACCCTTAACCTAGATGACAGCTGCCACTGTCGCAGGCATACGTTCAGTCAGGTGCTGGAAGGTTTCTTGGGGAATGGCAGCCCATTCTTAACGGAGTGCTGCACTGAGGAGAGGTATCGATGTCAGTCGGTGAAGCCTGGCACGATGTCGGAGTTCCAAAATATCCCAAATGTGTTCTATAGGATTCAGGTCAGAACTCTGCGCACGCCAGTCCATTAAAGCGATGTTACTATCGTGTAACCACTGCGCCACAGGCCGTGCATTATGAACAGGTGCTCGATGGTGTCGAAAGATGCAATCACCATCCCCGAATAGCTCTTCAACAGTGAGAAGAAAGAAGGTGCTTAAAAAGTTAGGCCTTTGCTGTGATAGTGCCACGCAAAACAACAAGGGGTGCAAGCCCCCTCAATGAAAAACACGACCACACCATAACACCATTGCCTCCGAATTTTACTGTTGGCACCACACACGTTGGCAGATGAGTTCACCGGGCATTCGCAATATCCACACCCTGCCATCGGATCGCCACATTGTGTACCGTGATTCGTCCTCCACACAAGGTATTTCCACCGTTCAATCGTCCAATATTTACAATCCTTACTCCAAGCGAAGAGTCGTTTGGCATTTACCGGCGTGATGTGTGGCTTACGAGCAGCCGCTCTACCGTGAAAACCTAGTTTTCTCACCTCCCACGTAACTGACATAGTGATTGCAGTAGATCCTGATGCAGTTTGGAATTCCTGTGTGATAGTCCTGGATAGATGTCTCCCTATTACACATTACGAACCTCTTCAACTGCCGACAGTCGGCGTGTACGCATTTGTTCTGTACCTGTCCCTTCACGTTTTCACTTCACTATCACGTCAGAGACAGTGGACCTAGGGATGTTTAGGAGGGTGAAAATCTCGCGTACAGACATATGACACAAGTGACACCCAATCACCTGACCACGTTCGAAGTCCGTGAGGTCCGCGGAGTGCCCATTCTGCTCTCTCACAGTGTCTAATGATTTCTGAGGTCGCTGATTTGGCGTACCCGGCAGTAGGTGGCAGCACAATGCACCTATATGAAAAACGTGTGTTTTTGGGGTTATCCGAGTAATTTTGATCACATAGTGTATCGAGCAGTATGCGCACGGTGCCGTTTAAAAAGTGGAACGATCACATAAAACTAATCAGAGGTAAGTCAAATGCCAAACTGACGTTCATTGGAAGAATAATCACGAATTGTAGGCCCACTTAGGGTAAAAAAACCCTCGTTCGACCAATACTTGTATATTGCTCGTCAGTTTGGGATGCGTACCAGATAGAGTTGGTGGAGGAAACAGAGAAGATCCGGAGGAGAGCACTGCGTTTCATCAAAGGTTCATTTAGTAATCGCCGGCAGTTGTGGCCGAGAGGTTCTAGGCGCTTCATCCCTGAACCGCGTTGCTGCTACGGTTGCAGGTTCGAATCCTGCCTAAAGCATGGATGTGTGTGATGTCCTTAGGTTAGTTATGCCTAAGTAGTTTTAAGTCTAGTGGACCGATGACCTCAGATGTTAAGTCCCATAGCGCTTAGAGCCATTTGAACCATCATTTTGTAATCAGATGCTTCTGGAATGGTGTGCTGCAGCATGGTGTGGTTTACTGTTGAAGTTCCGAGAGCGTACGTTCCTAGAAGAGCCTCCTGCGTATATGTCGTGGAAGGATCGTGACGGTGAAATTAGAAATATTCGAGCTCACACGGAGGCTTTCCACCAATCGTACTTGGCGCGAACCCTTTGCGACTGGAGTAGGAGAGGGGGGAATGACATTGGTGCACAAAGTACTTCCTCCGCACTCCGTAAGGTGACCTCCGTAAGGTGAAAATGAAGATGTAGAGTTTGTATGTAGTGATCAGTACTTACGCGAGTAGTTCCGTTGCTACTTCAAGAGAAGACTATAAAGTGTGATGCACAGTCACCGAATACTTAGAAAGTTAAAAGTTAATAATTGAGAATATGTGGAACCCTTTTAACAATTATTAAGCAGTCATTTCGATGTAACCTCAGAGAAATCTTTATATATTATGTTCTTTATATTATTTAAAAAAAAAGCATTAACAACTGTATACCAATAAGACTGTAACAATGAGAAGTCTTTGCTATTAGATTCAGAAGCATCCGACCCACCTTACATTTCAAGGCGGTGGGTTACTCTGGACCGTAAAAAAGAAAAAAAGAAAAAAAAGAAAAAAACTGAGAATATTCTATTGACATTTTTGTGAGATTCTGAAACAGCATGTCAGGCCGGGACTGACAGTGCAGCACCAGATACTGGAATTCTGTATGCCTCACAGATCGACTCAACATTTCGGTGCACTGCTTCTTTGCCTTTGTGCCTTCAGGCGTAGGAACACAGAAAATGTTGCCTCAGTAACAGCTCTGAGGCTTCAGTCACGTGCAAGCGCCTGCTGTATCCTCCCTCCCAGCTGTGCTAGGCCCGCAGTATACTGGCAGAACCTCTGCAGAGACCCTGGCCAGTGTCCAGATCACGTGGCACAGCACGTGTACCGGCTGAAGGTGCAGTAATTACCATCTCTATCGCCTCATCCTCAGAAATCCTTGTGTTCTATTACAGGATCCTCTGCCAATTCCGCCACAACAGAGACTGCCTACATTAAGCTTTTCTGTCCTCTTTTGGAGTACTGCTGCACGGTGTGGGATCCTTGCCAAATAGGATTAACGGAGTAGACTGAGAAAGTTCAGAGAAGGGCGGGTCGTTTTGTATTGTCGAGAAATAGAGGAGAAAGTGTTACGGACATGATTCAGAATTTGGGGTGGACATCACTAATACAAAGGCGTTTCTCTTTGCTGCAGGATCTTCTCACGTAATTTCAATCACCAACTGTCTCCTACGAATGCGCCGACCTACATAGGGAGAAACGATCATCATAATAAAATAAGGGAAATCAGAGCTCGCGTGGAAAGTTATAAGCATTCGTTTTTTTTCCGCGCGCTGTTCGGGAGTGAAGTAACTGAGAATTATTGCGAAGGCGGTTCGATGAAGCCTCTGCCAGGCAATTAACTGTGATTTGCAGAGTAGGCATGTAGCTGTATCTCGAAAGAATTGATAATGTGTACGCCTCTCATACACGTAACACATAAAAATTGAGCTAAAAAGGATGTATTCCTTAAAAAAGTGACCGTTTCTCTGGTGGCATTAGTCTTGTTTAGCCTTTGGTCCGAAGATTGGCTTGATGCATCTCTTCCCAGTAGTCATACTTTCCAGCGTCTTTCGTCTCTGCATTGCTAGTAAAACTTCATAATGTGCGATGCATTTGAAAGCGGAACGAATGATTTATATTTGCTTGTTAGCCTATATCTGGCGGGTTAAGGCGTAATTTTGTTGTAAGCCAAAATAATCTTTGAAACAGATCACGAAAATGCAGATTTGAATTTTCGCCGAAACAAAAATGAGAGTATAATGTTTGAGTTTCTAGTCAGACCAGATATATATTTAAATACATCACACATAATAATAGTTCATCAGCAGTAAATCCTTACTCATGGAGTTACAAAATATTCTTGAATAAGTTTTATCGTCAATCACTCCGGTATTCTTGAAATGATGAACAACGATTTATGAATTTCCACTACAAGAGACTTTTATTCATTGTTAAGGGATACATGTAACTTTCTGACGATCGTCAGCCAAGGAGAAGAACAGGGAAAGAATGAGAATGGGAATGGGACTTAAAAATGGTCGTAATGTCCTTTTATAATTTCTTGTAATGCAGCGAACAAAGGAGGAGGACGACAAAGCGTTTAAATTTCACGCGCATAGTGCCTCTGGATTCTCACGCGATCGCTTACAAATATCAAAACATTGTTACATATCACGAAAAGTGAACGATATGCTGTAACCAACACCCAATTAAACCTGCCTACTGCTGTGGAGCAACAGTTCCAGCGGTTATTAGATTAACCATTCCTTGATGCCACAGCACGTGTCCTACGAACCGACCACTGAAGGTTGCAAAATACTGACACGAAATATTTACAGAATAATGGAAGGACTCGTAGTAGATAGTTATGTGTTCCGAAGCAATCTAGACCCTACGGCTTGTTTTAGAAGATTGACTGAAAAAAAGCAAACCTTCATTACACCACATTCTGGGCTTCATTACACCATTTATAGATTTACAGAAAAGTATTGACAGTCTGGAATGGAACAATATTTTTGAAATTCAGGAGGTAGCAGGAATAAACTACAGGAAACAAGGCGTTGTCTACAACATTTATACAAGCTAGACGACAGTCCTAAGAGTTGAAGGACAAGAAAATGAGTCA
This sequence comes from Schistocerca cancellata, assembly GCF_023864275.1. Lineage (NCBI taxonomy): Eukaryota > Metazoa > Arthropoda > Insecta > Orthoptera > Acrididae > Schistocerca > Schistocerca cancellata. The sequence continues at coordinate 493,001,941 of NC_064626.1, read as the reverse complement.
ATAATTCAGAAGGAAGTCAAACAGTCATCCCCAATGTTATTCTGTATGTTCACTGAGAAAGCAGTAAAGGAAACCAAAGACAAATTTAAGAAGGGAATTAAAATTCAGACAGGAGAAATACGATATCATGGATTGCCATTGATATAGTGAATCCGTCAGAGACGGCAAAGCACTAGGAAGAGCAGATGAATCGAATAGATGGTTTTTTGAAAAGAGATTATGATGAACATCAACAAAAGTAAAACAAGGGTAACGTTGTTGTTGTTGTGGTCTTCAGTCCAGAGACTGGTTTGATGCAGCTCTCCATGCTACTCTATCCTGTGCAAGCTTCTCCATCTCCCAGTACCTACTGCAACCTACATCCTTCTGAATCTGCTTAGTGTATTCAACACTTGGTCTGTCTCTACGATTTTTACCCTCCACGCTGCCCTCAAATACTAAATTGCTGATCCCTTGATGCCTCATAATGTGTCCTACCAACCGATCCCTTCTTTTAGTCAAGTTGTCCCACGAATTTCTCTTCTCCCCAATTCTGTTCAATACCTCCTCATTGGTTATGTGATCTACCCATCTAATCTTCAGCATTCTTCTGTAGCACCACATTTCGAAAGCTTCTATTCTCTTCTTGTCCATGTTTCACTTCCGTACATGGCCACACTCCATACAATTACTTTCTATATTCGATGTTAACAAATTTCTCTTCTTCAGAAGCGCTTTCCTTGCCATCACCCGACTTAATTCGACTACATTCCATTATCCTCGTTTTGCTTTTGTTGATGTTCATCTTATATCATCCTTTCAAGACAAAGTCCATTCCGTTCAACTGCTCTTCCAGGTCATTTGCTGTCTCTGACAGAATTACAGTGTCATCGGCGAATATCAAAGTCTTTATTTGCTCTCCATGGATTTAAGTTTCTACTCCAAATTTTTCTTTTGTTTCCTTTACTGCTTGCTCAATGTACAGATTGAATAACATAGGGGATAGGCTACAACCCTGTCTCACTACCTTCCCAACCACTGCTTCCGTTTCATGCCCCTCGACTCACATAACTGTCATCTGGTTTCTGTGTAAATTGTAAATAGCCTTTCGCTCCCTGTATTTTACCCCTGCCACCTTCAGAATTTGAAAGAAAGTATTCCAGTCAACATTGTCGAAAGCTTTCTGTAAGTCTACAAATGCTAGAAACATAGGTGTGCCTTTCCTTGATCTATCTTCTAAGATAAGTCGTAGGGTCAATATTGCCTCACGTCTTCCAACATTTCTACGGAATCCGAACTGATCATCCCCGAGGTCGGCTTCTACCAGTTTTTCCATTCGTCTGTAAAGAATTCACGTTAGTATTTTGCAACCATGACTTATTAAACTGATAGTTTGGTAATTTTCACATCTGTTAACAACTGCTTTCTTTGAGATTGGAATTATTATATTCTACTTGAAGGCTGAGGGTATTTCACCTGTTTCATACATCTTGCTCACCAGATGGTAAAGTTTTGTCAGGGCGGGCTCTCCCAAGCCTACCAGTAATTCTAATGGATTGTTGTCTAATCCGGGGCCTCGTTCCCACTTAGGTCTTTCAGTGTTTTGTCAAATTCTTCACGCAGTATCATAGCTCCCATTTCATCTTCATCTACATCCTCTTCCATTTCCATAATATTGTCCACAAGTACATCGCCCTTGTATAGACCCTATATATACTCCTTCCACCCTTCTGCTTTCCCTTCTTTGCTTAGAACTGAGTTTCCATCTGAGCTCTCGATATTCATACAAGTGGTTCTCTTTTCTCCAAAGGTCTCTTTAATTTTCCTGTAGTCAGTATCTATCTTACCTCTAGTGAGATATGCCTCTACATCCTTACATTTGACCTCTAGCCATCCCTGCTTAGTCATTTTGCACTTCCTGTCGATTTCATTTTTGAGACGTTTGTATTCCTTTTTGTCTGCTTCATTTACTGCATTTTATTTTCTCCTTTCGTTCTCTAATGCTCTCCCTGAAACTCTCTACAACCTCTGGTTTATCCAGGTCCCATCTCCTTAAATTCCTACCTTTTTGCGGTTTCTTCAGTTTTGATCTACAGTTCATAACCAATAGATTGTTGTCAGAGTCCACATCTGTCCCTGGAAATGTCTTACAGTTTAAAACCTGGTTTCTAAATCTGTGTCTTACCATTATACTGTATAATCTATTTGAAACCTTCCAGTATCTCCAGGCCTCTTCCATGTATACAACGTATGTAACTGAATAAAATCAATCGACACGAAATGAATTTGTTTAGGAATTGAGACTCTTGTAGTAGTAAATGAATTTCGTTGCTTAGCAGAAAAGTAATAAATAATTGACGTTGCCGGAAGTGGAGAGGATACAAAACGCAGACTGACAACAGCAAGGAACACTTAACATCGAAGATAAATTAAAGACAGAGCGAGTTGGTGCAGTGGTAAGCTCATTGGACTCGCATCCGGGAGGACAATTCAAATTCCCATGCGACCAACCAGATTTAGGTTTTCGATGATTTCCCTAAATCGCGTAATTTAAATGTCAGATGGTTCCTTTGAAAGGGCACGACCGATCTCCTTGTCCATCACTCCTTAATCAGACCTTGTGCTCCTTCTCCAATAATCGCGTTGTCTTATTAAACAATAATCTTTCTTTTTCTTCTTATAAATTTTAGTTTTAGAAAGTCTTTTCTGGACACCGAACAGGTCCTATCTGGGATTGTTTAATGATTTAATATCATCTGCACCTGACAGTTTTTTTTCTTTATTCGTTGGACGATTGCTCAACTTCGCTCTTAGATCATTGTTACCTTTACAGAAATGCAGCGATGCCGTACAAGTTTCTGCACCAGTTCAGAAAGCAGAAGATTTTCACTAGCACCAGTCGTGTTCAACCCAGCTTGTTCTGCTTGTTCTTGTGGCGCAGAAGGCTGCACATATTGCAGGCCATATTGAGGCGTAGTTTCTCAAGCTCTAGAAAGCCTGAAACAGATCTGCACCGTTGCATAGTGAACAAAACACCTGTATGAGATGCTAGCCAAAATTTCCGAGGGTCTGAATATTGCACCCAGACAGTCATTTGTGCGAGTTTCCGCCGCTAGGCATCTCTAATTGTGTCTTTCAGCTGTCAGTATGACACGTGGTATCGTTGTGAGTGCGTTTCTGCGAATTTTGAAATGGCGACCTGAAGAAGGAAGAGATCAGCGTTATATTTTAAGCTTCGCCAAACGGCAGCTGAAATCCACCACGTGGTAAGGGAGCCTTTTGGTTTGAGCCAAGCAGGAAGTTTTAAGTAGTATAATTTACTTAAAGATGGCCAAGTCTATGTGGAGGATGTAAATACTCAGTGCGACTGTCATGTTGCAGAACTCTTAAAATGATCACGAAAGTGCATGTCGTTATCTACAAGGGCTGGAATGACGTTTCTGAAATCGTTGGACTCTATGTATGAATGTCAACACGAGTCAGGTTGTCAAAGAAGTTGACAGTATGCACCCACTTATCTTTCTCTGGCCTGAATGTGTGCACTAGAGATGGGCAAAACTGTTCTTTTCAGAGAGCGGATCAGAACTGTTCACTCCCTGAAATGAATTAGCTCTTTTTCATGACTCACCACTCATTTACAATAGAAAATAAATGGAAGGCACATTGCCCTTTAAACTTGGTTTATTCCAGAACTATACCTGTATTTTGATCTTATTTGATCCTATTTTGAAGTAACACAGATAATGAGTAAGAATTTTGTATTGTTTATTGAAATTTCCACGATATGACAAAGTTTTTGATTATTGATTTATTTTGCACTATTGTGGTTTTTTGGGTGATCGGAAAATGTTGTAACTTGAGATTTACATTAACAATATATTTGGCTATAATGCATTAAAATTTCATTAACCTCATACAAATGCATTGCAAGCCATATATTTTTAAAGTGAACGTTTCCTTCCAAAGACGCCTAAAATCGCAAAATCCGTACCAGAATAAGAAAAAAATATATAAATTTGACTGTAAAACGAAAGTGCTGCATATAGCCTTACGCAGAATAAAACAAGGAAAATATTGGTGTATCACATTTTGCGATACGTTTATCGGTTCGCTCGTAATTAAAGCGTAAATTCGAGTGTCCATAATAAAAATCCTATAGTAAGAGGAGTCGTCAGGAACCTAATCTGATCAGTTTAAACAAATAAAAATAAAATAAAAACAAATGATGTATACATAACATAATAATGTAATATACATAGCGGTATTACTACGAAGAACAATATCCAGTAGAGACAAACTCCGACGCAGAAGCACTGAGTCGAGCAGGTCCAGCTGCGAGCTGTATTACTGCGTGAGCTAAGACTGCAGAGACCAGAGTGACACCTGAGTTGCTTTGCTCAACGCTCTGGCTAGAGTCGAGAACGGTGGGGTGAGCGTTGAGCGGGCGAGTTCCGAGGGTGGGGGGAGCGGTGAACTCACCCGCTCCGAGACAAATCGTCCGTTCCCTTGCGAGCAGGTTGTTGCAAGTAGTTCCTATGTTATCCGCTAGGTGGCTCTGTCCTGTTGCTCGCATCAACTGCCCAGAGGGCAGGACGTGCGACTGAAACGATCGCCGACAGAGTGTGATGCGAAGTTAAGCTGCGCCAGACACTGCACGCGGCAGACGACGCACAGAGACGGCACGGCATATGTGAAACACAAAATCCAATGGGGCACTGCACAACGCAGGCAGCCAAGGTAGAAGCAGGGCAGAGGCCGGCGCTGGCTGTGTTGTGTGGCGTGCACTGTGCTGTGACCAGCAGAGGCGCTGTTGATATGCTCCGTCTCTCTCTCTCTCTCTCTCTCTCTCTCTCTCTCTCTCTTCCGTGGGAAACGTTTGGAGCTACCGTTCTTTTTTTCTGAATCACTGATTGTTCACTCCTTTGAAAGATTCAACTCTATGAATCAGTTCAAGAGCGGATCCCCCATCTCTAGTGTGCACCAGTTTGGTTGGGAAGGGTATCATTAATCCGTTATATCCTCTCCTGAGGCAAGCTTGGCCACAACTGTTGCAACTGGTTCTTGATATACTGGATGTAGTTGATTTGCGTGTCACTCTCATAAATTGTCTTTAGGGGACAGATCTTGGGATCTTGCTGATCATGGGAGTACCACAACATTATGAAGACTCTTCATATAGACACTAAACACAGCCTTCCGAAATGACTTCACAAAAGAAGACGAAGTTAATATTCCAGAATTCGAATCATGAACAGCTGCCAACATGAGTAATGTACACTACTGGCCACGAAGATGACATGCTACAGACTCGAAATTTAACCGACAGGAAGAAGATGCTGTGATATGCAAATGATAAGCTTTTCAGAGCATTCACACAAGGTTGGCTCCGGTGGCGACACCTACAACGTGCTGACATGAGGAAAGTTTCCAACCGATTTCTCATACACAAACAGCAGTTGACCGGCGTTGCCTGGTGAAACGTTGTTGTGATGCCTGATGTATGGAGGAGAAATGTGTACCATCACGTTTCCGACTTTGATAAAGGTCGGATTGTAGCCTATAGCGATTGGCGTTCATCGCATCGTGACATTGCTGCTCGCGCTGATCGAGATCCAATGACTGTTAGCAGAATATGGAATCGGTGGGTTCAGGAGGGTAATACGGAACGCCGTGCTGGATCCCAACGGCCTCGTATCACTAGCAGTCGAGATGACGGGCATCTTATCCGCATGGCTGTAACGCATCGTGCAGCCACCTCTCGATCCCTGAGTCAACAGATGGGGACGTTTGCAAGACAACAACCATCTGCACGAACAATTCGATGACGTTTGCAGCAGCATGGACTATCAGCTCAGAGACCATGGCTGCGGCTACCCTTGACGCTGCATCACAGACAGGGGCGCCTGCGATGGTGTACTCAACGACGAACCTGGGTGCACGAATGGCAAAACGTCATTTTTTCGGATGAATCCGGGTTCTGTTTACAGCATCATGATGGTCGCATCCGTGTTTGGCGACATCGCGGTGAACGCACAGGTCGCGTGGGATTAGCCGAGCGGTCTCAGACGCTGCAATCACGGACTGTGCGGCTGGTCCCGGCGGAGGTTCGAGTAGTCCCTCGGGCATGGGTGTGTGTGTTTGTCCTTAGGATAATTTAGGTTAAGTAGTGTGTAACCTTAGGGCCTGATGACCTTATCAGTTAAGACCCATAAGATTTCACACACATTTTTTTGGTGAACACACATTGGAAGCGTGTATTCGTCATCGCTATACTGACGTATCTCCCGGTGTGATGGTATGAGGTGCCATTGGTTACACGTCTCGGTCACCTCTTGTTCGCATTGACGGCACTTTGAACAGTGGACGTTACACTTCGGATGTGTTACGACCCGTAGCTCTACCCTCCATTCGATCCCTGCGAAACCCTACATTTTAGCAAGATAATGCACGACCGCATGTTGCAGATATGTTCGACTGCTGCCCTGGCCAGCACATTCTCCAGATCTCTCACCAATTGAAAACGTCTGGTCAATGGTGGCCGAGTAACTGGCTCGTCGCAATACGCCAGTCACTACTCTTGATGAACTGTGGTATCGTGTTGAAGCTGCATGGGCAGCTGTACCTGTACACGCCATCCAAGCTCTGTTTGACTCAATGCCTAGGCGTATCAAGGCCAGAGGGGGTTGTTCTGGGTACTGATTTCTCAGGATCTATGCACCCAAATTGCGTAAAAATGTAATCATATGTCAGTTCTAGTATAATATATCTGTCCAATGAATACCCGTCTATCATCTGCATTTCTTCTTGGTGTAGCAATTTTAATGGCCGGTTGTGTAGAAGTAGATATCCTCGGAGTAGTGAAGCAACGTAAATCGCTTAATAAAAGCAAACCTTCTGGTCCAGGCTGTATACCAATCAGGTTCCTTTCAGAGTATGATGATGCAATAGCTCCACACTTAACAATAATATACAACCGTTCGCTCGACGAAAGATCCGTACCCAGGTCACACCAATATTCAAGAAAGGTAGTAGGAGTAATCCACTAAATTAGAGGTCTATGTCATTAACGTCGATATGCAGTAGGATTTTGGAACGTATATTGTGTTCGAATATTATGAATTACCTGGAAGAAAACGGTCTATTGACACACAGTCAACACGGATTTGGAAAACATCGTTCTTGTGAAACACAACTAGCTCTTTACTCGCACGAAGTGTTGAGTGCTACTGACAAGGAATTTTAAATTGATTCCGTATTTCTGGATTTCCGGAAGGCATTTGACACTGTAGCACACAAGCGGCTTGTAGTGGAATTTCGTCCTTATGGAATATCATCTCAGTTATGTGGAAGGATTCGTGATTTCCTGTCAGAGAGGTCACAGGTTGTAGTAATTGACGGAAAGTCTTCGAGTAAAACAGAAGTGATTTCTGGCGTTCCCCAAGGTAGTGTTATAGGCCCTTTGCTGTTCCTTATCTATATAAACGATTTGGGGGACAATCTGATCAGCCTCCTTAGGCTGTTTGCAGGTGACGCTGTCGTTTATCGACTAATAAAGTCATCAGTAGATCAAAACAAATTAAAAAAAACGATTTAGAAAAGATATCTGTATGCCGGCCGGAGTGGACGAGCGGTTCTAGGCGCTACAGTCTGGAACCGCGCGACCGCTACGGTCGCAGGTTCGAATCCTGTCTCGGGCATGGATGTGTGTGATGTCCTTAGGTTAGTTAGGTTTAAGTAGTTCTAAGTTCTAGGGGACTGATGACCTCAGAAGTTAAGTCCCATAGTGCTCAGAGCCATTTGAACCATTTGCTATCTGTACGGTGCGAAAATTGGCAGTTGACCCTAAACAAAGAAAAGTGTGAGGTCATCCACATGAGTGCTAAAAGGTCGGAGGCTTGCTCGCTCTGTACAGCAAGATAGGTGGCGATCTGATGCCGGAATACACTGCTGGAGGAGACAGTGTTTCAGATTACGCGTTCGGTGCATATGGTCGAACTTGGGGCTCCGCAGCAGACGGCACCTATGTGTCGGCATGTTGACCCAGTGACATCCTCAATTAATACTCCAATGGGCACGGTATCGTAGATATCTTGCGTTTCTTGTTACAGCATTAACGTTGATATGAAGCAGGATTTCGGAACGTCTATTGTGTTCGAAAATTATGAATTACCTCGAAGAGAAGGGTCTCTTGACACACTGTCAAACACGGATTTAGAAAACATCGTTCTTGCGAAACATAACTGGCTCTTTATTCACACGAGGTGTTGAGTGCAGTTGACAAGGGATTTCAAATTGTTTCCGTATTTCTAGGTTTCCGGAATGCTTTTTGACACTGTGCCACACAAGAAGCTTCTAACCAAATTGCGAGCTTATTTAAGATCGTCTCAGTTACGCGACTGGATTCGTTATTTCATGTCAGAGAGGTCACAGTTCTTAGTAACTGACGGAAAGTCATCGAGTAAAACAGAATTGATTTCTGGCTTTCCACAAGATAGTGTTATAGGTTCTCCCCTGTTCCTTATCTACATAAACGACTTAAGAGACAATCTGAGCGGCCATCTTAGTTGTTGGCAGATGATGCTGTCGTTTATCGTCTAATAAAGCCGTCAGAAGATCAAAACAAATTGCAGAACGTTTATAAAAGATATCCGTACGGTGCGAGAATTGGGAATCGACCCTAAATAATGAAAAGTGTGAGGTCATCCACATGAGTGCTAAAAAGAATCCATTAAACTTCGGTTACACAATTAATCAAGCAAATCTAAAGGCCGCACATTCAACTAAGTACCTGTGAATTACAATTACGAGCGACTTAAATTGAACAGGACACACAGAAAACGTTGCGGGGAAGGCGAACCGAAGACTGCGATTGATTGCCAGACCATTTAGAAGATGCTAAAAATCTACTAAAGAGACTGCCTACACTACATTTGACAGTTCTCTTTCGGAATACTGCTGCGCGACGTGTATCCTTACCAAATAGGATTGACAGAGTACATCGAGAAAGTTCAAAGAAGAGCATCACGTTTTGTATTATCGAGAAATAGGGAAGAAAGTGTCACGAATATGATACAGGATTTGCGGTGGACATCATTAAAACAAAGGCGTTTATCGTTGCGGGTGAATCTTTGTCCTCCGAATGCGAAAATATTTTGTTGACGCCGACCTGCAGAGGGAGAAACGACCGCGCTGTTCGGGAGTGAAATGACAGAGAATTATTGTGAAAGTGGTTCGATTAACGCTCTGCCATGCACTCAAGTGTAATTTACAGAGTATCCATGTAGATGCAGATGTGGATTTCGAAGATCGTATCTGTATGTGCCGTAGTCCAGGCGAACGCTTGCTAGAAACATATATCGCCTCCCGGACGCAGGCCTGTGGAAGCAGTATTACGCTATGGGAGACACTCACCTGGGCTTACCTCGCACCAATGGTAGTACTCTAAGCACGACGCAGCTGTGGACGATGTTGCATTATTGCAGATAACCTGCGTCACTGCACGCTCGTTGTCTTTTCCGATGGCGGTGGCATCTTCCAGCAGGGTAACTGTTCGTGCTTGAATTCAGCTACGCTGATTTTAGAAGCATGGCAGTGAACTCACGTTGATGTCTGGGCCACCAGATTCGCCCGATCTGAACCCAGTAGAACACGTCTTGGATGCTATCAGGCACCAGCTCCACGCCCGCAAACCATCGGGGAAGTGCGTGACCTGTGAGTAGAATATGGTGCCACATACCTCCTAAAAGTAACAAGGTCTAGTCGAACATGTGCCGTCCAGAATCGCTGCTACACTGATTTTCAAGAGTGGACCAAAAGTTAAGTAGGTGGACATAATATTTTGGCTCATCGGTGTAGATGAACATAATATGATCTGCGTTAGAGATTAGAAATGAAAACAGGTTATCAGGCGTGGCTAGGTTTTGTGTCCGAAGTACCAGTGCACTTTCAGTCCTTGGCTAATAGCAGGCGCGCCGGGAGACTACCGCGTCGGTGTCTTTCTAGGAAATGCGGTAGTCGCGACTTCCACGTGCCGTCAAGGACGTCTGATCTTACTAACTTGTCTGTAACCTCAGGGCGATTGCCTCGAGCTTTAAAACATGGACGAAAGAATTTGTACGGAGGAGTCGACTGCGTGGTGTTTTCTGTCACTCAGTGGAGAACACTAGGGTGTCTACTTGCTGTACTTGACAATAAAACAAGGAAGGAAGATTGTATGTTTGCGTTCCGTCGACGAGGAGATTATTAGTGATGGTGCACAAGCTGGGATTCGGGAATAATGTAGGAGGAACCATCCCAGCATTCACGTTAAGCGAGTTAGGGAAGCTACGGAACCGCCAGTCTGCCCAGTGTCTCACCACTGCGCCACCTCTCTCCGTCAGACTAAACTGTAGAGCCAACTTTCGCCAAGGGAGTAGCTCCAGAGTTAACAATATTTTCGGGATGTGGCAATATCAGGGAAGCACTAAACCGTTGCTAGGCCCGGACCATCGAATGGAAATTCCGTGTGGCTAGGGCCTCCCGTCGGGTTGACCGTTCGCCTGGTGCAAGTCTTTCGAGTTTACGCCACTTCGGCGACTTGCATGTCGATGGGGAAGAAACGATGATGATAAGGACAACACAACACCCAGTCCCTGAGCGGAGAAAATCTCCGACCCAGCCGGGAATCGAAGCCGGGCCGTTAGGTATGACATCCCGTCGGGCTGACCACTCAGCTACCAGGGGCGGACGGGCCATCGAATGTACAGTGCAGACTTCGCTTATGACAAGAACAAATGCAAGACTACGCCTAGAATGGTGTAAATAACGCCGTCATCAACCCGAGCAGCAGTGAAAGACGTTGCATTGAGCGATGAGTTGATGGATAACAGTACTCAGTGTGATACGAGATCGGCCTATATTACTGACATGCATCTGTTGCACAGTTATGAACACATAATAGAAGATATATTGAAGTCCCATTAATTAATCTAAATGTTTTTCGAATGTTATTGGTCCTCCTTTGAAAATGGATTACACATGACCTTTCCAGAAATTCAAATGTTGTCAGCAAAATGGTTTTATGATGAAGGCAAATTGTAGACTCTTCACTGAGTCTTAGGCAGAACGACTCACCAGCAGATCCGTTTGTTCGGGATAAAAGCCGCCAACTTTTCGCTGACTTTTGCTATAACTGCAGTTCAGCAAATGGCAACTTAAAACATTCAAATCACCAAACATACACGCTGACAGGTCTTCTTCACTTGGAGATTCCATCAAAATTTTCAAGCTACAATGCAAAAACTAAAGCCTGTTTAAATTTTTTATCTGTTGATTACTTTTTTCATCAAAGGTGGTTCAAAAAATATTTTAAAAAGCTACAGGATAACACTAACCTATGTAATGGCATCAAATGTAACTTATTATGTCAAACGGTTATTCTGTTACAAATTTTTATAATCAGGGCAAGACTTTGTGCTCACCTTGTATATTTCCTTCACTATTTACAACATTCTGCCACTGCTGGGGTAACTTCTCAATCCCGCGACTACAGAAATAACGTGTGTTTGAGGCGAAGAACTCGTCAAGCCATGTTCGGAGCGCATTTTCATCCAGAAGGGTAGTTCATTGAAGGTTCCCCCTCATCCTCTTCTCCTCTCCAACCCCCGACCTCTGCCGCGCCGTCACTGTTGTGTCCCCCCTATCTTCCATCTCTACACCATTCATCTCCTCTCCCACAGTGGCTTCCGTCAACTCCCCCTCCCGGATGATGCCCTCTCTCCCTCCATTTATCCCTCCTAACAGCTCTGATCCTCACCTCCCCCTCCCTTCCTCTGTCCTTTTCCTGGTCTCCCTTCCCCCCTTCCACCCTGTTTTTTCCCTGCCTACCCCCTCTGTCTACCTCCCTGCTCTCCCACAAATCCTTTTGCATTTCCCTCCTCTGCCTTTTCTATTCCCTCTCACATCTGCCCTGCGCCCCCCCCCCCCCCCACGACCCTTATGAGTCCTCTCCCTCCGTCAGCTCCCCCCCCCCATCATTTTTCCTCTCCTCCCCCCTTTTTTCCCCTCATCTGTCCAGGTTCCCCCACCCTCGTCTTCCCTTGGATGTGGTGTGTCATCTACGTGCCGACTTTTTAGTGCAGTGTTTCCAGTGATTGTTAAGTGTTGTGCGTCTTTTCCGAAGTGTTGCAAACGGGGATCATATTGTCGCTGGGTGTGATTTTTATATCTCTTGTGAACAGAAACCAGACTGTCGACGTGTTTTTTAATTATCTGTCTACTATTTTGCCTGACTGCTTCCTGTGTATTTTATTAGCATCGCCCACTCTTTGTTTTATGTTTTAACTTCCCACAATTTTCCGCCGTTTTACAATTTAAGTCACCGTTTTATCGCCTGCTTTTATTGTTTCTTATCTTCATATGTTTTTAAAAATTCTTTAGGCTGAAGAGCAGCGTATCTCGGGGGGAACCGAAATTCAATAAAGGAAAACAAAAAATTGAAGGTTGGTTCGGTAGAGAACGGAAAAGGCGAAAATATGAGGGCGCAAGATCAGGTGCATAAGGTGGATGCGGAATGGTTTCCAAACCCAGCTCCTGTATAGTTTTTTTTTGTCATTCTAGCAGAATGCGGACGGGCATTATCGATGAGTAACATCTCTTCACTCAGTCTACCTGGTCGTTGTTCTTGGATTGCGTTTGCAAGACGTCTCAGTAGTCGACAATAAATATCAGCAGTGATGATTAAACCTCGGGGAAGCAATTCGTAATACACCACACTGCCTGTTCCACCAGATGCGTAACATTATCTTTTGTGGATGCGCGAAGGTCTTTGTACGGGGAGTCGCTCCTCTGTTTCGGTTCAGCCATTCCTTTCTTTTCCTTACGTTAGCATAAAGATACCGTCACCAGTAGTGATACAGGATAGGAATGGTCGGTGTTGTTCACCAGACAATTGATGACGAGGAAGTAGTCATGCACATATGGCCACCCGCTGATTTTTGTGTTTTTGGTTTAGCGCATGTGGTACCCATAAACTCGATTTTTAAGCCTTCCCCATTATTTGTAAATGTTGCACGATGGTGGAATGATCACACTTCATCACATTTCCCAGTTCTCGAGTACACTGCCGTGGATAATTGTGGATTAATGCGTCCAAAAGATCTTCATCAAATCCCGAAGATTTTTCTGAGAGTGGAGAGTCACTAATGTCAAAACGATCCTCTTTAAAACGAGTAAAAACCATTTTCTTGCCTTTCTCTGTCCAGTGGTATTATCCCCATATACGTCGCAAATGTATCTGGCTGCCACCGCTGCTGACATCCCTCTACTGATCTCAAACAGAATAGTCTATCGGAAATGTTCCGACTTCATCACTTGGTACTTCATTTCCTAGCGTCCACAGCTCCACTCACTATCTCCAAATGACAAAACGACAATATGTAAACAGTCTTTCCACAGATTCTTGACTATTACTCATCAGCCAAAGACCATCACCATATAATACTGGTGGATGATGCGCATCGAGAGTCAAAGAGGTGCTGCTTAGTAACCAACGGAGCGTCACGGGGATCCTCAGCTGCTCATAAGAGCATTGACAGTCGCTGCAGATCTCGTCATGCATCATGGAGAGGATTTTTGTTACAATTCTGCCAGTGTACGTTCCAATAATATTCAGGGATTGTGTTACCTCCTCCCATACATATTTCGCGACATAAGATGAGAGTTACTCCGTCTTTCGCAAATGTAATTGTGTGTTGTTTGGACCATGTGCGTTTCATTTTATTTAAAGCATCATTTTAAACAAGCAAAACATGTAGTAGACAAATAACAACCCACTACTAGTCAGCATAAATCATTATCGCATAAACTAGGCAACATATCAATTCACGGATACTCACCCAAGTGTCGTATGAAACAAAGTAATAATTCCAGAATGAGATTTTCACTCTGCAGCGGAGTGTGCGCTGATATGAAACTTCCTGGCAGATTAAAACTGTGTGCCGGACCGAGACTCGAACTCTGGACCTTTGCCTTTCGCGGGCAAGTGCTCTACCAACTGAGCTACCCGAGCACGACTCACGCCCCGTCCTCACAGCTTTACTTCTGCCAGTATCTCGTCTCCTACCTTCCAAACTTTACAGAAGCTCTCCTGCGAACCTTGCAGAAGTAGCACTCCTGAAAGAAAGGATACTGCGGAGACATGGCTTAGTCACAGCCTGGGGGAGGTTTCCAGAATGAGATTTTAACTCTGCAGCAGAGTGTGCGCTGATATGAAACTTCCTGGCAGATTAAAACTGTGTGCTGGACCGAGACTCGAACTCGGGACCTTTGCCTTTCGCGGGCAAGCGCTCTACCAGGTAGGAGACGAGGTACTGGCAGAAGTAAAGCTGTGAGGAGGGGGCGTGAGTCGTGCTTGGGTAGCTCAGTTGGTAGAGCGCTTGCCCGCGAAAGGCAAAGGTCCCGAGTTCGAGTCTCGGTCCAGCACACAGTTTTAATCTGCCAGGAAGTTTCATATCAGCGCATACTCCGCTGCAGAGTTAAAATCTCATTCTGGAAACCTCCCCCAGGCTGTGACTAAGCCATGTCTCCGCAGTATCCTTTCTTTCAGGAGTGCTAGTTCTGCAAGGTTCGCAGGAGAGCTTCTGTAAAGTTTGGAAGGTAGGAGACGAGAGACTGGCAGAAGTAAAGCTGTGAGTACTGGGCGTGAGTCGTGTTTCGGTAGCTCAGATGGTAGAGCACTTGCCCGCGAAAGGCAAAGGTCCCGAGTTCGAGTCTCGGTCGGGCACACAGTTTTAATCTGCCAGGAAGTTTCAAAGTAATAATTGGCTCACACATTAGCAAATACACACACACACACACACACACACAGTTGTTACAGTGGCAACTGAACATGTTTCAAATAAAGCGAAACATGTCTGGTCCAAATGAGACCTCATTACAGCCATGAAAGGCACAATAACTCCCATTTTAACTTTCTTGTAAAACTGTGCCTGTGGAAGAGAGAACTCAAAAATAAAAAGACAATATGTGTTTCGCGAAATGAGAACGGCGCGAAGATCAGACAAATTAGAGCTTATATGGATGCTTACTGGCAGTCGCTCTTCCAATGCATCTCTGCGAAAACAGGAAAAAAAGGGGACGAGAATGGTACTGAGTAGCCTCAGCTATACTCCGTGTAGGAGGTTCGCGGAGTATAGGTGAAGACGTTGATGTGTGCACCTGGTAGTGGGTCCTAGCTGAACGGTATTTATGTAAGTCTGTTGCGACAACGCGAAATTCGTTATAAGTGGTATGATGTTAAAGGTATGTTTTTCCTGATTTGACATTGGAACCTATTTTGCTACTTGTAAAAAGATTACGTAGATCCATCCCAGGAATCAAAGATCTCGATGATTTTTGCCTTTTGTCGATATCGATCCGGCAAGCTATCGGTCCCGGGAATTCCAAGGCCTTACCAAAATCTCTACAGTATTTCCTGAGACTAGCCCAGACATACAAAAAGAAACGAGCAGAAGACTTCAATTTATATATGTAGAGAGAAAAGATTTAATAAAATATTTATTTATTTACTAAAATATGACTAAAATTGACATTTTATGCTTGCATGTAGTAATAGAGCGTGAGACAAATAAAAATGGCCGGACGAGTGGATACTTTTGGACGTGAATCTGTGGCAGCATCAACGGAGGAGAAAAAGACTTACAGTTACTCCCAACAGGATGGAGCAACTGTCCATACAGCCGGCCGAACCTTCAAGCACATCTACACAATCTTCGCTTCTGACAGAGCTGTTAACAGGGGTCAGTGTGGTCACGGGCCTTGCTGGTCACCCCGGTTACCTGACTGTCAGTGTGGGTGTGCGGAGTCCTCAAGTTTAAGGCGTATCGCAACAACCTTCATAGTCTTCAGGAACTGCAGCAGTCTAGCTCCGACCGGCCATCACCAGCTTGCTGACAAAGGCCCTAAGGCGCTAACAGATGATTGGTGGTCACTTCAACATCTGCTTTCCTCTGCAGTTTTTCTTTCTATCCTGGAACTCTGTTCTCTGGGGCACTTTTATTTGCCCTACCCTTTAATTTTCTGTTATGCTTCTGACAGATGATAAAAGCAATGTAAACTCTAATTACAAAAAAATGTAGTTTATGTCATATAATTACAGTTTACAATTTTCGGATTTTTTTCCCTTACTTGTACTGTGAAACCTTGGTTCTTGCCAAATTTCTTGGTTTTACGTAACGGCAAGTGCTCTCTAAGTCTTAGTGATTTATAGTATATTTCAGTGCCTTTGTTGATACGATGTACTATGCAACGTCCTTCAGACATGCAGATACTGCACTATACTATTTCGTACATAAAACAAAGGCCGCACTTAATAAATACGTCTTTCCCTGGGCTGGAATCAGAATTTGTGCGAGTACGGGACGTAGACACATGGTGACCTACGGAAGTTTGGGTCTGTCCTGGAGACGTACTTGGATGGCTGAGAAGGTTAAGGAGAACGCTCACGTAAGGCAGTAAATCAGGGTTTGGATCCAGTCTGTCACAAATTATTACCATTGTCACCATTGCATTGTACAGCTGGAGTTTCACCGTATTCGCAGTTACGAAAACCTTTTTTGTACATTAAGGTGACAACTGTCATGGGATAACTCCTAATATCTCGTCGGACCCTTTATGCCGGTGTAGTGAAGCAACTGAACGTGACATGGATTCAACAAGTCGTTGGAATCCTTTGCAGAAATATGGAGTCATGCTGCCTCTATGGCCGCCCAGAATGGCTACAGTGTTGCTGTGCATCTTAGAATATTGAATTCTCCAACGATTTCCGAAATGGAATGTCCCATGCGTCTAGCTCTAACTACTATTCCGGATTCAGAGTCTGTTAGTGCGGCTATAAGCGCTTGGATACATTTTCGCATGAATCACGTGAGTACAAATGACAGCTCCGCGAATGCACTGTCCTTTTGTACCTTGTGTGCGCGATACTGCTGCCATCTATGTACATGCACATCTCTATCCCGTGACTTTTCACCTCACAGTAGTTCGAGGTAGACGCATGGAAAATTCCAGTTCAGAAATTGTTAGTGAATTCAATGTTCGAGGATCCACAGAGCCAAGAGTGTGCCGAGAATAACAAATTTCAAGCATCACCTTTCAACATAGACAACGCAGTGGCCGACAGCCTTCTCTTAACGACCGAGAGCAGCGGCGTTTGCGTACGGTTGTCAGTGCTAACACACAAACACAGGCAACACTGTGTGAAATAACTGCAGAAATCAATATGGGACGTATCTGTTGGGACAGTCACGAAATTTGGCGTTAATGGCTATGGCACCGGACGACCGACGAGAGTGCTTTCGCTAACAGCACGATTTCGCCTGCAACGCCTCACCTGAGCTCGTGACCGGTTCGGTTGGACTCTAGATGACTGGAAAACCATAGCATGATCAGATGAGTTCCGATTTTTGTTGGCAAGAGCCGCTGGTAAGGATCGAGTGTGACTCAGACTCCCCCCCCCCCCCCCCCGCCTTGAAGCCATGGACCAAAGTTGTCAACAAGGCACTGTGTAAGCTGGTGGTTGCTCCATAATGGGATGGGCTGTGTTTACATGGAATGGCCTGGGTCTTCTGATCAGACGGAATCGATCATTGATTGGAAATGGTTATGTTTGCAGCCATTCATGGAGTTCATGTTCCAAAACAACGATAGAATTTTTATGGGTGACAATGCGCCACATCACTGGGTCACAATTGTCCGCGACTCGTTTGACGAACATTATGGACATTTCGAGGGAATGATTTGGCTACCCAGATGGTCCGACATGAATCCATGGAACATTTATGGGACATAATGGAGAGGTCAGTTTGTGCACAAAATTGTGCACGGGCAACGCTTTCGGAATCATGGACAACTATAAGAGGCGGCATGGCTCAACATTTCTGCAGGGGCTCCCAAAGACTTGTTGAGTCCATGCCACGTCGATTTGCTGCATTACACCGGACAAAACAAGATCTGACACGATAATAGGAGGCACCGCATTATTTTTGTCACCTCAATTTACCATCCTGTCCTCAGAGTCTGTTAATTCCCGTCGTGCATTCATAATCACGTCGGAAACCTTTTCACATGCATCAGCTGAGTACAATGACAGCTCCGCCTATGCGTCGCCTTGTGCTCGCGATACTGCCGTCAGCTGTGAATGTGCATATCGCTATCCCATGGCTTAGTGTACGTCATACAGCTGTAGATATCAATAGCGCCTGTTCTTTCAGACATGCATGCTTGTCTGAAGGTCTCTGCATCGAACCAACACAGGCACTACAATATACTAGTTCATGCCTAAAATAAAGACCGTGACTTTAATAAATACGTCACTCACTGGACGGGAATCACAGAATTTGTGAGAGCATACGACGTAGAAAATGGTTCAGTTGGCTCTGAGCACTATGGGACTTAACTGCTGAGGTCATCAGTCCCATAGAACTTAGAACTACTTAAACCTAACTAACCTAAGAACATCACACACATCCATGCCCGAGGCAGATTTCGAACCTGCGACCGTAACGGTCTCGCGGCTCCAGACTGTAGCACCTAGAACCGCTCGGCCACCCCGGCCGGCCGAGGACGTAGAAATAAAACCACATGTGGAAGTTTGCGTCGGTCCTGAAAACATGCTCGGATAGATGTGGCGATTAAAACGACAGCTCGCGTCAAGCAGAAAATCCGGATTCGGATCCCGCTGCGGCGCAAATTTTCATTGATACCATTAGGTTGTACAGCAGGAGTTTCACCGTATTTGCTGTTGCGAATATATTTCTCATATTTAATGAGCGAGTTTGCGACTGTCGTAATATGTGACGTAAATGGCCGCAATTTTTGATTCATTGACTTATACGCATAAATGTTTTATACCACCAAGGGACCGTAGTATGAGACATAAACGTCAGCTTGGTACGTCTATCTGTTCCTGAGAAAAAAAAGTTATTAATAGTCGGACAGACAGACAGACGGGACAACAAAGTGATCCTATAAGAGTTTCGTTTTTAGCGATCGAGGTAGGGAACTCTAAAAATGACCTTGATGACCCAAAATCGGAGAATGTGTTGAACAGAGTACCAGTTGTACGAGATTAAGATTGCAGTGTAATGACTTACGTTTATATCTGCACTCCACAATTCCCTCATCATGTGTAACGTAGGGCACATTGTGAGCCAGTATCATTTGCTCTTTTTCCTGTCCCTTGCGCAGTTGGTGGAGAGGAAGAACAATCAGAAGACATCTGATTGAGCTGTGATTTCTCTGATTTTCCTTACGCCATCTTTTCGTGAAGTGTATGTGGTAGGAAATATCATAGGGTGAGTTTATAGTCTTTCTCTGATAGCAAAATGTTATCTCTAATGTGCAAATGGTAGCTTAACTCATAAATTTTTATGGGTACACTTCGACATGTACTCTGATAGCATTTCATTGTTTTACCCTCTCCCTTCTTACAGATAAAGTAATTTATGAAACGTCCCCTTAGAACAATTATACAAGACTGTGCTTAAACTGACATACAATATTTTTAGCGCAACGCAATTTGACTTTCAAAAATCCCTACAAAAGAATGGCCCTGACTAACATTAAGCTATACCTTTCACAAATCACTTACCTCACAAAAATCTTCATTACTCGAACTACTGCAATACAGCGAGCGCCACTACTGCCAGCTAAATAAAAGATTCAAACTACGGAAGGCACTAACTACTGATAGGGACAGTTAGCAAATGAAAGATTTTAATAGAGAACAAACAATGTATTTACCTTAATAGTCACAATATATGTAATTTCAAAACTCCGCCATTTCCTTCCACACATCCACCACTGCTGGCGGCTCACCTCCAACTGCGCAACGCTACGCGCTGTTCACATCCAGCTGCCGCTGCCCAACACTACAATGGCAGACAACAATGCAAACTAGCCACAGACTGCACACTGCACAGCCAGTGATTTTCATACAGAGCGCTACGTAACGTTTCCAATATAAACAGCCTACTTACATAGCCCCCATGCTCCCCACAAAAATTTTACAAATTGCTTTGGGCACTGGGCAATACATATTTGTTAAAATTTTTCATAATCGTAATTACAATAACAAAGAAATCAAATGCACACACTTATTGATACAATGTTGGTCAAAAGCTAAAATTTCCTCACAGTCCATAAAGGTAGTCCTGATCATTCATCATAATAGTAATTACAGTTTCATTTTTTTCACAAAGTCTCATTAGTAAAAGAAATTGCACACAGAAGTAGTGGATTTCCATGCAGTCTTGAAGAAGTAGTGTTGTCCTTCCAACGGAAAGACAGTGCTGACTCTTGACATGCAGACAGGTAATGGGCCACAACAGAGCAAACCCACAGCAGAGTCAGTCGAAGTTTTGAAGAATATTGGTGGGTAAGTCATCACAGAATAGACCCACTGTAGTCCTGGTAGAGAGTATGGTATTGGTGGGCCACCAGAGATGCAGACCCACTGCAGTCCTTGTAGAAATAATGATATTGGTGGGCCATCAAAGATGCAGACCCACTGTAGTCCTTGTAGAGATGGCCAGCAGCCATCTGCTGCGACTGTGCAGGTGCACAATCACCATTGTAGAGTCTTGCAGATAATGTAGCAAGTCCATAAACCACCACTTGTGCACTCACAAAGTTTTTGGAATTGTCCTTAGAACCAGCAATGCTGTTATCCAGTCCCTTGCTGAATTATTAACACACGTGCAAACACTATCAGTCCCTACTTCTCACATATTGTCCATTACTATGACCAACAGAAATGTGTGCAGTGAAATGAATGCTTACAAGTTACTTAATTTGATGAACTCTTGTCAATTACAATATTATAACATGAGAATACAATTACAAGGTACAAAATACATAATTAAACACCATAATAACATACATAACATTTGTGGTACAGGATTTACAAAAGAATCAAACTAACATGTACATCAGTGTTACAGGAATTATGACATAAGTAAATACATAAAAGATTAGAATAACTTTTGAAACATCAACTTTACAAATGAGCATTAAAATAAAACAGAATAAATAATGTCTAAGCATATTTACAAGGTAAATAACATATTATTAATGCCAATTATATTTGAAGATAACAGTATTCCTCATCATAGTGAATGTAGCTTAGTATTAGAAGAAAAAATTCTATGAAACTACACAGAGACAGGAAGAAAACAAATACACAAGGGTACACAAACACATAGTGGGATAACACAAAAGGAAAGGACAGGGTTCGTTTTCAGTGTAACATTTGGTATTGCAGTCCAACCCAAAACTTCATTCCATATATCGTCCCTCTTATTTCAACATTTACTCCAGCCAAAAAAAAATTCTAACCAAGCATGCTTTCTGTATTTTTCTCGTATAACCTCTCAGTGCATGGCTTCAAATTCATCGCAACTCATTCTCTTGTAGGCAAACCCCTCTTAAGCTAACTTAAATCTACTGAGCTCAGATGCTAAACTAAGGGACGAGGCAATGCAGCAGCATAAAACAATTAACACAAACATCAAGGACAAAAATTTTAAATAGGCAAAGCAAATGCAGTACTACAACTAATATAAGGCACTGTGCAGCAAACAAGGAAAATAAATCCGTAGTAAAACTGGCTTAACAGCGTAATACAAAGTCAAATTCAGTAACACTATGCCTGGCAAACAGCCGCGGCTATAACTTATACCTAAACATGACATAGCTCAAGCAGAAAAAATATTACAGTAAAAACAACAATGCAGAAAAGGGAAATGTCTATTCACATCTTAATGTCTATGTAATTAAAGTGGTGCACCACAAATTATTCTACAAAAGAAATTATCAAGTACTTGAAAAGAAAATTATATATGCAGTTACTGTTATTAGTCCCTTCTTATTGTTCTCTCCATTCCAAGTGCTCCTTTTTTGAAGAATGTGGATCACAAAATTATTATTTAATAGATCTGTTGACAGAAAGTGTTCACATTAGCAAATGCATTTTATTTTATTTTATAAAACCAATGCTGCAACATAGCTGGAAACTAGATATCAAATGAAATAAGCAACTATAGAAGGCAAAGCATAAAAATATCATTCAGTAGTCATGTGACATTTCATAAGTTAGTAGAAATTCTCTCAACTCTCGTAGAAAGACACTTGTCATAATCAGGTGTGCAGATGTACGAATATTTCCCATCAATTCATAAGCATTTCAGTAATTAGCACAAAGTATGAGTAATCATATGTTTTCAAGTAATGAGCGTGTCATATTTGCGATGCTTTCTACAAAGGAATGTCAATAGCGAGGTTAATGGTCTCTTTTTTTTTCTCCACCTTTGCCTCTGAAAGGCGCATACACTAATGGCTTTCTTTTGTCAGACGACTACCTCTCACCTGGGCGCCCAAAACGCATTATGTCAAGGTCACTTACCTTTCTTACGGAAATATTTACGACAGCAGTTTCCGCTACCGTAACAGTCTCATATAAAAATATTTCACAGGTCAAGAATTTACGTTACAAAGCTGTAGAAACAAAATCCTATTGATATAACAGTGTCCAAAAATTTTCGTCGGCATTGTAATACATTCACGCATTTACATACATTTCATAACTCTCAAAGTACGATTCTTGGTTTCCAACAACCTTATTCACAAACCAGAGTCCCTAACTTCTATTCATTATTCATATACATATAAACACGTAATCACATTCCTCATATATGGTAGCATCATCTTATTGATCATAAACATACCTCAACAGCATAACACACATCGTCGTCATAAAAATAACGTCATAACACCTCAGTCAACTCTAAAAATCGTCGTAGCTTCCTCCAATAATTGCAAAACCTAAAGAAAATTCTCTGCTCATGTTAAAAGTGTCATCTGCCTCAAACGTACTTTAAAAATCATGATCCCATACCAAATACATCGTTCAAAGCTCTCATAGTATCACAATGGTTCTGAAAAAATACAAACAGTTCACAAAGTACAGACAAAATACAATTTCGTAAGTGTGAAGTTATCCAATGGTGTAATTGCGTAAACATGTGTCACTGACGTAATAAAAAAGTTTGTCTCTCTCAGTTAAATGATCAGATAGCTGTGTAATTTATGTGTTAGAGGAATATGGTACCAACATGTAAAGTTGTATAAGCAAATACTATATTAGCTAGGGCTCCTTGTGCTTGCCAAACACATGGTACACAAAGTAGGCGTGTACCCCCCTGAGGATTATTGTAATTATACCCTCAGGTGTTACAGATTACAGCAATGGAATGAAATGTATCACGGAAAACTTTCTTTGTAATTCAAAAATCTTTAAAAATAAATGTTTTAAGTACAAAATTAATCACTCAAATACGTGTCCTGTAGCGCTAAATGTGCGTCTTGCTGTAAGATAATCTCTGTGGGAGTGTCGTAGTTATCGTCCTCCAAAAGCTAAGTTCTGCAGAAGTCAATGTACTTACCTCATGATAAACAAAAGTGAAATGCTTTGCGTATAGATATCTTAGTTATTACGCTTATTGCCGTGATGAGGAAAGTACTGCGCTGTAACGTATTGTTGTGCTACGGAAAAGGCTGTCTCATTGTAGCTATACCACAAAAGTTACTATTAAACATGATTTACTTTCCAGAAGAATTCAGAAAAACTGTGCAGATATAAAACAGATACACCACAAAAGCAACATTGTAAATTGTCACTCATTAGTAATGTTGTGATATAATTTTGTAGCTGTCACATACACTAACCACTGTGTCATCTGGTATCTCTCAGAAAGTACTTTAATTCAGAATGTATTTTCAAGTACACCAAAATGTTGCATTAAAATCTCATTAGCAGTACTGGTAAATGTTCTAAGTATGTGAGCCTTATAGTCGTTACGTAATCGTGCAACTAACAAGCAAGAATGCACACACACAATAACACTGTGTCGTCTGTTTGCAATAACACTGCATTCGTAATTTCTGTTTAAATAAGTTCTCTTGGTTCTTGAGTGGATATTGAACTTCAAAACATTGTTGCATGTTAACAGTTTCTCAATGTGACAAATTGTACAAGTAGCGTGAAGTGAAAATTGCAAAGACTAAGTTAAAAAGCAGATTATCTGTCAATAAATAGTTTTACATGTGAAATGTGGTGTAAACCTTTACTCTTCCTAGTACGCAGAGTTTCAACTTCAACGCAATTATCATGTGGTATACGTCGGATTCTGTAAGGTCCATTGTAAACTAGAAAGAATTTGTGAATCAAGTGTTTCTTCTTATGTGACAATGAATGAGCTTTAATGAGAACTTTCTGACCAATATATAATTTCTTTGCATTTGCTTTACCGTGTAGTTTTCTCCTTTTGTGTGCTGCAGATTTTATATTTTTAAGAGCCAAATCAATTATGTCTTTGTGTCGAAGTTTACGTGTATTCGGGAAAGGTACAAGCTCTCTGATTCTGTTCGGTGGTTCTTCATTCTTTAGTACAAGAGTAGGTGGTAAATCAGTGGAATCATGAGGCATTTCATTCAGCAAATTTTGAAATAAGTGTAAATATCTGTCCCAATGCTGATGATTTCTGTGACAATAAAATCTGCAAAGCTTATTGATTTCTTTCATAATCCGTTCAGACGGGTTACAATGTGGTGAGTACAATGAAATAAAAACAGGTTTAATTTTATGATTCCGAAGCATGCGTGACCAAACAGCAGATCCGAATTGCGGTCCGTTATCTGAAATGACTTTACTAACATGTCCAACTTCACGTAAGAACGAGATATTATTTTCAGTGCTATGTTAATGTGTTCTCTTAATTTTGCTCTTCAAATTGTGCTTTTCTGTGTTGTCGTGTGAAATATTGTGACAATAATGGCATGTGAAAAACGTAACACTAGGCTCCAAAGTAAACTGAGAAATAATAGTGACGACGAGCGTAGCTTATCAGCACCACTGTGTAATGAATTAACAAATATTCAAAGTAGTAATTTGGTAACTGTGCATAGGGAAATGGAGCGGGCGACAAATAATGGTGTAGGCAGTGAAACAATTAGTGAACAGGGAACCATTATCGATCGATCGGTCGGCAACAGCTCGCCTCAGGATTCCGAAATGACAGGACAC
The DNA here is from genome assembly GCF_023864275.1 of Schistocerca cancellata. Classification (NCBI taxonomy): domain Eukaryota; kingdom Metazoa; phylum Arthropoda; class Insecta; order Orthoptera; family Acrididae; genus Schistocerca; species Schistocerca cancellata. The sequence continues at coordinate 492,976,845 of NC_064626.1, read as the reverse complement.
AATCTTGCAAATACTGTAGATTCAGGTTTGGCGTCCTCCCCGTTTTCTCAAATAAGTCAAGACACATTTTCTGCTTTTCAGAATGTGAATATTGCAGGTTCAAATGCACTGCCGAATAGCACTGAGGAACATGTTTCAGACACCAGTGCATTGTTATTACAATTAATGCAACAAATGGGACAAAAGCATCAAAAGTTAGACACAATGGAACAAAATCTTCAAAACTTAGACACAATGGAACAACACCAGAGACAAACACAGCAACCGTTAGACGCAATGGAACAAAATCTTCACACCACGCTTGAACAAACACGTGAAGATTTAACTACTGAGTTACATAAAATCGAATCGAAATGTCAAAAAGCCTGTAATGACGTAAAAACACAAATTTGTGAGGATTTCCAACTTATTTTTTCGCGGCATGAAAATTCATTACAGAATCACGAAGCAGCCATAAAAGAACTGCAAACTATTGTTCATGAAAATCATGAGACCTTGCAAGCTAAAATTGACTCAGTTGCATCTACCGATTCGGTTACGCAACTTGCAAAAAGTCAGGAAAACTTAAAGGACACAGTAGATACGATTTCAACACAAATGGACACTCTGAAACTTGGTTCAGAAAAACACACTGAGGAAATAAGTACACTATCGGAGAAAGTAGCCGAACTTTCGGATCAGTTCACTAACTTATCTACAAAGGTGGATGATGATCTGAATGACACAAAACCTGTTGCCATCACTGACACATAAGAGTATGAACAAATTAAGAAATTCAAACAAAATCAGAATCAAATTAATACGCAACACAAAAGAGAAATCCGGGAAGTACAAGATCAGTTGGCACAAGTAATACAAAAATTACATATTTCAGAGGACACTCGCGCTCCAACACGGGAAGAGGGACGTAGAAATACGGAACAGCCACAAAATAATAACACAGGGCACTTCGGAAATTATGAAAGAAATTGGCAAGGTACACCGAATTTTGAGATGGAACCGCCGAAACGACGTAACAATGACCGACGTGCGACTCGCCGACATGATGATTTTGATTATAAGCTGTTCATTACTACACGTAAATTCAAAACGTTTAAGAATTCTGTCAACGACATTCATCCACAAGCGTGGCTCGATCAATTCTCTCATTGTTTTCCTCCCAGCTGGTCATTGGAGCACAGATCAGAATTTATGTGTGGCTACTTGGAGAATGAACCAGCTGTAAGAATGCGATCGGTCATTCACGATTGTCACAGTGAAGGAGAATTTTATCATGCCTTCCTCTCAACATATTGGTCTCAAGCTACACAAGACCGAGTAAAACATAGCATCATAATGATGAAATATTTCGAATAATCTGAATTTTCCAGTCTTGTGAAATATTTTGAAGACATGTTGCAAAAGAATCAGTACCTGTCAAACCCATACAGCCCCTCAGAACTCATCCGCATTTGCTTAATCAAACTGCCTGAACATTTACGACATATTATTTTAGCAGGGCGTTGCAAAGACGACATTGAAGCTTTTCAGGGACTGTTACAAGAACTAGAAATTGACACTGACAATCGCGTAACGCGAAAACAGGAACACAACAACTACAGGTCACATCCGTCGCAATTCCGCGATGAAAGAAATAATAACTGGACACGACAAGGCTATTCTCACAACACAAATCGTGACCAAAACAGACACCACCCGTATGACAACCATTGGCAGAGCAGTAATAATTACAGGGAAAGATCACCTCTCCGCGGTAGTGACTATCACAGAGACAATCAGAAAAACAGACAATATGGGAACCAAAACAATTATTATGAAGGGAGACAGAATAACTTCAGATGCAACGGTCCAGCGTGCAGTTACGACTCAGGGAGAAATTCTCCACCATGTGACCGACAACAAAGAAATTACAGGAACTACCGACATCACGACAGACGAGACAAATATAATGACAGACCTGAATTTCATCAGAACTGGCGGGATTCAAACAGAGCAGGGTACTTTCGAAAACGTGAATTTGTAGAAGTTAGGTCTCGTAATCCCAATAACGATGTGCGCCAACAAAGAGATAGCAGACAATGACTTGCACCGCAGGCAGCCACGTGCGCCGGCTGGCTCAGAGAAAAATAACACAGACGCTAACCTTGAGAAAAATTCCAGTATTCTTTACCGACGTATACCACATGGTAATTCCGTTCAAGTTGAAACTCTGAGTACTATGAAGAGTAAAGGATTGCACCACACTTGACATGTAAAACCGTTTATTGAGAGATAATCTGTTTTTTTAACTTAGTCTTTGCCATAAAATTTTTCAGTTCACGCTACTGGTATAATTTGTCACACTGAGAAACTGTTAACATGCAACAATGTTTTGTAGTTAACTATCCAGTCTAGAACCTAGGGAACATATTCAGACAGTAATTACGAATGCATTTTTATAGTGAACAGACAACACAGTGTTATTGTGTGTGTACATTCTTGCTTGTTAGTTGCACGATTACATAACGTCTATAAGGCTTACATACTTAGAACATATACCAGTACTGCTAATGAGATTTTAATGCAACATTTTGGTTTACTTGAAAAGCCATTCTTTATTTGAAGTACTTTCTGTGAGATTAAAGATGACTTAGTATTTGGATCCTTTGTCAGCTACACAATTATATCACGACGCTACTAATGTGTGACACAATTTACATTGTTGCTTTTATGCTGTATCTGTTTTATATCTGCACAGTGTTTCTGAGTTCTTCTGGAAACTAAAACATGTTTTAGTAGTAACTTTTGTGGTATAGCTACAATCAGACCGCCTCTTCCGTAGCACAACAATACATTACATTAAAGTACTTTCTTGATCACAGTAATGTACGTAATAACTACGATATCTATATGCATAACATTTCCCTTTCGTTTATTACGAGGTAAATACATTCACTTCTGCAGAACGTTGCTTGCAGAGGACGATAACTACGACACTTACACAGAATTATCTTACAAAACGGACAGTTTAGAGCTACAGTACACGTATTTTAGTGATTAATTTTGTACTTAAAACATTTATTTTTAAAGATTTTTGAATTACAAAGAAAGTTTTCCATGATACATTTCATTCCATTGCTGTAATCTGTAACACCTGAGGGTATAATTACAATAATCCTCAGGGGGGTACACGCCTACTTTGTGTACCATGTGTTTGGCAAGCACAAGGAGCCCTAGCTAATATAGTATTTGCTTATACAACTTTACACATCGGTACCATATTCCTCTAACACATAAATTACACAGCTATCTGATCATTTAACTGAGAGAGACAAACTTTTTTATTACGTCAGTGATACATGTTTACGCAATTACACCGTTGGATAACTTCACACTTACGAAATTGTATTTTGTCTGTACTTTGTGAACTGTTCGTATTTTTTCAGAACCATTGTGATACTATGAGAGCTTTGAACGATGTATTTGGTATGGGATCACGATTTTTAAAGTACGTTTGAGGTAGATGACACTATTGAAATAAGCATAGAATTTTTTTTAGGTTTTGAAATTATTGGAGGAAGCTACGACGATTTTTAGAGTTGACTGAGGTGTTATGATGTTATTATTACGATGACGATGTGTATTATGCTGTTGAGGTATGTTTATGATCAATAAGCTGATGCTATATGAGGAATCTGATTATGCTACATATCTGTTATGATGAAATATTGAAGAAGTGTCGATGAATATTTATATGTGTAATAAGGTAAGGAATAATGAGTAGTGGTTAGGGACTCTGGTTTGTGAAGAAGGATGTTGGAAACCAAGAATCGTACTTTAAGAGTTATGAAATGTGTGTATATGCGTAATGTATCACAATGTCGGCAAAAATTTTTTGGACGCTGTTATATTTATAGGATTTTTTTCTACACGTTCGTAACGCAAATTCTCGACCTGTGAAATTTTTTTTATATGAGACTGTCACTGTAGCAGAAACTGCTGTTGTAAATATTTCCGTAAGAAAGTTAAGTGACCACCTGCATGTAATGCGTCGTGGGCACCCAGCTGTGTCAGACGCCTGGAGAAAAAGCCATTAGGGTGTGCCTTTCCAGAGGCACAGGTAAAAAAAAAAGGGAGGCCATTATCCTCGCTGTTGACATTCCTTTGTAGAAAGCATTGTAAATACGACACCCTCAAACTTGAAAACATGATAACACTGTGGAGCTCTTAATTTATGATATTTGCTGCAATGCCTAATGAAATGACGAGAAATATTTTTATGTCTATACTCCTGATTATGACTACTGTCTTTCTAGTTGAGAGAAATGCCATATGGCTTGCTTTATGTATTTATTTGCTCATTTTCTTTAATATCTAGTTTCTAGCTGCACTGCAGCATTTAAAATAAAATTTTATGAATGTACTAATATAGATATTTTATGCCTACAGATCCAGTAAACAGTAACTTAAAAAAAAACGAGGGCACATAAATAGACATTTCCCTTCACAGGAATTGCACAAATAATTTCTTTACGATTTGGAACTTATCTGCTAGTGTAAGTTCTCGTGATGCATCACTCTAGTGTTAAGATGTGACATAGGTATTAAACATGGCCATTTTTACTATAATATTTTTTCTGCTTGAGCTTTGTCATGTATAGATATAAGTTTTATATTTTTTATATTTGCTGCTGCTGTTTGCCAGGCATAGTGCTACTGAATTTTAAATTGTGTTACTCTTCTAAGCTAGTTTTACTACTGATTTATTTTTCTTGTTTGCTGCACAGTGCCTTATATTAGTTGTAGTACTGCAATTGCTTTGCCTATTTAAAATTTTTGTCCTTGATGTTTGTGTTAATTGTTTTGTGCTGCTGCATTGCCTCATCCCTTAGTTTAGCATCTGAGCTCAGTAGATTTAAGTTAGCTTAAGAGGGGGTAGACCATATAAGAGAATGAGTTGCGATGAATTGGAAGAAATGCATTGAGAAGTTATACGAAAAAAAGTACAGAAAACAGGTTTAGGTAGGATTTTCTTGGAAATAAATAATGAGGTAAGAAATATGTGAAATAAATACAGGAAGCATGCTTGGATAGGATTTTTTTGGCTGGAGCAAATATCGAAATAACACGAATGATCTATGGAATGAAGTTTTGGGTTGGACTGCAGTATCAAATGTTACACTGAAAACAAACCCTGTCCTTTCCTTTTGTGTTATCCCACTATGTGTTTGTGTACCCTTGTGTATTTGTGTTCATCCTGTCTTTATGTGTTTATCTGGTATGATTTATGTTGTAGAATTTTTCTAATACTCAGCTACATGAACTATGATGAGGAATACTGTTATCTTCAAATATAATTTGCATTAATAATATGTTATTTACTTTGTAAAGATGTTTAGACATTATTTATTCTGTTTTGTTTTAATGCTCATGTGTAAAGTTGATGTTTCAAAAGTTATTCTGATCTTTTATGTATTTACTTATGTCATAATTCCTGTAACACTGATGTATATGTTTATTTCTATTCTGTTGTAAATCCTGTTCTACAAATGTTATCTGTATTGTTATGTTCTTTAATGATGTATTTTGTACCTTTGTAATTGTATTCTTATGTTATAAAATTGTAATTGACACCAGTTCATCATATTATTAACTTGTAAGTTCCATTTCACTGCACACGTTTCTGTTGGTCATAGTACACGGACAATATGTGAGGAGTAGGGACTGATAGTGTTTGCACGTGTGTTAATAATTCAGCAAGGGACTGGATAACAGCATTGCTGGTTCTAAGGACAATTCCAAAAACTTTGTGAGTGCACAAGTGAGTGGTTTATGGAATTGCTATATTCTCCGCAAGACTCTTCGATGGTGATTGTGCACCTGCACAGTCGCAACAGATGGCTGCTAGCCATCTCTACAAGCACTACAGTGGGTCTAAACCTTTGCTGACTCACCAGTACCATTATTTCTACAAGAACTGCAGTGGGTCTGCGCCTCTGGTGGCCCACCAATACCGTAATCTCTACCAGGACTACAGTGGGTCTGCTCTGTGATGACCTACCTACCAATCTTCTTCAAAACTTCGACTACTCTGCTGTGGGTTTGCTCTGTTGTGACCCATTACCTGTCTGTATGTCAAGAGTCAGCATCGTCTTTCCGTTGGAAGGACAACACTACTTCTTCAACACTCCATGGAAATCCACTACTTCCATGTGCATTTTTTTTTACTGCTCAGACTTTTAGAAAAACACTGCAATTTTACAGTGATGAGCAATCTGGACTGTCTTTATGGACTGTGAGAAAATTTTAGCTTTTGACCAACATTGTATCAAGAAGTGTGTGCATTTGATTTCTTTGTTATTGTAATTATGAAAAATTTTATCAAATCATTATTGGCCACTGCCCAAAACAATTTGTAAATTTTTTTGTGGGGAGCATGGGGGCTATGTAAGTAGGCTGTTTATGTTTTCTTTATGTAAGTAGGCTGTTTATGTTTTCATATTGGCAACGTTACGTAGCGCTCTATATGAAAATCACTGGCTGTGCTGTGTGCAGTCTGTGGCTAGTTTTGCATTGTTGTCTGCCATTGTAGTGTTGGGCAGCTGGATGTGAACAGCGCGTAGCGTTGCGCAGTTGGAGGTGAGCCGCCAGCAGTGGTGGATGTGGGGAGAGAGATGGCGGAGTTTTGAAATTTGTCATGAACTGTTATATATATTATGACTATTAAGGTAAATACATTGTTTGTTCTCTATTAAAATCTTTCATTTGCTAACTATGCCTGTCAGTAGTTAGTGCCTTCAGTAGTTTGATTCTTTTATTTAGCTGGCAGTAGTGGCGCTCGCTGTATTGCAGTAGTTCGAGTAACGAAGATCTTTGTGAGGTAAGTGATTTGTGAAAGGTATAGGTTAATGTTAGTCAGGGCCATTCGTTTGTAGGGATTTTTGAAAGTCAGATTGCGTTGCGCTAAAAATATTGTGTGTCAGTTTAAGCACATTTTGTATAAATTTTTCGAAGGGGATGTTTCAACCCTCTCCTTTCTTACAGATAAAGTAATTTAGTAATGGACGGTATGAAAAGTTTAAACAATTTGGCAGTGTTTGTGATAAGGCAAGACCCGGAGTTAATGACGACGCTGTCGAGTCCGTTCCTACAGCATTTCAGAGCAGTTCGCGGAAAGTTCTGCAAGCATTGCAGCCAGATGATAGGCACAGACTGCTGAGTGTGCCATGAACATGTTGTAACGAATCGATGCAGACAATTACTATCTCTAACAAAGTTTGTTTTTCCGAAGAAGTGACTTTTCGCACTTCCATGAAAGTAAACAGTCACACAGTCGGGATCTGGTGGTCGGAGAACCCACGTATTATGGTGCAGCGTGCAAAGGACAGCCCGAAAGTGAATGTGTGGTGTGGTTTAATGAACAACACAATCACTGGGCCGTTGTTTTTCACTGATCCTACCACTAAGGCAGTAGTTTACCTGGACCTGTCGGAACTTTACATTGCAGCAATGGTGGCTCGCGCGTAATTTTACCAATGTGCTGCAATATTACAAAAATAAACAGATTGTGTTTCACTACGTCGTCGCGATAGGCACGACTTAATACTATTGCGATATCAGCTTTACCTAAGGCACTAAGATCACGTAAGTTGTTTATATGTTTACGATTTCTGCTGACTATTTTTTATTAATGCATTAATGTGTCCTTGATCTTCCAGTTCCCCTGCATCCCACACGTCATTGTTCCCGAATAACAAACTTGGAAAGCAAAGAAGTTCATTGCGAACATCACAGCTGCAAATTGAACTCATTTCATATACATTCATACCAGATTTCCTCGTATACCTGCTTTTTTTAGTACTAACTACAGCCTTTTCACTTACAAGGCGACAGTCATGATTAAATTGAATATTAGTTTCACATAATGTAAATTGAACTGGTTAAATATATCTAAATTTTATAATTACTAGTTGCACATTGCGAGGAATAAAATACGAGTGGGGTTCTGTAAGTAATGCAATACATTTTTTTCTGAAAGCAGGTTGGTTTTATTCAGGATTTCAATACACCGTATTATTCCCCACATTTTGGCTACATAACCCTATTTTTCAACATAATCTACGTGAATGTGACGGCCTAACACCACATTACTTACAGGACCTGTATGCCCGCATAGTAGCATTCTACTGGTCGATTTCGGAGCCAACGTCTTGCCGCATCAATAACCTCCTCATCATTCACTTACTGCTTCCTGCTGAGGGCATACTTCATTGGGCTAAAGAGCGCGATATCCGTAAGATTCGATATCCGGGTTGTTTAGCGAACGAGGAAGAACACTCCAATGAAGTTTTGTGAACTCTACCAACAGAGACGTCCAGTCGTAGAGGAAGGTGTTTGACTGTGATCCGTCGATCACCTCGAATGAGAGTGTTCGCACGTTCCAACGTTGCAGAGTCACAGCTGTGTGCGGCCGGCCGGCACGTGGGAAATCGGACAGGTTTGCACGATCTTATCGCGATGATAGGAGACGCTTCGCCCAATGTCTCATCGTGCTTTTGTTCGCTGCCAAATCTCTGTAGACGTTTTGCAAGGGACTATGAATATCTGTGATGCTCTGGTTTTCCGCCAAAAGAAATTCAGTGACAACTCTCTCCTTAGAATACGTTACAGACCCCATTCTGAAAGCTGTGCATAGCGCCATCACCTATCGGAATTTCATGAGTTATAATTGGTAAAGTGGGCGTAATCCACGATGTTCCACAGCAAATTCCACATTTTTTCAAACGAAATTGGGCGAGAAAAAATGTGTTGCATTACTTATTTACCTTTCTTAAAATAAAGAAGTTGTCACAGCAACGATTGAACAAGAGAGGACGCGCTGGCAGTCACTGCACTTTACCACTGCGCCGCGGCGGCAATACATCAAATATTGGACGAAGGTGTCTCATACTCTACTCGTAGCTCTTTAGAGATGTTTGATCTTTTCCTACGGTCCATTCAGGAAAAATAATATAGTAACTTGAAAGGGGCATCTAGCTACTTTTACTCACATAGTTTGAGCCAAACCGAAGAACCTCACCCACGCTCTTTCCTTGTTAGATTTGCAATAGGTCTACCTAACTCTTTAACTCTCACTTTCGCCTCTAATGATCTATTGGAAAAGGGACTCTTTAGCAGATTATCTACAGAATTCGCCATGTTGTTTGCACAATACCTTACAAGCACTTTCAAAGAAAAATACTGATCTGGTGCTGTGAGCAACGTAGCCCCCATGGTGGTAGCTGGGATGACGTCACGTAAGAGCGTGCACTGTCGAAGATAGACAGCCGCATCCCTTCTCTAAGTTGATCTTAGAGTGGCTGAGGTCATTCGGCGCTCGATAATGGTTTCTAGTTATTGTGGAGAAAGCACTTCAAAACATGTTTTTGTTCGTTTTATTTGGATATCACCACACACTCGAAGAGAAATGGCGCAATTTTAGAGCGATTTTTGGCTTGCATTAGAAGAGAAATGGCATAATTTTAGTGCAACATTTACATTGCGCTGTAACACAAGGGCACCTGATCACCTGCCACCACAGCATTGCAGTTAAACGGATTTCAACCATGGATGTGTTTCAACAACGTGGTGCACCGCCACACTGGGGGTTACTTGTTCGCCAGCTGTTAGATGAAATCTTTCTGGGAAGAAGGATCAAAAGACATGGTCGAACATCATGCCCACCATGTTTATCTGACATAACCCCTCTTGGCTTTTTTTGGGGTTACGTTAAGGATAGCATGTTTAGTTCACCAGCTCATGATGTGTGACACAAATACAACATGCTTTAGACGTGGTGACAGAAGACATGTTAGCAAAGACAAGGAGAAAAATTCATTAGAGCCTAGACGTTCTACGGGTAATAAATGGAGCATATTTGGAAGTCTACCCATAAAAGAACTTAATGAGTTAACCTACCATTTCCAACAAACTGCAACAAACTAGCAGGACCCTTTAAAGGTAATTTTTTGTAATCATGGAAAGATTTTATGTTCGGCTTTTATGTTGCTTGGTTCGTCTTAAAACGGATACTCCAGGAATTTTAGCAGTAAACCTCTCTGTCCCGCTCAACAATTGGCTTTTAGGGTCTGCCACTGAGGTAGGACGGGCAGTTCCGTGAGGCTCTCATCTTTTCTAAAAGAAGCAATGATGGAATGTGCTGCTCTTCTTTAAACTTTCCTTACCTCTCCTAGGGCGTCTATCAAAAAAAACTTAAAAACTTTGAAACTTCGTTCAAACTTACTCATACGGATTGCAGACTCAATCTTGGTGGCATCTTGAAGGAAAATAGACCACATTTTGACTAACACTGACAAGAAGAACGGACAGGATGATAGGGCATGTGCTATGACTGCTAGTACTAGCGGGAGCTGTAGAGTGTAAAAATTTAGGGAAAAACGAAGACTGGAGTGCAACCATAAAATACTTGAGGACGTGGAGTGAAAGTACTATCTGAGATGGAGAGATTGGCACAAGAGAGGAATTCATGACGATCCACATCAAGCCAGTCAGAAGACTGATGACTTACAAAAAAGGGTAAATCTTTAATCCCCTGCTTCCCTTTTGCCCTTTTGGCTAAACCCACTCTTGTTCGCTGACACTTTTTTGCGCTATGTTTTTTTTAGAAATATGTGCAAGTTTCGTGTAACCGACCGGTTTCGAGTAATATCTTCTATCATGAGAATGACTTGTGGTACAAGTAGCTAATTAAAGTCACGGTGTAAGACAAGTGAAACCGTAACAGGGAAGAAAGGCCTCCATTATAGGTAGGTCATGCTTTCTGTAAACTAAGGAACCAGCTGAAAATAGGGCCACTTTTTACGGAGTGTGTATGGCGGTGATAATTTATTACTGAAGTACACCGAGTTGTCGCCAGTTTCCTGACGCCCTCGCTGCAGCCAGCGTGTCTCACCAGCGCCGCTCCCTGTGCCGTCACATTTGCATACGCTTCCAGTTCTCCTTGGGCGCTGTTCAGAGTTGCAGTCCTCCTCTGGAACGTCACACCTATAGCGGAAATGAGTTTCGAAGGCTAAAGAAAAGACCAATCTTTCCACAGGTGCTTGAAGGGATACTCTCTCTCCATGTATGCCTCTGGCTGTTAAAGATGGAACACCGCGAAGGATGGAAAATAACGAAATTTTACTGTTATGCATATACAGTGTGGATGATTTGGGAATATAGAGGGTGCATAATTTAGTGCACTAGGCTGCCACCTCTGACAGCAACAATGACTCTACACAGATGGGCATCGAATCGGACTGAGCTCGGATGACACACACGGTTACGTCATTCCAAGTTACTTCAACCCTTTGTCAGAGTCGAGTGATGGTTAGTCTATCGGTAACTCATGACCAAATGTTTTCAGTGAGCGAGAGAGGATATAGAGTACTTGCTCGCCAGGGAAACAGTCGAACGCCCCCTGTAACGAGGTGTATCAGGACAGCGCGGAAAACATGTCCTTTGTTATCTCGTTGACAGATAACGTAACAGCGACCTCGAAGACAGAGCACAACCACCGGCCTTAATATGTCAAAGGTGTGAGGCCTAGTGTCACCTCGCCTAAGTTCAAAAAAATGTTTCTAATGGCTCCAAGCACTATGGGACTTAACATCTGACGTCATCAGTCCCCTAGAACTTAGAACTACTTAAACCTAACTAACCTAAGGACATCACACACATCCATGCCCGAGGCAGGATTCGAACCTGCGACCGCAGCTGTCGCGCGGCTCCAGACTCTCTCCTAAGTTCTGTAAGTCCTTCCGGATCCTGGAAAGCCGTGTACTCTGCCTCGCTCTCAGCACCCGTTTACCTTTGCCCACAGCGTCCTCCCCACAGGTATCCATTAGCAAGTCATCGAATTCCCGCCTTTCCTCACTCACATTGAACAACTCCGAACAACCTAGACCATCCACAGACTAGATTCCAATAGTGCTATGGTTTCCCCTCTGCTTTCCAATCCTCGTAGGCTGTCGTACATCTACCGAAACATCCCACCAGCCCTTCACCTACACACCCTCAGCAAACTCTGCCAAAGAAACTTCAACCGTCTCGCCCTCCAAGATCATGAACACCTTCCCGACATTTACCCATCCTGTTGTTGTTGTGATCTTCACTCTAGAGACTGGTTTGATGCAGCTCTCCGTGCTACTCTATACTGTGCAAGCTTCTTCATCTCCAAGTACCTACTGCAACCTACATTCCTCTCAATCTGCTTGTTGTATTCATCTCTTGGTCTCCCTCCACGCTGCCCTTCAGTACTAAATTGGTGATCCCTTGATGCCTCAGAACGTGTCCTACCAACCGATTCCTTCTTATAGTCAAGTTGTGCCACAAATTCCTCTTCTCCCCAGTTCTATTCAGTAGCTCGTCCTTAGTTACGTGATACACCCACCTAATCTTCAGCATTCTTCTGCAGCACCACATTTCGAAAGCTTCTATTCTCTTCTTGTCTAAACTAATTATCGTCCATGTTTCACTTCCATACATGGCTACACTCCATACAAATACTTACAGAAAAAACTTCCTGACACTTAAAACTATACTCGATGTTAACAAATTTCTCTTCTTCAGAAACGTTTTCCTTACCATTATCAGTCTACATTTTATATCATCTCTACTTCCACCATTATCAGTTATTTGTCTCCCCAAATAGCAAACCTCACCTACTACTTTAAGTGTCTCATTTCCTAATCTAATTCCCACAGCGCCACCGGATTTAATTCGACTACATTCCATCATCCTCGTTTTGCTTTTGTTTATGTTCATCTTATATCCTCCTTTCAAGACACTGTCGATTCCGTTCAACTGCTCTTCCAGGTCCTTTGGTGTCTCTGACAGAACTTTAAATTCGCCCCACCCGTTCCACCTCATCAGGGCTTCCTCTCCCTCTTCTCCCCATATTTCCCTACCCCCTTTTTCCCCTTCCGCCCTTGTTTCCCTATCCTCCTTTTCACCATCAGATTTTAGCCTCTCTGATATCTCCATCTACTCCATACCCCTCTTACCCCACGGATAATACGCACCAGCCTTCAACTCTTATATCACCACACTTTTACTCTCGTCAACGACCAAGCCATTCCCCTATGACAATAGATTACCTGTCCCGGGGCAGGTGCTTTCAGTTTTAGGGCCACTGGAATGCTTCTTTTTAACATGAGTGTTTCGCATCATATCTTAAAAGTAGTTTTATTACGTTTGGTTTTTACCATTTACTATTATCGTTTTTAACTAAAAGCGAAGGAAGCCTTATGTGTAACAACATCCATTTTATTTTCACCTACAAAATTTTTAAATTAATTGTAAACATCTGACCTTTCTGTTAGCGTCTCTTCATGTCATTTAGTGTTCTTGCCAATTGTCTGAAGAGCAGATAACTGTACCATTGGCAGCTCCCCCACCCCGACGTCCATATGGGGCTAAGGGGGATAAAATAATAATGAAGAAATAGAAAAATGCTTGTGTCCAAATCACCGGCTAGCGAACCAGAGGTGGTCGTGCTGTGTATCCAATGGCACGCCATATTATTTACGTCTACAGCCATACTCTGCAAACCACTGTACCAAACTACTGAACGAAACCAATGTACCAGTTACTTGGCCTCTTTCAGTTCCAGTCAAGTCTGGAGCTCAGGGAGAATGACTGTTAAAACGCCTTTGTGTGCACTTTAATTATTCTCATTTTGTCCTTACAATACCTGGGGGGCGTTACGTGGGGATTGTAATGTGTTTCTTGATTAATCGTTTAATGCTGGTTCTTAAAACTTCACAAGTAAGCTTTCTCGAGATAGTTTCCGTCTATCTTTAAGCGTCTGCAACTTCGGTTTCTTCGACATCTCTGTGACACTTTCCCATGGGTCAATCACATCTATGACCATTCGTGCTACCTTCGTCTGTAGACGTTCTATACACCCTGTTAGTACTTTTTAGTGCTTGTCCCAAACACTTGAGCCATATTCGCAAGAGTATTAAGTGAAGAGTTTTCTTTGTAGAGTGATTGCATTTCGCTAGTATGCAACTAATAAACCGAAGTCTATCACCTGCTTTACTTGCGACTGAGTCTCTGTGATCGTTCTATTTCATATCTCCACAAACAGTTGCACCCAGGTATTTGTATAAGTTGACCAGCTCCACTTGTGTAGTTGATACCGTAGTTACAGGATACAACATTTTTTCTTTTAGTGAAAAGCAAAATTTAACATTTTTGAACATTTAAAACAAGTTGCCAGTCTTCGCACTACTTTAAAAGCTTACCAAGACACGAAGAAATATTTGTGTAGTTTTATTCCTTCTTGTTTTTTTTATTTTGTTTTTGAGAGGGCACTTCATTAAAGATAACATCATCTTCGAAAAGACTGCGCTTATTAATATAACCTGCAAGGTCATTAATGAATACCACACTTCCCTGTGGCACACCGTATGTTACTACTACATCTGGTGATGACTTTCCGTCCAAGGTAACATGCTGCGTCCTACTTACCAAAAAATCCTCGAAACAGTCACAGATTTCTGTTGATGCCGCATACGATCGTTACTTTGGTAATAAACTGAGTCAAATGCTTTTCAGAAATCAAGAGAGCCGCGCGGGATTAGCCGGACGGATTGAGGCGCTGCAGTCATGGACTGTGTGGCTGGTCCCGGCGGAGGTTCGAGTCCTCCCTCGGGCATGGGTGTGTGTGTTTGTCCTTAGGATAATTTAGGTTAAGTAGTGTGTAAGCTTAGGGACTGATGACCTTAGGAGTTAAGTCCCATAAGATTTCACATACATTTGAACATTTTTGAAATCAAGAGACACTGTATGTATCTGACTGACTTGAGCTACGACTTTCTGGATGTTATGCGAGAAAGGCGCGAGTTGGGTTTCACATGATCGATATTATAAGCATGGAGCAGGTCATTCTTTTCGAGATATCTCAGCATATTTGAGCTCAGAACATGTTGTAAAATTGTACAACAAGTGGATGTCAAGGATATGGGAAGGTAATTTTGTCGACCACTACCGCTAGTCTTCAAGGTTGAGCGGTATGAACTGTGCTATTTCCAACACCAGTGCACGGTTTTCGTTTGAGTGATCTAGGCTACATTATATTTAAAATTGGGGATGACTTAGCTGGGAGTTCATCGTAGAACCTGTTAGGGATTCGGGCTCGGGAGTTTCGTTCGATTTTAGCGACTTGGGTTGTTTCTCAACATAATTGGCAGTAATATCTGTTTCATTCATTTTTGTAGTGGTGCAAACAAACAAAAAATTACGTAACTTTGTTATTTCAAGGTGATAATTAAAACCTTACGACAACTGGTCGTTCTCTTACCACATTATTGGACAGAGCCCTGTTGGCGACGGGCACAATCCCACATAGTTTTCGAAGTACTTGTATTTCCCCCATTCTTCGAGCGCTCAGTGCTGCGTTTGTAGAAATATACGTATATTTTACGCCCACGCATTAAGACATTCTTTGTAAACGAAGATTCTTTATAAAAATCACAATAGATTCTGCAAAGAGAAAGTTTGCGAAACTCAACTCGTTGTGTTCGTCCATGAGATCCAGACGCCTTTGACATAGGCGCTCAGCTTGAGGCCGTTTTCCTTGATTTCAGGAAGGCACTGGACACAGCTCCGCATTGTCGCTTAGCGAATAAGATATGAGCTTACCGAGCATCGGGCAAGATTTGTGGCTGGATTCAGGACTTCCTTGAAGAGAGAAGTTCACACTTCGCGCTTAATGGAACAAAACTTACAAGTGTAAAAGTAATTCCGGTAGAACCCCAAGGGAGTGTTATAGGACTGCTGCTATTTACAGTTCATTCATTGAGATGACAGAAGTCATGGAATGGCGATATGCACATATACAGATGGCAACAGTATCGCATCCACAAGGTATAAAAGGGCAGTGCGTCACCCAGTTGATCATGTGAATAGGTTTCCGATGTAATTTTGGCCGTACGTCGGGAATTAACAGACTTTGAACGCAGCATGGTAGTTAGAGCTAGACGCATGGGACGTTACATTTTGGAAATCGTTGAGGAATTCAATATTCCTAGGTCCAGAGTATCAAGAGTGTGCCCAGAATAACACATTTCCGGCAGTACTTCTCACCATGGACAGCGGAATGGCCGACGGCCTTCACTTAACAACAGAGAGCAGTTGCGTTTGTGTAGAATTGTCAGTGCTAACAGACAACCAAGACTATGTGAAATAACAGAAATCAATGTTCATTGCACGACGAAGTTATCCGTTGAGACAGTGTGGTGAAATTTGGCGTTAATGGGGTATGGCAGCAGACCACTGACGCGAGTGCCTTCAGTAAAAGTACGTCTCCTGCAGCGCCTTTCCTGGTCTCGTGACCAACCAGTTGGTCCTACACGACTGGAAAACCGCGACCTGGCCAGAAGAGTCCCGATTTCAGATGGTAAGAAGAGATGGCAGGTTTCGAATGTGGCGCAGACCTCACGAAGCCATGGACCCAAGTTGTCAGCAAGGCAATGTGCAAGCTGGCGTCGACTGTGTTTACACCAGAATGGACTGGGTCCTATAGTCCAATTGAATCGATTATCGACTGGAAATGATTATGTTCGCCTACTTGGAGACTATTTGCAGAGATTCATGGACTTCATATTCGCATGACAATGAGCCCAGTAGTTGCGCCACAGTTGTTCGCGATTGGCTTGAAGAACATTAGGAACAATTCGAGCGAATGATTTGTCCACCCAGACGACTGATATGAATCCCATCTAACATGTATGGGGCACAATCGCGAGCTCAGTTGGTGCACGAAATCCTACACAGGTAACGATTTCACAGTTATGGACGGATATACAGGCAGCATGGCTGAACATTTCTGGAAGGGACTTCCAACGACTTTTTGAGTCCATGCCACATTGAGATTCTGCAGTACGCCCGGAAAAAGGAAGTCCCACGCTATATTAGGAGATATCCCATGACCTTTGTCACCTCAGTGTACAAGTATTAATGCTCTAGTGGAAACGTTTCAGGCTTCGTGAGGCTATTCGGAGACAATGCTGTTGTCAGTAGGGGGGCTGCAACGCCAGATGACAGCAGCAAAATGTGGGAAGATCTGCAGAGAGTCGACGACTGGAACATGGACTGGCAGTTGACCCTGAACGTAAATGAATGTAACGTATTGCACACAAACAGGCCAAGAAACCCAATACTGTTTGATTAGATTATAGGCTAAAAATCACTGGGAACAGTAACTACCGTAAAATACCTAAGAGTAACCATCCAGAGCTACCTGCAGCGGAATTACCTCATAAAATAAGTAGTAGGTAAAACAGATGTTGTGTTGGGGCTTATTTGGATAATCTTAAGGAAATGTAATTCTTCCTCGAAACAACTGGCTTACATAATACTCGTTCGACCGACTCTTGAGTAGACGACTACCGTTCATCAGTCTGTTCAGAGGAGTTATGAGAAGAAACAGAGAAGATCTAAATGCTACAAGAGAGGCGTTGTGAACCATGAAGGTGTTTGAAATGTCACGTCCTAAGAAGAGTCGGGCAACACGTTACATCCTAGTATATACGTGTCGCGAAATGATCACCACGAGTAACTAGAAAAATTGGATGAGATACAAAGATTTATCGACAATCAGTTTTTCAATCGCCAGTCGTGAATGGAGTACAAAATACAGGAAAAGATAATGGGACTGGACATCAGTAGTAGGGAGTTGGGGTTACGACTCCACTTTTGATATCAAATAGATATGAAAATTAATTAAATTCATCAATTAATCGCCCCCGCCCCGACCACGCATACCCCGTCTGCGGATGACATCACGTGCTTTCTCAGCTGCACGTGTGTGCCAGCCCGCTCCTCCCGGTGCCCCCTCCCAACCGCTCCTCCCTCCAACCTACCCTATTAGCGGGAATTTCGCATTTTGGCGGGAATTTCGAATTTTTGTGGGAATTTCGAGTTTTGGTGGGAATTTCTTTGCCCCTGGGCAATGCCTACATCTCACTCCACCCCCCACCCAGGAAGTGAAGGGAAATTAAAATTGGCAGTACCCTTTCTGGGACTCGAACCCTATACCTCCTGGGAGGAAAGCCCAAGTGCACGCCCCTAACACAATTAAACCACCAGAGGCGCTTGGAATTTATAGGAAATTAAAAATGGCTGTACCCTTTCCGGGACTCGAGCCCTGGTGCTCCTGGATAGAAAGCGCAAGTGCACCCCCTGACACATGAAAACTGTCCAGATGCAGGAGAGGAAGGTTAGGTTAGCGTACTTTATTTATATTGGTCGGGAAATTGACTCAAATATCAGTCCTAATTACACAACTATATGTATAGCGCTACGCAAGGACAGCATAAAAGCGCAATACAGAGCAAAATCTGACGATACCATACAAGAAATTTCGCAATACCGCTGAAACTGACGCAAATATCGATCCTAATTATGTAATTAACCACAAAGATTGGGCCTAATTATACAATTATATGATAGCGCTACACAAGGATGGCATAAAAGCGCAATACACCGCAAAAACTGATGATACCATACAACTGGTGTTATCCTGCTGGGAAAAAAATTTTGCAGTACCACTCGAAACTAGCGACAGACACATTCAAACTCTACCCTACACCTACAAGCTGGCGGTAAAAAGACTGGGGTGTAAAGTAATACCCTTATTCTTTTTGGTGGGAAATGTGTTCAACTGACGAGATGCTGGTGTTGGACAGAGAGGAGTTTAAAAAGTATATTACCTATAAGCATACAGCTTCTATTGCTGTTTTACATCAGAGTTCGCTTCTGATGCCTGCCCAAAAATCATCCTGCTGCCCAGGTAATTGAAGCCAATATACGCTATCACAACTGATGGAAAAAAAATGCATAACAGTTCTAATTACACTTCGAAATTATCGTGAAAAACCCAGCACTCGTAATGAACGGGTCATAATGCAGCACATGTACTGGCGAAAATCGTCGTCCTAAATGACTGCAGAGGAGGCGGTAGTTGAATGTCCATTCCCCTCGACAGGCGCCCAAAAATGCCGAAAATCGAGGCCCCCTTCCTCCCTCCCTCCCTCCATCCACCTACGGAGGGGACACATGCTCCTTCAAACGACCAGCTACTCCGCCGACCGCCTAGCGCCGATGGCAGGCCGCTGTCCGCCCTTTGCTGCCCTCCTCTGCGGTCGTTGGCCGCACGCAGCTTTCCACCATCTGGCCGCCGCCCTGAGGCGATGGTCCTAGACGACACAAGAGAAATTAAGTAGCATAGCCAAGACCATCCGGAGAACGCCCCAAATGGCTAATACAAAAGGCACACCCTTTGCTGTTTTTCTGCCGACCTGCGCACGGCTGCACACCACAACAGGCCCTCACGATACTCGGCACGCCTTCGATGTGGCGTGCAGCGTGTATAGTCAACTAAACAATAGGAGATAAAAGGATGGCCGCCTCAAGTGCAACTTGTTCGTCTAAGATATAGTGACAGAGCACCCACACGTTGTCCCCTGGACAGAGAGTGGCTGTGTCTAGAAGACACGCCCCCCCCCCCCACCCTTATGTGCAGCAGCCTGCTGTTCAGTGATGGAGAACAATTGATTTGATGTGAACGCATCTATAATCAAGCATCTATTAAAAATTCAAAACACATTTGCGACCATAATAAATGTCCTCTTTCCACTTTCTCTGCCTCGTGATGACTGGGTGTTGTGTGATGTCCTTAGGTTAGTTAGGTTTAAGTAGTTCTAAGTTCTATGGGACTGATGACCGTAGCTGTTAAGTCCCATAGTGCTCAGAGCCATTTGAACCATTTTCCTCTTTCCACGAAAATAGGTAAAGTCCATTTTCTTTTAAATTCATGAAAAAATCGGTATAGTTTTTACATTCGACTGCACTCGCATCTCATTATTTTGTCCAGGGAAGTGTACCGCCATTGATCGCAAATGATCGGCAGAGACATGCCTATCCTGAGTAAAATCAGGAAAAAAAAGACTTCGACTATTTTGATGCGAGAACTACCGATCACTGCAGATTGTCCTCGTTATTTCGAAACCGTCATCAGAGTAAAGAAAAAGCAAGAATTTAAGCACCAGAGAAAAAAATCTATATTAAGCAAATTCTTCCAGCTTGTTGAACAAATTACATGACTTGAGAGCGTCTCTCGTGTTCAGTGTCTGTAAATAAACTGTCATGCAGGTGTGTATTTCAAACATTACAGACAATCTTTACGCCATCTTATAACTACTCCTAAGTCTCTATCCCGCCCTCCCTGCAGCTTAGTCCATGTGATCGTCCCAATTTAAGTCTGACCTGTACGGAAGTCAGAGAGCGCTATGTCTAAGACATTCTGCATTCTGTGGGGAAGCAGGACGAGCTGTCACTACTACCTCAATAGACATACAGTAGAATGTTGTCTGGAGGAAGATTGTATCTCCCGTTACCGGTGCGTCCATCTTGCAGTTTTCCCGCATTCCTCTTGCTGTCGTATATGTACAAGAATTGTTCTGCACCAGTCAGAAGACATACATTTACTCCTTCAATTACCCCGCATTTCGGCGTATTTTCCCTCTATTTTTACGTATTTTCCTTCATTTTATCGATTTTTTTATGTCATTCCTATCAATGCGATCACGACATCACTTATCGTTCCGTGTTCAAAATTGCTTGTCAATGTAGTACAGCTGCCAACACCTAGCGCAAATGCACTATTTTTCTAATCGGGAGGTGTAGTTTAGCACTGTACTCGATTGCATCCAGTCACCTCCATCCACATATTCCACATTTTCAGTGCGTTTGCTCTGGTTTCTGTATGTCTGTGTATGTTCTTGTGTCGTGGATGGCTCCCAGACATACAGAAAACAGAGCAAACGTGCTGCAACTGTAGAATACGCGATTGGATGTGACTGGTTACATTGGAGTGGGGTGCTATGCTATGCCACCTGACCAGGAAAACAGAGCGTTTGTGCTAGGTGTTTGCAACTGTACTACATTGATAAGCAATTTTGGAACACGGAACGATAAGTGGTGTCGTGACTGCATGCATAGGAGTGACATAAAAAATCGATAAAATGACGGAAAATACGTTTAAATTGAGGGAAAATTCGCCGAAATGCGGGGAAGTTGAGGGAGTATTTGCATGTCTTCTGATTGGTACAGAACAATTATTGTACATGGGAACGAGTATACGACAGCAAGAGGAATGCAGCGAACGACGAGATGGATGCACTGGGAACCAGGGATAAAATCTTTTATTTTTCGTCGAGGCAACATTCTACTGTATGCCTATTTAGGTAATAGTGACACGCACGAGTTGACTGCTGTATTTGATGCTTTCTTGGAAAAAAGAGAACCATCTGCTTCTAAACTTACTTGCATATGCGTTAAAGGATGACGGAGAGTGCATGGAGTGATAGGGTACGATGGGGCTGTAACTAGGTAGGATTTAATGGTAGACTCATGATGCATTCTGGAGAGAGAGGGATATGGTACTGTAGGTCATTTGAAAATTTTTTCCGTTGCTCTGCCGGGATGCATCAGTTGTGTGGCATGACCTACTGCGTGTTCTGCCTACTTGCGATCGTTAACAGCAAACCTCTCAGTCATCAGAGGACTTCCATCCTGTTTCGACACATTCCTCTAGACGAACGAAGATTTATGCGATGTACTCCATTCCCCTGCCGCATCTTGGGCATAAAATCGAGTCTTCAGTTTCATAACTACGGTGATTGTAAGTTAGCGACAGGTGTCTGTGAGGTATTACAATCTACATGTATACATCCGCTTGACAGATTCCTGTTTACGGAGTTAGTGGTGGAATGACGTGTAATTTCAAATGTCAAACACCGCTGCTATGCGTTTGTCCCTTTCTTTGTAAGAGGCATTCCCCGTTACTATCGATCATTTTATATTGGACTGGCGCGAGCATAGTATAATTTCTGAACCTTAATGCGATGTGAATAGTGTGGGCTGTACACCTCAGGAAAGCTATATTGTACTTGTATCACAGGGAATCGATGATTTAGGGAAGTATTTTTTCATTTTACGGTTTTTCACCATAGTTTATTGTAGAGAAACCTGCAAGGAGAATGTATGTCACGCGCTGGAAATATATTTCTTACATTGGGATAGTAACAGCGTTGCATGCCATATGACTAATAGGTTGGAACCACATCGATCTAACACTATAGCGTGTTTTAAGTGCAGAACATTGTGGTCTTTGCATGTGTTTATGTTCTCTGTTACCAATATCTTCTTGGTAATGGCCCCAGACAAAAAAATGGTTCAAATGGCTCTGAGCACTATGGGACTCAACTGCTGTGGTCATAAGTCCCCTAGAACTTAGAACTACTTAAATCTAACTAACCTAAGGACATCACACACATCCATGCCCGAGGCAGGATTCGAACCTGCGACCGTAGCGGTCGCGCGGTTCCAGACTGTAGCGCCTTTAACCGCTCGGTCACTCCGGCCGGCGACCCCAGACACTAGAACAATACTTTAGAATTGCTAGCGCAGTTTATTTACGTAAAAAGCAGCAAACTCCATCCGTCTGGAGCTGCACCATGCATAAAAACCAACCGTTTCTTGTTCTTAACCGTCTATTATATCATAACAACAGTTTCGTATCTACTCTACACCGATAAAGGGGGCTACCCTCGTCGACATTCGCGCATCTGGAGACATCTTGTGCTCTTGTATGGGTGCGGGACAGCAGTTACAGCCTCGGTTCACACTGCTCCTACACAAAACGTGAAATGTAGCCGTCTACTTTTGGTCAGCTGCAAGGAGCGTTCGTCAAAGACAATGCGAGGAGATCTTTCGGTCTCTAACTTTATCCTAAGAATGCGAGAATGCCCTGTGACTCCCATCCACATAGAGAAAGATCGTTAAGTTAAGCACTATGATCGAAGTGCTAGACATATGCAGATCGCTGTCTGGTATACTTTGGTGTATATGTCCGAGAATTAACAACGAATGAACATACTGCACAGTCATCTACTTACATTTGCGATGGTACTCGCAAAGTAGTGTAGAGGCTGATTAGCTATGAGACAGAGACTGGTGAGCATACTGCCACGTCATTTGTCAGTGTTGAAATTACGCTAAAATTGATCGCATTATCAACTACGATGTTTATTACTGCAGTACATCGACGGAGTCTTTCCATCCCAACAGTCCAGGGTAGCTGTTGATTACCACATAATGTGATTTACACCATGCGATGTCTAGCTTCCTGGGGGAGTCAATGGACCACACGTGTTAATGCCAGTTTAGAATCTGATACAAACGCCGAAGTCGTTTCGGAAAAAAAAAATGTATGACAGTGTACAAAGGGCGTGTCAGCAGAAAAATTGGTGTATCAAACAACAAAACAGCGTCCCTCTCCTGCGACTGATAACATGTGGGAGAAGGTTCTCGTACAGTACAGGCAATGAAACTTTACACTGGTCTGTGCAGGCGACATCGATCACTGTCCACCTGCTCTAATGGATAAATACCTGTATATTTAATAGGATTGCCACATATGCCACATATGCCACATGCCGGCATGTAGACGGTATTTGTTTTCGATATATCGGAAGAGAGAGATGCGGTAAAAATCTATCGGATGAAATTAACGGAGCTTTTATAGTTCGTAATTTTTCTCTGCTGGATGGTACAGAATAACGATGATAAAACGTTTGAGTGATATACGTGAATGGATCCTGATGGACACGAATCTGCTATGATGCTGAGTCTTCCTAATTTTCCCAGAAAGAAACACCACCTTAACTGTTCGTACTGGCGTCGTGTTGCAGGAGCAGGCTTCATTTGACACTGACCTTACACATTGTAGACGGATGGTGGAGTTACGACAACATGTTCCCACTTCCACCGAGTGGTCAGAATACACTCCTGTAGCATTAACTTAGTTCACTCTGTTTCTACACAGGTTGCAGAATGTGGTGGATATTGCTCTCTCTGACTTCTGGGTAAAATTGCTAAAATTGATCTCGCTATCAATTGTGGTGTGTATTACAGTACATGGCTCCATATTAATGGCATCTTTCCAGTCCCGACCGTCCACTGGGTACGCTGTTGATTACTGCATAATGATTGACTAACACCACTCCGTTGAGATGGATGGAGCCTTGACGGAACACTGGATATCTGCTGCTTGTCGCTGTGGAACATGGGATTAAATGTAGAGGTCTTAACCTTAATACAGTTGTTTGGATGCGGTCCTCATTGCTACAAATGGAAATCTGTGGTAAGGTCTTATGGGAAGAAACTGTGGAGGTCATCGGTCCCTAAGTTTACACACTACTTAATCTAACTTAAGGTTATGCTAAGGACGACACAAGCACCCATGCTCGAGGGAGGACTCGAACCTCTGACGGGGGAAGCCGAATGGACTGTTACAAGACGCCTTAGACCACTCAGCTACCCCGTGCGGCTCTCAGGCTCTCATTGCTACAGACTCGTCCTATTTCCATATGCTGCGATTTTTATTTTTTTCACCAATAAGATAAGAGTACCTCTTTTCCTTTTTGCTACCTCATGTGTGTTGTGAATAGCACCTTCCGGCGATGGTCAACACGGGAACAGTAATCATGTACGTGACTGCAAAATGAAGGAACAATGCTTTTCGAAATGGAGCACCGGGATATCCGTTACCCTTTCGATGGGAAGATGAGATCAACTGTTCAGGTAATCACCTTCGAATAGTTGCTGGAAGCGCTCTACAATACCGCAAACTCTTCCAGTTTCCATACGTTGCGATGTATCCCACATTTTTGTCAGTGAGAAACATTGCATCTGTGTTTTATTTCTACCAGCCTGTGGTGTGGTAGCTGTATAGTTTATGCCATGCGATGCTCAGTTTTCTGTGAGAGCCAGAGGATCGAAATGTGTTAATGTTGGTTTAGCAGCAGCAGACACAGGTCTCTAAGTCATGGTCGAAAAAACAAAGTGTATGGCGGTGTACACTGATTGGGTGTGTTACAACCGAAAAAAACTATGTATTAAACAGCTTATGAAGAAGCAATTCAGGAAACCTCTGATAGTCTGTTGGATATGATCATCCTACAGTACAGGTAATGAAACTTTGCACCGGTCTGTGGGAGCGATTTCGATCACGAACCACTTGCTTCAATGAACCAATATCTGTGTATTTAATAGGACACCACATATTTCCAGAATGAGATTTTCACTCTGCAGCAGAGTGTGCGCTGATATGAAACTTCCTGGCAGATTAAAACTATGTGCCCGACCGAGACTCGAACTCGGGACCTTTGCCTTTCGTGGGCAAATGCTCTACCATCTGAGCTACCGAAGCACGACTGACGCCCGATCTCACAGTTTTACTTCTGCCAGTATCTCGTCTCCTACCTTCCAAACTTTACAGAAGCTCTCCTGCGAACCTTGCAGAACTAGCACTCCTGAAAGAAAGGATATTGCGGAGACATGGCTTAGCCACAGCCTGGGGGATGTTTCCAGAATGAGATTTTCACTCTGCAGCGGAGTGTGCGCTGATATAAAACTTCCTGGCAGATTAAAACTATGTGCCCGACCGAGGCAGGGGACGAGATACTGGCAGAAGTAAAGCTGTGAGATCGGGCGTGAGTCGTGCTTCGGTAGCTCAGATGGTAGAGCATTTGCCCGCGAAAGGCAAAGGTCCCGAGTTCGAGTCTCGGTCGGGCACATACTTTTAATCTGCCAGGACGTTTCATATCAGCGCACACTCCGCTGCAGAGCGAAAATCTCATTCTGGAAACATCCCCCAGGCTGTGGCTAAGCCATGTCTCCGCAATATCCTTTCTTTCAGGAGTGCTAGTTCTGCAAGGTTCGCAGGAGAGCTTCTGTAAAGTTTGGAAGGTAGGGGACGAGATACTGGCAGAAGTAAAACTGTGAGATCGGGCGTCAGTCGTGCTTCGGTAGCTCAGATGGTAGAGCATTTGCCCACGAAAGGCAAAGGTCCCGAGTTCGAGTCTCGGTCGGGCACATAGTTTTAATCTGCCAGGAAGTTTCATCACCACATATGTTTGGGTTATAGACATGAATGCACCTTGAGAAAAAAAAGATCTCCTTTGGACTACCCATATGTAGTTTGGAGATGTGCCACAAAATCTTCGTCCTTCCTCCATGGCATGTATGATGCGTAGTCTTCCTAATTTTCCCAACAAGAAACAACTCCATAACTGCTCATACTATCGCTTCTACTATCGTTTGGCGCTGGCCTTACACAGTGTACATGGTTGGCGGTGCTATGACACAATGTTCCCATTTCCACCGAGTGATCAAAACCCGTTCCCGTCGCATAAACTCAGCTCGTTCTGTTTCCCCACAGGATGCAGAAGGTCATAGCTATACCGCTCTTCAATTTCCGTACAGGTCAAACTTCAGCTGGGACGATCACATAGACTAAGCTGCTGGGAGGGCGGGGTAGAGAATTAGGACCAGTTACAAGATGCAGACGGACTGTTTAAAAAAAGCGCTGGAGTTCTTGGTGTATGGGATCCTTAGCAGATAGGTTGGGAAAAAAAGGGTGACTCGTATCGAGATACGAGAGTGGCACTAATGTGATTCACCAGTGGCTGTAAGTATTAAAAGACGTCTCTACAAGATACAACTTGCGTACGTGGTAGAATGGATAGACTTGATTCCAAATCGCAGATAGCATTTCTACCTGAAAGTGTACACTATCAGCGACTCATGTGTGTGCCCGTAGACTCCAGACCGCTTTTTATGCAGGGTGACAGTAACATAGGCGTTATGATCGTGTTTTAATAGCGCAGTTCTTATGGCGAAATGTATGTTGTGGGCTGTAGAATACCTCTGTGTTCAGTTTCAAATGTCATTCCTCAATAGTGTGTCTCAAAAGAAACATCGTGTTCCCCCCATGGATTCCCAGTTGTCCTAGATGGTGAGTGTAATCCGACTGCTGAAAAAAAAAAGTTATTCGCTATGCAAAGTGACTCATATGATCAATTTAATTAATTAGCCTATCAACCAGAAATCAATGATGTGCTGCCTGACATGTGGAAGAGATGGCTAGGGCACCGCGTAATGGTTCTTGACAAGTGTTTCTTTTCTTTTCGTTTTGGCGATATCTTTTAACGAAATTTCAATCTCCCACCTACACAGGGCGAGACATGCTCTCAAAAGCCGGCCGCGGTGGTCTAGCGGTTCTGGCGCTGCAGTCCGGAACCGCGGGACTGCTACGGTCGCAGGTTCGAATCCTGCCTCGGGCATGGGTGTGTGTGATGTCCTTAAGTTAGTTAGGTTTAAGTAGTTCTAAGTTCTAGGGGACTTATGACCTAAGATGTTGAGTCCCATAGTGCTCAGAGCCATTTGAACCATTTTTTGCTCTCAAAAATTGATTCGTAAATGCTAGTATGATATAGCATCGCACTGGTAAAAGGGGCCCTGTCCTAGTGTACGAAACAGATACGTTCCCTTGAATCATAGCTTCTTTTTGTCAAACGTAAAATGAATGTGGTTTTTTTTCGACATGTGTACCAATGGCGTGTAAGATTGTCTCAAATGTTTGTAATACACACCTGCATGACAGTTTAATTACAGACACCGAACACGAGAGACGCTTTCAGGTCATGTAATTTGTTCAACGAGCTGGAAGAATTTGCTTAATATATATTTTTTTTCTTTGGAGCTTAAATTCTCGCTTTTTCTTTACTTTGATGACGGTTTCGAAATAACGAGGACATTCTGCAGTGATCGGTAGTTCTCGCATCAAAATAGCCGAAGTTTTCTTTTTCTTGATTTTACACAGGGTGGGTATGTTTCTGTTGATTATTTGTGACCGATGGCGGTACACTTCCCTGGACGTCACAAAATAATGAGATGCGACTGCAGTCGAACGTAAAAACTATACCGATTTCTTTTATGAAACTCAAAGAAAATGGACTTTACCTGTTTTCGTGGAAAGAGGACATTTATTATGGTCACAAATGTGTTTTGCACTTTTTTAATAGATGCTTGATTATAGATGCGTTGACGTCAAATACAATTGTTCTCCATCACCGAACAGCAGGCTGCTGCGCACAAGAGTGTCTTCTGTGGTGGTCGCCAGACACAGCCGCTCTTTGTCCAGGGGACAGCTTGTGGTGGCTCTATCGTTATATTATAGATAAACAAGTTGCACCAGAGGCTGCCGTTCTTTCATCTCCTATTGTTTACTTGACTATACACTCTAATGTGTTGGCAGAGAAGCGTCGCCTTAAGGCGACGGCCAGATGGTGGAAAGCCAAGTGCTGATCAGGACCGTTCTCCGAATGGGCGGGGTTATGCCTGTAAATTTCCCATTCGTGCTAAGGGACGCCACATCGAAGGCATGCCGAATATCGTGAGCACATGTTGTGATCAGCAGCCGTATGCAGATCGGCAGAAAAACAGCAAAGGGCGGGACTTTTGAAATAAAATGGTACAGTCTGGAACTACGCGACCGCTACGGTCGCAGGTTCGAATCCTGCCTCGGGCATGGGTGTGTGTGATGTCCATAGGTTAGTTAGGTTTAAGTAGTTCTAAGTTCTAGGGGACTGATGACCTCAGAAGTTAAGTCCCATTGTGCTCAGAGCCATTTGAACCATTTTTGCAGTCTTTGAGGACGACGATTTTCCCCAGCACACGTGCTGCATTATGACCTGTTCATTATGAGTGCTGGATTTTTCACGATAATTTCGAAGTGTATTTAGAACTGTGATGCATTTTTATTTTCCATCATTTGCGATAGTGTGTATTGGCTTCGATTACCTGGGCTGCAGGATGGTTTTTGAGCAGGCATCAGTAGCGAAACATAAAACAGCAATAGATGCTGTATGCTTACAGGTAATACAGTTTTTAAACTCCCCTGTGTCCAACACCAGCATATCGTCAGTTGAACATATTTCCCACCAAAAAGAATAAAGATAGTATGTTATACCCCAGCCTTTTTCCTGCCAGCTTGTAGGTGTAGGGTAGAGTTTGAGTGTGTCTGTCGCTAGTGTCGAGTGGTATTGCGAAATTTTTTCCTAGCAGGATAACACCAGTAGTATGGTATCATCAATTTTTGCGGTGTATTGAGCTTTTATGCCATCCTTGTGTAGCGCTATGCATAACGAGGCCTGCACTTTGTGGTTAATTATGTAATGAGGACGATCTTTGTGTTAATTTCCTGACAAAAATAAATAAAGTTGACTAACCTAACTTCCCTCCCCCTCATCTGGACAGTTTCCATGTGTTAGTGGGTGCACTTGCGCTTTCCATCCAGAAGCAACAGGGTTCGCGTCCCGCAAAGGGCACTGCCAATTTAAATTTCCTGTCAATTCCCAGGGGGGGGGGGGGGGATGTCGGCACAGCAATGGGACAAGGAAATTTCCACCAAAATTTGAAAGTCCCACCAAAGTTCGAAATTCTCGCCAAAATTCGAAATTCCTGCCAATAGGGTAGGTTGGGGGCAGGGGCGGTGGGGAGGGGGTGGAAGGAGGGGTCTGGGGAACACGAACAGCGGAGAAAACAGTTGACGTCCTCTGGTGGCGAGGGTAGGCAGGGGTTGGGATGATTAATTGACCAATTTAATTAATTTGCATATCATTTTGATATCAAAAGTGGAAGAATAACCACAATTCCCTACTACTAACGTACCACCCGCCACGCATTGTAAGATGGCTTCAGCTCCTTGGATGTGAATTACGCCGGCCGAAGTGGCCGTGCGGTTACAGGCGCTGCAGTCTGGAACCGCAAGACCGCTACGGTCGCAGGTTCGAATCCTGCCTCGGGCATGGATGTTTGTGATGTCCTTAGGTTAGTTATGTTTAACTAGTTCTAAGTTCTAGGGGACTAATGACCTCAGCAGTTGAGTCCCATAGTGCTCAGAGCCATTTGAACCATTTTTTTGTGAATTACGTTTCTTGAAAACAATACGCCAAGCAGCTATCTTTTTTAACTTTACTTGTGCAGTCGCGCTTCCACAATTTCCACTCATCTTCAGCTGCAGCATTCAAAATGCAGTCGACATAAATATAATGATGACCTTTATGTCACTGTTTTAAACCAACCTAGTTAGGATAAAACGAATCTTAGCGTAAAAAAAAGGTTGAACATTATTGTATTTTTCTAGTGTCTATATTGTACTCAAACAACAACAGGCATAAATATTAAGCAAACGCTGATTAAGCATGCGCTACTGAAGCTAAAAGATAAAATTAATCAGTGTAGGCCATCATAAGGGCAACTGAACCTGCTTCAGGTTTTTTATGTGATTGCACCAAAGAATATATTAGGTGTGCATCAAAAACTGAGTCACTGTTGCCCTGTGAAAAATTCATTTTTCCAAGAAATAAGGCTTAGATATAAAATGAAGTATTTACCCGAAGATCGACCCACATCCAAATTATCATTTGTGATTACGAGCAAAATAAATAAAAAAACCGATTGACGACTGTTTTTTGTACATGGATCTATTTATTCATTACAGTCGCGGTCGTATAGTAGTGGATACACGTTAGTGTGTGTTTCCATCAGATTTCTGCGTTTTCAGAATTTTTCCTTTCGTTGATACTTTCCGGTTATCCCCTTTTGTCAACATAGGCATCATCTCAGCGGTGGAGCTCTGCGCTCGGCGATCGCGCACAAAGAGCGCAAAAGGAGTTGCGGGAGGCTCAGCGTCTTTGCAATGGCCTTGCACTTGAAACGTCGCAGTTTCTGACGCTGTTCGTTTTCTCCCTACCGCGATTGCCCTAGCTCTTTATTACATCATCTATGTACTGCTTTGCATATCTTCGTTTCGTGCTTGCTCAGTACAAACTTTGCTGCTGAATGAAACTATACACGCAAATTTATTTATCGTCCTTTAAGAAGATAGCTTCTTTCAACGAATGAGAAATAAGCGAACTTCGTGATGTTTTCCAAGTAAAATAAAAAGTGATGCTAAGTCTAATGATGTGGTTTTCTTCCTTGGACTTTTATCGTTAAGAAATCATTTTTGTATCCACATCGAACGCTTACTCTAACCGCTGCACTAGGTGGAAACCAAGGGGAGCCGGAATACTGGTCATGGACGGCAATTCCCGAAGCCCTCCTATTGGGCCCGTAGCAAAATAATTTTTCATAAGTAATTCTCAATACCCTTTCTATCAGAATACATAGGGTAATTGAAAAACATTAAGATATAAGAAAATAGTATGTTGGAACAGACGTCATTTTCTTCGCCCACAAAATCGAGACAAAAGCGTGCACCGAAAACAGGCTTCTGAAGGTATGGTAAAACGACTACGTACTTTGATACAGAATTCAATTTTGGATGCCGCTATCATATCCACTCAAAATAATATGTACCGTTCTCAGGTTATATTCCATGCTAATTTGAAAAATACGGTTTCGAGAAAAACGTGATTATACTTTTTGTAGTTAAGTTAAAGATGCCTCTAATCAGCGGTCTCTCGACCACACAGCTATCCTTCCAGATCCAAAAGGAGGTCCTCATCCATCTTCTTCAATGCCATGGTGGTCCTCCAGGCCTCTCAGTTTCTGTCACCCACTGTTCTGCTCACTCGATACACTTTTCGTCCGCTTTTGTGCAGATGTTGTAAGAAGCTGGTTCAATCTCCAGTTCGAACATTTTCAAAGTTTCTGTAACACCTTTTAGGCCACCATAGAAATTACATGCCGACTATTTTTTTTGCCACTGTGAATGGTTTTCGGAGACACTTTCTCACAAATTGCCTTTTAACTTTGTAACGGAGTTTCTGGCGACCTTGAGATGGACATTACAATAAAGTAGCCATCCCAGAGCACATTTTTATGAATTTTTCGAAGAGAACTACTCCATTAAGGCACGCGAGGCAATACGACTTATCCTGGAACACAGGACGAAGAAAAACAAACCTACGTTTATAGCATTTGCAAATTTACAGGTTTGTTTTGACAGTGTTGACTGCAATATATTCTTTGAATTATTGAAAGTAATAGTGAAATGCAGCGACTCAATGGTTACTTGTACAGAAACCGACCTGCAGTTTCAAGAGTCGAAGGACATGAAACGAAAGTAGTCGTTGACAAGGGAGTGAAACATGACTGCTACCTCTCCCCTGTGCTATTCTCTGTACACTGAGCAAGCCGTGAAGGAAACCAAGGAGACACCTGAAAAGGCAATTAAAGTTCTCTCGCGATCTATCGCGCGGCTCTCCCCCGTTGGAGGTTCGAGACCTCCCTCGGAAATGGGTGTGTGTGTTGTCCTTAGCGTAAGTTAGTTTAAGTTAGGTTAACTAGTGTGTAAGTTTAGGGACCGATGAACTCAGCAGTTTGGTTCCATAAGACCTTACCACAAATTTCCAAATTTTCTCTCGCTCTCAAACCAGTGTCTGTAAATAAACTGTCATGCACGCGTGGATTAAAAACATTTCAGACACGTGAAATAACATTAGAGAATATAATGTATCACGCTATTGGCTCACATGTCAGGAAAAACACATTTTACGTTCGACAACAAGTTACCGTACAATTCAAGACGACGTTGCTGTTTCGTACACTATGACAAGTCCCGTTTTACTAACGCGAAGCTGTATCACACCTGCGTTTACGAAACAAATTGTGAGAGCCTGTCTTGCAATAAAACCTCCTATAAGATTTTACTTTCTCTCTCTTTCTCTCTCTCTCTCTCTCTTCCGTTACATCGAAATAAATTACCGTCCATGCGCTTAAATCTGACATTTTTCTTCCATAGCTCCCCCCTACCACCGACATGCCACAAAGTCTGTAAGTAGGCTGTTTAGGTTTTTATGTTGGTAACGCCACGTAGCGCTCTATATGAAAATCACTGACTGTGCTGTGTGAAGTCTGTGACTGGTTTGCATTGTTGGAATATTCGCTATTGTAGTGTTGGGCAGTTGGATGTGAACAGCGCGTAGCGTTGCGCAGTTGGAGGTGAGCCGCCAGCAGTGGTGGATGTTGGGAGAGAGATGGCAGAATTTTAAGAGCGGACGATCTGGACATGTGTCCGCCAGAAAGAGTAAATTTATAATACTGGATGTCATGAACTGATATATATTATGACTTTTGAACACTGTTGAGGTAAATACATTGCTTGTTCTCTATCAAAATCTTCCATTTGCTAACTATGCGTATCAGTAGTTAGTGCCTTTAGTAGTTAGAATCTTTTATTTAGCTGGCAGTAGTGGCGCTAGTTGTATTGCAGTAGTTCGAGTAACGAAGATTTTTGTGAGGTAAGTGATTCATGAAAGGTGTAGGTTATTGATAGTCAGGGCCATTCTTTTGTAGGGAGTTTTGAAAGTCATATTGCGTTGCGTTAAAGATATTGTGTGTCAGTTTAGTGTTGATCAGAATAAGTAAAGAAAGTAATGTCTGAGTACGTTCAGTTTTGCTCAGCTGTTTGAAAATCAAATAACGTGGAGGTTTATCAGCACAGTAAATCATTAATTTTTCAAAGGGGATGTTTCAAGTTCTAAGGAATTTGATCATCACAGTCTGTTTCACGCAATCTACTCACATGACAGGAAAAAAACGCTATCATTTCTAGGTTCCACAACGAGCTATAATTCAATCACACCTCTCGAGTGCACCCCTCGCCCCCCCCCCCCCCTCACACTAATAAAGGAGATACACGTGACATCGGTCCATTCTCCTACAGAACACTCTAGGGAATGGCTTAATGCACTGATTCTGCTCCTTAATACTCAAGGATTACTATTGTTTGTGAGAACCAGGTGTAATTCGGTAATATATATATTCGACTGCATGTGGGAAAACAGTTATGGACTGGGATACATATGTTTTGCCTGCTGTAATATGGCGCCTCTGTGTAATATTTATGTCGCCTTTGTTGGAGTATGTGTTACGAAAACCCATGTTGTTTACAGGAGAAGAGGTGTTAAAAGGAAATGCAGCCAGAGCACAATTTTTAAGCTTTTCTCAATCTTGAGTCTCCGGGTACCCAAACCCATCTCGTTTCCCCGCATTTCGTGGTGCTTTTTCTCTAATTTTATTTATTCTCAGTCAATTTAAGAAATTTTGCGTATTTCGCGAATTTACATATTCCGTCGTATTTCCCTCAATTTTACGTATTTTCCATTCAGTTGTCTAATTATTCCAGGTTTTCCTCGATTTTTGCTGATTTTGTGTCATTTTTTCATATTTTTTACATTTTTTCGTATGTATGTCGTCATATTGCCGTCGTGCCCATGCGTTGTTTGATTTTACATGAGGATATTTGCATGTCCACGACGGAGCTATTGATCCGATTGGAAATGAGGTGCAGCCTTTCTTCTCCACGGGCATTAAGAGGAGGGAAGGGGGTGGGGGGGCGCACCGTCCCGGCCGCCATTTTTCCCTAGGAAAAATCCCCGGTACTTAATCTGATAGCAGGTTGGGGGGTCTTTTGGGGGTTGTCCCGAGATCCGCTTCCTTACTTGAAACCTTTCAAGCACCTCTAAACAGTTTGCACTGCCTACGTTTACTTATGAAATAAATATAATTGAACTGATACAGTATTGTGAAGCGATCTCTACCAACCATGTTACAATGTGGTGAAGCAGCATTACCGTATAGCTCTTGTC
Organism: Schistocerca cancellata; assembly: GCF_023864275.1. Lineage (NCBI taxonomy): Eukaryota > Metazoa > Arthropoda > Insecta > Orthoptera > Acrididae > Schistocerca > Schistocerca cancellata. The sequence goes on along the minus strand of NC_064626.1, from coordinate 492,942,313 downwards.
AAAATTTGAGTCCCATTAAAGGGACACTTAATCGAAAAGTGTACATCTTAAATACATTTGTTAAAAATTAGGACATGTTTCATAATGAAGTCACTGAGAACTCGTAAACATGGATTCGCTACGGTCTTAAAAACGGCTCGTTTGCGGACCCTTGTTTACAGGAGCCCTTATGTTTCTGCTATCGTATACTTTGACACGTGTCAGTTAATTATGGTGCGGCCTGTATCAGACTGTGCCACAGTGATTCCGATGCAGTGCAGCATATCGTATTCTACGTCTACATCCATATTCCGCAAGCTGTCATTTCTATCTTTGCTTGTTCCCTCCGAGAATGGACTCCGTACTGAACAGCTGTCGATAAGCCACCGCGTGACTCTATATTTACACGTTATTGCAGTTACACTCGTTTCGCCAGGTGCATCTGGGAGGACGTAATACGTTGTCTGTCTCTTTAGGAATGTTTATCGGAATTTTAACATTAAATCTCTCTGCGAAGCCCAAAGCCTCCCTTGTGACGACTGCCACTGGACTTGGGTTACCATCTTCCTGACGCTATAGCTTCTCTATGTCACCCATGAATCCTACTTGGTAAGGCCCTCGGACTGATTAGAAATACAGTATAGCATAACAGCGCTTGGGGCGAGCCGGTAATTAATGCGACTGAAGAGCCTAGAAATTTATGAACAAACTACTTAAATAGATTCTTAATATTTAGGTTAATCAGAGCATGAAACGCATTTCAGTCTATTTAGCCGCTTCTCTTGCTAGTAAGACTACACTTGGGAGGTAAAGATAGTCACATTAGGGTACGAAAGTTAAGCATTGGTCAAGTGATAAGGGCATATTTCCTGAACGGGAAGTCAGAATTGCTATACGACAATAAAAAATTTAACTATACATCATTTGGCATAGAAGACATCGAAAAGTGAAAAATATTTGCCTTCTCGTCTATGTTTGTTTCATCTTCCAATGGCAGACTTCTCGCGTAATTTAATCTGGAATGACTCGGTCTCTAGCCAAGGTTGCTAATGTACGCCTGTGCAGTGGCACCCGACTCGGAAGTATCCCAGTTAGAAAACTGGTCAAATTTTCACTGCCAGTATTTGGTCAGCTAGAGGAAGAGAGGTTCAAATGGCTCTGAGCACTATGGGACTTAACTCCTGAGGTCATCAGTCCCCTAGAACTTAGAACTACTTAAACCTAACTAACATAAGGACATCACACACATTCATGCCTGAGGCAGGATTCGAACCTACGACCGTAGCGGTCGCGCGGTTCCAGACTGTAGCGCCTAGAACCGCTCGGCCACCCAGGCCGGTGGGGGAGAGGTGGTGGCGTAAAGTACATGATCACCAGTCTTTTCACGATTGTCTCGGATTACATTTCAAACCACTTGAACTGAGGGCATGTGACACTGTTTATGGTGATCTGTCCGTTGGATAACGACTTTAAGCTTTAAGCTTGGCAGCCCCCTTGGTGTTATTCGAAAGGCCTAGGCTATGTGCCGACACAGGGTAGTAGTGGGGCATAGTTGCCAAATTTATTCAAGATGGCGGCATGTAGACTTGGCAACAGTGCATGACTGGCGGATTTTGGCGGGAAAATAGTCCAATTGGGCTATGTCCACTAACCTAACCCCCAGAAAAAAATGGCACCAAATTCAAATTCCAACAGGATAATGCCTGCAAACCCATACTTGTCTTTATTATTATTCATTATCATTTATTATTATTTATTATTATTATTTACTATCATTATTTATCATTTTTTATTATTCATTATTATTGGCCTACCTCCACTAGAAAATCGCGCTAAATTCAAATTCCAACATGATAATCCCTACAAAACCGTTGTTGTTATTGTGGTCTTCAGTCCAGAGACTGGTTTAATGCAGCTCTCCATGCTACACTGTCCTGTGCAAGCTTCTTCATCTCCCAATACCTACTGCAACCTACATCCTTCTGAATCTGTTTAGTGTATTCATCTCTTGGTCTCCCTCTACGACTTTTACCCTCCACGCTGCACTCCAATACTAAATTCGTGATCCCTTGATGCCTCAGGATATGTCCGACAAACCAATCCCTTCTTCTGGTCAAGTTGTGCGACAAATTTCTCTTCTCCCCAATTCTATTCAGTACCTCCTCATTAGTTATGTGATCTACCCATCTAATCTTCAGCATTCTTCTGTAGCACCACATTTCGAAAGCTTCTATTCTCTTCTTGTCCAAACTATTTATCATCCACGTTTCACTTCCATACATGGCTACACTCCATACATATACTTTCAGAAACGACTTCCTGACACTTAAATCTATACTTGATGTTAACAAATTTCTCTTCTTCAGAAACGCTTACCTTGTTATTGCCAGTCTACATTTTATATCCTCTCTACTTCGACCATCTTTGATTATTTTGCTCCCCAATAAGCGAACCTCATCTACTACTTTAAGTGTCTCATTTTCTAATATAATTCCTTCAGCTTCACCTGATTTAATTCGACTACATCCTGGTTTTGCTGTTGTTGTTCATCTTATATCCTCCTTTCAAGACACTGTCCATTCTGTTCAACTGCTCTTCCAGGTTCTTTGCTGTCTCTGACAGAATTACAATGTCATCGGCAAACCTCAGACTTTTTACTTCTTCTCCATGGATTTTAATTCCTATCCCGATTTTTCTTTTGTTTCCTTTAGTGCATGCTCAATATACAGATTGAATAACATCAGGGATAGGCTGCAACCCTGTCTCACTCTCTTACCAACCACCACTTCCCTTTCATGCCCCTCGACTCTTATGACTGCCATCTGGTTTCTGAAAACTTGTAAATAGCCTTTTGCTCTCTGTATTTGATCCCTGCCACCTTCTGAATTGGAAAGAGAATATTCCAGTCAACACTGTCAAAAGCTTTCTCTAAGTCTACAAATGCTAGAAACGTAGGTTTGCCTTTCCTTAATCTATCTTCTAAGATAAGTCGCTGGATCAGCGTTCCAGCATTTCTACGGAATCCAAACTGATCTTCCCTGAGGTAGGCTTCTACCAGTTTTTCCATTCGTCTGTAAAGAATTCGAGTTAGTATTTTGTAGCCGTGACTTATTAAACTTATAGTTCGGTAATTTTCACACCTGTCAACGCCTGCTTTCTTTGAAACTGGAATTATTATATTCTTCTTGAAGTCTGAGGCTATTTCACCTGTCTCATACATCTTGCTCACCAGATGGTTGAGTTTTATCAGGGCTGTCTCTCCCAAGGCCATCAGTAGTTCTAATGCAATGTTGTCTAATCCTGGGGCCTTGTTTCGACTTAGATCTTTCAGTGTTCTGTCAAACTCTTCACGCAGTATCGTATCTTCCATTTCACCTTCATCTATGTCCTCTTCCATTTACATAATATTGCCCTCAAGTACATAGCCCATGTATAGACCTTCTATATACTCCTTCCACCATTCTGCCTTCCCTTCTTTGCTTAGAACTGGTTTTTCACCTGAGCTCTTGATATTCATACATGTGGTTCTCTTTTCTTCAAAGGTCTCTTTAATTTTCGTATAGGCAGTATCTATCTTACCCCTAGTGATATATGCCTCCACATCCTTACATTTGTCCTCCATCCATCCCTGCTTAGCCATTTTGCACTTCCTGTCGATCTCATTTTTGAGACGTTTGTATTCCTTTTTGCCTGCTTCATTTACTGCATTTTTACATTTTCTCCTTTCATCAATTAAATTCAGTATCTCTTCTGTTACCCAAGGATTTCTACTAGCCCTCGTCTTTTTACCTGCTTGATCGTCTGCTGCCTTCACTATTTCATTCCTCAAAGCTCCGGCGGGGTCAGGGATTGTCTCTGCCTCGTGATGACTGGGTGTTGTGTGATGTCCTTAGGTTAGTTAGGTTTAAGTAGTTCTACGTTCTAGGGGACTGATGACCATAGATGTTAAGTCCCATAGTGCTGAGAGCCTTTTGAACCTCAAAGCTACCCATTCTTCTTCTACTGTATTTCTTTCCCCCATTCCTGTCAATTGTTCCCTTATGCTCTCCCTGAAACTCTGTACAACCTCTGGTTCTTTCAGTTTATCCAGGTCCCATCTCCTTAAAATCCCACCTTTTAGCAGTTTCTTCAGTTTTAATCTACTGTTCATAACCAATAGATTGTGATCAGAGTCTACATCTGCCCTGGAAATTTCTTACAATTTAAAACCTAGTTCCTGAATCTCTGTCTTACCATTATTTAATGTATCTGAAACCTTTCAGTGTCTCCAGGCCTCTTCCACGTAAACAACCTTCTTTCATGATTCTTGAACCAAGTATTAGCTATGATGACATATATAGGCCTGTTATAAGCCTGATATAGACCCCATTATGGAATCGTTGCATTTTTCAACGTTGTACCTATGGATTACGAACATTTGCTTTGTCTACGATCGTTCACCGAAACGTTGAAATGTTACTTAGTGGTACAGTCGAGTATGATTTTCTTCAAAGCATTCGAGATAACACGACCCAAATGGCGCCTTGGAAATGGAAATGCCGTGCGGCTAGGGCCTCCCATCGGGTAGACCGTTCTCCTGGTGCAAGTCTTTCGAGTTGACGCCACTTCGGCGACTTGCGCGTCGATGGGGATGAAATGATGATGAAAGACACACGACACCCAGTCATCACGAGGCAGAGAAAAATCCCTGGCCCCGCCGGAAATCGAACCCGGGACCCCGTGCGCGGGAAGCGAGAACGCTACCGCAAGACCACGAGCTGCGGACAATGGCGTCTTGATGACATTACATTGTAAGCATCGCCAAGAGACTTCTCTAGCTAGTTAGTTACATGTCCCAAGGCGCATTTTGTACGATAGGTCGCAATGATGTGGAACGAATCATTTTATGTTCATATCACAAATTAATTTGTACATACGGTTACATTCTTAACATTTCTAAGTTTTTTCCACAAAAAGAAAAAAGATATGGAAATGTGAGTTATTAATTCCTACCCACCAGCTTTTACACAATACAACAATATAAAACCTACGGAAAAGAAGGAGTTGTCAAGGTGAACTTTCTCAGTTTGTTATCAAATTTTGCTTTGCTGTCTATCAGACATTTTATTTCACTGGATAAGTAATATTTTTGTTGACCATTTTACACCCCTTTTTGTGCTAAAGACAACCTTAAAGAATGTCATATTTCTGGTATTGTATGTACCTCATCGTTCCCTTTGTACTGCAGTGGATTATTTACAACAAACTTCGTGACGAAATAAGGAAACTGTGAAGCAGTAGTCAGAACTTCAACTGAAACAGATGTCTACAAGATGACTGTAAGTGAGCACCGCTTATTATTCTTACAGGACGTTTTCACGCAGTAAGACTTTCTTTCTTAAAGATGAGTTACCCCAGTACATTATTCCATATGACATTACTGAATGAAAATAAGCAAAATATGTCAACTTGCTGGTTTGTCTCTCTCCAAGATTTGCAATGGTTCTAAGCGCAATTGTGGCTGAACTGAGTTGTTTTAGGAGTTCCAAAAAGTGTTTTTTTTTTCAGTTTATATTCTGATCAATATGGATCTCTAAGAATTTTGAAGTTTCCATACTATTTATTACTTCCTCACCATGTGTTACACTTACGATTGGTGAAGTACCTCTAGATGTGCAGAGATGAATATGTTGTGTGTTTTTAATATTGAGGGTGAGACAATTCGCAGGGTACCAGTCAATCATACTTTTAAGAACTTTGTTTACCATCTCTTCTGTTTCTGTACATATGCTTAGACTGATTACAATACAAATGTCATCTGCAAATAGAACTAATTCTCTCTGTTGTATACTAGACGGAAGATCATTTACATATATGAGGAACAGTAGTGGACCTGAGAACCTCATACGTGATTTCTCTCCAGTCGTGATTAGGTCCCTGGACTATATTGTTTGAATTACTAAGTACTACTTTCTGCATTCTTTTGGTTAGATGTGACATTATCAATTGGTTGGCTATACCATCAATCCCATACAACGTCAATGTACCTATGAGAATACTGTGATTCACACTGTAAAATGCCTTAGAGATGTAGCAAAAAAGAACCGGCGCTATTTCATTATTTTATGCTTGTAAAAACTGGTGAGTGAATATGTAAATGGCATTCTCAGTAGAGCAACCCCTCTGAAACCCAAGATGTGATTTTCTAAGAATACTACTGTTTCTGTGGTGAGATATTGTTGTAGAATACATCGCCTTCCCAAAAATTTTGGAGAATGATGTCAGCTGTGGAACAGGTTGGTAGTTACTGACGTTTCTCTTATCACCTTTCTTAAAGAGTGGCTTAAAAACGTCACACTTCAGTCTCTCCGTGAAAATGCCTCGAGTTAGTGATGCATTACATATTTCGGACAATACCGGACTTATTATATGGGAACAAATCTTCAGTATTATTGGAAACACCATCAAAACTAGAAGAGCTGTGAGTCTTGAGAGAATGTATGACTCTCTTAATTTCAGAAGTAGAAGTTGGTGGTGCATTCATATGATGTAATTTTATGAGTTACTTCTTCAACATATTACTGTGATCTTTCTCTTGAACTGTTGGTCCCTGTGCTTTCTACTATGTTTAAGAAATGATTATTAAATACATTTTCTAGCTGTGACTTGTCGTTTATAATCCTTCCATTCAATTCAATAGTAACGTTATCCTCTTCTGAGGTTGGTTGTCCTGTATCTTGCTTCACTATATTTCATATTGCCTTAACTCTGTTGTCAGTTGTACTGATTTCTGACATTATGTGCATGTTTCATGATTTTCTAATAATCTTTCTTAGTAATTGTCAGCAGTTTTCGGAGCAGCTACTGCAGGATCCCTACTTGTTCTTGTCAGAAGATACATTTCCCTTTTCCTTTCTGAGGATACTTTGATCCCTCTAGTGTTACATGCTTTTCTACTTGAATTTTTAGTGTCCTTTCTAATTAGCGTAAGCGGAACGCTATTTTCGAAAAATGATATGAATTTATCATGGAATAGATTAAATTTTATGCTGGTATCTGCTTCTTTATAAATTACATCCCTAGTCATTAACTGTAAACTATTCTTAAAGGCATTTGTCCTGGAGCCAGTAATTATTCTAATTGATTTCTACTGAGGAGTATCAATACTGTAAGGCGCTATGTTATTTATCATATCTAAGTGTGCATCATGACAAGAGAGAGCATTTGCTACTGGGTACACAGTTCTGTTCATAATGAAAATGTGCAAACATTACTGAAACACTATACATTTCATTAAGTACCTTTCCTTGTCTTTGAATAGTTGTTGTTCCCGCATATGATCGCTCTTGAAACAGGAAACGGTGGATTTGTATACGAAGTACTTTCCGCCACACTCCAAAAGGTGAATTGCGGAGTGTGTGTGTGTAGATGAAGATGTAGAAGATGTAGACGCGTAGTTGTAGTTGTAGATGTACGCAGGGAACACTTCTTTCATACTGGGAAAGCACAACTCCAGTTTGTGAGGGAAATTGTGACAGTTATCTGCAGATCTTACTTGCAGTTTATGGTTCCATTTTCGTTTTTCCCTGGGTATGTTTAACTTCTGGACAAAAGGTAGGTCATTAGAGACAGTGTACGTGTCCATTCCGCCGGGAAAGAGAAAAATGCAGTGATTAAAAAAGTGATCTTGGCGTTTGTCTCAACGATTTGAAGGAAATCTTGTAAAACCTAAATCACTGTGGCCGCACAGGGATTTGGTTAGTCCCAAATACGGGTTCAGGTTTCTAATCGCAGCCAGCGACGTGTCGTCAGGGTTTAAGGAAATGCAATTTTTTAGTTGTCGATTAAATGTTTTTTTTTCGGTGATGTGAAGTTCATCGATTAAGTACTGAACCAGACCTCCTGAATCTTCAGACATTTGCATGAAAACAGCTTTCGTGCTATGGTATAGCAGTCGTGGTATTAAATCCAAAATATGAGCGTAATCCAGAGTACTAGGAGAATGAAATGTGAATAACGGCTAAAATAAGGCTGTAGAACAAATAAAGAATCTGATGTTATCGTTTTTCCACGTCTGTATAAAAGATCACTGTGATTTAGAACTCTTCTACGTTTACAGTTTCCATTTCATACAACTTCGTTACGCAACATACTGCCTACGTGAATCTATTAGTATATCGCTGACGTTCAAATACGCAATTCCTTGTTTCGGGTGATACTTTTACCGGGGAAAACTTGTCTACCTTATTCTAAGAAATGATAGGCTTACCTTCTTAATTAACTTACGTACACGACGAGGAAAGATCGAATGATGTCACTGGCGAGTCGGAATGTGAGGGAACGGCGTCGATTGTTTCACGGAAAATTGTCTGCTGAAGTCCATAGAAGAAAATGACGAAATTATTCCAGCGGTATACACGTAAGTCTTTCTTCATGCTCTTAATTATGACAAGATAATAAAAATGACTGCGCCCGTAGATATATAGTGAAGTCTTTCTAGTAACGTAGTTCATAAACGTTATGAAAACATAGGTGACCAACGACGCTGCGTTATTTACAATTTCTCATACTGACCATCTTATAGTGCACAGGTAAGTGCATGCGAGATAATTTCCGTTTTACGTTAATCGTTAGACCATAGTATCTCCCTCTTTTGTCTTTTAAATTCTCGTCGATGGGAAGTCATTGCAAAGGGAACCAAATTTAGGTTTTTCCACAGTTTTCCCAGTAGGCTGAACCATTTGAAATGAATTTGAAGTGCTTTCTGAAAAGCACAAGAGTGCTTCATTGGTTCACGCGCGTCGCGTCGGATAATGTTGTGGAAGCTTCGCAATATTTCAACGAGAAAGCTGCTCGTTATCTTCACGTGCTTACCGAAGTGTTGCTGCAATGGTCCGCCAATATATACGCTGACTCGCTAGAAAAGCGCAGGCATCAAGGGATGGGGGCTACAACGTGATCGTAGACGAATCATAGAGCACGGCTACATCCAGTGCCCCCTGCTGGAGAAAAAGGCCACGGTCTTCGCGTTCGTGACGCTGGAAAGGCAAATACCGGCATAGCGCTCGCGCGGGCAGAGCGTTGGCGCCGTTTTAAGTGTGCGGTCCTTGATTCCCCTAGGTCGACTCGGATTCATTTGTCTGCGGCCGACGATGCCTTAGTACCGCCAATGCTGGTTCCCATGCCTTGCTGAGTTGAAATCCCGTGACGCTATTGATCGGGTCGTTACTTGTACGAATTTCGACTGCTTCTTTAATGATGGAGTCCCAGTACATGGAAGCGGACGAAAGGATCTTTATTTCTCCGTAGCTCATGCTGCGTCCTGTGTCAAGACAGTGTTCGGCCAAAGCAGACTTTTCTGGCTGACCCAGTCTGTTGTGGCGTCTATGTTCAGGGCATCTATCCTTAACAGTGCAACACGTCTGCCCAATGCGCCTGGAAAAATTGCTGAATGCTCTTTTTGTCGATTCTATTAGGTGAATTTCTTTAGTTGTCTAGGTGGAGAGACTCTGCTGAATCAAAAAAGCGACGAAAGTCGTCGGTAACACAATATTTTTACTTTTCTCTTTTTTTGCTTTACACACGCCTCTTCGATTTTGCCCATCTTGGCTGGAAGGTATTTCTCATCTACGTTCCATTTCGTCTCGTCGGGTTGGTGTTTCGGTAGATCTGGAAAAAGCGAGGATAACTAAATCTTGAGAATAAGTTTTGAAGCGTTCCAAAGTAGGACAGTAGACCTGGATATAATGGATCGTATGTGGTACACTCCTGGAAATGGAAAAAAGAACACATTGACACCGGTGTGTCAGACCCTCCATACTTGCTCCGGACACTGCGAGAGGGCTGTACAAGCAATGATCACACGCACGGCACAGCGGACACACCAGGAACCGCGGTGTTTGCCGTCGAATGGCACTAGCTGCGCAGCATTTGTGCACCGCCGCCGTCAGTGTCAGCCAGTTTGCCGTGGCATACGGAGCTCCATCGCAGTCTTTAACACTGGTAGCATGCCGCGACAGCGTGGACGTGAACCGTATGTGCAGCTGACGGACTTTGAGCGAGGGCGTATAGTGGGCATGCGGGAGGCCGGGTGGACGTACCGCCGAATTGCTCAACACGTGGGGCGTGAGGTCTCCACAGTACATCGATGTTGTCGCCAGTGGTCGGCGGAAGGTGCACGTGCCCGTCGACCTGGGACCGGACCGCAGCGACGCACGGATGCACGCCAAGACCGTAGGATCCTACGCAGTGCCGTAGGGGACCGCACCGCCACTTCCCAGCAAATTAGGGACACTGTTGCTCCTGGGGTATCGGCGAGGACCATTCGCAACCGTCTCCATGAAGCTGGGCTACGGTCCCGCACACCGTTAGGCCGTCTTCCGCTCACGCCCCAACATCGTGCAGCCCGCCTCCAGTGGTGTCGCGACAGGCGTGAATGGAGGGACGAATGGAGACGTGTCGTCTTCAGCGATGAGAGTCGCTTCTGCCTTGGTGCCAATGATGGTCGTATGCGTGTTTGGCGCCGTGCAGGTGAGCGCCACAATCAGGACTGCATACGACCGAGGCACACAGGGCCAACACCCGGCATCATGGTGTGGGGAGCGATCTCCTACACTGGCCGTACACCACTGGTGATCGTCGAGGGGACACTGAATAGTGCACGGTACATCCAAACCGTCATCGAACCCATCGTTCTACCATTCCTAGACCGGCAAGGGAACTTGCTGTTCCAACAGGACAATGCACGTCCGCATGTATCCCGTGCCACCCAACGTGCTCTAGAAGGTGTAAGTCAACTACCCTGGCCAGCAAGATCTCCGGATCTGTCCCCCATTGAGCATGTTTGGGACTGGATGAAGCGTCGTCTCACGCGGTCTGCACGTCCAGCACGAACGCTGGTCCAACTGAGGCGCCAGGTGGAAATGGCATGGCAAGCCGTTCCACAGGACTACATCCAGCATCTCTACGATCGTCTCCATGGGAGAATAGCAGCCTGCATTGCTGCGAAAGGTGGATATACACTGTACTAGTGCCGACATTGTGCATGCTCTGTTGCCTGTGTCTATGTGCCTGTGGTTCTGTCAGTGTGATCATGTGATGTATCTGACCCCAGGAATGTGTCAATAAAGTTTCCCCTTCCTGGGACAATGAATTCACGGTGTTCTTATTTCAATTTCCAGGAGTGTAGATAAAACAAAAGAAATGTTGAACAGCAGTCATCAAAAAATTGCGCAAGGGATGGAATGCTTCTTTGTATAAGTAGTTTATTAATAGCACTATCAGTAACTGCTGGTTATGGTCAGATTAGTTTATAATAACATTGTCAGACGATTCGAGTAGGCTGCACTTTTCGTCGGATGTATTATTACATAATTAATCTTAAACTAGGTTTGACCGTTTTAATGATCCTGCATGATCTTGAACAAGAAGGAACAAGTCAATGGAACATCTGATTCAGTTTCCCGGAGAACTTAACTTGGCACTGGAAGGAGCCGTGGACGAGAGCAGTAGTAGGGGAAGAGATAAGAATATGTAGAACGTATTGGATAGGATTTTTTATGTAGTAGTCACATAGGGACGAAAAGATTTGTACAACACAGGAAAAGATGGACGGCAGCATCAGTGTGTCAGAAGATAGCTGATTTACATTTTCTTCATTCGTTGGAGCATGTGCGAAGGGCGTTTGAACGTCTTTGGCACTTCTTTCCTTCCCAACATCTCTTCATCCACCCACTGTTTATTCTTCAGTTCTCTCTTCCACCTCGTACCTTCTCGTGGATGCTTCTCATAAATTTGTTACTGTGTTAATTAACATTCGAAATTTTGTTCTACCTTGAAGGATTTCTTCGTCTATGTCAGTTTCTTTTAAGTCTTTATGAATTTCTGTTGGGCGATTGTTTTGGTACTTCGTCGATAAAGCTAATTTCAAAATGTTTTTGAGCCTGTAGTCATTCATTGTACTAAGTGCTATGAAATTATAACCTTATTATATCTGTGATTTTTCCGTAACTTAGCAGATTTCCTTTCACTTCTTCTTCGTATAAACCTATATATTCAAAATTCGTCCTGAAACTTTCCTCAGAATATTTCTGCCGTGTTTTTCGGTGTTTTTGATTTGATATCTGCCACCAATTGTCATAGCTGCAGATGCTTAAAGTACTTCAGTTTTAACAACTGTATGTATGCCATAGTAATGCCTTTTGTGCCAGAGATTTTTTTATTGTATACGTTACATGTTTTTTGTATTCTCTTTGTAATTTTGTTATTCTTTGTTTGTTGCTTTCTGGTTTAGCTCTGGCAAATTAGTAATCTCACATGAATATCTGAATTTCTTCACTTGATAGTTTTTTCATAGTCTGATGATAAGAGATTGACTTTTGAATCCCGATCTGGACGCTTCCATGCAGTACACCTTCTTCTGTTATATTTGGTTTTTGTTGGAATGTCATTAGCAATTTATAGGCAATGAATGTGAAGCAGTTCTTCAATTTATCGCTGTGTATTTGATGACAAAGTAATCTGCTAGTAGACTGCCAGAAATTAGTGTCGAAAGGGCACAATTTAACGGCGCTCGATCCTGTCACAGTCTTGAGTTGCGCTGATGATGACGACAGGATTGATGACAGAAATACTGTGCCCATTTTGACACTAACAGCGGTCAGTACACCCGTTGAAAGGTGAAATTTGTTTTGGAGACAAATATCGATAGTTATGGCCTTTGGTTCGTGCTGGTATTTTCTAATCGTTTGTGAGCATGCTCAGGGACGTTGCTAGGTGTTTTGCCACCCTAGGCGAGAAATGGCAAATGACGCCCTCTTTCTTTTACTTCCAAAAACATTCTCCATCAAAAGAAACAATCATGTATGCTTGCAGACAAGTTTTCATCTCCATAATAAAATGTCCCAGATGATTTCTCACAGACACGCTTACATCAAATCTCCTTTTCTGACACGCTGCTCACGCCCGGGTTCCCGGGTTCGATTCCCGGCGGGGTCAGGGATTTTCTCTGCCTCGTGATGACTGGGTGTTGTGTGCTGTCCTTAGGTTAGTTAGGTTTAAGTAGTTCTAAGTTCTAGGGGACTGATGACCATAGATGTTAAGTCCCATAGTGCTCAGAGCCATTTGAATTTTTTTGACACGCTGCTACTCCTCCAATAACAATGCCCCAGCGTTGCACAACTTACTGGCTAGCAGGTCAACTATAGATAAAACTAAACGCAGAGTCAAGGATCTTATTCAATACTTACGCAGTGCGCTCGTTTATCTTTGTCCCAATACAGTAAAGGTGAATCATTTACTATAACAGAAAACATATGAGAACCTTATAGACTATGAAATAAATGAGTATGTTGCCACTATATGTGCGCATATGCTGAGATAACAAGCACAGAATAATGGTAATGCGCCGAATACTACTGAACTGAATGACCAATACATCTTGTGCAAAGACAACATAATTTCATAACCAATCTGCAGAACACACAGTAATTACAGATCAGTCTAGTAATGGCAAAAAATGCTGAGCTTAGAAATCATTCCTCTCTCTCCAATGGAACACATTTTCGATTACATTAAGGAGAGAGTTAACTACCACTTCTCACGGAAAGTTAGAATAGCCCTGCCTAATCACACACTATTCAAAGGTTTTCAATGACTTAGCCACAATGTATGACGGTACGACATCCACGGTGTCGTTTGACAGGCCACAATGATTAATAATACTATCAGCATTACGCCTTTCTCACGTGTCTGGCCTTTTCTGCCTTTCCTAATCCATTACATATCGAAACATTTCTATACATCTTTCGTGCTTTCACAGCGTCAGATTTGCACTAGTTTTTCTCCAGTGTGAATCGATTCCGCATTAACGCATTAGCATATCTACCAAGTTTCGCTGCCATACGATAGTTAAAGCCCACACTGGACCTAACTCGTATATCAATGAGATGCGACGACCAAAGATCCGTTTTTTCATTGTGGATACTAACTAAGCCAGTCTCTTGCGGGATTTCGAAATGGCGAGTGAGGGTTTCATGAGTAGGTGACGGACGCTACGCCGGTATTGTGCGATAGGCTGGGAACTTGGGTGGGAGCAGAAGTGTGCTCGGATAGCCGCGGCGGTTAAGGCAAAAGCTCCCCTTAAGCGGGAAATCCGGGTTCGAGTCCCACGCTGGCCCGAATTTTGACCTGTTACCACTGATTCATTTCAATGGCAACTGCGGCTAACGTCACTGAAAACCTCTCAATAGTACTTGTATGGCTGCTGGATGACATTACGTGCCTATTTTTTCGAACATATCTGAAAGAACAGTATTTGTCAGATTGTGTTCCTGTTGTCTAATAGCACTGACTTAATATATCCTTCGTTAGCATAAGTTAAATTCATAGCAAAACTTCTGCTGAAAAAAATAACAAGTTTTTGCCTTTTTGTGCCGTTATAAGACTTCAAATACTGGGGGCGCACCGCAACCTCGGGCGCCACCGCGAACATAAGTGCGGGAGAAGGCTGGAGCCGCCTGATAGAGACAGCTCTGTAAGGAATCTGGGGATGTCCCCGTATGGATTTTACTAAGTCTGGACAGCCGTGGTGGAGTAGGATAATAAGCGTGGGCTGGCCGAACGGTTGTGATACGCCACGTCGGGGCAGCTTGCTTTAGGTCTGTCTGTCCGGCTAGTTCGCCTGACCCAGCAGTATCCGTTAGCATTGGTGCCCGGTAACACATTGGAAAATTATCCCAGCTGCCTTTATCCAAAGCGCACAATTTATGAGAATTTTGCGATGGAGACGTGTTCTGCATTTGCTTCACTTACGTCGCGCACTGCGGCGGAATGGGTAATTCTGCAAGGCATGTGATCCTGTAGGTACCTTCCTGGCAGTCCCATTGTGTGGCAGTTGTATGAAGTTGACCTTGTCCTGCTGTATCGTTCGCCAGGGAACGCAACAGCAGAGACAGGGCAACTGACTGAAAAATCTAGCGGTATGTGGCTAAGGACTCTGAGGTGAACACCGAGGAAGACTTAGCATAGTAGAAAATTTTAAGATACACTTTGAGACCAGTTCATCTAGCAGTGTGGTACACAACAGTTAGCTATATAAGTTGCTTCTGGTTGTGCCTAGACACACGGTTTCATGTGTGCTGCTTTATGATAGACTTTCGACAAAAGCGTGTCCTTTATGATGTCCAGCTGGCTTCAATTACAACACCTTTGAAATGTCTTCCGTTCTGAAAATCACCATCCACATCTGGAATAAGTCCACCGACCCCCTCAGGATTCACACTTTGTTTGGAGAAGGTTGGTGGAGTCAGGGTGGAGGAGGGGGGCAGGGGAGAGGGGAAGGCGGAAAGGGGACACTGAGATTAGCAATGAACATGTCGTCTTCGGTGGAAGGTTTGGTAAGAGAACAGATTCGCAAACAATAACATATTAAGACATAAAGAAGAAATCTGGAATTGTATTAAATTCATTTTTTATCTTTTAGAAGAAAAAAATTTCAGTCTTTGCTTAACTGTGTCTTCCACGATTAACTAGTTTCTGGATCATATTAGGCCTACCAAGGAAAAAAAACACACTATTATTCCACAAAATCAACGGTGCCACGATGGGGACTAGTTATAATTTGTTTTTGGGGCTATATTTTCTCTAATGAAATTTATAAGCTGTATGTGTGAGATATCTCCCCCTCCCCCCTCCTCCCCCCCTCTTCTCTCTCTGTCTCTCTCTCTCTCTCTCTCTCTCTCTGTGTGTGTGTGTGTGTGTGTGTGTGTGTGTGTGTGAGAGAGAGAGAGAGAGAGAGAGAGAGAGAGAGAGAGAGAGAGAGAGAGAGAGACAGAGTACTGCGTATCGTTAAATTTGTTGGTTTACCCTGTTGGTTTATCCTTCTGCAGTGGCTGATGGAGCTGTAATCTCAGTTGATATTTCGTATTCAAAACGAGACACACAATGATAGGATTATACAATGTTCTCACTGTTTACAAATGCTGTTTTACTGAACTCTGAATGTCTTTAGAGCATTTATTTCTATGCGCGTTAATATGTCCACAACTGATAATCCGAAACTTGTTGTTGTTGTTGTGGTCTTCAGTCCTGAGACTGGTTTGATGCAGCTCTCCATGCTACTCTATCCTGTGCAAGCTTCTTCATCTCCCAGTACCCACTGCAGCCTATATCCTTCTGAATCTGCTTAGTGTATTCATCTCTTGGTCTTCCTCTACAATTTTTACCCTCCACGCTGCCCTCCAGTACTAAATTGGTGATCCCTTGATGCCCCAGAACATATCCTACCAACCAATCCCTTCTTCTGGTCAAGTTGTGCCACAAACTCCTCTTCTCCTCAATTCTATTCAATGCCTCCTCATTAGTTATGTGATCTACCCATCTAATCTTCAGCATTCTTCTACAGCACCACATTTCGAAAGCTTCTATTCTCTTCTTGTCTAAACTATTTATCGTCCATGTTTCACTTCCACAAATGGTTACACTCCATACAAATACTTTCAGAAACGACTTCTTGACACTTAAATCCATACTCGATGTTAACAAATTTCTCTTCTTCAGAAACGCCTGCCTTGTCATTGCCAGTCTACATTTTATATCCTCTCTACTTCGACCATCATCAGTTATTTTGCTCCCTAAATAGCAAAACTCTCATTTCCTACTCTAATTCCCTCAGCTTCACCCGACTTAATTCGACTACATTCCATTATCCTTCTTTTGCTTTTGTTGATGTTCATCTTATATCCTCCTTTCAAGACACTGTCCGTTCCATTCAACTGCTCTTCCAAGTCCTTTGCTGTCTCTGACAGAATTACAATGTCATCGGCGAACCTCAAACTTTTTATTTCTTCTCCATGGATTTTAATACCTACTCCGTACTTTTCTTTTGTTTCCTTTACTGCTTGCTCAATATACAGATTGAATAGCATCGGGGAGAGGCTACAACCCTGTCTCACTCCCTTCCCAACCACTGCCTCCCTTTCATGTCCCTCGACTCTTATAACTGCCGTCTACTTTCTGTACAAATTGTAAATAGCCTTTCGCTCCCTGTATTTTACCCCTGCCACCTTTAGAATTTGAAAGAGAGTATTCCAGTCAACATTGTCAAAAGCTTTCTCTAAGTCTACAAATACAAGAAACGTAGGTTTGCCTTTCCTTAATCTTTCTTCTAAGATAAGTCGTAGAGTCAGTATTGCCTCACGTGTTCCAACATTTCTACGGAATCCAAACTGATCTTCCCCGAGGTCGGCTTCTACCAGTTTTTCCATTCGTCTTTGAAGAATTCGCGTTAGTATTTTGCAGCTGTGACTTATTAAACTGATAGTTTCGGTAATTTTCACATCTGTCAACACCTGCATTCTTTGGGATTGGAATTATTATATTCTTCTTGAAGTCTGAGGGAATTTCGCCTGCCTTGCTCACCAGATGGTAGAGTTTTGTCATGACAGGCTCTCCCAAGGCTGTTAGTAGTTCTAATGGAATGTTGTCTACTCCCGGGGCCTTGTTTCGACTTAGGTCTTTCAGTGCTATGTCAAACTCTTCACGCACTATCATATATCCCATTGCATATTCATCTACCTCCTCTTCCGTTTCCATAATATTGTCCTCAAGTACATCGCCCCTGTATAGACCCTCTATATACTCCTTCCACCATTCTGCTTTCCCTTCTTTGCTTAGAACTGAGTTTCCATCAAAGCTCTTGCTATTCATGCAAGTGGTTCTCTTTCCTCCAAAGGTCTCTTTAATTTTCCTGTAGGCAGTATCTATCTTACCCCTCGTGAGATAAGCCTCTACATCCTTACATTTGTCCTCTATCCATCCCTGCTTAGTCATTTTGCACTTCCTGTCGATCTCATTTTTGAGACATTTGTATTCCTTTTTGCCTGCTTCACTTACTGCATTTTTGTATTTTCTTCTTTGATCAGTTAAATTCAGTATCTCCTCTGTTACCCAAGGATTTCTACTAGCCCTCGTCTTTTTACCTACTTGATCCTCTGCTGCCTTCACTATTTCATTCCTCAAAGCTATCCATTCTTCTTCTACTGTATTTCTTTCCCCCATTCCTGTCAATTGTTCCCTTATGCTCTCCCTGAAACTCTGTACAACCTCTGGTTTAGTCAGTTTATCCAGGTCCCATCTCCTAAATTCCCACCTTTTTGCAGTTTCTTCAGTTTTAATCTACAGTTCATAGCCAATAGATTGTGGTCAGAGTCCACATCTGCCCCTGGAAATGTCTTACAATTTAAAACCTGGTTCCTAAATCTCTGTCTTACCACTATATAATCTATCTGAAACCTTTTAATATCTCCAGGGTTCTTCCATGTATACAACCTCTTTCATGATTCTTGAACCAAGTGTTAGCTATGATTAAGTTATGGTCTGTGCAAAATTCTACCAGGCGGCTTCCTCTTTCATTTCTTAGCCCCAATCCATATTCACCTACTACGTTTCCTTCTGTTCCTTTTCTTACTGTCGAATTCCAGTCACCTGACTTAAAAGAAGAAATATTATTATATTACACAAACGGTCTCCTACTCTTCTCCTTGACCTTAACTCAGCAGACCAAATCGGAAGTGATACCTCACACTTTTCAAACTGCTACCACAACTGATGCAAGCACAGGACTATTTATTTTTTCTTCTACTGCATCGTTTATGATGAGCTTTTGATACTTTGGTGTAAATTCCAGGTTATTATGATCTTCACACACTTCGAAGTTAGGAATGCTAGTACGTGAACGCAACAGGTCTGGGATCAACTGTTTTCTGGTGTATCACATATATGAAATTACGTTCACTTGGTGTACTAATTGTTCTTTAGACGTACAAAATAACAATCCAGTTTCACTAACGTCTACTGGGAATTGGTCAGAAGTGTCTCACTCTATAATTTGACAAAGGAGTGGAAACAGCACTCAGAACAATGTAGAAATGCCACTTATATTGCCTTTTTAATTTACTCATTTAGTCTCGAAACATAATTTTCGTGAACTGATTGGTACAAGGCAGACTAATAACTGAAGCACTGCTGAATTGTTTCAAACGTAAGTGTAAGGAAATTCGGACGAGACTAGCACGCAGAAATACATTGCTTGACCAAAATCTGCACCGTATCAGAGTGCAGCAGTCACTACAGCAAAGGTACATGAATGGCCTACCCACGTAGCTGCACGTGAATCCGTCCTTTTGAATAATGGGAATAAATTAGCTCGAATGAAGAAATGATAGTTGTTGTTAGCGAATATTTTGGAGAGTTTGACAAAAATTACTTCATGGACGAAATGACTCAATTGTCAACTTGCTGGTCCAAATGTATAGGCGTCGACCGATGTTGGGAATTTGTGGTAAGGTGTTATGGGACCAAACTGCTGAGGTCATCGGTCCCTAAGCTTACACACTACTTAATCCAACTTAAACTAACTTACGTTAAGGACAACACACACACACACCCATGACCGAGGGAGGATTCGAACCTCCGACGGGGGGAGCTGCGGGAACCGTGGCAAGGCGCCTGATGTTACTTTGAGAAGTAGAGCGAGTGATTTATTCTAAAAAATATCTACCGTCTATTAACCGACCCTTTACTACAAAGCAGTAGCACCGAATGCCAGTGTAACGTAATAATTTGATGATCTCGTATGGTTAAATGAAATGCTGCCACATTTTCGTGCTTAGTATTACAAACCCACTGGACTTTGAATGGGCATAAAGTAGTTCTCATCAGCACCAGTAGCTATGGACTCGTCAACATAGCCGTTGAGATTCCTAGAACACGGTGATTTTTTTAGTTTCCTGGGTGGCCAAGGTTACCGGGAGCAGACCTGACGCATGTGAAACGAGGTTGCTCTGTTCTACGTGACCGGCTCCACGTGTGCGCAAGCGCTGTAGAAACCAACCGAGGAATGGTCACAAAATACGTAGAACATGACGATGGGTGTTTCTTATTCTCTGTAAAGCTACTATGCATATATTTAACAATCTATACTCCGTCAATTTATAGAATAAAATAGCAAATATTTATTTTGCTTTTCAGTATGTGTGTGTGTGTGTGTGTGTGTGTGTGTGTGTGTGTGTGTGTGTGTGTGTGTGCAGAGGTATTCTTTTTCATAATATACATATAACTCATAATTGTATTTTAAAGCAGTAGTTTTTGTTTAACAATAAAGTAAGACTCTTAAAAAGGCATCCATTTGCCGCTCCTTCTGGTGAACATTCGATTCGCTGTATCGGATAAATTCCTATACAGTTGATATTATGCTGTTCCCAAATACCACATGTCTTTATGTTCCTGAATAGTAAATGAAGTTGGATGCTGCAGTGGTCAAAGATACTGGGTTGGTCTCAGAAATAATTTGATTAAAGTCAAATCAGATCGAATATGACGTGAATTTCCCGTTGTCTCTCTAAAATGTTTACAAGAAATTACCAGAATGGCTCAGTCAATAAAGTCGAAGCCGATTGTTTCCTTGTTCATGTCTAATAGAGCTTGTCCTCTGTAAATACAGATATTCATTTCCATGCTATCTTAGGACCGAAAAGCAGGTTAAGTACGAAAGACCGTGAATGCTGACAGAGATTTAGGTAACTCGTATGTAGCTATTATACTGACGTCACAAAAGTCATGGGATAGCTCTCAATATCGTGTGAGAACTCCATTTGCCCGGCTTACTGCGGCAGTTCAACGTTGTGTGATCAAAACAAGTCGTTGGAAGTCCTCTTGCAGAATGCTACAGCCGTCCATAATTGCGAAAGTGTTTTAGGTGCAAGATTCTGTGAACGAACTCGTCTCTCGATTATGTGCCATGAATGTTCGATGGGATTCACATTGGTCGACTTGGGTGGCCATATCATTCGTTCCAATTCTCCAGAATGTTCTTGAAACCAATCGCGAAGAATTGCGACCCGGTGACATGTTTGAGAAAATGAAGTCCATGAATGGCTGCAAATGGTCTCCAAGTAGTCGAACATAACCATTTTCTGTCACTGATCCGTTCACTTGGTCAGAGGACCCAGTTCATTCAATGTAAACACAGCCCACACCATTCTGGAGCCACTACCAACTTGAAAAGTGCATAGTTAACAACTTGGGTCCATGGCTTCGTGGGGTCTGAGTCACACTCGAGCCCTACCATCAGCTCTTCCGTCTGGAATCGGAACTTATCTGACCAGGCCACGGTTTTCTGGTCGTCTAGGGTCCAACGATATGGTAACGAGCCCAGGAGAGGCGGTGCAGTCGATTTCCTGCTGTTAGCGAAGACACTTGCGTCGGTTGTCTGCCGCCATAGCCCGTTGACTCCAAATTTCGACACACTGTCCTCACGGAAACGTTCGACGTACGGCCCACATTGATTTCACGCAGTGTTGCTTGTCTGTTGGCACTGGCAACTACGCAAACGCCGTTGCTCTTGTTCCTTAAGCGAACGGTGTCGGCCACTACATTGTCAGTGGTGTATGCTGTTCCAGTGACTTTCACGTCTCTATTACATTAGACCACATTATAATGGTAAACCATCATCACATTGCGAAAACCTGTCTCTGGATGGTGTAATTCACTGACGCATAGTGTTATTTGATAAAGAAACTGGTTGATAATTGTTATACTTTAATGACTGAATTGCAAAATCTTCCCTAAAATGCAGAGAGTACCCCGCCCCCCGTGTTATGCGGCAGTAATTGCTCTAACCAGAAGAATACGAACGGATGTGGCTGTGTTCTCCGTTTAGTAATGCGCGCAGATACTACAAACACTCTGACGCTTGCGTTACATCACAAACATCTGAAACAAATGGCTGCTATTGGATGTCAGTCCATTTAGAAAGCAAACTATCACACTGAAACTGACCATAAAATTTGGTCTGTCAAACAAATCTCATACTGAAAATGCCTACAAAGGCCCTCAGTAGTCCGTCTCCCTTACTTTGCGATAACCTAGATACTGCAAGTCTAGAAAAAAGGTAGTTCATGTTCTCTCAGAAGGGCATGATATTTTACCATCCATACTGAAACCCACATTTCAAAATTAATCACAGCTTCTGTTGCAAATCAGTTGCCATCCGCGTGTAGAAACCTTCTCCCATTTGCGAATTTTTTCAAAATTTCATGCTAAGTGGGGGTGGTACATGCAATTTATGAAAGGTAAATACGACAATTTAAGCTAGTTTTGCAAAGGGACCGTCTCCTATTTTCTTCATACTTATCGGCGGCCGAAAATAACGGAGTACGACGCAGTTATCAAAAAACTCGAAAAAATGCCTTTGAAGATTTGAATGTTTCCAAACGCTGGTAATTACACCACCATTTGTAGAAAATTAACTAACTCTAGGTAGCTAAGTACGTAGCGTAATAGGCCGCTGATTCTAATATTGCTAATATCATAAGGTAAATTCGCGACAGTTTGACTTTTATAACATTTTCTTCCCTCTAACGCGAAAGCATTTCATTCGGTTATATAAACCATA
This sequence comes from Schistocerca cancellata, assembly GCF_023864275.1. Lineage (NCBI taxonomy): Eukaryota > Metazoa > Arthropoda > Insecta > Orthoptera > Acrididae > Schistocerca > Schistocerca cancellata. Next base: position 492,919,902 of record NC_064626.1, on the reverse strand, counting down.
TTAAAACTACAACTACAAATAAAAATGGAACAATTTTTATGTTACAGCTGAATTTTAAACGATGATCAAGTAACACAGATATTGGTAGGCAATTTCGTGTAGGTAATTTCGTGATAGCTGTAAGATGATTAGTAGATTGAACTGTACAGAGCAACGTGTAATTCACTCTATTTTTGGTGACCTGTAATTTATCTCATATCCTTAATGTAGGCCTAAAATAAACAACAGTTTCAAACATTTTACTAGTTCTTTTAAAATTTATCTGAATCAGGATTAGCATTTAACGAAGCACATGCACCTCACATGAAATTTCTTGCTCATTGTCTGAAGACGGACACAAAACATGACCAGGTGGTACCTATGTCCCAATCACAAACACACATCCAAGTAGAGTATGAGTTTCTCCTTGTTCTCATTGAGTTCTTTTAAAAACATACCTTTTTCCCATTGGCGTCACTGCTTTCCCTGGTACAGTAACGTAAAACAGGCCAGTTGCGTCGCACTTTCAGATTGCATTAGGATTGTCCATGATGTTCAGTTTCATTAGAAGATCCTTTAATGTGTTGCAGAAGCCTCCAATGATCTGAACCTCTGTAGGCAGTAAGATTCTCGGGAATTCCAAGAGTGATGTATCTGCTCTTGAAACTAGACCACAACCGTCTACTAGCAATATCAGCGTCGGGGTCTAATCCTGACGCTGATTTCTCTCGACCAGTACTTCCTGCTGTCTGGTGGACACCTTTCCTTACCGAGGTAACCGTCACTCCAAATCCTATTTCTTGCATTCTCATAATATAATTAAAAAGCTGAATTTCCGTAAATGACATCATTGTAAATGGTCTTCCTAATTTAGACAAATTTACTAATTTTTCCTCCGCTATATATCGGGAAAGAGCGTCTTCCGGTGAACTCCATGGGTGACGTCTTTTTTTTTTTTTTTTTTGCTTCTACATAAACTGACAATCTAATTTTTTACAATTTTTACTGCTTCTATTAAGTCAGCTCTCCGACATTTTTAATATTTTGTCTTTTCTTTTGGTATATTCTGACTTGAAATAGGAAGAAAGTATTTTCAGGTAAATAATTTTGTGGTATCCCGAAACAAAAAAATTTACATGAACATGAATCTGATTATAACCAATCACTTCTGATTAGTACACTATGTTAATAAAGTATAAAGAAACGAAACTATAGTCAAAACAGTGGAGCGTTCATAAACTTCACACGTACAAAAGCTGATTAATATGGTTCGATCCGCCAATAGAGGAGCGTAAGCAAATGGTCCATAACAGTCAATGTACCGAATTGCATAACTGATAAAATTCATTAATACTGGTTAAATTAAACAAGGTCAGATTTTGAGCGGTAAGAATTGAATATGTCATTTAATAATTAGATTTAGCATACTCAAACGTTGCTGTGTGAGTCCTGGAGAACAATAATAAGAAAAAGGTATATAAAACATTGCTATTTTTTATTTTGAAGTGTTTAATTTTAATAGAACTTTTGAACTTCAGTAGTCATGATTTTTTCTTGTTCCATTTTTCCGCCCAAATTCACTTAACGCGTTCGTGATGTTATCTCTTGCGTCCTTCTGCTCATTTATTTGATATTCTCTTCTCCGTGTTTTTTTGTTTTTGTTTAATTGCACGTTTTTCTATGATATTTCTGAACTTTACTCCATCGCTAAAGTTATCTTGTGTGCTTCTCAGTTCTTTAACATCTTCTTCTGTTTCAGTGATCCGTTTTATCTTGTTTTTGCTAACGTTTGCTATCTTGAAAATTTGGCCTAAAAGCCTGATCTTGTTCTTACTGTGGATATCTACATAAAATTTTTATCCTTCTTACCTGCATACAGACAGAAACAATAACCAACACCTTCAGCAAAAAAGGATAAACAGTTTATGTAGACTAATATCGACAGTATGAACAAGATCAGGCTCACAAGCCAAATTTTCAAGATAGCGAACATTAGCAAAAACATGGATCATTGAAACAGAAGAAGCTATTAATGGAATGAGAATCACACAAGATAACGTAAGCGACAGAGAAACAGAAACACCATAAAAAATACAGCTTAACAAAAACACACAGAAAAGAGAACTTGGGAAGAACGAAGGAACAAAAAGAAATCGTGACTACTCAAGTTAAATGGGAACATTCCAAAATAAAGAAAATAGCAACGTTTTATGTTGGCCTACCTTCTTTATTATTGTTCTTCAAGTTCGCACAGCAACATTTGAGCATGCTACATCTAATTATTAAATAATATCTTTAATCTTTTTTTTATGGACTACCGAGTGAAGGAGTATTGACATGTTTCGTACTTCACCTGTTCCATATGAGCAAAACATTATTAATATTACCATGATTTCAGGGCTTTCCGAAGTCCGATTCACATTTAAAATGCCTAGTAAATTAAGCAGAAATACAAATAGCAGTGACAGTGACCGAAGTGATGATAGTTTGGGCCTATGACAATCAGAATGAAACAAAAGGTAAAATGTAGGAGAATTTGCTCATTTCGTAATTAAAGTCTAGAGAATAAGGATCTCAAAATTTGGTTAGCTAAAGCTGATGCTGACTAGATGGCAAAGCGTACAGTGTGTCCCGATTCCTTTACGATAAATGGCGAGGGTGTTGGGGCCGTGAGAAAGCATTTGTCAATAAGAAGCATAAACTTACCCTCGCATCAACTTTCAAAAGTAGTCGATTGTAAATTCTTTAACCGTAAAACGTACTCCATAACTATTAAGTTTTAGTAGCCGAACTGTCATTTGGATGTCATGGAGTTATGCATAACTCTAAGTAGGTTTCTACTGATTGTGCTGTTGAACTAGGAAGTACGATTTTGAAAGAGTTGAAGTTAACTCCAAAACTTCATTGTAGGTATTTAGTGTGAGATGCTAGTACAAAATGTTGGCTCAGCATTCGGTAGAACTCATACAAAATGAATAGATGGTACATTTTTCATTTACATGTTTCAACAGATGCCTCCAATAAAGGTAATATTAAATGTTTCAATAAAATATTTTCTGAGATATCTGGTGGAATGAGAAATTACGAAGCTTCTATGACGTCAGTGAAGAAAAAGGTGATGCTATTTTCGGAAAATTTTATTTTAAGAGAAGAAAGTTTGGAAATTTCTGATACCAAGTTTCGACGGAGCAGTGAACAGTGGAAAACATCATTCAGTTTTTCAGAATTTAAGTCTTGAAATAGTAATATAATTGAAGCTAATTGTAACTGTCATGTTATTTATAATACGGCCAAAACTGCATGCAAAAAGATTAAATTCGACGTCCAGAGTCTAATACTGAAAGTCTATGACGAATTATCATTTTCTAGTAAGAAAACTCATGCACTCAAAAAATTTTTGAGTTCGTTGAATAAGAATATTCAAAAATTTTACGGCATATTCCTGTATGGTGATGGTTCTCGCTGCCGGTTCTTGAGCGTTTACAAAGACAATGGGCAACTATTGAGTTGCACTTTCTCTCTCAAGGGGAAGAAGAGACCAAAACTTAAATATGAATTTTCGTGAAAGACGTGGGTGAAGTAGATGAATGGTCACTTTCCTTTTTTTTATAAATACAGTTCGTATAATAAAAAATGGTTCAAATGGCTGTGAGCACTATGGGACTCAACTGCTGAGGTCATTAGTCCCCTAGAACTAGTTAAACCTAACTAACCTAAGGACATCACAAACATCCATGCCCGAGGCAGGATTCGAACCTGCGACCGTAGCGGTCTTGCGGTTCCAGACTGCAGCGCCTTTAACCGCACGGCGGCTCGTATAATAACTATATCGGTTTTGTTACATCAACAATTTTACAACCCGACAATCGAAAAACGTAACCTTCTATTGGTGTTAATTCGAATCAAAATTTGAAGAGATTGAGTACCGTAAATCAGATCAGGACATAATTAGGAAAGATGCTGCTAACGTTTATCAGAGAAGGCTTAACTATCTAAATAAATGGTTTAGTTTCTAAACCTCGACTTTTAAGAAATTCGGTCTTGAGCAGGAAATATGAAATTACCGTTGGTACCCTCATAGACACTGTAAAAGACGATAGTATAAAAGCAAACGGTGACGAGTTACGCAATGAATTCTCAACAATAACAAGCGTCATTGAAACTCTTAGAACTTTGGACAATCACACCAAAAACGGTTTCATTTTTTTGCAGCCCCAAACTTATTAAAGATAGTGAAATTTATGTTTTCTACTCATGTGAGAAACCCATAACGTAAACACTGTTAACTTTCAAATGTTTTAAGTTTCAAGTACGGTGTTTGAAGTTTAGTTTTGACGTTTGAATAAAAACTGAATTAACCTTACTAAGAACTGCTGATATAGTGTATTGAGTAAAAGCTTTGGTTTGAAGAGTCCCGACTTTGGACTTTCCAAAGATGGCAACTTTACCCTAAACGTAGATGGATTAAGTTAAATTACAACAGGAAAATATTATGTGAATACATGTAAGCTATATCGCAAAGGTAACCGTCCTATATTTGATCACAAGAGTACTCGCATTACATGACGGAGCTTCAGTCTAGGACTATGGTGCCGAATGGAAATCCATTTGCACATCAGTCTCCTTCGAATTAACTCTTCAGTATGAGCCCCGTCCTAGTATCCAGCAAACCTTTGAGTTGTTCCTGACGGTTGATTCCTAACCACCCTAGTGTGGCAGTATTGCGAAAGGAGGAAATTTTACTACTAGCTAATGTTAGTCCACAAACTCTAGTTTTGTCCTAACATTAACGCATCGGGGGAAAATAGGCAGCTCGGCGAGGGCGAGTACGCCCGTACCTCGTGGAATTAATAGTGTGAAGGAGAGCAAGCTGTGGCGAAGAGCTTTCCAGCTGGCAAGCCTACCTTTGCGTTGCTAAGTCCTCCCCCACCCACTCAGAAACCGGCTGGAGAAGCTGGCAACGGCTGCAGCTGTTCACGTGGAGACCCCGTGCACTTGGCCCCCACCACGCTAGTCTTCACCGCATATATGAGCGCGATCGTCCACTATACGTGGCAGTTCGCAGAAGCATAGGGTTTACGCCTGCCGACGTTCTGCTGGGTTCTCTACAGTTCATGTGTCCATGAAGAGCAGGGCTCCAGGCTTTTATTCTTCGAAGTTCCTCCAGTCACTGAGGTAAGTCTAAAATGGAATTTTAATACTCTATCTCACATGAACTATGCTGCAAAGAATACAGTGTCAGGTCTCTGAATATCTGTTGCTATGGCCGAGCATGAAATGAAATCTCAATTATTGGTACGACTGTGTTGATACAGTTATTATTTATTTGCCACATATAACAAGTGAGCTCGAAACAGAACATCGCTACTTTTGAATACCAGTACCGGCAGTTCTTTTCGCACCTAACGTCTGCTCTCGTATTCAAAGACACAGCAAGATTTTACCTTTTTTAGAACCACAGTTACGAAGCGCGAGACAGGTGCAAAAGGAGGAAATGAATTCTTTTTGACTTTTCGTCGGGTGCCTCTTTAACTAGCTCTGTGCGTTGTATGCAGTACGTCGATGTGTTGGTCGTACAAGTGACTTCAACATCTAATCGACATCGAAATGAGAGAAGAAACACAAGTTTCGTTGGAAGAGGACAGACAAAGAAAGTGACCGTCGCCAGTTGCATGAATTATTCTGTAAATTATTTAAAGCAGTTTGGAAATACCATACCACGGAAACCCAAACCTGAATGAATGACTGAAGAAAGATTTCATTTCCATACTTCCCCGACACTAGCCGCACTTTCGAGGCACCTTGCACATCACACAAGATAACACGCTCAGGTCACAATAGGATTTCAAGTCATAAGATACCTGACGATACGATAACAGTTGTTCAGAGCATTTCGTTAGGCCCCATGAACGATCCAAGAATTTGCTAAAATGCTGTTGGATCGCTATACTTTCCCTGATGTTTGTGACCGCATTTGAAGTACATACAGTAGCTACAGTGCATAGCTTTTGTAATGCCACACCAGCGGGAAATATTTTGCACGTTTCAATTGATTTTACTTATAATATAAATGTTTAAAGTCGAATACACATATAGTTATGTCGTCTCAGATTAAGTGACATTTCCGTAAGTTGCTTCGCAACGTCTTCGATCATCATAGGAGTGTTCCAAAAATATTTCGTCGCCTGTAGATAAATGTTTTTGTTTTTATTTTAACTTTAATGTTTCTTTGTATTACGGCTCCGACAGCAAATTTTCGAACCACATACGACACACTGAAATGTTACCAAGACGGTAGCGTGTTCTATTTGAACTACAATCACGTAACAATGTATGAGCTTGATTGCGAATGCATTTTCCTTTTCAGAAAAGAGTAAAATAGTAATTTTGCCCACTTTCCTCTGGCATGGAAGAGTTTTCATAGCGTTAGTTTTGAGTTAGCCTAAGTAAAATGGAATTATAAGAATCGTAACAACAGGTACCGGTATGTATAGTACTTTAAAAGGGTATAGAAGACATTGACAGTAACGTGTATTTTTTATTTCAGGCTTGCGAAAAACCTACAAACAAGAAAAGGCAGTAGGAGAGGGAACTCTGGAAACCGTCTAGAACTTCAAGTGCTGACGCAGCTTCATCACGTTCCATAGAGTAAGTATTAGTACCGGTACTCTTTTAGTAAAGTCCATTATTGCTATAGTAATTATTTCCTTTAACAGAATTAAGTGGATGAAGTAACAGCTATTGAAATTTTGTTATCTAATGAAGCACTTTTGCAGTTTCTTTGTAGCATAACTGCTGTCTGAACTCACGTCAGTGAAATATCACTTTGAGTGTTGCCCAGCTCGCCTTCGGGTTCCGTACTTGCCACAGGAAGACATCATCAGAGAGTGAAATGGTGCAGGGAACGAGTCAATTTGAACCTATCCTCATGAACAGCTCAGGAAAGGATATTGCCTCAAGGTTTGTAGCCATACATGTTCTAGCTTATCATTAGGGCCGCACAAAAATTTTCCGTACGAAGGCTGCACTAATCACTTGCCTACATGTCTGTGCTTATATACCTGCATCGGAGTCGTGCCAGCTTCCATATTTGCTACAGCAATGCCCCAAACTGAAACTTTTTGATCACTGCTTATAGTTGCGTGCTTTCAAAACTTGGGAAATCTGAGACGTTTAAACTGATAAGAGATCGACTTGTTTGGCATATGCTTAGGAATAAGATCTCAACAAAATTTGTTATTTCTATCAATATCTGACATCTGCATGCATTCTCGTTAGTCTTTCATTAACAGCAAGCTGTGATTTATCAATTGCTACTGCAGTTTTGTACATAACGATGCCGTTTTCCAGAGTATGACTTACTAACCACTATTCAAAGTTATTTTCGTCAATTTTGAAAAAAAAAAAAAAAAAGATCCTAACATGCATACTCAACAGAACCAAACTCATTCTTTGTGTGCAAACTGTGCAACCTTCCAAATGCTTCCACTTGAAATAAGTAAGCAAATCCACCAATTTATATTTTCCTTGAAACTTTTTTGAAAGTTAATTGAATTCATAAGCATAAGGTACCAAGTACTTAGAAAAAAAACCTTTGTCTGGCAATGTGTACCTGGCATTAAGCTGTTAGGATATGCACTACAATAGAAACAGCTGTTTCAGAATAAAATTTTGTCATCAGTTGCATAAATATTTTTATTTCACAGATTAAGGAAGAACCTGTTTTAATACCACAGCAAATAAAAGTAAATTAGTTTCCACTGCAATAATGCATCCAGAAAACTGGAGATATCGTAAAATACAAATAAAATGTCAGATTAATTCTTAATACAATGAAGTAGCTAGCAAATCATGCACCTGAAACATTTTCATTAAATTCTGCAGACTGTATAATTATTACATGAGTTACTTCCTTCTAAGAAGTTCGTTGGTGTGGTTAAAAAATATCTGTGACGTGTAAAATATGTTGAGCCATTTATGTATGTAATAAACAAGAAATAGAAGAAAATTTTGAGAAATAGAATTAGCTACAGGTCCTGTAATGACGTTATTGTTTGTTGCTCTTTCAGGAAGGCAAGCTATGAAGCTGTGCAGAAGCAGGCACAGCAGAGCAGGACCACAACACCAGGAAGCAGCAAACCACAGACAAGCCAGACATCAAATCCATGGGGTCCTGTTTTTAAGAACAAATCACATTTTGTTGACATGCACATCTGTTAAAAATCACATGTATTATTATCAGAAAAAACTTTCAAAATAACTACAATGTTACATAGCTAACATCATTTTTTCATTTCTTGCTTACATGATGCATAATTATTTATTCTCATAAGTATAACATATGTAAACTCTTCTGTGTATTTTCAAATCCAGTATATACAAAGAGGTTAGAATGTGCAATGTATGCTCAGAGTTCTGTTGATTGCATGATGAATCAGAGAGAGAATGAAAATAAATTACTGTCTACATGGTAAAAACAGTTTTCTTAAAAGACTGAATACGCAACACAGGTTATCTGTGAGGACCATGATTACAAATATATTAAGATGGTTTGCTTTCAAACTAGTCAGTGGAGTTCTGTGTTGCTGTTAGTTGTGACTTAAGATTTTAATGTTCTCAGAGTTTGTATATTAGTCTATATAAAACCACATCAAAATAACTTAAAATGATTGGTCATTAAATGCTCAAGCACAGTTGCTGTAAATGCTACGAATGGCACAACAAAGGACTGTAATCATGCATTTTAGTGTGCCAGTACAATGTGTTTCTCAATAGTTTTGTAGAATAAAAAGTGAAACAAGTTCTACAAGCATCACATTTTCTCTCTTCTGTTATAATTTTCCTTCCTCTTCAAAACTTACTGTTTTCTTGTGGTTTAATGATGAAAAGGCAGTTATAAGAACAATTTTTCTTAATAACCTTTAGTAGTTTGACCAAAATTCTTCAAACAGTCTGAAAAATGGTGTACCGCTTAGTCCGTGGGAACAAATGAATGCGTCAGCTAGTATGTTGAGTCATGTTTCATTCTTCTTTCAGATTGTCACTGAAGTCAGTCTTTATATTTTAAACAAAATGTGCCTTACCCTCCACCATTTCCATTCCTACAGTACGGTCCTAAATGCAAACATTGCATTTATATTGCCTCTCATCTTAGAAAAAAACAAACTTTCATCTTGCCCTGTTGCACAGACAGCCATATAAGTTCCGTAATTCAAGAAAGACAGTGCATATGTTGAATGAATACTAACTAGCATCAATAGCACCCAGAACCATTTATCATTCAGTCACAAAAACTATTTTACAACTCACAGGGGAACTAGTGAGTTGTGCCCCAGAAAATCATTGTCAGGTCATGGACACACACTAAAATGCACTGTCTATAAAGTGACTCCAATAGCATTGAAAGACTGTTGAAAATGGAGAAAGCCTTTTTTGGTTGGTTCAAATGGCTCTGAGCACTATGGGACTCAACATCTTAGGTCATAAGTCCCCTAGAACTTAGAACTACTTAAACCTAACTAACCTAAGGACATCACACACACCCATGCCTGCGGCAGGATTCGAACCTGCGACCGTAGCAGTCCCGCGGTTCCGGACTGCAGCGCCAGAACCGCTAGACCACCGCGGCCGGCAAAGCCTTTTTTGGAAAAAATTTTTTAATTCCGAAGAAAAATCTTAACATATATTGAGTAAGTCTGCATTTATCTTTGTCACAAGTCAAATGAAGGACTCTGAGTCTCATAATCAATTTTCAGTCAGAATTGCAACTTATTGGAACACATGCAGTTAATGCATTTCGTCTAACATCATCTGAATTTGTGATAACAAAGAGCAAGGAACACAAACCCAATCAAAATATAATTATGTCATATAAGAAAGATTAATACATCAGAAATAAAGATCCATTGTACCAAACCAGAATTATTACTCTGACATAACAGCAGTAAATACAGCTGAAAGTTGAGTACAATGCTCAACAGAACAGTTCCCTGTCTAATAAATTTAAAACCATTAGGATTGTGCAGTAAGGTACACCTGTTGTTGTTGTTGTGGTCTTCAGTCCTGAGACCGGTTTGATGCAGCTCTCCATGCTACTCTATCCTGTGAAAGCTTCTTCATCTCCTTTCATCAATTAAATTCAGTATCTCTTCTGTTACCCAAGAATTTCTACTAGCCCTCGTCTTTTTACCTACTTGATCTTCTGCTGCCTTCACTATTTCATTCCTCAAAGCTACCCATTCTTCTTCTACTGTATTTCTTTCCCCCATTCCTGTCAATTGTTCCCTTATGCTCTCCCTGAAACTCTGTACGACCTCTGGTTCTTTCAGTTTATCCAGGTCCCATCTCCTTAAAGGTACACCTATAAAAATTAAAATCAGATGCTAAGGAATGACCGTAAGCCTAACATATGCACATGGAAATGCTAATTTCCTTATACTTTTATCATTATATTCGTTATTCTGGTTCTAGGTACAAAAAAGATTTGTAACTGTAAATCATATACGAAAGTATCCTCCATAGGGAAAGCAACACAGAATGTCCCAGACACAGTGCTGGTAGAACTAAAGAAGAAAAAATATCCAGTTGATGTTTTCTAACCTTGCCAAAGCCATTGATTGAGTGGACCCCAAAATCATAATTTGTAAAATAAAGTCTTATAGAATGAGTGGCACTATGTCTTATGGATGGAGCCTCTCCTCCATAACAGAGAATCTCATTCACTTTAGAGAGACAGAAGGAAGACACTAAGACAGAGGGAAGGAAGATGAGAATTTTACATCCCACCAACAATGAAGTCACTAGAGACAGAGCACAATATTGGTTTTTTGGGATAGGGAAGAAAATTGGCCATGCCCTTTCACAGAAACCATCCCGGCCATCACCGAAAACCTCACTAATCAGACACAACACAACTGAGGTGATATCCAGAGAGGCGTACAAGGAATTTAAAGCTAGCAGTTTAAGTCTTAATCTCGCAAGGATGTATCTCAGGCAATTTAAGACAAACAGTATACATTGATGGTCATACAGGGTAAACACATACATAAACGAAACAAGAAACTCAGCTCAGTGTGTTTTGGATCTACAAGCAACTCTCATTTCATTGACATAAAGACAGGAGTGTTGGTTTATTTTACATGTTTTCACTCCCTCTTGTGTTAAATTCTTTTCTGGGACGATGCATCTAAAGTAAATAAAGAGTTTATTCTACAGGTGCAAGAGGTAAAAATATTGTATGCAGTGGATAGTAATACATCTTGCAGAATCCTTTTTAGGATATTGACTTCATATCGACAAAGGTCGGTAACATTTCTTTGAAAAGTATTGCTGTAATAGTAATAAACATCAGCTGTGTAGTATAAATGAGGAGGCAGCAACATTTTTGAAGTACGTCTGCATCTAAAACTCCATTCTTTCTTATTTACTTTATAAAATTTAGCTGGCATAAGCAGTATATGTAGTAATAGTTTATTGGTAATACAGCATATTTCTTAAGTTTCTATGATTTAATTTCATTTCTTAACGTATATCTTGACTCATTCCACATCTCTGAAGGTTTGTGTTCTAGATATGTGTGGAACGAAATGGATGAATAAATTAATCAGTGTTCTGTTTAGTTTGCAAACAGATATATTCTAGACAGTCAGTCTGCATCTACATCCATATTCTGCAAACCACTGCGATGTGCATTTTACCATTTATTAGGATTTTTTCCTGTTCCATTCACATATGGAGAGTGGGAACAATGATCGTTTAAAAGCCTCTGTGTAATATAATTAATCTAATCTTCTCCTCACTATCCCTGTAAGAAAGATATGCAGAGGGTTATATTGTGTTCCTAGACTCATCATTTAAAGCCAGCTCCTGAAATTTTGTAAATAGGCCTTCTCAGGATAGCTTACATCTGTCTTCAAGTCTGCCAGTTCAGTTCTTTCATATTTGTGCTACCCTTCTTGGGTCAAACAAACCTGGGACCATTTGTGCGCACTTCTCGGTGCATGCTCAGTATCCCTTGTAGTTTGTATTTGGCAGGGGCCCCACAAACTTGAGCAACATTCTAAGATGGGTCACATGAGTGATTTGTAAGAAATATGCTTTGTAGACTAGTAATCAAACGATAAACTGAAGGCTGATACCTGTTTGATCCACAATTGAACCTACATAATTTTCCATTTCATGTCCTTACAATGTGTTAACACTCAGTAATTCATATGGGTTTACTGAATCCAATTGAGACTCATTGATATTGGAGACATAGGATACTATGTTATTGGGTTTCATGAATCGTTCAATTTTACATTTCTGAACATTTAAAGCAAGTTGCAAATTGGTACACCATTTTGAAATCTTGTTGTTGTTGTGGTTTTCAGTCCAGAGACTGGTTTGATGCAGCCCTCCATGCTACTCTATCCTGCGCAAGCTTCTTCATCTCCAAGTAACTACTGCAACCTACATCCTTCTGAATCTGCATAGTGTATTCATCTCTTGGTCTCCTTCTACGATTTTTACACATCACACTACCCTCCAATACTAAATTGGTGATCCCTTGATATCTCAGAACATGACCTACCAACCGATTCCTTCTTCTAGTCAAGTTGTGCCACAAATTCCTCTTCTCCCCAGTTCTATTCAGTACCTCGTCATTAGTTACGTGATCTATCCATCTAATCCTCAGCACCACATTTCAAAAGCTTGTATTCTCTTGTCAAAATTAGTTATTGTCCTTGTTTCACTTCCATACAGAAAAAAATTTCTGACACATATATCTCTACTTGCTGTTAACAAATTTCTCTTCTTCAGAAACACTTTCCTTGCAATTACCAGTCTACATTTTTTATACTCTTTACTTCGACCATCATCAGTTATTTTACTCCCCACATAGAAAAACTCATCTACTACTTTAAGTGTCTCATTTCCTAATCTAATTCCCTCAGCATCACCTGATTTAATTCAACTACATTCCATTATTCTTGTTTTGCTTTTGATGATGTTCACCTTATACCCTCCTTTCAGGCACTGTCCATACCATTCAACTGCTCTTCCAGGTCCTTTGCTGTCTCTAACAGAATTACAGTGTCATCGGCAAATCTCAAACTTTTTATTTCTTCTCCATAGATTTTAATTCCTACTCCAAATTTTTCTTTTGTTTCCCTTACTGCTTGTTCAATATACAGATTGAATGACATCAGGGATATGCTGCAACCCTGTCTCGCTCCCCTGCTAACCACTGTTTCCTTTTCCTGCCCCTCTAGTCTTATAACTGCCCTCTGGTTTCTGTACAAATTGTAAATAGCCTTTCGCCCCCTGTATTTGACCATAGCCATCTCCAGAATTTGAAAGAGAGTTTTCCAGTCAACATTGTCAAGAGCAAGTCTACAAATGCAAGAAACATAGGTTTGCCATTCCTTAATCTATCTTCTAAGATAAGTCGAAGGCTCAGTATTGCCTCATGTGTTCAAACATTTCTACAGAATCCAAACTGATATTTCCCGAGGTCAGCTTCTACCAGTTTTTCCATTCATCTGTAAAGAAATTGTATTCGTATTTTGCAGCTGTGACTTATTAAACTGATAGTTCAGTAATTTTCACACCTGTCAAAACCTGCTTTCTTTGGGATTGGAACTATTACATTTTTTCTTGAAGTCTAAGGCTATTTCACCTGTCTCATACATCTTGCTCACCATGTGGAAGAGTTTTGTTAGGGCCGGTTCTCCAAGCCTACCACTAGTTCTAATGCAATTTTGTCTACTACTGAAGCCTTGTTTCAACTTACGTCTTTCAGTGCTCAGTCAAATTCTACATGCAGTATCATACCTCCCATTTCATCTTCATCTACATCGTCTTCCATTTCCATAATATCACCTTCAAGTACATCGACCATGTATAGACCGTCTATATACTCCTTCCACCTTTCTGCTTTCTCTTCTTTGCTTAGAACTGGTTTTCCATCTGAGCTCTTGATATTCGTACAGGTGGTTCTCTTTTCTCCAAAGGTCTCTTTAATTTTCCTGTAGGCAGTATCTGTCTTACCCCTGGTGATATATGCCTCTACATCCTTCCATTTTGCACTTCCTGTTGATCTCATTTTTGAGACTTTTGTATTCCTTTTTGCCTACTTCATTTACTGCATTATTATACTTTCTCCTGTCATCAATTAATTTCAATATCTCTTATGTTATCCAAGGAAGGCTACCTCGTCTTTTTACGTACTCGATCCTCTGCTGCCTTCACTATTTCATCTCTCAAAGCTACCCATTCTTCTTCTACTGTATTTCTTTCCCCCATTCTTGTCAATAGTTCCCTAATACTCTCTCTGAAACCATCAACAACCTTTGGTTCTTTCAGTTCATTCATGTCCCATCTCCCTAAATTCCCACTTTTGTGCAGTTTCATCAGTTTTAATCTGCAGTTCATAACCAATAGATTGTGGTCAGATTCCAGATGTGCCCCTCAAAATGTCTTACAATTTAAAACCTGGTTCCTGCATCTCTGTCTTATCATTATTTAATCTCTGAAACCTTCCAGTGTCTCCAGGCCTCTTCCATGTATAAAACCTTCTTTTATGATTCTTAAACCAAGTGTTAGCTATGATTAAGTTATGCTCTGTGCAACATTCTATCAGTCAGCTTCCTCTTTCATTCCTTACCCCCATTCCATATTCACCTTCAACTTTTCCTTCTTTTCCTTTTCCTACTATCGAATTCCAGTCCCCCATGGCTATTAAATTTTCGTCTCCCTTCACTATCTGAATAATTTCTTTTATCTCATCATACATTTCTTCAGTCTCTTTGTCATCTGCGGAGCTAGTTGGCATATAAACTTGTACGAGGTGCATTCAAGTTCTAAGGCCTCCGATTTTTTTTCTCCGGAGTGGAAAGAGGTAGAAACATGCGCATTGTTTTAAAATGAGGCCGCGTTCATTGTCAATACGTCCCAGAGATGGCAGCACCGTAAGGCAGATGGAATTTTACCGCCAGCGTCGAGAATGAGAACTGTTTTAAATACTTAAAATGGCGACGTTTTCCTTACTTGAACAGCGTGCAATCATTCGTTTTCTGAATTTGCGTGGTGTGAAACCAATTG
Organism: Schistocerca cancellata; assembly: GCF_023864275.1. NCBI lineage: Eukaryota > Metazoa > Arthropoda > Insecta > Orthoptera > Acrididae > Schistocerca > Schistocerca cancellata. Next base: position 492,904,839 of record NC_064626.1, on the reverse strand, counting down.
AAATTCATCGACAGTTGAAGGAGACATGGTGATGGAGTTATGGATGTGTCGAAAGTGCGTTCGTGGGTGCGACAGTTTAATGAAGGCAGAACATCGTGTGACAACAAACCGAAACAACCTCAGGCTCGCACAAGCCGGTCTGACGACATGATCGAGAAAGTGGAGAGAATTGTTTTGGGGGATCGCCGAATGACTGTTGAACAGATCGCCTCCAGAGTTGGCATTTCTCTGGGTTCTGTGCACACAATCCTGCATGACAACCTGAAAATGCGAAAAGTGTCATCCAGGTGGGTGCCACGAATGCTAACGGACGACCACATGGCTGCCCGTGTGGCATGTTGCCAAGCAATGTTGACGCGCAACGACAGCATAAATGGGACTTTCTTTTCGTCGGTTGTGACAATGGATGAGACATGGATGCCATTTTTCAATCCAGAAACAAAGCGCCAGTGAGCTCAATGGAAGCACACAGATTCACCGCCACCAAAAAAATTTTGGGTAACCTCCAGTGCTGAAAGAAATGATGGTGTCCATGTTCTGGGACAGCGAGGGCGTAATCCTTACCCATTGTGTTCCAAAGGGCACTACGGTAACAGGTGCATCCTACGAAAATGATTTGAAGATCAAATTCCTTCCTGCACTGCAACAAAAACATCCAGGAAGGGCTGCGCCTGTGCTGTTTCACCAAGACAACGCACCCGCACATCGAGCTAACGTTACGCAACAGTTTCTTCGTGATAACAACTTTGAAGTGATTCCTCATGCTCCCTACTCACCTGACCTGGCTCCTAGTGACTTCTGGCTTTTTCCAACAATGAAAGACACTCTCCGTGGCCGCACATTCACCAGCCGAGCAGCTATTGCCTCAGCGATTTTCCAGTGGTCAAAACAGACACCTAAAGAGGCCTTCGCCGCTGCCATGGAATCATGGCGTCAGCGTTGTGAAAAATGTGTACATCTGCAGGGCGATTACATCGAGAAGTAACGCCAGTTTCATCGATTTTGGGTGAGTAGTTAATTAGAAAAAAAATCGGAGGCCTTAGAACTTGAATGCACCTTGTACTACTGTGGTAGGCATGGGCTTTGTTTCTATCTCGGCTACAACAATACATTCACTATGCTGTTCATAGTAGCTTACCCGCACTCCTGTTTTTTTATTTATTTATTTTTTTTTTTTTATTCATTACTAAGCCTACTTCTGCATTACCCCGATTTGATTTTGTTTTAATAACCCTGTATTCACCTGACCAGAAGTCTTGTTCCTCCTGCCACCAAACATCACTAATTCCCACTATTTATAGCTTTAAGCTATCCATTTCCCTTTTTAAATTGTCTAACCCACCTGCCTGATTAAGGGATCTAACATTCCACACTCCGATCCATAGAATGCCAGTTTTCTTTCACCTGATAATGACATACTCCTGAGTAGTCCCCGCCTGGAGATCTGAATGGGGGACTATTTTAGCTCTGGAATATTTTACCCAAGGGGACACCATCATCATTCAACCATGCAGTAAAGCTGCATGCCGTCAGGAAAAATTTATGGCTGTAGTTTTCCCTTGTTTTCAGCTGTTTGCAGTACCAGCACAGCAAGGCCATTTTAGTTAATGTAACGAGGCCAGATCAGCCAATCATCCAGAATGTTGCTCCTGCAACTACTGAAAAGGCTGCTGCCCCTCTTCAGGAACCACATGTTCGTCTGGCCTCTCTACAGATATCCCTCTGTTGTGGTTGTTCCGATGTACAGCTAACTGTACCACCAAGGCATGCAAGACTCCCCACCAGCAGCAAGGTCCATTGTTCATGGGGGGAGGTTCAAATCTTATAGAGATCTGAATATTTGTGCAACCGTAGTATGAAAAGGATAGATTGCTGACACGTTGAATTCAACACAGCCACAATGAAAAGACAGTTACACAATGAGCTTTTGGCAAAACCTTTCTTTAGAAAAGAAAATACACACACAGCCACACAAGCAGGTATACATGGCCATTATCTCCAGCCAGAATGCAATTGTCGCATTGAACGAAAGCAACAGTCCAGAGTGAGGTGAGGGATGGGGAGGGATAGTAGGGTACAGGTGGGTTGGAGAGAAGAGCGCTGCCTGGCAGCATGTGTTGGAATTAGATGGCAGCAGAACAAAGGTTACCAGGTGCAGGGACTGGAGACTGTTTTTGAGGGGGGCGGAACAAGAAGTGGAGAAGAAGAGGAGCAGAGAAGGGCGAGGAGACTGGTGGTTGCGTTGGCAGAGAGGAACACACATTGAGGGTGAGGGGACATGAATCGGGAGGAAGTGATAGGACAGCGGGGACAGAAACTGTTGAATGGAGTATCTGGGGACAGTAGGTTGAAGCCAGGATAATTTCAGAAGCAGAAAAGTGTTCAAAGGATAACTCCCATCTGTGCAGTTCAGAAATGCTGGTGGTGGAGGAGAGGATCTAGATGGTCTGGGTTGTGAAGCAGCCATTTAAATCAAGCATGTTGTGTTCAGCTGTGTATTGGTCCACTTTGCTCTTGGCCGCATTTTGGCAGTGGGTATTCATCCTGGTGGACAGCTGGTGGGTGATCATACCAATGTAAAAAGCTGTGCAGTGGTTGCAGCAGAGCTGGTACACTGCCCAGTCACATTAATGAGACCAACTGTCAAAAGCATGAATAATCCCCTTTTGCAGTGAGATGTGCAGGAAGTGAGTCAGTGAGATTCTGAAAGGTATCGACAGGGATATGGAGCAATGCTGATTCCAGTGCCATAAGCAACTGTGCTGAATTTGTCATTTGAAGATCCAAGGTGTGGACAGCCTTATTCTAGTGGTCCCACAGATTCTTGATTGGGTTTAAATATGGGAATTTGGTTGCCCAGAGAGCATACATACATACATACATCCTGGCATTCTTCGAACCACGCACATACATTGTCAGCCATATGACATGTTACATTGTCCTGCTGGTAGATGTCATCTTGATAAGAAAAAACAAACTGCACGTAGGAACAAAAATAATCAATTAATGATAATATAATGTAAATGGACAGATAAAGAAATCTACTCATCAAGCAGCGACAGTGGAACACATACACAGAAGTATTGCAACTTTTACAAGCTTTCGGAGCCAGTGGCTTCTTCTGGCAAAAGAGTTGAAGGAGAAGGAGGAGAGGTGAAGTAAAAGGACTGGAGAGGTTTAGGGAAAGGGGTACAGTTTAGAAAAGTTGCAACTTTTACAAGCTTCTTCTGGCAAAAGAGTTGAAGGAGAAGGAGGAGAGGTGAAGTAAAAGGACTGGAGAGGTTTAGGGAAAGTGGTACAGTTTAGAAAAGTCACCCAGGACTCTGGGTCAGTGGAGACTTACTGGATGGGATGAGAAGGAAAGATCAGTCTTTGAGCATATCTCATCTTGGAGTAGTCTTTCCTTCTCATCCCGCCCAGTAAGTCTCCCCTGACCTGGGGTTCTGGGTGACTTTTCTAAACTGTGCACATTTCCCTAAACCTCTCCGGTCCTTTTCTTTCACCCCTCTTGCTTCCCCTTTAACTCTTCTGCCAGAAGAAGGAGCCACTGGCTCCAAAAACTTGTAAAAATTAAATCCTTTTGTGTGCGTGTTCCCCTGCCTCCGCTTGATCTTGGTGAGTAGATTTTTTTATCTATCCATTTACATTAAACTGCATGTAGGGGTGGACATGGTCCTCCAGAATATATGCATACTTGCACTGAGTCATTGTGCTTTCCAGAATAATGAGATCCCCAGGTAACACCACAAAAACATTCCTGAGATCATAACACTCCCTCCTCTGGCATGGACCCTCCTGACATTTGGTGCAGGGTGTATGCTTGCAGACATTTTATGCTGTACACAGCAATAGCCATCTTTATCTGAAAAGACCACCTGTCGCCACTCAGTAGATGTCCTGATACGAAACTGATCTGCAGATTCCAGCCTTTGTTGACAATGAACAGCTGTTAGCATGTGTGCATGAAGGTGCCTGCTTTGGAGGCCCATATGCAGCAGTTTTTGCTGAATGGTCATTGTAACACTGTTGGTAGCTACTTGGTTCATTTGGGTAGTCAGTTGCACATCCATTCACCCATACACATCTCTGCAGCCATCGTTCATCTCAAACATCCATGGCCCATAGTGCACCACAGTTGCCTCAGCTCCAATTTTGGACAGCGCAATTGTGCCATGTGTGGAATACTTAACCACAGCAGCACACGAACAGTTAATAAATTTAGCCATTTTGGAAATGCTTCAACCCTTGATCTGAAATCAAATGATCATACCCTACTGGTGTTCAGATAAATCATTCCTTTTCCACATTATGACAACAACTGCACTGTTTTCCATGTCTCCTGGCACACTTTATGTACCCTCTACTGCTAATGCTGCCATCTGTGAGTAGTTACTGCATGTTGAAGTTGAATGTAGGGGTTGGTCACATTAATTTGACTGGACCATGTAATGACATGGCTGTTTTCACAGGTGGCCCAGCCTTCGATGGGGTAAGATAAGCCTGTGATGAGACTGGAATAGGAAGTGGTGAGTGAGAGGATTGGGTGAGTCTTCCACTTGGGACTTCCAGAAGGATATGATCCCTGTGACAAAAGATTGGGTTCCCTCTGCCACTCCCATCCCATCTCCTTGCACAGGGATCATACCCCTCTGGAAGACCCAGGAGTAATACCACCCAATCCATCCACCCAGTGTTTCCTCTTCCTGTCCTGCCACAGGCTTATCCTGTCCGATCAAAGGCTGAGCCACTTGTGAATGAAGACATGTCATATACAAGCTCTGCCCCAATCACTACATAGTTCTTTTTTATGTTTGTGTGACTGCCAACCATCTGTCCACCTGGATGAATGGCCACTGCCAAATTGTGGCCCAGAGCAAATTGGACCACACTGTGGTGAAACATGCAGCTGAACACAACATGCTTGGTTCCAGTGGCTGTTTCACAACCTGGACCTTCTGGAACTTCCCTCCACAAATTAATGCTTCTCGCATTTTCTTGTGTAACATGGCTGCTACGCCTTGTCTCATGCCAAAACGTATGGTCCTAGGTCAACTGCAAGGCACTTAAACTGGTCAATAATTGAGTTTTCGATAATCAAAACATGACCTGTAAATTGGTGTACTTGTCGATCACATTTACTTTTCTGAAGTGCACAGATGGGAATTATCCTTACAACACATTCTCTGCTCCTAAAATTATCCTGGCCTTAACCTATGGTAACATACTGTCCCCATACCCTCCACTCAACAGTTTCCATTCCCTCTGTCTTATCACATCCTCCCAATTCATGTTCCCTCACTCTCATCGTGTGCCACTCTCTACCAACGCACCCATCAGTCTTCTTCCCTTCCCTCATTTTCCGCTCCCTGTTTCTGCACTCCTTCCCTCACAGCGTCTCAACACTGAATGTAGTAGCCTTGTTCTGCCACCATCTAGTCCCGCTAGAGACTCTCTCCCCCACCCATATCATGCTATCTCTACCCCTTCCCCATCCCACTCCAGATTGCCACTTTCATTCAACCCAAGCATTGCATTCTGGCTGGTGATAGAGCTCATATATGTGTGAGGCGTGCTTGCTTATGTGAATTCGTGTGTGTTTTCCTTCTTTTCTGCAGAAGGCTATGGCTGAAAGCTCATTGTGTAACATTCTTTTTGTTTTGCCTGTCTGCAACTCAACGAGTTATCTTTACAGTGAATAGCTGTTTATCTTTTTTGTAGTATTGTTGATATTTCATCCTGGACTTTGCATTTTTTGAATATTTATCCACCTTATTTCAGATTGTACTTCACTGTAGATAACTGTATCATCTGCGAAAAATGAGGCTCTTGTTAATATTGTCCGCAAGTTCATTAATATACAACATGTACCATGTACAGCAAGGGACCCTACACACTTCCCTGTAGTGTGCCCCAAGTTATGTGTATATCTGTCAATAATCACACTTAATCCAAGATAACACGTACGCACGCACCCCCCCCCCCCAAAAAAAAAAAAAAAAAAAAAGAAATTCCTCCATCCAGTCACAAATGTCACTTTATACCCTATACAATGGCACTGTTTATAATAAACATAGGTGTGGTACTGATTCAAATGCTTTTTGGAGAATAAGAAATATTGCATTTACATAAGTTCTTGATCTATGGTTTCCAGCATGTCATCTGAGAAAAGTATGAGTTGGAAGTCAAATGATCGATGTTTTAGAGATCTATGCTGACTGACATGAAGTAGGTCACTCTGTTAAAGATACATATAATATTTGAGCTCAGAATGGTTCTAAGATTCTACAACAAATGAATGTTAAGGATATTTGATAGAAGCTTTGTGGATCCCTTCTGATATCCTTCTTGTAAATGCATGTGACATGTGCTGCTTGCAACTACTGGGCATAATTTTTTGTTCAAAGGATCTGTGATATCATTAACAGGTGGGCTAATAGCCATTATTGACTATAGAATCTGATAGGGATTCCATGGGGCCCTGCAGCTTTGTTTAGTTTTAATGATTTCAACTGTTTCTCAACACCACTTAAACTAATATCTAATTCATTCATCTTTTTAGTGGTACAGTAATTAAATTGGGGGAAGACTCCTGGGTTTTCCTTTGTAAAGGAACATTCAGAAATAGAGTCAAACATTTCTATTCCTGTCTCATCTGTGAGTGACTGGACACTAACTTTGGTGCCACTAACATTCATCACATATGAACAGAATGTCTTTGAGTTCTGTGAAAGATCTTTTGACAACATTCTTCTGCGGCAGTCTTTACTCTCTTGTCAGCAAGATGTGTTTCATTCTGCATTTCTCTGTCTGTAACCCTATGCCTATTATGCTGTGGTCTTCCATCAAAAACTGTTCTACTGGGTGCATATTTATCCAGCCAGTGTGTGTAAAGTTCTTTAAAATCAGATTTTGTGAAATTTCCAACAATAATTCTTCTTTGATATTGATCACTGTTATATCATATAAATCTGTGTATTGTGTACAATGTTTCGTGGAATACAAATAATTTAAGGAGTAAATGCAACAACTTACCAAATGGTTGAAGCACAGGGTCATTGACACGCACATAAACAAGACAGAACACTGCTAGCTTTTGGATGAATTCTTCTTCAGAGCTCTTGAGTGCACATACACACAATATACATATACACATTTATATGGCTTCCGTGTATCAACTGGTAGTAAGATGGATAAATATATTTAGTATTAATAGTAATTACCATATTGAATAACTTGTATCTTGAAAGAAACATAATTATTATAACAATGAGAATAATCATTTCACATCAACAGAATCTTTGAAAAGATAAGCCACCTTTATTACATTAGGATTGTGATACTTTGCCTCTCCAATAATATAGCTAGAAGTGTTAACACATAGCTTATTTTTCACAGTGCAATGATGGAAAGATAGAGGCAGTTACAAGAGTCTGTTGACTCATATGAAGTAGCAGATTATCATCAGCTCCACCTTCTCCTTTTTCTATTAGTTTCAATGAGCTGAATTTCTTGTATTTCCAGAAATATGATACTAGAACTTATTTGACAAAGGGCATTACTGTTTTCTTCTAGTAGTGATTTGTATAACTTAGTGCGAAAGTCACAGTTTCACTACCATTCTTAAATGAGTCCAGGCTGTAGAAGTATCACACTTACTACAAAGAACATTTAAGACTGATTTTAAAATTTCATAAATGTATTACAATCTAGTTATTTTTATATCTCACCAATGACAGCCTCTCATTATTATGTTATATAGTAGTAAAGCAGTCATAGCAACATAAGGCAACAGAATTTAAAAGTTGTTAGTTGCTTGACCTTCACACTGTAAGTAGTCACCCATGGCAAAGGTCTTGTAATTAGCTGTTTTTTGCTTCAATATATGTGTCAAATGTTGGAAACAAATACACCAGACAGTATTCAATGGCATAAGCAGTCAAATACGTGATGTATAGGCTGTTACCACCTTCATACCTGCAAGTGATATCCATATTTTGACCACATGTACTTTGTGTTCACTACCCCTGGGCACTTGGTAACCTTTTGTCTTGGCCATCAAGCATTGATGCTAAGGCCTGGAGCCTTGCCTACTGGTACACTGGCTAATATCAGCACTAGAGACAATGGACAAAACTTAACCAAGCTGAGGTTCACTCTCCACATTACGGGAGAGGGTGTGGAGTTTCAAGTTGAATGCACTGACACACAGTGCCACCCAAGTTCTCTGTAATTCCAGAGTACATAATAGCAAGTGGAGTCTCACAGCAACCAACCTAGACCATTGTGGAGTGAAGCCACTTTCTTACATAGAAATATGGAGTTTCAAGTTGAATGCACTGACACACAGTGCCATCCAAGTTCTCTCTAATTCCAGAGAACATAATAGCAAGTGGAGTCTCACAGCAACCAACCTAGACCATTCTAGAGTGAAGCCACTTTCTTACATAGAAATATAATTCCAAATATTAAAATTTTTTATTGTAGTCTTACCGTAGCAACTTTTTTTTAGGAGGTAATAAACTCCAGGGGACATTTACCCAATCATGGTTTGGTTTTCAAAAGGGCCATTCTACTGAGTTAACTATATATAGTTTTATTGTGAACATAATAAAATGATTAAATGAAACCCACTGGGATGTTCTGTGGCTTATTAAAGGCATTTGATTATGTCAGTCATAACATTCTGTTAGAAAAGTTAAGTTTTTATGGAATTCGTAGTTCAGCAAATACCAGAGTTAGTTCTTTTTTAAGAGACAGAATGCACAAAGTTACCCTAGGCATGTCAAGTAATACAAAAAAATGACACTACATCATCAGAATGGGGAGAAATTAGAACGTGTGTCCTGCAGAGTATGGTCATTGTCCTCTTACTGCTTTCAGTTTATGTCAGTGATATGTAAATTCATTTTATTCAGGAGGCAAAATTAGTCCTTTTCTGCAAATTATACAAGTACTGTTGTGAGGCCAAGTAAAGAAGCATTAACGTAGCAAATAGCAGATGACGTTTTTGTGAAAGCTACTGAATGATTTTCCACAAATGGTCTAGCTTTAAATTTTGAAAAAAAACATTAGTTCATTCAGTTGCTTACTACCAAAAATAATGTACCACCTATTAACACAGTAAAGTAACAAAAAAATAAACATTGGTTCTTAAGTGTGCATGATAATGAAAACTTAAATTGGAAAAACCACATAGTAAACCTAAACTATCTAGGTTTGGCTACTTTTGCCATAAGAATAAGTGTCATCTGTGGGGATACAGGTGTCAGCAAGTTACAGGATTTTGAATATTTTAATTCATTGATGTCTTTGCACAGAAGGAAACAATTGGAATTGTGTGTGGATTTCACACATACATGTCTTTTAGAAACTGGCATTCTACGGATCTGAGCATTGAATGTTAGATATCTTAATCAGGCAGGTAGGTTAGACAATCTAAAAAGGGAAATGGATAGCTTAAAGCTAGATATAGTGGAAATTAGTGAGGCTCACTGCCAGGAGGAACAAGACTTCTGGTCAGGTGAATACAGGATTATAAATGCAAAATTAAATAGGGTAATGCAGGAGTAGGTTTAGTAATAAAAAAAAAAATAAAATAAAAAAAAAGTGAATGCATTATTGTAACCAAGATAGAAACAAAGCCCATGCCTACCACAGTAGTACAAGTTTATATGCCAACTAGCTCCACAGATGATGAAGAGATTGAAGAAATGTATGATGAGATGAAAGAAATTATTCAGATAGTGAAGGGAGACGAAAATTTAATAGCCATGGGGGACTGGAATTCGATAGTAGGAAAAGAAAGAGAAGGAAAAGTTGAAGGTGAATATGGAATGGGGGTAAGGAATGAGAGGAAGCTGCCTGATAGAATGTTGCACAGAGCATAACTTGGTTTAAGAATCATAAAAGAAGTTTTTACACCTGGAAGAGGCTTGGAGACACTGAAAGGTTTCAGATAGATTAAATAATGATAAGACAGAAATTCAAGAATCAGGTTTTAAATTGTAAGACATTTTGAGGGACTCATGTGGACTCTGGCCACAATCTATTGGTTATGAACTGTAGATAAAAACTGAAGATACTGCAAAAAAGTGGGAATTTAGGGAGATAGGACATGAATGAACTGAAAGAACCTAAGGTAGTTGATGGTTTCACAGATAGTATTAGGGAACTATTGACAAGAACGGCGGAAAGAAATACAGTAGAAGAAGAATGGGTAGCTTTGAGAGATGAAATAGTGAAGGCAGCAGAGGTTCAAGTACGTAAAAAGACGAAGTAGCCCTCCTTGGGTAACAGAAGAGATACTGAAATTAATTGATGATAGGAGAAAATATAAAAATGCAGTAAGTGAAGTAGGCAAAAAGGAATACAAACGTCTCAAAAATGTGATTGACAGGAAGTGCAAAATGGCTAAGCTGGGATGGCTAGAGAACAAATGTAAGGATGTAGAGGCATATATCACTAGGGGGTAAGATAGATACTACCTACGGGAAAATTAAAGAGACCTTTGGAGAAAAGAGAACAACCTGTATGAATATCAAGAGCTCAGAGGGAAAACCAGTTCTAAGCAAAGATGGGTAGGCAGAAAGGTTGAAGGGGTATGTAGAGGGTCCATACAAGGTTGGTGGACTTGAGAGCAATATCATTGAAATGGAAGAGGATGCAGATGAAGATGAGATGGGAGATTCGATACTGCATGAAGAATTTGACAGAAACTGAAAGATCTAAGTCAAAACAAGGCCCCAGGATCAGACAACATTCCATTAGAACTACTGATAGCCTTGGGTGAGTCAGCCCTGACAAAACAAGAGCAAGATGTATGAGACAAGCAAAATACTCCCAGACTTCAAGAAGAATGTGTTAATTGCAATCCGAAAGAAAGCAAGTGTTTACAGGTGTGAAAATTACTGAACTATCAGTTTAATAAGTCATGGCTGCAAAATACGAGTACGATTTCTTTACAGATGAATGGAATAGCTGATAGAAGCTGACCTCGGGAAATATCAGTTTGGACTCCATAGAAATGTCGGAACACATGAGGCAATACTGAGCCTTCAACTTATCTTAGAAGATAGATTAAGGAATGGCAAACCTATGTTTCTTGCATTTGTAGACTTAGAGAAAGCTCTTGACAATGTTGACTGGAAAACTCTCTTTCAAATTCTGAAGGTAGCTGTGGTCAAATACGGGGAGTGAAAGGCTATTTAGAATTTGTACAGAAACCAGATGGCAGTTATAAGACTAGAGGGGCATGAAAGGGAATCAGTGGTTAGCAGGGGAGTGAGACAGGGTTGCAGCCTATCCCTGATGTCATTCAATCTGTATATTGAGCAAGCAGTAAGGGAAACAAAAGAAAAATTTTGAGTAGGAATTAAAATCCATGGAGAAGAAATAAAAAGTTTGAGATTTGCTGATGACACTGTAATTCTGTTAGAGACAGCAAAGGACCTGGAAGAGCAGTTGAATGGTATGGACAGTGCCTGAAAGGAGGGTATAAGGTGAACATCAACAAAAGCAAAATAAGAATAATGGAATGTAGTCAAATTAAATCAGGTGATGCTGAGGGAATTAGATTAGGAAATGAGAGACTTAAAGTAGTAGATGAGTTTTTCTATTTAGGGAGTAAAATAACTGATGATGGTCGAAGTAGAGTATATAAAATTTAGACTGGCAATTGCAAGGAAAGTGTTTCTGAAGAACAGAAATTTGTTAACAGCAAGTAGAGATTTAAGTGACAGAAAATTTTTTCTGTATGGAAGTGAAACATGGAGAATAACTAATTTTGACAAGAGAATACAAGCTTTTGAAATGTGGTGCTACAGAAGAATGCTGAAGATTAGATGGGTACATCACATAACTAACGAGGAGGTACTGAATAGAATTGGGGAGAAGAGGAATTTGTGGCACAACTTGACTAGAAGAAGGGGTCTGTTGGTAGGACACATTCTGAGGCATCAAGGGATCGTCAATTTAGTGCTGGAGGGAAGCGCAGAGGGTTAAAATTGTTGAGGGAGACGAAGGCATGAATACACTAAACATATTCAGAAGGATGTAGAATGCAGTTGTTACTCAGAGATGAAGAAGTTTGCACAGGATAGAGTAGCATCAAGAGCTGCATCAAACCAGTTTCTGGATTAAAGGTGACAACAACAACATTTCTTGTAGTTACCTCTTTAAGCAGCTGGAAATATTAACCATGACCTAACAATATAGTTATTCACTTATGAAATTTACTATCAACAATCTATCTACTTGTCTGTCTGAGAGTAACCAAGTGCAACACTAGATAGAAAAATGATCTGCACTACCCTTTAATGAATCTAACTTTGTCACAATGCGATGTGAAATATGCAGTTTTAAAACTCTTTGACAGTCTGCCCATGGAAATAAAGTGTCTGTTTTCAAATGTCTTCAGCTATACCAGAGAGAAAATAATGAGTAAGGATAATCAGTAATTAAAAATTGTAAATGTTCAGCATATAGCATGTAATTATTATTTGTAATTTGTACATAAGTGTTCTATGTTTTACATCATAAGGCTTATCGTGAATATGGTATACAAAACAAGTGAGGATCTCATTATCAAAACTGGACAACTTCACTTTTCACATTTTTACAGGGAAGACCAAAAATAACTCTTGGCAACAAAATTTTACTTTTTTTCTGTAACAAGCATAGAAACAGCTAATTTTTATGTTTTTAGGTGAGCTGATAATAATAATGAAAATGTTAATGAAAATGCAAGATTAACTCTCGTTCTGAAGGCATGATAATTGTGTTATTGCCTATGTAAGCTTATGCACATATATACCGTGATGTTACCCACTGAAGGAAGGCCACTGAAGCCACAGCCACTTTGCCTGGCATTTGAAGTTTTCCGCTGGTGATTTCCTGATTAGTGTATAGCAGTAATCAGCTACCATTGATGCATTCCACCGTCTGCGGTATCTCATTTTCATGTCTGAAATTTATTTGTTGAAGTGTTTTCCATGCTTATTGATTACAGCACCACAGTTATCAGGAAATAAGTCCAAGTGGGAATCTAGCAAAATGTAATTTTAAAGCCATTTTGCACCCCAGTCTACTGTAGCAGTGCAGAAGTTCTTCCACAAGACACTTATAGTTTCCTGCTCTCTTATTTCCTAGAAAGTTTGTTGACACTTGAAAAACAGTATCCCAAGCTAACTTTTCATCACCTGTCAGGCTGGTATTGAAACACTCATCTTGGTACAATTTGCATATCTGAGGACCCATGAAAACCAGTGCTTTTATTTATGCCTCACTAAGATGTGGAAATTTCTCATGCAAATAGAGAAATGCTTCCCCAGTTTTGTCCATGGCCTTAATGAAATTCTTAATTAGGCCCAATTTTATATGAAGAGCAGGGAGAATTATGTTCCTGGATTCGACAACTGCTTCGAGCATAACATTGTAAGATCCTGGTTCAAGTGATTGATGCTTAGGCCAATCTTTATAATGAAGAGCTTTGGCCCAGCTATGCCAGAGGTACACGAAGCAACAGAATTTGGTGTAGCTGTGTTGTAGCCCAAGGAATGTGCTAATGACTTTCAGAACCCTAGAATCTTGCTATTTAAACTTGTCATAGTTCAATCGCAATAACAATAAATTGTTCCATGTTATCATTTGTTTCTTTCATATAAGGTGCATAGCAATTTGGAATCAATGATAACACATTATGCAGTAGCACACACTTGAGACTTACTTTGGAGGAGTCAGTGAACAACTTCGTCTTTTATAGTCAATGCCCTTAGCTGCCATTAGTCTCTGTATATCACTACAAAATACCAAATTCTTTTCACTTTCGAGAAATGGAAGGAGTGGGACATGGTCCTTACAGAACATCACATTTACCATCTTATCAAGAAAATTCCACTGCTGTAGGCTTGTTGCCATCCGTACAACTTTACCTTCCAGCAATTCCCCATCTCTCATTAGGACATTAAGTTCACACTGTGTTAATTTGTGAACCTCTGTACACCCATCGTTGAAGAAACGGGTACTGGAGATGATGATGCAACACTAGCTGCACTACTACCCTCATCAGTATCACCGTCAAGTGGGACAGGAATAGGTATTCTATCTCTGTGAGGCACTGGTCGTATGGCAATATGTCAAGGAAGACACTTTCTTATTGCAAATAACATATGTCAATGGAGCTGTCATACAAAAGTAACAATCATTCTCATGGTTTGATGGTTCTTGCCAGTTCATGTCTATAGCAAAGCCAATGGAAGAGCTTTTACAATTTAGCCACAAATGAGCGCTTGAGACACAAGGTGTGCAACATGCATGAGAAGCCCAGAGCTTGTTCTGGTCCCCAAATTCACAGCCAAAGTACAGTCTGTACATTTTCCTAATATACGGCATTGGTCTCCTTTGCGATTTCAGTGTAGTCTGTGCACAAATGTAGCAAAAATTGTCAGCACTGTTTATGCATTTGCGAGGCATATTAAACAACAGGAATTACAGTGACCACATGCACTAAGTACACTTCAGTAACACATTCTTCCAGCACATGGACAGAACACAGCTTGGAAGAAACTGAAACTATGCTTAAGTGAAATATGTCCTGCTCCTCCCTTTCTTTTTCCCTTGTTGCTACAAGCCCACGCTAAGAACAGTGACAAAATACACACAGGATGTGTCTGAAACTTCATCACTCTGTCTACCCTCAGTGGGATTTTGAAGTCCAACTGGGAAGGGATGCACAATGAATGCAAATAAAATATAATTATAATTAAACACACATACCTTTAACTTGGAAATGAGAGGTAATTTGAGTTTTTCATTTTCTTTTTTGTTATCATTGTGGTTGTTGATATAGTTAACAAACATTTATTTCATCCCAGTCACATTTTCACTGTTGGCTAGTGTAACATATAGAGGTCCACACTGCTGGACCGCACGGAGTGGCCACATGGTTTGAGGCACCATGTCACGTACAGCGTGGCCCCTCCCACTGGAGGTTCAAGTCCTCCCTTGGACATGGGTGTATGTGTTGTTCCTACAATAAGATAGTTTAAATTAGTTTAAGTAGTGTGTAAATCTAGGGAGTGATGACCTCAGCAGTTTGGTCCCTCAGGAATTCAAACACATTTGAAAATTTAGCACTGCTGGAAAAAAATAGTATGCCCTTTTAGACATTTGCAATTCATTCAAGATTTATTGTTGCAATAGTGCATAAGGATTACATGAAACAATTACATTTGCAGATCAGTTGTACAAAGAGATCTGAGGTACCAAGAATTGACCCATGCTGAAAGACGCATGTTAGTGTGTGGTGTACTCAACACAGGTGCTGACTCTGGCATCCTGTCAGTTGTACAGATTCCAAATACTGTCCTTGGATATGTAATGCAGTCTGCTTGATCTGTTTGTTGGGTCTTGCCCACTCGTCTCATACAGGTGCTTAAGGGATGCTGTGTTCTCGGAATGCTATACAACCATTCAAGCAAATAACATTAGTAGTTTTATTTCTGTGAAGCAGAATGACAGTACTTAACTTGTATTATAAAGGTGTCGCAAACAAAGGGTGACATGCAACAAAGTCAGAGTTCATGCAAGTTCTTCACACAGTTTGTGGATTAGCAATACTGAATTCGTTTCACTCTCTCCTAGGCTGTTCTATGCTCCACAAATACATTCCAGTAATGTATATAGAGCTGATCGGAGCACTAATGTCCGGCCGAGGTTGGCAGGAGTGGCGCTTATATTCACTTCTTGCAAGTGTCGCTCCTGTCTTGGCGTGGTCTGAATCAGTGTACCAATGGCTGATATCATTGTGGTTACACCAGAACACTGTTCATGTAGTTCTGTAAGAGATGTTGGCTGATGAGTTGCTTGAGTCACTTCTCATCCTATCATATCCCACACATTCTTGATGATCAGAACATCTTCTATCCCCCAGGTGGCATATGCCATCATCAGATCAAAATTGACTTTGTCTTTCCTGATGTACTAATTTTTCTTTCTGGTCATGTATAAGTTGTGGAGTACTGAATATTTTTCAGATGATTCTTGTGATACCTTAAAAGTGAATTTCAGTTCATTGTTTAATACACAGTGAATAACAAAGCTGAAATTTATGAATAAATTGTTATCCAGTTTTGTTGCAGGGTGAGCATTCTTTGGTCACTATGCAGTTGATTTTATCCCTCAGCTTTTCTTGTTGGTGTATAATGAACTGACCTTCTAGTGCATGACTGCACTTTAGTATGTTAAATTAATAGTGTAATGTATGACTTTAAATACAATGTCTTACTAAACAAGGGTTCCACCATTTTGGGTATGCTTTGCAGTAAGGGGATGCCAGAGAGGCATTCCTGTTCTCTTATTGGTTTTTGCTGGAGGTGGTCAAATATGAAGCTGAAATGTAATGGAGTTGGCTGAATTTTGTTCCATAGATCATGATTCAGATTGATTCTAAACATATTTCAATCCATTCTTGAAAACTGAGAAGATTAATTAAGATTCAAATTAAAAAGTACCACTGGAATCACTTAAAATCTAAATTTGGTAAATGGAGCTCCTCAAGTTGATTAATGTACATACCTTTTCAGAGCTTGGTTTCCAGATTAAGAAGTGCATTAATTTGGTGCCCTGTAACAAATTTTTCAGTTTAAAGTCTGTGTACAAACTGTGGACACTTATTTTAGTCCACACTTGTATGTGGTAAAAGTGGATGTGGACCTGCTACAACACATTGTGTGTCTTTTTTTGTCATTGTGTGTGTGTGTGTGTGTGAAGATGATGATGATAATATTTGGTTTGTGGGGCGCTCAACTGCGTGGTTATCAGCGCCCGTACAATTTCCCAACCTTTGCTCGGTCCAATTTCGCCACTTTCCTGGATGATGATGAAATGATGAGGACAACACAAACACCCAGTCATCTCGAGGCAGGTGAAAATCCCTGACCCCGCCGGGAATCGAACCCGGGACCCCGTGCTCGGGAAGCGAGAACGCTACCGCGAGACCACGAGCGGCGGACTGTGTGTGTGTGTGTGTGTGTGTGTGTGTGTGTGTGTGTGTGTCTATTGTTGACGAAGGCCTTAACAGCCGAAAGCTTTAATTGTAAGAGTCTAAATGATTAATGGAAAATCTTATATAAAGATGTGGAACAAATACTAACAAACAGATAGAGGGGCTGGCCAGTACTTACCTCAGCTCAGTACAGCTGATACATGCACAAAACAGAACAGAAAATTTACGTTCCTAGCTTTCGGAACTTTGTTCCTTTGTCAGGGAGGAGAGAGGGGAAAAAAGGGAAGAAGGGAAAGTGGATTCAGTTACTCATCTGAGTTTGAGTCTCAGTCTGGCAGGTGGTTTAATGTATCAGGAAGTTTCATATCAGTGCACACTCCCCCATGGAGTGAAAATACAGAAAGTCCCCCAGGCTGTGGTTAAGCCATGTCTCCACACTATCCTTGTCGGTGTGCTGGACTTGCAAGGTTCACAGGGCTACTTCTGTGAAGTTTGTAAGACAGGAGATGAGATACTGGCAGAAGTGAAGTTGTGAGGACACGTAACGAGTCATGTTGCATGACATGTATTACATTTCTACCTCTCAATACGGCAATGCAGATGTCCTCTCCTGCTGCCTATTGGCCCATCAGGAAGTTTGACAGGTAATGAAGCAATATGCCTTCAGACAACAAGAAATGGCGTACTCCAGAATATTTCCATATTAATGCCTGCAAATAGCCCAGTTCATGGAACAAGGCCCATTACCTTGTAGAGTACAATGTGTTAAGCACAGAGTTTGGATGATATCTGTGCATTCACACTGAAACAAATTTTTAGGAGCTGTACTCTCTTTTGCAGAAATGTATATATCTGAGTGGTGTCTCTTCTGTTGGACATGTCCTACCTGTCCTTTCCCTTTGCTTTCCTTTATTTCATCTTTGCATTATATGTAATGTCATGTTGTGGAACATGACATATGCCATCAGGTCATGTTTAATGGTTGGTTGGTTGGTTAGTAGGATTGAAGGGGCCAGACTACAAGGGCCATCGGACCCTCACATTTAAGGCTTATAAATTGTAAGATGTGGGAGTGCCAACATGTTGCAGCTAAGAGAGCTCACTGCACTGGGGCAATAGGCAAATATGTCAAGATGTTTTGACTTAAATGTGTCTGAAGCTGCCAGATAAGTTGAAAAGCTAGTTTCCCTCTTTTATATCCCTAATTTTGCCCAGGACATATTTGCCTTCTTTTGTGCTATTGTAGGAGCATTTTGTCATTCTTGTTTCCAACTTTCTGACATTATTCTGAAAGAACAGACACCATGCAGAATCTACAGTTGAGAAACATTGCATGTACATTGAAGAGGATCACTGCTGCCAGCTGCAACAGGACACTACGCAGAATCAGTGGCAACAAGTGAAAATGTGTACTTCACCAGAATTCAAATCCTGGATCTCCTGCTTACTACTAATTGATACACCTAGCTGGGCAATGGATCCATCTTCTTCAGTGTGGATGCACAAATATGTCTGATCTCCTGTATGAATCTCAGAGTAGTGAACATGGAGTCAATGGCCAGGGACTGCGAACAGATGGTGCTTGGTGGGTGTGCGGATCAGTTATGAGACGTGCAGAAATAGTCCATGCAGTTGTGATAATGTTATGTCCTGGATGGTGAAGTGGTTAATGCACTTGCCTAGTAAGCAGGAAATGCCAGGTTCGAATCCCGGTCCAGCACACATTTTCACTTATTACGGCTGATTCCATGTAATGCCCCACTGCAGCTGACAGCAGTGCTCGCCTTCAATTTACATGTTTCTGACATTAGACAGCCCTAGCTTAGCAACCCATGTAGATTTTTGTTGACTTGGGTGACAACTGATCTGGTATAGGTTTTTCTGTTGTCTTCTGATCCAAGTTACTTATATTGTGGTAACGGATGTGGCTTTCAGAAAACAACAGAACGACTATTAATTATATTTATTTATCTACATTCTTACAAAATTTGAACTGTTTCACACAAGTCTGAAACACGGAAGTGGCACTCATTAAAAAACTCATAAAAATGTGTTTTTCACATGTAAACTCAGATGAAACTAGATTTTTGAAAGTGAGTTTTCATCTTTAAACCATAAGACCTCAAAAATGGATAAAGATTATTGGGAAAAAATCATATTGACTTTATCCATTTATCTACCTTCACGCAAAGTTTGAACCCATTTGTACAAGTTCAAAATATACAAGTGGAAAGCTTCAAAAACCACATGTAAATAGTGGCACTTGTAAAAAACTCACAAAAACATGTTTTTTGCATGTAAAAACTGAATGAAGCTAGATTTTGAAAGTGAGTTTCATATGACTGAGTCTTTTTAAGTGAATCACTTTCAACCATTTCAACACCTTGAATTCACATAAGAACAAATTTTACATGCTACATTTAGCAACAACAGATAAAGATTACCAGATAAAAAAATCCATTTATATACACTCCTGGAAATTGAAATAAGAACACCGTGAATTCATTGTCCCAGGAAGGGGAAACTTTATTGACACATTCCTGGGGTCAGATACATCACATGATCACACTGACAGAACCACAGGCACATAGACACAGGCAACAGAGCATGCACAATGTCGGCACTAGTACAGTGTATATCCACCTTTCGCAGCAATACAGGCTGCTATTCTCCCATGGAGACGATCGTAGAGATGCTGGATGTAGTCCTGTGGAACGGCTTGCCATGCCATTTCCACCTGGTGCCTCAGTTGGACCAGCGTTCGTGCTGGACGTGCAGACCGCGTGAGACGACGCTTCATCCAGTCCCAAACATACTCAATGGGGGACAGATCCGGAGATCTTGCTGGCCAGGGTAGTTGACTTACACCTTCTAGAGCACATTGGGTGGCACGGGATACATGCGGACGTGCATTGTCCTGTTGGAACAGCAAGTTCCCTTGCCAGTCTAGGAATGGTAGAACGATGGGTTCGATGACGGTTTGGATGTACCGTGTCCCCTCGACGATCACCAGTGGTGTACGGCCAGTGTAGGAGATCGCTCCCCACACCATGATGCCGGGTGTTGGCCCTGTGTGCCTCGGTCATATGCAGTCCTGATTGTGGCGCTCACCTGCACGGCGCCAAATACGCATACGACCATCATTGGCACCAAGGCAGAAGCGACTCTCATCACTGAAGATGACACGTCTCCATTCGTCCCTCCATTCACGCCTGTTGTGACACCACTGGAGGCAGGCTGCACGATGTTGGGGCGTGAGCGGAAGACGGCCTAATGGTGTGCGGGACCGTAGCCCAGCTTCATGGAGACGGTTGCGAATGGTCCTCGCCGATACCCCAGGAGCAACAGTGTCCCTAATTTGCTGGGAAGTGGCGGTGCGGTCCCCTACGGCACTGCATAGGATCCTACGGTCTTGGCGTGCATCCGTGCGTCGCTGCGGTCCGGTCCCAGGTCAACGGGCACGTGCACCTTCCGCCGACCACTGGCGACAACATCGATGTACTGTGGAGACCTCACGCCCCACGTGTTGAGCAATTCGGCGGTACGTCCACCCGGCCTCCCGCATGCCCACTATACGCCCTCGCTCAAAGTCCGTCAACTGCACATAAGGTTCACGTCCACGCTGTCGCGGCATGCTACCAGTGTTAAAGACTGCGATGGAGCTCCGTATGCCACGGCAAACTGGCTGACACTGACGGCGGCGGTGCACAAATGCTGCGCAGCTAGCACCATTCGACGGCCAACACCGTGGTTCCTGGTGTGTCCGCTGTGCCGTGCGTGTGATCATTGCTTGTACAGCCCTCTCGCAGTGTCCGGAGCAAGTATGGTGGGTCTGACACACCGGTGTCAATGTGTTCTTTTTTCCATTTCCAGGAGTGTAGCTCCGTGCAAAGTTTCAACTGATTTATACATGTTTAAAGTACAGAAGTGGTGATTTAAAACATATTCTATAAAAACATGTTTTTTGCTAGGTTTTGCATGTAAAATCTAAACATTATGCATACAAATGGTGCCATTAGCTGAGGGTTAATTTCAGCCAAAATAAAATATTTTGCAAAAGGAATTAATCAATTCACAAAGTTTTCCTGGGCACCAGCAGTGGTTCATCATCTAACCTTGCTTAATATACTGTAATGTAGCTACAGTAAGACAGATGTTCAAATGGCTACCGGTATACAAATGATCAATTGTCTAGACTAAACGAAAAACTTTTTACCCCTGTGTTCCTAGTTCAAACAGGGACTGAGCACCAAGACCTCCCCAAACCGTGAGTCTGCCAGTGACCTTTTCAGTGATATTTGTTGCAGTATTTCCATGCTGATGTGATAATATCCTTATTTAAAAATTGTTTACACAAAATAAATATATTGCAGTCATATGACATGCCACACGTGAATGACATGCAATCTCTGATGTCACATTCATTTCCATTTCCACATCTTACATACATGGAGAAGGAAGCAGAGATATAAATGCCTTGGCCAACTTATGCTGAAGTGTTTGCAGTTTCAACGTCAGATGGAAAAAATTATTCTTTTTGTTGGAACTTGTGCA
Organism: Schistocerca cancellata; assembly: GCF_023864275.1. Classification (NCBI taxonomy): domain Eukaryota; kingdom Metazoa; phylum Arthropoda; class Insecta; order Orthoptera; family Acrididae; genus Schistocerca; species Schistocerca cancellata. The sequence goes on along the minus strand of NC_064626.1, from coordinate 492,883,283 downwards.
CCAGCAGGAAAAGAATACAGACTAGTTAGGACTCACAGATAACTTAAAGAAATGTACAGATATGTCTTTTGCTTGCCATTGTATTTACATAAAGATGTGATTGATTCCATTGTTTTGTTTAAACAGGAAATATTCTTGACATCTCTAACTACAAACTATAACTGTAAAAGTAATTGTAATTATAGCTGCAACTGATACCATTACTTTTGGTGTATAGTTACTGTACCTGAAACCAAGTTACTTTTCCTGGTAAGTAACTTTAGCTTAGTTACTTTCAAAAAGTAACTTTCCCAGCTCTGCTGATTTCCTACAGTGTAGACTTAGCCTTCAAGTAATGTTGAACAGATTTACATAACGCCATGAAGGTGGTTGAATTTGACAACCCACAGCTGAAACATTATCAGCTTTTGTCACAGAAAGTTTGTATCACAGAAACTTGAAAATGAAGCACAACTCAGGCGTCACCATCTACATCTACATGCATTGTGGAGATATGCCATGTATTTTATAACGATTTATGTCAGATAGCTATCACCAATGTACTAGTGCTGCTCCTACAACTTGTGAAATAAAATGACAAACATACGGGTCATGTTACTTGTTAGATGTTATTTTCATCATGCAGAGATTACAATACTTTGGTATGAGTTCTTCACTGATTTTTGTCAAGAATAAATTTGTAATTCGTAAAATAGGTCCTTTGATATTTCACACATACCACTTTGGACTTTTTGGGTATCTAATTTCTTCACCAAACATTGATTAAAAGTCATTATTCAGAGGCTCTGTAGAAGTTTTGATTACTTCAGCAGTTACCTTATACTGCACAAAATGCCCAACTGCTTTCAAGTTTGTAATAGCTCAGGTATTCCACACCAAAACCCACTCTGACACATCATAAGAAATATTTAACTGTATTTTATAAATATAGTTGCTCAACACGGAAAAAAAACCAGCAGACTGAACAAAAATATGCAGATACAAGGAGTATTCATCAGTAATCACAGAAAGATTTTTTTTCTTCATCAGTCTTCTGACTAGTTTGATGTAACGTACCAGGAATTCCTCTCCTGTGCCAGTCTCTTCATCTCAGAGTAACACTTGCATCCCATTTCCTGAATTTCCTGTTGCTTATATTCCAATCTCCATCTTCCCCTACAGTTTTTACCCTCTACAGTTCCCTCAAGAACCCTGGAAGTTATTCCTTAATGTCTTAAGATGTGTCCTATTCTCATGTCCCATCTTCTTGTTAGTCATTTTTGCATGTTCCTCTCCTCATTGAGTCTGCAGAGAACCACCTCATGTCATATTATATCTGGCCACATAATTTTTAACATCCTTCTATAGCACCACATCTCAGACACTTCGATTCTCTTCTTTTCCGGTTTACCCATGGCCCATGATTCACTTCCATACAATTCTATGCTCCAGATGCACAAACTTAGCAATTTATTGCTCAAATTAAGGCTGATGCTAGATACTAGTGGATTTGTTTTGATCGGGAATGTCCACTTTCTATTTTTTAAGTCCCCTTGCCTCAATAATCATGTAGTTTTTGCTTGCAAGATAGCAGAACTCCTTCACTTCATGTTCTTCATGGTCCCCAGTTTTGATGTTAAGTTTATCAATAATATTATTACTACTGGTCCTCATTACTTTCGCCTTTCTTTGGTTTATTACCAGTCCATAGTGTATGCTCACTGGACATCATTCTGTCCAACAGGTCCTGTAATTCTTCCTCACTTTCACTGAGGATAGCAATGTTACCAGTGAATCTTATACTTGATATCATTTGATCCAGTATTTTCATCCCAGTTCTGAACTATCCTTTTATTTCTGTCCTAGCTTCTTTGATGAATAAACTGAACAGTAGGGGTGAAAGACTACATCCCTGTCACGTACCCTTTCTAATTTGAGCACTAGCACTTGGTCTTCCATTCTTATTTTTCCTTCTTGGTTCTTGTACATATTGTTTGTTATCCATTTGCCCCTAAAGCTAACACCTATTTTCCTGAGAATTTGAATATCCTGTACTATTTTTCAGTGTCAGATAGTTTTTCCATGGTAACAAATTCTATGAACTTGCCTTGATTTTTCTTAAGTCTTGCTTATGTTATTCAAGTGCACTCTTAGAACTACCTTTCTGGTGCCTTTACTTTTTCTAAAGCTGAACTCATTGTCATCAAACAGATTTTTAATTTTCTTTTTGATTCTTCTGTATATTAGTTGTGTCTGTATCTGGGATGTATGAGATGTTAAGCTGATGGCACTATAATTCTCACACTTACCTTTCCACACAATCTTTGGGATTGTGTGGGTGACATTCATCTGAAAAGCTGATGCATGCCTCCAGTAGGATAGACTCTACACATCAGCTTGAATAATTGCTTGCTAGACAGTTCCCCAAATGGTTTTAGGAAATCTAAAGAAATGTTAAGTATGCCTTCTGCCACATTTAATTGTAAGTCTTCTGACTTTAATGTTGGTTCTCTATGTCACCTATACAGACTCCCATTTCTGCTTCTATGACTTACTCAGTTCCTCCATGTCATACAGGTGTTAAGCATACTGTTTTCTATGCTGAATCAGTCCTGATAACCATTTCTTCTTCGATTTCTTCACATTTTTCCTGCAGCCTTTTCACATTAGCTTCCCTGCACTTCAGATTTTATTTCATTCAGTTTTCCCACAGTTTTTTAAGCTCAAGTGCTATATTGTGAAGATCACTTGTGCAATGCGTGCAAATAGATGACCAAGTTCTTTCAAGCAGGGTAGTGGCTGGAGTCAGCATTAAAATACCTTACTGTGTGTGCTGGCTTCCAATGTACTCTGTGCTCTAGTGTGCCATCCAATGTCCTACATACTTCCACTCAGTGCAGAACAATTCAGTCATCCATTTGCTGACCATTTGCATCCAGTTCTTAAGTGAGTTCAAGGCTGTGAACAATATTCTTGGCCAATGGCTACAATCCCAAATTGATAAGCACGGGCATGGCAATGAATAAGACATACAGGACATTGTGCATTTTGTGTCCACCCCATTATCTACAACAACCACAAGATCCAGGATACGTTAGGCTCCACCAAGAGCAAGATAAATTCTCTGCAAGGCATGTACAAGATGGACTGTGGAGAAGTCTGCAGCAACAAACCTGGCAGGTAAGAACGAATACACATCTGGGATCATGAGTGGTACATTCAACTTGGGCACCAAAATGAATTTTGAGTGCTCAAACATCAAAACGACAGTGAGTAGAAAATAAAATTCAATGAAACTTTTATATTTACCAAGTAGCCAGGGATGGTGAAAGGCAGGAGCAGAGAGGTCATGGAAATATTAAAATACTATAACAGTATGAATAGAGAGGGTGGCCTTAGGCTACACCAACTTGGCTACCAGTCATCAGAGCCGAACAGGCCATACAATCAACTTGAGATACAAGCATTACTGTCAAGTAACTGCTGCCGCATGCCCACATCCCTCATGAGGAAAACATTACATCTCATTCACCAATGACTACCAGTCATGGCACACACAGAAAAGGAAATAAGCAGTAGCAGACATCCACTCTCACAAGCACAGCAAACCAATTGCAATAATGTTTCTCACTCCTTCCACAACAGGAGACTAACAACATCCAAATTTTTAAAATTACAATATAATTTCATGCTCAGTCATGGTGAAATATAAGGCAAACTGGACAACAAAATACAACAGTAGATCCAGAAGGCCATAATAACATTGGCTGAAACATTTGTTTTATCAGCTGACAGTTGTTTTACAATATAACATGGCACTGTATGCAGAAAACTTTTACGTCACTGACCCTGGCTGCTGAAGCCTATGCTATCATATAGATAGTTTATTTCCTAATAATCAAAAACAATTGTTTGAAAAATACATTCATCTTGTGGTGGACAAAATAGATCAAAAAGAAAATGTAGGTTGAAGCTTCATTAGCTCTTCACTTAATTCTACAGCCTTCAGAAGTTGTGGCAGCCTTAGAATAAGCAGGCACGTTCTTGCAATTATCATACACTAAATGTTTCATAAACCCAATGTCACTACTTAACTGACAATTTTTTAGCTGTTACCTTTAATGACTACCTAAAATCCCTTGCACAGCTAAACTAATTTCCTAGTTTGTGTAATTTTTTTATGTATTACATATTCCATTAATCCATATTGTGATAAATCACAAGGATGTGGAATGAGTCATGATTACATAACACAGATATAATACATGTATATAAAATGACAAAATGCACCATAAAATGATGAGTAAGCTTGACAGTTAAAAACAAATCAAAGGTATAGCTCAAGTAGCATAAAACAATCACAGAAAAAGAAAATATAGAACATTGTCCAACTTAAACAGTTAAGATGAGTTATAGCAAAACACATCAAAACAAAGTTTTAAGAGTATAAATACCAATGGGGGGAAAAATTGCTTTATCTGCAGGTACTCATCAAGATAATAGAAGGAATTCCCACTCGGTATTCTCTTAATTTATGTTTAAAAGTAGGTAATACATTAATGTGAACTTTAATATGTGCAGGAAGAAAGCTGAAAATTTTTGTGGCTGATTAATGAACACCTTTTAGAACAAGACTTAAATGTTTCAGATTCACGTGTAAATCATTTTTTGACCTAGAACCATATGATGACATTCAACACAGACTGGTTATTAGAAACAAAAATCATCAAACAAAATATGTATTGAGAGGTTACTGTTAATATATGTAACTTACAGAACAGATTTCTGCAAGAATATCTAGGATGAACACCACTCATGACTCTCACAGCTCTCTTCTGTGCAGAAAATATTTATTGGCTAAATGTTGGTTACTCCAAAATATTATGCCGTAGGACATGATATAATGAAAATAACCAAAGGAGGCAGCTTTAACAGAGTCCACATCACCAGTGGGGGTGATTATATGCAGAGCATAAGTTGCCACACTGAGCCTTCTATGTAGGTCTAGTAATTGCAAAGACCAGTTCAACCCCCCTTAAACCATGGACCTTGCCGTTGGTGGGGAGGCTTGCGTGCCTCAGCGATACAGATAGCCGTACCGTAGGTACAACCACAACGGAGGGGTATCTGTTGAGATGCCAGACAAACGTGTGGTTCCTGAAGAGGGGCAGCAGCCTTTTCAGTAGTTGCAGGGGCAACAGTTTGGATGATTGACTGATCTGGCCTTGTAACAATAACCAAAACGGCCTTGCTGTGCTGGTACTGCGAACGGCTGAAAGCAAGGGGAAACTACGGCCGTAATTTTTCCCGAGGGCATGCAGCTTTACTGTATGATTAAATGATGATGGCGTCTTCTTGGGTAAAATATTCCGGAGGTAAAATAGTCCCCCATTCGGATCTCCGGGCGGGGACTACTCAAGAGGATGTCGTTATCAGGAGAAAGAAAACTGGCGTTCTATGGATCGGAGCGTGGAATGTCAGATCCCTTAATCGGGCAGGTAGGTTAGAAAATTTAAAAAGGGAAATGGATAGGTTAAAGTTAGATATAGTGGGAATTAGTGAAGTTCGGTGGCAGGAGGAACAAGACTTCTGGTCAGGTGACTACAGGGTTATAAACACAAAGTCAAATAGGGGTAATGCAGGAGTAGGTTTAATAATGAATAGGAAAATAGGAATGCGGGTAAGCTACTACAAACAGCATAGTGAACGCATTATTGTGGCCAAAATAGATACGAAGCCCACACCTACTACAGTAGTACAAGTTTATATGCCAACTAGCTCTGCAGATGACGAAGAAATTGAAGAAATGTATGATGAAATAAAAGAAATTATTCAGATAGTGAATGGAGACGAAAATTTAATAGTCATGGGTGACTGGAATTCGAGTGTAGGAAAAGGGAGAGAAGGAAACGTAGTAGGTGAATATGGATTGGGGCTAAGAAATGAAAGAGGAAGCCGCCTGGTAGAATTTTGCACAGAGCACAACTTAATCATAGCTAACACTTGGTTTAAGAATCATGATAGAAGGTTGTATACATGGAAGAACCCTGGAGATACTAAAAGGTATCAGATAGATTATATAATGGTAAGACAGAGATTTAGGAACCAGGTTTTAAATTGTAAGACATTTCCAGGGGCAGATGTGGACTCTGACCACAATCTGTTGGTTATGACCTGTAGATTAAAACTGAAGAAACTGCAAAAAGGTGGGAATTTAAGGAGATGGGACCTGAATAAACTGAAAGAACCAGAGGTTGTACAGAGTTTCAGGAAGAGCATAAAGGAACAATTGACAGGAATGGGGGAAAGAAATACAGTAGAAGAAGAATGGGTAGCTTTGAGGGATGAAGTAGTGAAGGCAGCAGAGGATCAAGTAAGTAAAAAGACGAGGGCTAGTAGAAATCCTTGGGTAACAGAAGAAATATTGAATTTAATTGATGAAAGGAGAAAATATAAAAATGCAGTAAATGAAGCAGGCAAAAAGGAATACAAACGTCTCAAAAATGAGATCGACAGGAAGTGCAGAATGGCTAAGCAGGGATGGCTAGAGGACAAATGTAAGGATGTAGAGGCTTATCTCACTAAGGGTAAGATAGATACTGCCTACAGGAAAATTAAAGAGACCTTTGGAGATAAGAGAACCACTTGTATGAACATCAAGAGCTCAGATGGAAACCCAGTTCTAAGCAAAGAAGGGAAAGCAGAAAGGTGGAAGCAGTATATAGAGGGTCTATACAAGGGCGATGTACTTGAGGACAATATTATGGAAATGGAAGAGGATGTAGATGAAGATGAAATGGGAGATACGATACTGCGTGAAGAGTTTGACAGAGCACTGAAAGACCTGAGTCGAAACAAGGCCCCCGGAGTAGACAACATTCCAGTAGAACTACTGACGGGCTTGGGAGAGCCAGTCCTGACAAAACTCTACCATCTGGTGAGCAAGATGTATGAAACAGGTGAAATACCCTCAGACTTCAAGAAGAATATAATCATTCCAATCCCAAAGAAAGCAGGTGTTGACAGATGTGAAAATTACCGAACAATCAGTTTAATAAGCCACAGCTGCAAAATACTAACACGAATTCTTTACAGACAAATGGAAAAACTAGTAGAAGCCGACCTCGGGGAAGATCAGTTTGGATCCCGTAGAAATACTGGAACACGTGAGGCAATACTGACCTTATGACTTATCTTAGAAGAAAGATTAAGGAAAGGCAAACCTACGTTTCTAGCATTTGTAGACTTAGAGAAAGCTTTTGACAATGTTGACTGGAATACTCTCTTTCAAATTCTAAAGGTGGCAGGGGTAAAATACAGGGAGCGAAAGGCTATTTACAATTTGTACAGAAACCAGATGGCAATTATAAGAGTCGAGGGACATGAGAGGGAAGCAGCAGTTGGGAAGGGAGTGAGACAGGGTTGCAACCTCTCCCCAATGTTATTCAATCTGTATATTGAGCAAGCAGTAAAGGAAACAAAAGAAAAATTTGGAGTAGGTATTAAAATCCATGGAGAAGAAATAAAAACTTTGAGGTTTGCCGATGACATTGTAATTCTGTCAGAGACAGTAAAGAACTTGGAGGAGCAGTTGAACGGAATGGATAGTGTCTTTAAAGGAGGATATAAGATGAACATCAACAAAAGCAAAACGAGGATAATGGAATGTAGTCGAATTAAGTCGGGTGATGCTGAGGGTATTAGATTAGGAAATGAGACACTTAAAGTAGTAAAGGAGTTTTGCTATTTGGGGAGCAAAATAACTGATGATGGTCGAAGTAGAGAGGACATAAAATGTAGACTGGCAATGGCAAGGAAAGCGTTTCTGAAGAAGAGAAATTTGTTAACATCGAGTATAGATTTAAGTGTCAGGAAGTCATTTCTGAAAGTATTTGTATGGAGTGTAGCCATGTATGGAAGTGAAACATGGACGGTAAATAGTTTGGACAAGAAGAGAATAGAAGCTTTTGAAATGTGGTGCTACAGAAGAATGCTGAAGATTAGATGGGTAGATCACATAACTAATGAGGAGGTATTGAATAGGATTGGGGAGAAGAGAAGTTTGTGGCACAACTTGACCAGAAGAAGGGATCGGTTGGTAGGACATGTTCTGAGGCATCAAGGGATCACCAATTTAGTATTGGAAGGCAGTGTGGAGGGTAAAAATCGTAGGGGGAGACCAAGAGATGAATACACTAAGCAGATTCAGAAGGATGTAGGTTGCAGTAGGTACTGGGAGATGAAGAAGCTTGCACAGGATAGAGTAGCATGGAGAGCTGCATCAAACCAGTCTCAGGACTGAAGACAACAACAACAACAACAACAGTTCAACTTGCCATCAATTAGAATACCCAAGAACTTAGATGATTCACAGCATGCTATATTTAGTTTACCACAGTTTAAGTGGTGTACTTCATTTTCTTGCTGAGATGTATGAAATTGCATAAATTGAGGTTTTTCAATATTTAGAGTTAGTCCATTGCACTTAAACCATTGTAGGATGTCAACAAGTACAGCATTACATTTATTTTCTAGGTCATTGTTGGTCCAACTTTCACGCAGAATAGTGGTATCATCAGCAAAAAGAGTAAATTTACACTCGGTGTCTGTACAAAATGGGAGATCATAGATGAAGATTAGAAAAAGCACCCTTGAGGAATCTACACTTTAATGTGCCTCAATCAAATGAGATAGGGCTATCATTGGCACCATTAATTATCACCTTCTGTTTTCTGTTTTGTAGATATAATTCAATCCACCTACCAATGCTACCTTTCAAGCCATAAGAATTAACATTCTGTAAGAGAATGTTGTGGTCTACACATATCTCATTGCTTATAGCGAAATCTGGAAAACCACATACCATCACAGAACAGTTAATATTACTCACTATTGAAGGGGCTTTAAAAACTATTCTGCACAGACCTCCATTTGATGTACTCAAAAGAATTCCTTGAAGTACAACACTGTACAAAGATGTATTGGTGAAATGAGCTCTGATATTGAAAGTTTTGAGTGGAATTATCTGCAAACCACTCATTTTTGTATTCAACTGGACGAGTCCACTTTACCTAATAATGAAGCATTATTATTGGCATATGTTTGATTTGTTATGGATGACGAAATCCATGAAGATCTGCTATTCACAAAAACTTTGAAAACGGACACTAAAGGTGAATCAATATTTAATGTCCTGAGTGATTTTTTTAAGAAAAAATTGATTCCACTTACAAACATTATTTCAGTGGCAGTAGATGGAGCACCTGCCATGTTTGTGCGATATCATGAGTTTATAAGCCATCTTAAAAGAATGATACCAGGACTAACTGAAATTCACTGTGTCATCCACCGACAACACCTTGTAGCAAAAAAATTGAGTGATAAATTGCACCAATCACTTCAATTTGTGATTAACGCAGTTAACAAAGTAAGAAGCTATGTGTTGAATACCGGTTTATTCGCACTATTATGCGATGAAAATGATGAAGATTTCTGATTGCTCTTACATACTAAAGTGGGCTGGTTGTCAAAAGGTGCATGTTTATCAAGATTTTACTCACTTTTAAAATCAGTTATACAATTTCTGGAAACTAAAGATCCAAATTTAAAAGAAAATCTGATCAGACTTAAAGCAGACATTGTGTACTTGACAGATTCATTCAACAAATTTAATGATGTTAACTTGCAGTTACAAGGTGACAGCTTAAATTTAATAAAAACAAAGGGTGTAATTTCGGCTTTTCTTGGTAAATTGAAATTTATGAAGCAAAATATTAGCCGGTGCAAATTCGTCCAGTTTCCAAACTAGTCACGGCAGAATTTCTTGATGAGGATATTCAGACATATGCTCAACATTTAATTACCCTGCATGATGACTTCAGAAATAGATTTGAAGATATTCTGATGATGGAAATACCACCATGGATCATAAATACATTTGATGAAACGGAAGTGACGAATGTGGTATTACAAGAGGAGCTGTTGAGCTTAGCACCAATGAGGAGCTGAAGGTGAAATTTAAAAAAGGCTATCAAACATTTTGGCTGCAGGCAGAAATACCCAAAAAATATACTGGGCTATGGGAAATTGCGAGAAAATTTTTGATAGTGTTCCCCTCATCATATGTTGTTGAAGTTTTAGTGTTACTACCAGCCTATTAACAAAAAAAGGGAGCAGATTGAACGTCAGGGAACAGGCAGATTTTAGGTTATTCCTTACAAAACTGAAGCCAAATATTGATAATTTGCTCTCAATTCATCAAGTACATCTGTCTCATTAAAATTATAACTATTTTTTAAATTGTTTATTTGCATTTTAGAGATGATTGTTGATGTTTTGTCGATTGTTGATTAGTACACTTTCAATGTTTATTTTTAATCATATTAAGTATATAATCATAAGTATTATTTTAATAAATAGGACACAAGAAAATGTGCTATTTTTATTTTTATTTTTTACCACTACAAATTTAGGGTTGCTCACTCCTGACATTTTTTAGGAGAATTGGGAATATGGTTGTCTACCGAAAACAGTAAAACTTTGAAAGTGGTCTAAGAGAAAAAAAGTTTGGGAACCTCTGATCTACATAATAATTATTTGAATTGAAAAATGATTTTACTGTCTATATAAATTACATCACCACCTTTCTCTTTAATTGTTCTGCAATAATGAGTAGCTAGATCATACACATCAAGCTGCAGCCCATCAATTCCCACTGTCATGTGTTGCTCAGTAAGACATAAAACATGAGGATGATCAATAATGTTCATATCCCCTTGACTTACAGATAAAAAATCTATCTTACCATGTCCATTAACACATTTCATATTATGCACAAACAAGTAAAATAATGAATGTAAACAATTTGTTTGCTATAACTATAGCATATTATGTATTTATGAGCATATTATATATTTAGTCTGTTAAGGTCCCAGTTTGTGCCCCGAGTTATCATTAGCATCAACCTTTGCTCAAACCACAATTCCCTATCAGACATATTAACATCAGCCTTCTTCTGTTATTTTATTGTTTTTATTTTCTTCACCTGCTGTTTACTGGTCTGCTTCAGGTAAATCAGGTTCTTCAGATTCTTCAGGTTTTTCTTGTTCTTCACTTGATAATTGTTGTTCTATAGTTTCCATAGCTTCAGGTGGAGCTGTTCTCCTACCAACAAGTACCTGCACATGAAATAATGATGCTGACAAACTGAAAATTTCTTAATACAACACAAAATTATTGATACAAATAGAATGATAATGAAGTGTGACTAGCAGCTTAATTTTGTATGGTATGGTTCTCAATATCTATCCAAAAAGAAACCAAACATTATTTTATTTAACTTGAGTGCAAACTTATGAAGCATTGTGTTACACTGCTAAGAGATTTACTTGTGTCTCTTCTGTACATGGAGTTCAGGGAAGAGTTGGCAGCAAATCTCCCATAATCTTTTCTGGTGTTTCAAAATGATCTTCTGTAATGGTAAATTTCATCGTCAGAAAGAATAAGTCTAAATCATATGAAGACTGCAATGAGTTTGTGGAAGAGTTTGCAGTCAATTTTTCTTAATCTCTGTAGAAATTTCAATATGGTCTCTTGTAATGGTACTTTTCATTCTCAGAAGGAAAGGCAAAGAGAGCCAGAATTCTAAATCATGCATTATTACTTCCACTTCACAACTACATTGCTGTGTACCATCTTTTGCTTTAATATGCTTAAAGAATGTCTCATTAAAATTTGAATGAACAGGAAAGTGTTAACTGAAACATTTTTTTTCTGCTTGCTCTTCTCTCATAACTAACATAGTTATGAGGGATTATTTTGTGTGTTTTGAATTTCCATCTGACAGCATTTCACAAACCCTCTACATTAGTCTTACATCTTATGGTTCTTCATGCATCGTCAATATTTTTCTTTTCCATCCTCTTTGGAGGACATGTACTGTTAAGATCAAGAGATACTTAGCCAGTGAAGTCATCTTTTATCTTTGATAGATCCTGTGCTTATTTTGAATTAGATCTTACTTTAGGAAAATTAGCAGCTTTTGCATATTCTTACTTCAAGTTTGTTATATGTAATCCACATGGTCTAAAAATTCTGCCACTGAATAGAAGCAGTGTTCTAATAAGAAAGGACTTAGGGATTTATAAAATAGTGAAAAATGAGGAAATAACTGTCATGTGGCATATCATTGTACATTTATATAATAGCACTATTTGTAGTGGAGGTTTCAAAGACTGATATCCTTACTGCCTGGACATGGAGTTTTTCTTTTTACCTGGTATCATGTTCATGTATATTTAAATTTTTATTTATTTCTTTTAAATTCTTTCACACATATTTACGTGTTTCTAGAATTAAAATGGAGGAGAGTGGAAGGATAAAGAGGGGTCTGCAGGAATCTGACAGTCGTACATGGTGCATAGCTCTTACAGCTCTTTTTGTGTCAACAAGAGTGTGCACATAAACATAGGCTGTAGCATACTTTCTTCAGTATCACAATTGTTTTTGTTATGTGTAGCTGTCATTTAAAATCATGTTGAAGCCATATGCCTAAAATTTTATTTCTGGTGTAATTCCTCTAGAGTTTATGGCCAGAGAGGTGTTGGAAGCTTCCACCTTAAAACAGAAGTTTAAAATAGTCGTTTCAGATGTACATATTTATTATTAGCATATTTCCTTCAAAGTGGTCATTTTGTCAGTCTTTAGTTTTACTTATGTTTGCATGTAGTGGTCTTTGGGTTTTCCCTGTAGAAAGGAATTTAGTGCAATATGAAAAGAAGATACTTATTCATGATTCAGTGCATAGATCTAGGTCATTTATGTAAAGAAGGAAATAAATAGGCCCAAGAACAGATCTTTGAGAGACTACACTTTTTATTATTCCTGCAGATGACAAATATGTTCTAGTGCTATCATTTAGTTCATACTTCATTACTACTTTCTGTTTCCATTTTGTTAAGTATGACGGGAACCATTTTAATGTAGTGCCTCTAAGTTGGAGCTTTTCCAACAGGGTATTGTGTTCCAAGATTTCAAAAGCTTTGCTTAGATTTGACAAAATACCAGCAGAATTTTCTTTTCTGTCCATTGTTTCTAGTGCGTTTTGTAAAAAATTATGGATGACACTAGTTATAGATTCATTTTTCTGGAAAACATGCTGGGTATCAGTGAGGATTTTGTTCTTGTCCAGGAATTTCATTGATCTGTTAAAGATGTCCACTGTTATGCCTTTCTTTTTGACAAACATTATACAGCTTCAAAATTTAGTGTTTAGCGAGCATGCAAATTTTGTTCTTCCTATATTTATATATATTTTATACATATTTTTTATCCAGTTTTGAACTCAGTTAAGTGCTTGTAGTTTTTAGCAAAAAGCTATAAAACTGAAATCTTCTGCATTCATGGAACGGAGGTAGTGATGGATCCTTTTTCTAGGAGTCTCCGACACTTGGAATTAGTTGACCTACCACCATCTATGTGTGGAGCTGAAGTGTTTTGAAGTGTTTGTTTTTGTAAATGCTGGAGTTGTGCACATGGCAAAGTTTTGATAAAAATTATCTATTCTATTTAGGCCTCTTCCAGACAATCAAACCCTCAAGCTTCTCTTGACCATTAATTAGAATTCAGTAGGTTGTTTTGATAGTTGCTCATTGTCCAATTATAGGACATGATTGAGTCATTTTTATGAGCATTGTTTGATTTTTTCTAGTTGCTGTTGTTGTGGTCTTCAGTCTGAAGGCTGGTTTTATGCAGCTTTGTATGTTACTCTATCTTGTGCAAGCTTCTTCATCTTCAAATAATTACTCCAACCTACATTCTTCTGAATATGCTTACTGTATTCATCTCTATGTCTCTCTCTCTCTCTATGATTTTTACACTCCACACCACCCTCCAATACTAAATTGATGATCCCTTGATACCTCAGACTTTGTCCTACGAACTGATCCTTTCTTCTAGTCAGGTTGTGCCACAAATTTCTTTTCTCTCCAATTCTACTCAGTGCCTCCATTACATGATCATCCCACCTAATCTTCGGCATTCTTCTGTAGCATCACATTTCAAAATCTTCTGTTCTCCTCTTGTCTAAACTATAAATCATCCATGTTTCACTTCCACAAATGGCTACACCCCAAATAAACAATTTCAGAAAAGATTTCCTAGTGTGTATGTTGTGTTTGTGGTCTGTGTGTATTGAACGAGGGAGCTAGAAATGATGGAGAAGCTTCGTCCCCGCTACAGCCCTCAGTGGTTCACAACCCCACAACAGGAGATGAGTGTTACCCCAAATGTTTGCATGGTAGAGTAATTATGGTGTACACATATGTGGAGACAGTGTTTGCACAGCAATTGCCAACACAGTGTAACTGAGGCGGAATAAGGGGAACCAGCCCGCATTTACTGAGGCAGATGGAAAACCACCTTAAAAACCATCCACAGGCTGGCCGGCACACCTGACCTCAACACTAATACGCCGGGCAGATTCATGCCAAGGACCAACATGCCTTCCTGCTCAGGAAGCAGTGTGTTAGACCACGCGGCTATCCGGGCAAGCTAGACATCCTACTACTTAAATTTATGTTCAGTGTTAGCATATTTCTCTTCTTCAGAAATGCTTTTCTTGCGAGTGCCGATCTACATTTTATATCCTCTCTGCTTTGGCCATAATCTATTATTCTGCAGCCCAGATAGTGAAACTAATCTATTACTTTAAGCAACTCATTTCCTAGTCTAATTCTGTCAGCATCACCTTATTTAATTCAACTATATTCCATTACCCTTGTTTTGCTTTTGTTGATGTTCATCTTATATCCTCCTTTCAGCACATTGTCCCCTCTGTTCAACTGCTTGTCTATGTCCTTTACTCTGTCTGACAGAATTTCAGTGTCACCAGCAAACCTCAAAGTTTTTGTTTCTTCCTACTCCAAATTTTTCTTTGGTTTCCTTTACTGCTTGCTCAGTGTACGGACTGAATAACATTGGGAACAGGCTATAATCAGTCCCTTCTCAATCACTGCTTTCCTTTCATGCTCCTCGACTCTTACAATTCCCATGTTGTTTCTGGGCAAGTTGTAAATAGCCTTTTTCTCCCTGTATTTTCCCCTGCTACCTTCAGAACTTCAAAGACCATACTCCAGTCAACATTTTCAAAGGTTTTCTCGAAGTCTACAAATGCTATAAATGTAGGTTTGCCTTTCCTTAACCTACCTTCTAAGATAAGTCATAGGGTCAGTATTGATTCACATGTTCCTATATTTATCTGAAATTCAAACTGATTTCTATGAGGTCAGCTTCTATCAGTTTTTCCATTCTTCTGCAAAGAATGTGTGTCAGTATTTTGCAACCATGACTTATTCAGCTGATTGTTCAGTTTTCACATCTGTCAGTTTCTAGTTTGAAGAGAAATTCAGTGCTCTTTTGATGTCATAGTTAAGGATGTACCCCTGTCTCTTATAACAACTGATCTCCCTCATAACCTTCCTTATTGTGGCTTGAATTTGTTTCAGGAAAGTTCAGTCACAGTTACAGAGAAATGTACCGTAGGTACATCTGAGGCAATACTGACCCTATGAGTCTATTAGACTGAAGAAAGATAAATCTATGTTTATAGCGTTTTTACATTTGGAGAAAGCTTTCAGCAATGGAATACACTCTTTGAAATTCTGAAATCAGTGGGGATTAGATACAGTGGGCAAGAAGTTACCTACAATATGTACAAAAACCAGACTGTAGTTATAAGAATTGAGGGACCTGAAATGTAGGCAGTAAGTCAGGATTGTAGCCAGTTCCCCAAATTATTTAGTCTGTGCATTGAGAAAGCAATAAAGAAGATCAAGAAGAAATTCTGAAAGGGAGTTCATGTTCATGGAAAAGGATAAAATGTTGATGTCTGCTGATGAGACTATAATTCTATCAGAGAGGGAAAATGACTTTGTAGAGCAGTTGAAGGGAATGGGTGGTTTGTTGATGAGAGGTATAAGATGAAAATTGACAAAAATTAAACAATTATAATGGAATATAGTAAATTAAATCTTCTGGCAATGAGGGAATTAAATATTCCATTACCCTTGTTTTGCTTTTGTTGATGTTCATCTTATATCCTCCTTTCAGCACATTGTCCCCTCTGTTCACCTGCTTGTCTATGTCCTTTACTCTGTCTGACAGAATTTCAGTGTCACCAGCAAACCTCAAAGTTTTTGTTTCTTCCTACTCCAAATTTTTCTTTGGTTTCCTTTACTGCTCGCTCAGTGTACGGACTGAATAACATTGGGAACAGGCTATAATCAGTCCCTTCTCAATCACTGCTTTCCTTTCATGCACCTCGACTCTTACAATAATCGGCAATGACCAAACTAGAGAGGATAACACCAGATTGGCAGTAGCACTTAAGATACTTTCAAAAAGGAGACATCTTTTAACATCTAATTTATATTTAAGCATTAGGAAGTTTTTTTCTGAAAGTATTTGCCTGACGTGTAGTCCTGAATGCGACTGAAAAGTGTGCTATAAACAGTACACACCAGAAGTACACAGAAAGTTCTGAAATGTGATTGTACAGTAGAAGTCATTGGTTGATAGGATACCTCCTGAGGCATCAAAAGATGGTCAATATGAAAATGGAGGGAAGTTGGGAAGGAGGGAAGAATTTTAGAGGGAAACCGAAGCTTGACTGTAGCAAGCAGGTTCAAGTGGATTGTATGTAGTCTGTAGTAGTAATGCAAAAGTGAAGAGTCTTGCACAGGATAGTCTGCTGTGAAAAGCTGCATCAAAGCATCCTGAGACTGAAGACAACAAGAACTATAACATCTATGTCACAACTATGTCAAGGTCATTAGAGATGAATCACAAGCTGTTACAGGGGAAGGATGGAGAAGGAAATCACACATGTCCTTTTCAAAGAAACCATTCCAGCAATATACTGAATAAATTAACAGAAACCAGATAAATCCAAATATGGATTACCAGAAAGGAATCTGAACTGTTGTCATCCCAAATGTAAGTCTTGTGTTTATGATTGGAGCACTCCACTCTGTTGGAAAATGTGGAAAACAATCTGCACCTGTAAAAAGAGGACTTAGAAACTGAGGTACCTGTGCAGATCGCAGTTAAGCATCTTTTCAAGCAGCCTGCATAATCTTTTGGTCAGGGCAGAATGGATTGAAACTATTAATGAAATTTGGATTTTTCTCTGGTTTAAATGCAGGAGCAATAATGTCTTCTGACCACTGAGACTGGAATTCCCCTTCTTACTACATGTAGTTGAAATTTTGAGAACATATGTCAAACTTACATTACAGAAAAGTTTCAATAGCTCATTGTGGATTCATTTGGACTATGGAGATGTGTTCAGACAGAGCACTACTGCACATTGAACTTGCAGTAACTAAATGGAGCAGTTTATGGTTTCATGTGGGGCGCTGTAAGTTTTCTTGTGCTTCAAAGTGAAGGACATGTGTGCAGACAATGCTAATTGTTTCTGAGGCAAGAATGGATGTTTGTATATGTTGACCACAGATTATTGTTATGTGGTCTCAGTCTGGGAAGACAGGTTTGATACAGCTCTCCAATTTAGCCAATCCTGTGCAAGTCTCTGTCTCTGCGCAACTACTGCAAAGTACTAAAAAACTAAAAACTAAACTCCACCTGAACAGGCCATGAAAGCTCAATGGTACTGACCAGCTGCTGTGTCATTCTCAGAGAGCTTCAAATGAGTAGTCCAGATGCAAAAGCCGCTAAATGCATTTTTTGACGATTTTGAGTTGAGCACACTACTGTATAGATTTTTTCATTGCTGACATGGTGGAACAGGTTTCAGGGTGTGAAACTGCTACAAACCATTGTAATTGGTTGTAAAAACTTGTGTTTGATTGCAAAAGCCACTAACTGCATGTTGTCTTCAGGTGCAAAGCCCGATAAATGTCAAATGTTTGCAAAACCCACCAAGCTCAATAGGCATGGCAGTCACCATGTCATGTCCGGATGCAAGGAATGCTAAACAACATCAGACTTACCAATCTAGACATTCAAAACTACCTTTCACTGTGTTTGCAATTCAAAGGGATATTTTTCTTATTCAGGACTATGTTGCCGCGTGGGATTAGTCGAGCGGTCTAAGGCGCTGCAGTCGTGGATTGTGCAGCTGGTCCCGGCGGAGGTTCAAGTCCTCCCTCAGGCATGGGTGTGTGTGTGTTTGTCCTTAGGATAATTTAGGTTAAGTAGTGTGTAAGCTTAGGGACTGATGACCTTAGCAGTTAAGTCTCATAAGATTTCACACACATTTGAACATTTTTAGAATTATGTTGGCTGCATTGTCTGTGATGCAGCGTCAAGGGTATCCACAGCCATGGTGTCCGAACTGATAGTCCATGCTGCTGCAAACGTCATTGAACTGTTCGTGCAGATGATTTTGTCTTGCAAATGTCCCCATCTGTTGACTCAGGGATCGAGACGTGGCTGCACGATCCATTACAGCCATGCAGATAAGGTGCCTGTCATCTCGACTGCTAATGATACGAGGCCATTGGGATCCAGCACGGCATTTCGTATTACCCTCGTGAACCCATTGATTCCATATTGTGCTAACAGTCATTGGATTTCTACCAACGCGAGCAGCAATTAACCGCAATCGCGATAACCTATGAGAAATCGGTTGTAAACTTTTGTCATGTCAGCACATTGTAGGTGTTGCCACTGGCACCAACCTTGTGTGAATGCTCTGAAAAGCTAATCATTTGCATATCACAGCATCTTCTTCCTGTCGGTTCAGCCATTAATAGCATGTGAATAATTGATTGTTTTACTTATTTTTAGAAAAGAAATGAAATCTTTAACTTTAATAGTTTGGATGGGACAAGTTTTTCACAATTATCTGTTTTGCTTAGTGTGCAGTTAGTGGCTTTTGCATCTGGGCTACTAAAATGATACCAGACTGTCACAAAAATAGTAAAATTATGAAATAGTTACAATGTCTGCACATGAAAAAGGTTGAAAATGGAATATACAATCAACAAAGCTCCCTATCATAACCTATCATATACAAATTACCACACTTACATTCATATCTGAAAACATCATGTTATCTGTAGTATCAACACCAAATTGTCCATGTAAAATCCTATGCCGCAGTTCACCTTCAGCAAGAAATTTTAACCAGTCGAACTCATATTCAAAGCCATGTTCTGTGATAATATTCAAAGCATCCTCCTCACAGTCCTACAAAAAATATTATATATCAAAAACTTAATAATGGAATTAGTAGCAAATGTTACAATTACTATTTGGTATGATCATCATTACATCAAAGTAATTGTCAGAATACAAATTGTTGCATAAATTTGTGCAGCTCTGATGAAAAGGGGTAGTCACATATTGCATACCATAGTTACATTTTTCCATGCTGAATCTGCAACGAAAGCTAACATGGAAATATCAAATTTTCTTCTAATATTAACAGTCACTTTAAACAAGTAAACTTTAATCTATATAGACAGTTTGGTTCCAATTCCTTGTCTCTCTACTCTACTTGGTATAAACGTGTCATGAACACATAAGAATATACACATTTATGCCACAAATTGGAACTGGTATACATGATCATGAGTGCAAACAGAGTAACTTCCTGCCAAAGTGCAAAGTGAACCCTTCAAAGAACTTCTTGTGAACAATACAGCTACATTTATTTCCTTAGTTATTAAACATTGCTATATTCAGTGTTTTTTCATGGAGTAGTCAAAATGATGGTTTCTGCAGAAGTTAGATATAGTAGTAGTGGTACAATACCTATATGTACAAAAATGTATTGCATGAAATTATTGATTCACATTATACTTTATGTATTTATTCAACTACAATTCACATATTACTGTTTCAAACCAATTCACAGCACAAGTAGTATCATGTTATGCATGAGACTCCCACTTGCAAATCTTGAAATGCATGAAAACATTTTTCTCCAAATAAAAACAGAACTTAACTTTGTGTTGAAATTGTTCCCTTTGCAAATTCTTAGGGACTGTGGCAGCTTATTAAACCAGATGGAACTATTTATCTATGAGCTTCAATCGGTCAGTTTTAATTTTGTTATTTGTCAAAAATATTATAATTTTGTAGTGATACTGTGGTCATATCACATAGTACAGTCATGCTGTTTAATTTGTTAATAAAAAAATGAAGGAATGATAATTTAAAAGGGCATAAAGAATACATTGTTAAATATTTATGCTGTACAGACACCTCATGACAAGATTCCTTATGGTTTGCTCCATGTATAAGTCTCATTGCCATTTTCTGTAACAGCAATATTCTGCACAGCCCTATTACTTAACTCCACAGCGAAGGAAAGGATAAACTGTGCATAGCATACAATTCTGAATGTTTGACTAGAGACTAATTTTGTCATCTGGTTAAGATGAAATGAGCCACAACTTGTTTCATTATATATAAAATTAATCTGATTTGCCCACTGAATGTTTTCAACTATGAACATGCCAAGAAATATACAGTTACCAGTTTCTCTGACCAGGGCACTGTATTCATTATTTATGTATATGTGGTTAGGACTGCCTGTTTTGAATGCCAGTGACTGATGTTGTTGCCTGGCATTATTACCTTCCACAAAGTGCTGCACAAGTCTTGACCAAGTACTGAGCACTTCAGTTATGCATGTGGCTGCATTCAACTGTTGTAGAAATGTGCCCCACTTAATCCATTTAATTTATGAGCTATCAGGAGATAATTAAAGAGCAGCTGCTCATGGAGGTTCAGTGCAGGCTGTAATTATCATATGGCAGCAAAACTTGGTAGATATGCTAATGTGTTAATGTGTAACTGATTTATGCTGGAAAAAAATTATTTCCAATTTTGGCCAACAGGTGTAAATCTGATGCTCTACACTATTTGTGTGATGGTATGACATCCACACTGCCATTTGAAAAGCCATAACATGAGTGAACAGTGTGGTTACTGAGAAGAGAGATCATGTGCTGTTAGTGATACTGTTTTATATGAACAGCAGAAATTACAGTGCAGCATTGATACGAGTATAAATGAGGTGGTCTGAGGAGAGGCTCACTGCCATTAAATAGTTTAAAGATGATAAAACCCAAAAACACAAGTGAGTTTTCTGTGGAGTCTGGAAGAGGAATGCACCACATACCCTAGTTAGTGCTAGTACTCACGAAGTGTCATGAGAGTAGTCTATCCAATGGTCAAAAGTGTAGAAAGTTTTGTGGTATATTTTACACTGCTACCTGTACAAGATTCAGATGGTGCAGCAACTGAAATGTCATGATCCACAGTAATGTTACGAATTTGTCTTTGGTTTCTGGTATGGATCAGAGTTGATAACATGTGGCCAGGCAATATTTTATGGAGCTGACAAGGCATATTTTACCCTACAGGATGCAGTGAACACACAGAACTATTGAATTTGGGATACCGTTAAACCACATGTTATGCATGAAGAGCCAATGCACTCACTGTATGTGTCTGTGTGGTGTGGATTCACAAGCACAATTATTCTTGGTCTATTCTTCTTTGAAGAGAAAACACCCACAGGGCCTATCAAGTGTATCATGAAACCTGCACGTTATTGAGACCTCCTTGTACAACATGTGATTCCTGCTTTATAACAGTGTAACTGTGTGGGAACCACCATTTTCATGCAAGATGGGGCAACACAACATGTCACCTGCACAGTGAAAGATGTGTTTAACACAACCTTCCGTGAACATGTTATCTCCAGAGGTTTTCCATATGTATGACATATAAGATCACCTGATCTGAATCCATATATAGACTTTTTGCTCTGGCAATATCTAAAAGAACTCATTTACCAGGGACACATTCAGTCTCTACTTGATCTGAAGACCAGTATACAGGAACATTTTGTTTGTTTTACACCAGAACACCTGTAAGCAACTGTTTATAACACTCCTGTCTGCTACTGCTATACCATAACCTCAAAACTGGAGGCAATTTGCAAAACAGAATTATTTTGTTGGAGTAATAATGGTATAAAGCAACAGAGCAGTGTTACCCCCTGAGAGGAATTTTGTTATGTTGACCGTGTTGTACCTAACGGAGGTGGCTTATCGGAAGTGAAAGTGAGAATAACGTAAATATTTGAACAGTAGCAAACAAAATTTTGCCTATTTGCACTGATTATAGAATAAGGAAAACGGTCGCCAGCCTAATTAGGCAAGAGAAAGATTAACGTTCTCATTTAAGAAAGTAGGTATAAGTAACTATAACGGGTAAACACAACCTATACTTTGTCACACACGAGTGCAGTGAACTCTGACACACACATGTTTTAAGATTGAAGCTAACAGTTAGAGTAGCACAAACTATTTGCAAAATTATAACATATACCGAAACACACTATTACTTTCAGGGCTTACACAAAGTGAATGGTCTTTATAACATTACTATTAATATGCACTTCTAATACACAAGAGAGACAAACACTTAGCAATCATGAACATCTAGTTTTCTACTATTGCAGTTTCCCACTTTCACTACAGCGAAACACAATGTTGACAAAATTGCAAGAAACTGACTCACCTTTTAGAATTTACTACAGACAACAATGTGATCATTTACTTTATAAGCCTCAGTCTTAAGAACTTTTAATTTTGAAGTTGGCAACAGCACTTTAATAAGCAGTTTTAATAGGAATATTTTCAGCAAACAACATTTACTTTAATTCACTCTCTTGCCACATTAACTTTAACTTTCTATTTACTATGTTGAAGAGGCATTAATGAGCAAAATACTGGGCTTTAATGTTCTTTTAGTAAGGACACTCGGCTATCACTTTAGCTCAAACGGAGAGGAACCTGAGAGGTGTTATGATGAGGAGAAAAATCAGGGTTGGTACATAAATTCAGATATAAATTACCTTATACTGAGCACACTAACACATCCATTAAGCTGATCCTTCACTGTACATCGTTGTAGTATTCCGATGTAATGATTGCGCAATGTGGTGGCCACTGCATGTTGTTAGGTGGAATTGCAGGTAGAATTGCTGGACTCTGTCATTTCTTGGTGGTGATGATTGATACCAATCCCAGAATATTTCCAGCTATTTATCCATTCTTCCAAGGCATTTGAAAGCGGCAGGAAAAGCCTCTCTCGGAACCAGCATAATATGTATCTTTTACATAGCAGTGCACCGACTCGTAGCTCGTCCCCGACTCGTAGCTTGTCCCTGACTGACTATCAGTTCCACCTTTTCTACCTAGGCCAGCCACAATTTGTGCGCGCTACACAGTTCCGTTCCCGAGGGGAACCACTACACCTTTTACATACAAGTTAACTAAGAACCCTAAGTGAAGGTCAGCAGTTTACATAACAGCAAAGAAACACATTAAATAAAACAGAACATTTTCACATATTGACACTTCTACAAAAAATTATTCACACAAAATTACAATCATATACAGTAAGTTTTGTTCCCTCCAAATGGGACAAAGAATTGAAATTACAGATACACTACTTTGCATAGAAACAAACCACGACATCAAAGGTTTGACAAAGAAAAGAGTATACAATTTTGTGTTATCTGTTCAATCAAACACATTTACAGATACTCAATGTTATAACATTAAATAAAACGAAAGCAAAATAAATCTGTACAGCAGAAGAGGTATGGTGTTACATGTTGACCATGTCATTTCATAGATGCAGCATCTCTTCGATGTCTCTGGTGCTCATGTTGAACAAAATATTTGACTGGTGCTAAATAACAAAATCAACATGATAGCATTCTCACTTGTTTGACATTTCCTGCCCACGTCCCATTCTTAATCCATTACACATGGAAATATTTCTATACATCTTTCTTGCACTCACAGTGCCAAATTTGCATCTGGTGGCCAAAATTTGAACTAATTTTTTTCCACTGTAAATCGGTTTCACATTAACACAGTAGCAATCTACCAAGTTTTGCTGCCATATGATAATTACAACTCAAACTGGACCCTTGTCAAGTGCTGCACATTAATCATAACCACCTGGTGCTTTTTGTGTATGGTCATTTTGTTGACCCTTATAACCTTACCCTCCCACACATCACCATTAATGTTCTCATTCTTTGCACAAATTTTGAAAACTTTGAAAGGAGTAAAATTACAAAAGAAGAACTTTTTACTTATCTTGATTATCTCATTGTTGTTGTTGTAGGCTCCAAGTCCAGGGGTACATTCTTGCTGCTGAAATTTTTATTTAACAGGTTCCTGCAGGTGAAATAACTGATGAAGATTTGCCTGTTGCTCATATGTTCTTTTATTTTATCCCATTCTTCTAAACCACACCAACTTCACAATTTCCACATTCAAAAAACCAATAATTACATTGTTGGTGATACACTTATAAAAACATCTACTTCCCTCAGAGACATGCCCACTAATACTTACATTCTGCAGTACTCACAATTTCCAAAGAGTCTAAAAGCGAAAGACTTTACAAAACAAAAGATGAATAATTGGTAAAATATATCATTATTTTATAAATTGATCTAGAAATAAATTTAATAATTAGTGTTAGTTTGTGCAATTAACAATATGAATTTTAAGTATGACACAAATTTTGTAATTTCAATTATTTTTAAAAGAAGAGTAATTTTAACTGTTAATACGTATCAATTGTAAAACATTTATTTCTTTTTTATACATTTTAGCCTGAAATATAATACATTGTATACAAAATCATATGAATTCTTTTAGTGAATCAGCTGAGATAATTTTAACCTATGTAAGAATTGATAGTATACATGGCATCAGTTATTTCTGTAAAAAAGGGCCGGCCGCGATGGTCTAGCGGTTCTGGCGCTGCAGTCCGGAACCGTGGGACTGCTACAGTCGCAGGTTCAAATCCTGCCACGGGCATGGGTGTGTGTGATGTCCTTAGGTTAGTTAGGTTTAAGTAGTTCTAAGTTCTAGGGGACTTATGACCTAAGATGTTGAGTCCCATAGTGCTCAGAGCCATTTGAACCATTTTTTTGTAAAAAAGGTAATGTTAGAGGAGGGTGATTCATTATAATATCCCCCTCACAATATTTTGTGACTGACTATAAGCTTTGCCAAGCGGCGTTCAAAATGATGCCAAGGATAACTGATGGATGTATAGCAGTATCTGATACGTAACGTATTACAGAGAACATAAGAAAAATATATACTGTACAAATCATAAACTATACATTTATCAGGATATGACATTCAGATTTTCATATCTGTGGAACATACCATCACAAGGCAAATAATACAAGGTCAAAACTACAACATTACACCACTAAACTACAGAAATAATTACAGAGACAACGTAAATTACAAGAAATTATAAATTTGAAGTTAAGATCTATACAATCAGACCTTCAAAATCTTCAAAAAAGCAGATAAAAAATTTCAGAGACTATGTGTACAA
This sequence comes from Schistocerca cancellata, assembly GCF_023864275.1. Classification (NCBI taxonomy): domain Eukaryota; kingdom Metazoa; phylum Arthropoda; class Insecta; order Orthoptera; family Acrididae; genus Schistocerca; species Schistocerca cancellata. The sequence goes on along the minus strand of NC_064626.1, from coordinate 492,857,882 downwards.
CGAGTGAGCCAACTCAAAAAACTCTCAATGATGGGTACAGACCAGAAGAATATACTCGATCATGAGTAGCAATTAATCAGCAATATAAACCGTAGTATTTACAGATATGTTGACTCATGAAAGAACAAAATAATGGAAAAATATTAGGGCCTAAGTTTACAATGTGGGGATTGACCCATGATTCCAAACGCCACTGGGTACAAACCAGCAAAAATATTTCCACACAACAAAATGAATGAAGGCCATAATCATATCAATGAGTTCAATTATGTGTGAGTAATTGTGAGAGGCATCTAGATTCAATCAATGATTGTACATTCTCCTTGGGTACACACACTCTCTCTCTCCCTCTCCCTCCTCCCCCCCCCCCCCTCTCTCTCTCTCTCTCTCTCTCTCACACACACACACACACACACACACACACACACACACACACACACACACACACACACACACACACACACACACAACACACACACAAAAAAACAGTCATTATGACCACATAAAGACCTAGAAAATTCATTTACAATTGATAAAAAAAAGTACACTGATTTAAAGTTACATAATGAGTGGAGAGTCAGTCACCCAATAAAACAAAAAACATGCATTTATTCTGAGTAACACTGTCTTTAGCAGCCTTGGTTAACAATTCACAAATATCAGACACAACACACATTCTAGTTGGCAGATGCTTGAGAACGTTATCCGTCATCTATGATCGTTATTTATTTTTTATTTATTTATTTACATTTTCTTTGCGTGGAGCCATCATAATGATGGCTTTTGCAAACGTCAGAATTAATACTATGGTTATATTTATACTTATAAAATACACTATATTCTGTAGCTATTTTTCACATTTATCACATTACAACTGATATGCTAATGCCTCATGTTACAATCACTATCTTAAAATTCACTGAAAGAATATAAACATTTTTCTATTAGAAAAGATTTTAATTTTGTTTTAAAAACATTTCCCGTGTACGTTCTTAGAGAGTTTGGTAGCTTGTTATACCAAACCAAACCGTTGATATATGGACTTCTATCAGTCTCTTGCAAGATGACTGGTCCAGCACTGTACAGCCATACAGCAGTGTGGGGAATGGATCCACCAACATCCTCTAGCTTCCTATTTAGAGTTCTCATCACATACTCCAGCAGATAGGTAACTTCCTGTCTAGCATTCACATCAAATCCTGAAACATTGTTTTGTGTACTAAATATGTTGTTCAATACCTCCTTCACATCACATGAGATATGCTCTCCATCTTCATTTTACATAGTCAATTATATGGGATTTATGTCAGGTAAAATTAAAAAGTGTTCACATAAGAAACATGAATAAACAAAGTTAAATGCAATTAAAAGAATGGACTAATAAGGTAATACACACAGATATTCTCAGATACTATTTCTAATGTTTACAGTACAAATTATGATTATTGTCCCATTTCAAAACTGTAAAAAGCTCTACTCATTTAGTCTCATGGTATTTATATATTAAATTCTAAAGCATAAATCTATTACAGAACATAATTATAAAGTGTATCATAGATTTTAATCCAGTCAATAGATAAGACAAAACTTTAAAAATCACATCATCTTACATACTAAATTCCAGACAAACAAAACACAGCTATGTAGTCATATGAATCTACAGGTAGATTTAAACTTAGTCAATGGATAAAATAGAATTCTAGAAATCATATCCTCTTATACACTAAATTCATGACAATGGGAAAAAAATGAAGAAAAATTAGATATTTATGGATCATTTCTATCAACACTTTAGATTTCACTTGGGCTGTCACCAACGTAAGACCTCCTACTTCAAACATAGAAAATCTACCTTTACCATCATGTGTCTGCATTCTTCTGTACCCCTGTTTTTTTCATCATCTCCCTTAGTCAATAGATAAGACACAACTTTAAAAACTACATGATCTTACATACTACACTCAAGGCAAGGAAAACACAATTATATAGTCTTATAAATCTACAGACATAGTGAATATTTTCTTCTAGACTAGGTATCACTATGCATCCATGGTCATATCTCTTGTCCTCTATACTAAACGTTAACAATACTTGACATTTTACAATGGACATTTCCACAAAATTATTACTATATTTAATCTTGTCTCTAAATTGTTCAGATCTGTCACAAATTGGACTACCTGTATCAGTCAAACAGTTCCCTTCCCACCGATAAATCTTAATCTTAATGTAAGGACATCCTAAATCTGAATTATCATCTTTGTTATTAGAAACTTCATGTAAAAGATCACTTTCAGTTTCATCAAATGCTACATCTACACTGCTTTTGGAGGGTTTTTCAACTTTATTGGTATCATAACATTACTTTGGTTACACATGTTGACAGGTAAACATTGAACACACTGAATAGGTTTCACAGCACAATTAACATTACTTATTACAGAAGGAACACAAAATACATTACTATCAAAATTACATTCTCTACTTAGATCTTCTTTCACTTCATTCCACCAATATGGATATAAGTTTTGACTAACCACAGCTAACTTAATCCAGAATGGAAATTTATCTACAATAGCATCAATTTGGTCCCAAACAAATTAAAAAAAATTCACCTTTATTCTCTAGGCTTAACAGATAACTCACCTTCACTGTTTGGATCATTACTTTGCATGACATTGATGAAAAACTGCTTTGACTGGACTGGTATTCCATGACTCTCACTTACATTATAACAAACATCAGTTTGTTAGCTGTATTCACGAATAACTATGGAACTTCACTATTCTTAAACTCCACAAAACTGATATTCATCATCATCACCATCATTATCATCATCATATTCTTCCAGATTTACTTCATCAATAACATCATTAACAACACAATTATCATCACTATCAAAGTCACACTCCTCACTTACATTGATTTGCAATAAGCTACCAGTCTCTGACTCACCAACCTCAGTCATTTCACAGTTCTCATTCACATCTACATCAAAAATACCACCTGATTCAGATCCAGTATAGTCATCAGTTGTTTTGCATATATCAATAACACTGTTTTCTGACCAAGAGAAGAAATCATTAGTACACACTACATCAAAATTCTCATTACACTGACATTCTGGTTTGTGATTAGTATCTACATCATTATAATTAAACATAGTATTCCAAAACTTTTGATCAAAACATAAATGAGAAATCTGATGTGCCTTCTGTTCACATTCAGATACCTGTCCTACAGTATTAATACTATTATTCTCTAAATGTGTGTGTAAATTGTTGGGTCTCCTCACCCGAAAACTGTGGACCCTCATTCAGGCGGACCACCGTTTCCCGAATAGTTGCCTTTATGATTGTTTCTCTTATTATATTGCCCATAGTTATCTCCATTGTTCTTATTCTGCTGATGTTCAAAGTTTCTGTCTCTATTACCATGTTGACCCTGATTAAAGTTACCACTATCTCTGTTTCTGTAGTTGCCATTGCGATCTCTATGATTTTGGTTATTAAGGTACATGTTTCTGCTGCCCTATCCAGCCTGTCTATATATTGTAAAAATTGTTCTATACAATTGTTAGATCTGTGTACTAAATCCCACTGCAACCTTTCTGGTAATCTCCTCTTTAGTGCATCAATTAATGTCTTTTTGTCAAGTGGCCTGTCAAGGTGTGCTAATTTCTTAAGCTGATTCTTACAAAATTCTATCAGTGTATCATCCCTATTCCTATAGTTTGGACCATTCAGAAATTAACTTTTAACTCTTTCTTGTTCAGCATCTGACCAAAATTTATTTAAAAACCTTTTTTCTAAACTTTGGTATGTCTACCACTGACTTAAATTTAGATTTACCCTAAGACAGAGCTTCGTCTTCAAGACCTCATTTAACAAATTTAATCTTTTGCTCGTCACTCATATCTGACACAAAACTATCTCTACAGTGGTGCAGAAAATCCATTGGATGTAAATTGTCTGATGGAAAACTTTTGATTGTAATGTTGGACCACGCAGTACCATTGTTTGAATATAGATTATTGTGAATATAATTTTCCTGCAGTACTGAAAATTTTTGATCTAAGACATTTACGCTAGTTAGCATACTGTTTTCAACATTTAAAATTTTTTGATCTAATAAAGTTCTGTTGCATTCTTTCTGCTGTGGTTTTCTGATGAACTCTGATGTCATTAACATTCTTTGCTTGTTGTGCAGACTGGGCCATGAATTCATTTTCCAAAACAATAAATTTATCTTCTAATACACTTACTTTTTCATTCACCTTTTTAATCCATCTGACAACCCATTTCTTTTAGTTCCAAAATCAGATTACTAAGTTGGTGTATTTGGTGTTGCACCTCGTCCATTTTACTATTGTTTTCAGTTTGAATTTATGTTAACTGATCATTGACTGCACTAAATTTGCTATTGTTGCCCATCTTCATCTCCCCCAATTATACTGAAATCAACTGCAAAATATCAGTTTTCACTGTTTCTTTGCTAACTATATTTTCACTTGGTTCAAACATGTCTAGGTTTGGTCCTACAGCTTTCACGTCATCACCACTACCCTTGTCTTTATTCATTTTGCTAACAATTACTAGAGTCCACCAAGAAAAATTAATTTCACAAATGGTTTGCGCTTATCTTTTCTGATGTACTTCATCATAGTTGTTAAGTCCCCTTTGAATACATCTGGTCTGTCATTGATGATATTATATGAATTTCTCGTCACTGCTGATACGATTTTGTTGTGTACCATCTTTTCTCGAGTAATTGGAGCTTCCAAATCTTCATTTACATAAAAACTGCAAATAAACATATCCAAAATCCATTCTTCTTTGCAACAGAAAAAACTTCGTTATCAGTCAACAGATCCCGGATGAGCCACCACTTGTAAACTTACCCTCCCACACATCACCATTAAAGTTTTCATTCTTTGCACAAATTCTGAAAACTTTGAGAGAAGTAAGGTTACAAAAGAAGAACTTTTTACTTATCTTGATTATCTCATTGTTGTTGTTGTTGTTGTTGTAGGCTCTAAGTCCAAGCGTACATTCTTGCTGCTGAAATTTTGGTTTAATGATCCTGCAGACGAAATAGGTGATGAAGATTTGCCTGTTGCTATGATTTTCTTTTATTTTATCCCATTCTTCTAAATCACACCAACTTTATAATTTCCCCATAGGTGATGAAGATTTGCCTGTTGCTATGATTTTCTTTTATTTTATCCCATTCTTCTAAATCACACCAACTTTATAATTTCCACATTCAAAAAACCAATAAGTACGTTGTTGGTGACACACTTATAAAAATGTATACTTCCATCTGAGACATGCCCACTACTACTTAAATTCTGTGGTACTCACAATTCCCAAAGAGTTTACAAAGCAAAAAGGTTTACAAAACAAAATATGAATCATCACTACACTATATCATTATTTTATAAATCAATCTAGAAATAAATTTAATAATTAGCATTAGATTGTGCAATTAATAATATGAATTTTAAGTATGACACAAATTACGTAATTTCAATTGTTTTTAAAAGAAGAGTAATTTTAACTGTTAGTACATATCGATTGTAACACATTAATTTCATTTTTATACATTTTAGTCTGAAATATAATACATTGTATACAAAATCATATGAATTCTTTTAGTGAAACAGCTGAGATAATATTAAGCTATGCAAGAACCATAGCATATATGGTATTAGTTGTTTATATTTATAAAAAAGATAATGTTACAGGAGGGTGACTCATTATACCCTGTCATTTTAAGAGAATACTGTCACTGAGAAGAGAAACTTTACATAATATGTTGATGGCTATTGGAGATGTGAGTGGACACAATGTCAAATTTTGACAAATATATTTTACCAGACACATTCTGTAATTTCTTTATAGTGTTGTTATTAATCCTTAGTAGTATACTCCAACTTGCATGAAATGTTTCAGTAAATACATTTCTTAACTAAAAGTACCAGAAATGAAAAACACAAGGAAGACAGAATACTTTGATTTGAGATTATTTGTTAAATTATCATGTCACAATCGCATCACAAGTTGTAAATTTGTTATAGATATCTAGCCACTTTTGCTAAATTACAAAAATATGTAGTCTCACATTTTCAGGAAAGTGCCACCAATTTTGAAATGATATCTTTAGTCTTTCTAATTTCTGAATGAAACACAATTTTTTATTATTTGACTGTTGCAGGGATTGAACTACATTAAAAACAACTGATAAGAGACTAACTATAACATTTACTTGTGGTGTGCAGAATCTGCAGTTTATGCAGGCCCTAAGTAATATGAAAGTTTTGGGAGATTGTAAAAGAAGTACTGACAAGGGAAACCTCCTTCCAGTATTTTAGTAGTTTCAGTGACATCACTAAAAGTTCAAGTCTGTGTTCAAGTCATGTGTTGTCATCTCACATGCAACACTGTACATCTTCCAGCATGGAGCATACATCTGTTTGCACCCCAGAAGGACTAAATGCAGTCCTCATGCAGAAAAGGGCACTGTTCAGTCTAAAAGCAAGAAAGGAGTACATTTGAAGGGAAATAGCTGGAAGGTGGTGTGTCATGTCAGGGTAGATGATTCACCTACTGCAGCTTGTTTGTCACTCTAAGCAGTTCAGCTGGCAGTGTGGAAGTTCTTCAGAGGCTTTTGAGGCTTTGTCTACTCAAAATTTGGGAGAAATCTTACATTTACATTTACAATACAACAATGCATTGAAAACAGTGTAAGTCTGTTTTGTATGTTACTACAGTTTTATTCAATCAATCCATGAGTTGAGAATTCACCAGAAGCTTCTAGAAATAGTCCTTTGTTTCCACACAGCAGCTGGCAGGGCAGCAGCCAATCATGTGTGTCATAGGAGTGTGACAGTGAGGCTTACCTCAGCTGTGAAATTGGGTGTTATGTCACATGCTTTTCAGTTCTGGTTTAACAAAACTTGGTTTTAGTGGTATAATTCATGAGTGTATATGATTAATGGCTTATATTATGCCTTGTGCAAGAAGGAATAATTGTGTCTTTACTTTGTGAATTAGATGACAAACCATTTTCAAGCTAGACTTAGAAACAAAGTGCACTTATAAAGATAAGCAATTCACACCACACTAAGACATTAAAATGGTTGATAGGAAACCAAACAGAAAATTTGAATTTTCTTGTTATAAAAAGTATCCTTGGCTTGCAGGTTGCTCTGTAACAAATAAATTGCTTTGGCAGGCGTGGGACTGAAAAAGAGTGAATGGCAGTTCCTTTAGGAGAATGTGTGGAAAAAAAAGGATAGTAAAAATGAGAAACATCAGAATTCATGAGGACATCATCAGAATCAAGAGATTTTTCAGTTGTTGAGTCATGGAAAAATTGAAAGTTCAGTTTCTGCAGGAACCAAACTTATAGCCATGGAACATAATGTGGTTGTGAAACAAAACAGATTCATGATTGAGAGACTTATTGATGTTTGTTTCTCAGGCAAGAGCTTGAATTCAGGGGAAACTTCGAAGCTGAAAGTTCTGACAATAAAGGGAATTACTCTGACTTATTGGAACTTTTGTATAGTCAGCAACAGTTTATTCCTGAACACTTGCAGAGTACTTCTGGGATTAAAAGGAACATCAAGCACAATTCAAGATGAATTAATTGAATTGGTTACTGAGGTCATTAACAATCACATTAACGAAGAGTTACTGTCATGTGCATTTGTTGGAGTGCAAGCAGATGAAACCCTGGATGTTTCTTGTAAGTTACAAATGAGTATTATTCTCTGATTTAGTACACAAGACTGCCCCATACTGTTTCATAATGTTTCTAGAGACAAAACTGCTTAGCATTTATCAGAAGTTATACTCAATGCACTTGATGTTTTGGGAGGTAGTAACAAAACAGTGAGGCAAACATATGATGGAGCTTCAGTAACAACAGCTAAACATGGATGTGGCGAAATTTTTTTAAGTAAAAATGCCCATGAGCTATTTTTTTGGACTGTTATGATCAAAAACAATCTAGTGCTGTTACATACAATTGTGTGGTATTCCTTTCACTTTCAGCAAGTCCTTGAACAGCACACAACTTTTAGAAAATAAAGAATGCAGAATGCCTCAAACATGTTTTACACACTGGAATGTTAGTTCACAACCTGTTCAGGCAATATATCTTAAATAGTATGAGTTGAAAGACATGTTCCAAAATACCATCACATATGATGAAGTTTGTGAAACAGTCATTCAACAGTGCTTGTAGCCTTTGTAGTAGTCTTAATAAAATGCAGTTCTTATTCCTGCTTTGCCTTGACAAAGAAATATTTGTATATATTAACCATCGCTATGCACTTCTTCAACACAAAACTGCACTTGATATCGATATGTGCAATGCTGAAATAAAGAAGACCTTCCATTTGTTAAAGGATATGATGTCAGAAAAAAACTGTGGCCTCATCTACTGAAAGCTGTAACAAGAAATTCCACAATGGAATGAATGTTAGTGGGTGTGACTTCCAATCCATTAAGATGTTATCTTATGATATCTGCTTGTTAAAAATGAGTTTGGGAATTATAAATCAAATTTCCCAACAATGCAACTGAATGGTCTTCTCACAACTTACTCATTCTTCAACAAAGAGTGACTTGAAAGAGTTCGGAAGAATTTAAACAATGGAAAATCTAGGGTGGAATGCAACAGTACTATGAAAAGCATAGTTGCTTCTCAGCATATGGTGCTGAGTTGCAGATAGGTATAACAAAAAAAACTAACAGTTGTTTTGTTGTGCCTATCTGTGACTCAAATCTGTATGGTGAGCAGCAACTATCCTTTTCATAATATTGTAAGAAAAAATTTATATTGACAAACATAAATATTTAACATCTGCAGAATTTTGTAAATTCATAGTGGACAATGATCTTCAAAATATTTATAAGGAACTAACAAAGCTTATCAAATTGGTTCTTGTATTCTCTGTCCCTACAGCGTATTCTGAAGGAAGTATGAGGACCCTTAATAAAATGATTAAAAATTGCCATTACAATTCAATGACGAGTGATAAGTTCTCTCTGCATGATTGCCACAGAAAAAACCCTTATTAAACAACTTATTAGCAATCAGAAATTTAAAATTAGCATTACTGAAAACTTTGCTACTGAAAAATTCAATGCATGGATCTTCTGTACAAAAAGATGTAAGTAAGTGCAACCAGCAACATGAACTACATTTAAGTTACCCTGGCAGCTTGCTTTCTTTCAAAGACACTCAAGGGCTCCCATGATACTTTCAACCACCAGATGGTGACCAAAGCACCAGCGTAGGTTGTTGGCACTGTGGACAGTCACAGGATGTGAAAAAAGACCAGACGTGTCCTGGTGCCTGGCACTGTATTTAGGCCAGCAAATGGGCCCTGGAGACCCAGTTCACTTTGACACTGCTTCGTGGGCCCAGCACTGAATGTTTATGCATTTCCTCAATCAGGAACTCACTCCAGTGCCATCACACTAACAGCACCATCTTTTGTGCCAGTGTTGAGTTTCTAGATTTGATTTCTGGTCTTTGTTTCTACCTGAGACTTCACTGTGTTCGATCATGTCAGAACTCTGAAGCTGAACTGTCCTTCTGGGACTTTAACTTGTAAGGTGTCTAAGTTTGTGGGACTTTAACTTTAGACTGTCCCATCAGGATGTGAAATGGCTATCATTAAGCTTTGTGTATTTACTAGTTAGATATGTTTTCTAACAGTGTTTGTATTCTTCTTAAGGACCTCCAGCCTTAAACAACATTTATGTTTATTCATTCTTCCACAACCAGTGACCATCTTGTCCAGTCCTTAAACCTCCCTATAAATATTATAGTTATTTCACTATTTGTGAAGAGACTTTCTTTTCAATATTGTTTCTTCTTTACTCAAGAAGTAATTGGCTTAGTCAAGTGATTAATTTTTACATTCTACTAAGCCACATGTTAGAATATACAGGGTGTCCCAGCTATCTTGTCCACCCAAAATATCTCTGGAACAATAACAGCTATTGGAAAATGACTTTCACCAGTATCAATGTAGGGCTGGGGCCCATGAATGTACATATTTGGAAACATTCTAAAACGAAAGCATATGTGTTTTTAACACAAACTTATGTTTTTTAAATGGACCTCCTATACTTTTGCTTCAGCAATCCATAGCATGACAAAGCACATACACAATGGCGTTGATTGCATCGCAATATTCCCATTACATCCCAAGATATTGAGACGCGAAGTTGACGCTTGAAACACCCAACATGCGCTGCTAGCGCACGTCCTGAGGCTCAGGCATGAACCCCATGCTGCCTGTAATCACGATGTGATTGACAAGTAAGTGTCCCTCTTTATAAGTGTGGAGGTGTGATTACACATGTCAATCACATTGTGATTACGGGTAGCATGGGGTTCACGCCTGAGCCTCAGGACGTGTGCTAGCAGTGCATGTCGGGTGTTTCAAGTGTCAACTTCGCATCCCAATATCTCGGGATGTAATGGGAATATTGCGATGCAATCAACACCATTGTGTATGTGCTTTGTCATGCTATGGATTGCTGAAGAAAAAATATAGGAGGTCCTTTTAAAAAAAACATAAGTTTCTGTTAAAAAACACATATCCTTTCGTTTTAGAATGTTTCCAAATATGTACATTCATGGACCCCAGCCCTACATTGATACCGGTGAAAGTCGTTTTCCAAAAGCTGTTATTGTTCCAGAGATATTTTGGGTGGACAAGATAGCTGGGACACCCTGTATATATTCACTTTTGTTAAATAAATTTTGTTCTAACAAATCCATACAAACAATTTCTTAAACAACCTTTTTTTTTGGGGGGGGGGGGGGGGGAGGGGTAGGGCACAGGGGTGCCTGTCTACTCTCTTGTCCCATACATGTTGGTAATGAGGTATGTCTGCCCTTTTTTTCACATGTGTTATCCCCACAGTGGATACTTTTGTTGTGGGCCTCTTCTCATTCATGTGACCTTCAATTTTTTTAGCAAACAATAGATGCCATCACTGGCCCTCAGTATTTGTGCTCAACCCATTTGCAGCAAAAGATTTTGAGACTCCCACTCCAGTGTTGCTAGTGCAGCAGTGGAACACTCATCTATCTTCTCCTTACTGTGCAACTACTGGCAGGTGCAATACCACCTTACAGGCCTGCAGGCTCCAAGACATCAGAGTTGCCCTGTGTGGTTCCTCTCCTCCAGTCTCAGTCCAGTCTCCAGTCCCTGGCACAGCATCCAAACTTGAGGCCAGTGTCTTCACGGCTCTGGAGGTATCCAGCTACCACCACCCACATGATGCCAGTGCTGAGCACCTCCAGACACCATTGTCACTGCTTCCTGCATCTGGTCCAAAGCTGTACCCTGTGGCCAGCAGCATTGTGGCACTGGATGCCTCCTGTCACTATCCCCATTGCTCCACCAGGGTCTGCTGTCAATGGATTACACCACAACAGCTTCCACCTTCAGATGCAGCACCTGAGCCTTCACCCACATTGATCCTCCCTTATGGTAAATCCTCTGACTGTACCCAGGACACTTGCATTGTTGTGCCTCCTAGGAAGGAAGGAAGGAAAACTGAGTTTAATGTCCCACTGACATTGAGGTCATTAGAGACAGAGCACAATTTCAGATTGTGTCAAGGATGGGGAAGGAAATCAGCTGTGCCCTTGCAAAGGAACCATCCTGGCATTTTTGTGGAGTGATTTAGGGAAATTGTGGAAAACCTAAATCTGCAGTTTAAAAAAAAAAATCTCTTAAATGTGTCTAATGTGTCTGTTGGCAGGATTTAAAATTTTCCCTTGTGAAGGTTCTTCTCATAATATTACATTTTCGTTTTTGATACAATAAACATTTTGACAACTTTTCTTAAAGGAAAGCAACAATATTTATTAAAGGAAAACAGTATTCATACAGTTCCATACTGTAGTTACCCTTAAGAAATTAAATTAGGTTACAGAGGATGCTGGGTGTAATCAACATTCAGGGATGAAAAGATTAGCATAGGATAAATGTAATTTAAAATGATTTCAAACTAGTTGAAAGCTTGATAACTTATTTATAAAATGAAAGAGAGAGAGAGATAATGAAAGAGAAGGTCAAAATGTGAATTTTTTCGAATCTATTGGGAATAGAGGTCACTGATCTGATGGTTTTTTGTCAGTTTGGCAATGCAGTACCATTTCTTCAAGTATGTCATCAAAGAGCTTGGTATTGGTTCCTGCCATATCTGGGAAGAGATTTATAGAATGTCTTTTGACTGAAAAGTACATGCCTGTTAGCTTTTCACAAAGAATGGCTTGAGTTCATCCAACTAAATCTCTTTGTGAGTGGCTTTTTGGACCTTGAATTCAGCTGCAACCATCCTTGGGTACAGATTTTCAGAATGCCTTCAGAATGGAGCTGCTGACCTGGTAGTTTCCTTCAAAGAGTTTATTTAGTTGGTCTGATGATTCAACTGCTTTAGCATGAAGGGTGATTTTTGACCTCACAGTCAGCCCTGGTCATCTACGGAAGGAGTCTTATTGGACCACCTTTGAGGATACTAACCTGGTAGTCTCATATTGAATTCTGCTATTGAATTCAGCTTTTGGCACACTGACTGCACCTATCTGAGCACTACTTCCACTTCCTCAGACTCTACTCTGGTTTGATGTTGGTCATTATCATGTTTTGGAAGAGATTTATCAGAATGTTTTATGTCTGAATATTACTCACCAGGTGATCTTCCACAAAGAGCATCTTGAATTCATTCAACTGTACCTATTTCTGGAAGGCTTGCTGCACCTTGGTCACAATTGTAACCACCCTCAGAAGGGAGGACTATTGACCTTGTAGTTTCCTCCAAAGAGTCCATTCATCTGATCTGCAATTCAGCTGTTTTTGCTTTGGGGTGGGTAGGGGGTTTCTGGACCTCAAAGTTGTCCCTAGTCCACTTTGGGAGGAGATTTGTTAGAAGACTTCTGAAGGCTACTAACCTGGTAGTCTTCAATGAAGAGCATCTTGAGTTCTTCAATCTGGCGCTCTGACTGCACCTCTTCGAGTACGGCTTCCTCCACCTGGGTCTCTGCTCTGAGCATATCTGGGAAGGCAAGTGCGATTGTGTTGGCCAGTATGTTGGACCTGTCACGTTGTCTGGCCTTCAGTCGCTGCCTCTTGAGGCGCTCCTGTTCCCTGAGCTGCTGCAGAGGCTTCTGTGCTTCTGATAGCCCACCACCCTCTCGTGCTGCCCCGCCGCCTACACGGGACAGGTACCTCCGTCGAAACCTGTCTGCACCATGTTGCTCCACCTCTGTGTCACCCACAGCAAAACGTGCAGGTTTTTTGGCCTGAAAAACATACAGTCTTTAAAATGAAATCATGCTTGATCTACAAGTAGTGACCAAAATTTTTGATTAATCATGTAATTTAAAAAAGGACAAAAGAAATGGCTATATTTGTAGTCTAAAAGCCACACTACAGTGTTGGAATACTTTGAGTACCATTTGTTCAGTTCAAGAAAGGTGTCTGGGAAGAATGATTATGAGGGGTAGTCATAAGGTTTTTTTTTTTTTTTAAAAAAAAAAAAAGCGGAGACGTTCAAGTTTGCTGAGTACTCCTTCTGTACATATTCATCACATTCACCCTTCAATTAGCACATTTTTCCCAATGATGGGTGATTTGACAGTGATGTTGGTTGTAATAATCTGTATTTTCTCTGTTCAGGAAACATACCATTCTGAAATTAATCTCGTTGTCATTCTGTAACTATCTGACATACAATGGAGCCATGGAGCGGAATCACTTCTTTGGATAGGTTCGTGCAATGTTTCATCTTGACAGGTTCCTGTGAGCTCATCAGGTGATTTTGGTAGTACGCTCCTGTGTCAGTTTGCTCCTGTGTCAGTTTGCACCTTGTCAGCATGATCCATTGGCACTACACTTGGAATATGGGAATGATGAACAAGAAAGATAAACTAGAAAATGCAAAGAAGGAAATGAAAAGATATAGTCAGTATTTTAGGACTTTGTGATGTGTCATGAGAGGGTACCATAGAATGGAGCAATACTGATATAGTGGGGCAATAGTGATTATTTGGCCTGTAGTTGAGTTCTCTTGTAAAACTGCAACAATAATGGAGCCAACGTGCAATGTATTAACAAAGATAACATTTTTGTTTACTTAGCTGAGTGCCGAGGATTTGCTCAGGTGTCACCTACAATTGGCCAGTAAACATTGTGAAAACAGTCTATTGCATGTAGAAAAGTTAACAGTGAAAACTTCAGATGAAAAGTTTTACAGGCGCGGAGGAGGACAAGATTGGTGTTTAACGTCCCATTGACATTGAGGTCATTAGAGATGGAGCACAATCATGGATCAGGGAAGGATGGGGAAGGAAGTTGGCCATGTCCTTTCAAAGGAACCATCCCAACATTTGCCTGAAGTGATTTAGGTAAATCACAGAAAACCTAAATCAGGGGTTGCCGGAAGCGGGTTTGGAGCATCATCCTCCCAAATGCGAATCCAGTGTGCTAAACCACTGTGCCACCTTGCTCAGTTTTAAAGGCTGTACAAATAAAATAAATTACTACTGTTAACTATTACTTAATTAGTTGGGTATCATATGAACATTTACATAAAATTATAAGTAATACTATTGTGAAGTTATAGTTCTTTACATGGAAAATTGTCTTGTTATTGGGTAATAATGACCATGGTGAAAACATATGGCAAAAAGCTTGGGTCCAGTGAAAGGTGCAAATACAGTTCCATTTTCCTGGAAAATGCAGTAAAGGCCATGGTCAGGGGAAAATGAGCATGAGGAGAGCATCAAAAGAGTTAGCTGCACTATACACAACCTTTAACAATAAGTTATGGAGTAAGTATAAACACAAGGTGGGTGCACCAACAGCTTTAAATAGCAAAGAGGAGAAAATGCTTGTTGAGGATCTACTGATTTGTGCCAAGAGTGGTTTTCCACTCAGAAATGTGGTTGTACATCACATCATACAGAGTTACCTTAATCAAGCAGGGAAAATCGAAAAGAGATTTAAAGACAGTTGGCCAGGAGTGGGATGGCTTCATGCAATTCTAGAATAAGCTCCATACTGATGGTGAAAATCAAAAAGAACAAGAAAAGAGTTAGAGCAGCTGTTTCAGGCGGAGATTGGAATGATATATTATGATAATCTTAGGGAAACGTTGGGTGGAGTTCGTGACTCTAATAGAGTTAACTAAATGGAACTTAATTTTTCTGATAACAGAGGACAGATGAAGGTGCTTGTCAAAAGAAGCATGAAGCATCCCAAAAGAATTTTAGACACATCTGAAACTAGTATCAGTGTTATGATGACAGCATATGAGGATGGAACTTGATTAGTGCCATTTTCTATTTACAAAAGTAAGCACCTGTATGATACTTGGACTGAAGGAGGTGTCAATGAGGCTGTTTACAACAGAAATGTGAATGGGTGGTTCAATCTCAACATGTTTGAATCATGGTTCATGAAAATTTTGTTGTCCTATGCCAAGAAGTTGCAAGAACCCACGAATATGATTGGGGATGACTTAAACAGTCACCTCTTGATAAGTGTCATCAAACTTTGTGAGGAATATGACATTAGATTTCTCCTCCTGCCTCCAAATTCAACCCACTGTTATGAGCCTCTTGACATGGCATTCTTTTGCAATGTGTATTAGATGAGTGGAAGAAAACCAATAGAGGACTGATGCAGAATTCAGCACATCCTAAACTGTTGAAAGAAACTGTGATGAAAATAGGTATGAATTCTACGACCAACATATTATCAAGGTTTAAAAAACTGATATTGTGCCTTTCTGTCCTGAAGAAGTGTTGTGCTAGATTTCACAAAATGAGAATGATGTTGGTAGTGATAAACCCTCCTGGACTGCATCCTTTGAAGAACATCTCCAGCAAGCTCGAGTTGGTGACCCAGATATGAGCACATCTGTCTGTCTTGCAAAGTGCTTGACTGTACCTCCCAGATAAGGCATTGTGATTAAGGATTTGGTTGCTGGTGATATGGAGAACAGCAAGGAAAATATGGAATCACAAGAAGATGAAAATATGCTGGAAACAAGAAACTCAGGCTCCGAATTGCTAGAATCATGTCACTTCTTCCTCAAAGATACTACTTCAACTTTAGTCAAAACAGAAAAGGAACAGTAGCTGTTGAGTGGTGCTCTTGTTCTTGTCGCATTACCAGGGAAGAAAAGAATTTGACATTTCATTGGCCAGATAATAATAAAGACATGTTTGGGGCTCTATGAAGTAACTTCAGGCGAAAAAGAAACATTGGAGCCACAACCTCTTTTGTATTCCCAGATTCAGCAGACACAATGGACATAGCAAAAGAACAAACTGTCACAGAGATGAATCTGATGTCTTGCAAATGAGGGAAGTTTACTTGCCCTGACACTGATGTTAGCAATGTAGAGTAGGACTGATTGTAATGAAACAAGTGTTTAAATATGAGTATCGAATTGTGTCTTAATTTAAAAAATTTTTCTTGTTCATATATTTAAATATGTAGGCCTATTTCATTATTTTGTAACTACAGTAAAATTTTTATCATTGTAAGCTATGGAAAAGTGTAACCACAATAGTCAAGCAAAATAAACCCCTGATCAGAATTACCCCACACCATTGGAATTCCCAACCAGCACTTTCCCATACTCGTGATATGTTCACATGCTTCAATATTGTATTATTATCAAATGGACTAGAAAGAGCCACTCACTTTAAATATAAAATAACATAAGTTCAGTTTTAATGGCATGGGAAATATCAGTAAAAACAACCAAAACGGTATTACCCCTTTTTATGGTATAAGGTGATGTGCAAGGGAGGAGACTACAAAGAAGGAGAAGTTGACTTATTGTACAAGAAGAATCTGAATACAAACATAAGCAAGATAATGTCTGTCATTGACAGGGTGATAGTAATGAAGATACTGAGTGACCCTGTAGATACCTTATTTGTTCAAGTGCACATGACTGCCTGCATTGGAATCAGATGAAGAAGAGATGGACAAGATATATAAACAGTGAGAAGATGTGTTTAAAGAAAATTGAAAAGGTTAAATAAGAAAAGTGATGATGGGAGATTGGAACAGCATGATGGCAAGATGTAGGGATAGAAATGGTGTTGGAGATTATAGACTGTAATGACAAAATTGAAGATAAGATAAACTGGTGGGATTTTGAAGGGTCTTAGCTTTTAGATTACCAACATCTGGTTCTGGAATCATAAATGAAGACTATTTACATGGAAAACCCAGATAATTTAAAATGTAACCAATCAAAGATTTAAAAACATCATCTACCCCTGGTGTAGGTGCCAATCCAGATCAGAACTTATTTGTAACAGACACAAGAACTAGGCTGGTGCAAATTAAAAAGAAACAACCTGTGAGGAAGTATAATCTGGCTAAACTAAAAAATGGAGATGGCAAGTCCTTTAAAAATAGTATGGAAGGAAACATGTAAGTCTGATACCAAGTTTGGATATATCAAAAAAACAGTTTACCATCACAGATGAAATGCTGGAAATTTTGGAGTCAGAAGTTGGAAAACTGGAGGAATGAAGAGGAATAAATCATACAAAATGTAGTAGACAAAGCTGCTAAGTGGAGACAATGGAAAAATGACTCTTCACAAGAAAAAAAATGACAATATATGACAATATAGAAAACTGAATAATGAATTGAAGGGGGCTACTGAGAAAGTAGGAGAAGACAGGATGAAAAAGCAAAGTGAGGAAATAGAACAATTAGAAAGACAAGAAAAAATAGATGAAATGTACAGAACTAAAAAGTGTATAACAATGAAAGAACCACGAAAAATTAGCATGCAAGAAATGCTACACAAGGAGGGAAAAGTAACAATCAATGAAAATTAAGATGTATGGAAAGAGTACATTGAAGATCTATGTGATTCTACTGTTGATCATGAAGGATTAGTCTTAGAGCATGACCAAACATGTGACAAAAATCACTGGGGACCAATAATAGAAAAATGGGAGGTGGAGAAAGTGACCCACGATCTTAAGGATAGGAAAGTGGTGGGCTGTGATCAAATACCATCCAAGGCACTGAAGGCCTTAGGGAGCTACAAACCTGATCAACAGAATATATGACGTAGGTATCTGGCTTGAAGATCTCCCTAGGACCATAACGCTTTCCTTACCAAAGAAATGCAATGCCAATCATTGTAAAGATTGTGTTACAACTTGTTTTATAAGCCATGTTACTAAGGCCGTGGCCAGAATAGTGCTGAGAAGAATAGAAAGGAAAATAGAGGAGAATACAGAAGAAGATCAGCTTGCATTTAGAAAAGAAAGATGGGCAGGAGATGCAGCTGGGTGTCTGAGGATGATGGAAGAAAGATTTTTGGATACGAATAAAGAAATGTACAGTTGTTTTGTCAACAGGGAAAAAGCATTTGACAGAACTGATTGTTGTATGCTGATGAAGATTATGAAAGATATTGGTATAGGTTCAAAGGATAGGATGGTGATAAAGCAACTCCATATGGGACCAAATGTGGTAGTTTGAGTAGTAGAAGATGAAACTGAAGACATGGGTATTGGAAGAATGTGAGACAGAGTTGCTGTACGTTAAAAGCATTTTTCAATATAGACGCTGAAAAGCTAATTAACAAAGCTTGGAAAAATCAAAAGGATTTGTAGTGGGAGGAGAAAGAATAAAAGCCATCAAGTATGCTGATGATATGATTGTGCCAGCAAAAATCAAGAAAGAGCCTGTGGCTTCACAGCCGTATTCAAGAATTTTCCCCGCTTTACCCAGATAATTATCTGTATAATGATGGTGTTAAGTGTATATAATTGAAATAATACATAATTTACTGGTGATTTGTCGTTTGTGAAATCCAGTGATATGTGAACTTTATAATCATTAACATTACCATTTGTAAAAAAAAGATATTAGTGTTAATTAATTACATACATGACACATCAGTGCAAAAAGAACCATTTCTTTTGGTCATTTAAAAAGCTTTTCATGTCAGAATGAAATTTAATTATTTGCAGTGAAAGTGAAATATTTAAATATGGAAGCATATTTTTTGGTCCACAATAATTTTAAATGTCTTTTTGTGTGTAATTACTATTTGATTCTCACATTCATTAGAACCTGGAGTAATTTATTAGCACAAAATCCAATAACATTTCTGAGTACAATTCTTCCAAAAGGAAACTCGATTTCTTTTCACAGTCATTCAAATTACCAAATTAATTGATTCCAAGCTGACTGTGGGCTGTAGCTATATTTTTCAGTTTTAAAATAATTTACACCAGACTTTCCTGCCTCTGCGATACAGATAGCCGTGCCGTAGGTGCAAGCATAATGGAGGGGTATCTGGTGAGAGGCCAGACAAATATGTGGTTCCTGAAGAGGAGCAGCAGCCTTCTCAATAGTTACAGGGGCAACAATCTGGATGATTGACTGATCTGGCCTTGTAACATCAACCAAAATGGCCTTGCTGTGCTGGTACTGCAAACGGTTGAAAGCAAGGGGAAACTACAGTCATTATTTTTCCCAGGGGCATGCAGATCTACTGTATTGTTATATGATGATAGCAGCCTCTTGGGTAAAACATTCTGGAGGTAAAATAGTCCCCCATTTGGATATCCAGGTGTGGACTAATCAGGATGACATCGTTACCAGGAGAAACAAAACTGTCAATCTACGGACTGGAGCTTGGAATGTCAGATCCCTTAATCAGACTGGTAGGTTAGAAAACGTAAAAAGGGAAATGCATAGGTTAAAGTTACATATAGTGGGAATCAGTGAAGTTTGGTGGCAGGAGGAACAGGACTTCCGGTCAGGTGAATACAGGGTTATAAATACACAATCAAAGAGGGGTAATGCAGGAGCAGGTTTAATAATGAGTAAAAAAATAGGAACACAGATAAGTTACTGTGAACAGCATAGCGAATGTTTTATTGTAGCCAAGATAAATGCAAAACTCACACCCACCACAGTAGTACAAGTTTATATGCCTACTAGCTCTGCAGATGAGGAGAAGATTGAGGAAATGCATGATGAGATAAAAGAAATTATTAAGATAGTTAAGGGAGCTGAAAATTTAATAGTCATTGGGAACTGGATTTTGATAGTAGGAAAGGAAGAGAAGGAAAAATAGTAGATGAATATGGACTAGGGGAAAGGAATGAAAGAGGAAGCTACCTGGTAGAATCTTGCAGAGAGCATAATTTAATCATAGCTAATACTTGTATTAAGAATCATGAGAGAAGGTTATATACATGGAAGAGACCTGGAGACACTAGAAGGTTTCAGATTGCTTACATAATGGTAAGAAAGAGATTTAGTAACCAGATTTTAAATTGTAAGACATTTGCAGGGGCAGATGTTGACTTTGACCACAATGTATTGGTTACGAACTGCAGATTAAAACTGAAGAAACTGCAAAAAAGTAGAAATTTTACAAAGTGCTGAAAGACTTAAGTTGAAACAAGACCCTGGGAGCAGACAATATTCCAAATACATCAGACTTCAAGAAGAATGTAATAATCCCAATTCCAAAGAAAGCCGGTGTTGACAGGCGTGAAAATTACCGAACTATCAGTTTAATAAGTCAACGCTGCAAAATATGAACATGAATTCTTTACAGAAGAATTGAAAAACTGGTAGAAGCCATTCTCAAGGAAGATCAATTTGGATTCCATAGAAATGTAGGAACACATGAGGCAATACTGACCCAATGACTTCTCATAGAAGATAGGTTAAGGGAAGGCAAACCTACATTTATAACATTTGTAGATTTTAAAAAAACTTTTGACAATGTTGATTGGACCACTGTCTTTCAAATTCTAAAGATAAGAGGGGTAAAATACAGGGAGTGAAAGACTATCTACAATTTGTGCAGAAACCAGATGGCAGTTATGAGAGACGAGGGGCATGAAAGGGAAGCAGTGGTTGAGAAGGGAGTAAGATGGGGTTGTAGCCTATCCCTGTTGTTATTCAACCTGTACACTGAACAAGCAAGTAAAGAAATCCAAAGAAAAATTTAGAGTAGGAATTAAATTTCAGAGAAAACAAATCCAAAATTTGAGGTATGCCAATGACACTGTAATTCTCTCAGAGACAGCAAAGGACCCTGAAGAACAGCTGAACAGAATGGACACTGTCTTGAAAGAAAGATATAAGATGAACATCAACAAAATCAAAATAAGGACAATGGAATGTAGTCAAATTAAATGAGGTGATGTTGAGGGAGTTAGATTAGGAAATGAGACACTTGAAATTGTAAATGAGTTTTGCTATTTGAGAAAGAAAATAACAGGTCATGGTCAAAGTATGGAGGATATAAAATGTAGACTGGCAATGGCAAGAAAAACGTTTCTGAAGAAGAAATACACGTTTAAGTGTCAGGAAGCCCTTTCTGAAAGTATTTGTATGAAGTGTAGCCATGTATGGCAGTGAAACATGGACAATAAACTGTTCAGACAAGAAGAGAGTAGAAGCTTTTGAAATGTGGTGCTACAGAAGAATACTGAAGATTAGAAGAGTTGAAGACATAACTAATGAGGCGGTATGGAAGAGGGTTGGGGAGAAGAGAAATTTGTGGTACAACCTGACTAAAAGAAGGGATCAGTTGATAGGACACATTGTGAGGCATCAAGGGATCACTAGTTTAATACTGGAGGGAAGTGTGGGGGGTAAAAATTGTAGAGGGTGACCTAGGGATGAAGACAGTTAGCAGATTCAGAAGTATGTAGGTTGCAGTAGTTACTCAGAGATGAAGAGGCTTGCACAGGATAGAGTAGCATGGAGAGCTGCATAAAACCAGTCTTTGGACTGAAAACCACAACAACAACAACAAAGTAAATGAAAGTTAACAGCATTATTAATCAATCCAGTCTTTTACAAAAGCAATTAAAATTGAATCACAGCTATATGTTGGCCCCAGTTTTCTTATAATGCTATAATCAAATTACTTTTAAAGGTCCTTATTGATCATACAAATTTTATGTTTTACTATTATGTTTTGGCTACTTCCATCTTCAGATCAGTTAAAAATAGAAAAACAATGATGTGACCATCTAAGAAAAATAAAAATTTACATGGTTAACAGCCATGCATACCAGCCATACATACCATAAAATATTATGATGTAGGCATCAATGTCAAAATCTATACAGCTAGGTACATAGTAAGTGATGGTGATGGCCAAGATGTGTCTAGTATTTATACAAATAACTGAGGCTAGCATAGGGCACTACAGCTAGGGTACACAAGTAATCAGAATCATAAATTTAATAGCCAAAATGTAGTATGTATAGTCATTAGTTAAAATTAATTCATAGTGCAAAATGTGGATAAAGTGTTTGGAATGAAGCTGAACATTGGCAAGAGCAAAGCAAAGAGAATCAGAAAGATGATGACACAATTTATACATCACTAGATGGAATAGTATTTGAACAGGTTTGGTCATTCCATTATTTGGGAAGCTTGATAGCTTCCAGCAGAAGTCATACAGACAAAATGATATGCTGAATCTCCATGGGAAAGAGAGATTTTGGGAGAGTAAAAGGTTTGCTGACAGTTAAAAGCCTCCTTATTACATTAATGGAGAGCCTCAACAAATGTTTTGTGTGGACTGTGGTGTTTTATTGTTCAAAAATGTGGACAGTTAGACAGAAGGAGCAAAAACATTTAGAAAGTTTTGAAATGTGATTATGGAGAAGAATGGAGAAAATGAAATGGAGTGACTGTATGAGAACTGAGGTGGTCCTGAGCAGAGTAGGAGAGGAGAGGAACATCACAAGGATGGGAATAATACAGAAGAGAAAAACCTCTTGGATGGGACATATTATGTAGGCATTGTCTACTATAGAGAATCATGGAGGGAAAAGTAGAAGGAGGGGAGGGGTGGGGGATCACTTTATCAGCAGTTCACCTTTTTTGGATGTGTTTATGTGGAGAATCCACACAAAGAAGTCACCTGGATTGGCTTAATACAGCTGCAACATTTCTATTGCTGCCTCAGTTCAGTAGGATTTTTGAATGGGTGTGAATAGTCCCAGAACCCACTGGACGATGACCTTTGTCACTTTTGAAACATCATGCAAGATGATACAAAAGTGATTTTCACTTTTTCCACTATTGCCTTAATTGTAGTACAGTCTTGGAGAAGTGGGGTCTCCACTTTTCTTGTGATTCCTGGTTCCTCACAGAGAGACTGTGTGCCACTTTGTTCTTTGTCATTCAGGCTTCTGCTCAGCTTAAACATTGAGTCATATGACTGTTCATTGTTTCCATACAATTCCACCAACTAATCATAGATTGTTGTAATTTTGTTCCCCTTTGAACACAGAAGATGATTTAGTGCACAATACACTTTCTACTTTATCAATGGGCTGTGTCATTTTCTTTTGGCTCCTCTAGCAATGTGCTACCATACTGTCTCGTGAGGATTTCAATGTACAAAAACAAAAAACTGAAATTTCTTGGCAGATTAAGACTGTATGCCAGACCGATACTTGAACTCAGGACCTTCGCTTCTACCGACAGCTATTCATGAAGCACGACTCATGGCCCATTCTCACAGTTTTACTTCTGCCAGTACCTCATAACCTACCTTACAGACTACTGGTGGAAGTAAAGCTGTGAGGGCAGGTTGTAAGTCATGCTTGTTGCCCCCTAAAGGCAAAGGTCCAAAGGTCCCAAGTTTGAGTACAGGTTTTAGTTTTAATCTGCCAGGAAGTTTCATATCAGCACACATTCTGCAGCAGAGTGAAAATTTCATTCTGGAGAAAAAATACAATTACTGGTACATAACTTTTAAAGTTAATAGTGAACGCTTTATGATTACATTTTACATTGGTAATCTTCATGGGAGAAGTAAGTCGCTTGACTCTTCTCGGAACATATGCTCTTTAACAAAAGCTTCCCCATGATACATAATGGCTTTCTACCACTGGAGTTGGATGAACACTTCAGTAAGAACACATGATGAAATGTACAGTTCTTATTCAAGTCTTTTCTATCTCCTCCATGAATCCTACACAGTAGAGGTCCAGGCTAATGAAAATAACTCAAGAATGGTCAGAAGGGTGTTTTGTAAGGTACTGTACTTGCTTGATGAATGAATTACATTTATTTCAGATCCTTCCACACAATCTCAGTCTTGTATCTACCTTTACTACAACTTGTTTAATGAGTCCTACCTTAGATAGCTCCATATAGATACTCCTACATATTTTATAGTTGTAAATGTTTTTAGTGGTTGCTTGCCAGTGGTGTAATCAAACAGCAATGTGGATTTCCTTCCTTTCTAGGTATGATGTGCATATAACATTTCTTTGAGTTGAGGGTCAATTGCCAGTCTGTCAATCTTCTAAAGGTCTTTCTACATTTTAAAAGAATTCCCTTGGTTTCAGCTTTGTAAATATACATCTGTGTGTACATACATACTGTGTAAACCAATATGAAGGGTACTGTACCACATATTAGGTTTCTTCCTGTTCCATTCATGTATGGAGTGTGGGAAGAATGACTGCTTAACCCTCCTAATACCGTGGGGTCTATAATGACCCCAGGCCGTAATTTTCTGTAAAATATACCTTATTTCCTATTCCTAAAAATTATTAAAAATTCGGACTTTTCCTCAATTAAGTAATGGGTTCGTAATATATTAATATAACTTTTTGAAAATATTTAGTTTTGCAAAAAATCAAGGAAGAACCACTGAATACCATTGGGGTTAAATGTGACCCCATTTCTGTCTTGCGGTATTATTACCCAATAATGCTGCATTGAATCCACAACTGTTGCTTTATTTCCTTTGTTTTATTCTTATAAATATTGTTGTAACATGTGATTGTTGCCAATACTTTATAAGCCGACAGTTATTTGTTTCGTACAAGTGGAGACTACTATTGTGTGTGTTGCATTTAGTGGAAAATATCTCGTCACCTTTCTGAAGACGAAGTGCTTGAAATATTACTGCAGGATAATCCCCTATCTGGAGAATCAAATAGTGATATCAGCGATATAGTTTCTGATGTCTCATGCAGCGATGGAGAAATTGATGTCTTAGAAGAGAATATTCCTCAATGAGACTGAAGTTCAGAAGAAGATTTGGACAGTGCAGATGTCCAGCCTGAACAGGAAGTAACACATATTTCTGATGATGATGATGTTTGGTTTGTGGGGCACTCAACTGCGTGGTTATCAGCGCCCGTACAATTACCCAATCTGTGCTCAGTCCAATTTTGCCACTTTCCTGGATGATGATGAAATGATGAGGACAACACAAACACCCAGTCATCTCGAGGCAGGTGAAAATCCCTGACCCTGCCGGGAATCGAACCCGGGACCCCGTGCTCGGGAAGCGAGAACGCTACCGCGAGACCACGAGCGGCGGACACACACACATATTTCTGACTGTTATACATAAGTACACAATGTGCATTAGGGTCTAGAGCCAAGATATACCCTTTGTATTTTTTATTTATTTATTTTTTTAATTTTGTGTACGTCTAAAAACAAGGAAGAATTGTGGCACAAACACGAGTTGAGAAGTTGTGGAAGAGAAGAGAGATGGAACATAATGCGAGAAAAGCCAGGTCAAACAAAATTTGCAGTGAAAAATGTAGACTCCATAGAATCGGCTTTTCAGATGTTTCTTAGGAGAAACATTGTTGATGTGGACTAACAAAGAGGGTAGTCTTCTTTACGGTAGTAAATGGAAACCAGTAGATGGCAATGAACTGAAGTGCTTTATCGGTGTATTGATTCTAGTAGGTGCTTACAAGGCCCAAAATGAAGCACTTACACATCTGTGGAACAAAGAGGGTGGTAGACCCATTTTTAGTGAAGCAATGGCTAGAAATCGCTTTACGCAAATTTCAAGGTGCATCCGATTTGATGACGCAGATGTGAGCCGTCACAACCGTGCTCCTGACACGCTGGCTCCCATTAGAGAAAAATTTAAAATGAGGGTACACACATTGCAAGAAGCATATGTTCCTCACAGCAACGTAACAATTGATGAACAACTTGTGGCATTTCGTGGTAGATGTCCATTTTGGCAATATATTCCTTCAAAATGAAGGAAAATATGATTGAAATTATGGGCTGTATGGGATAGTGCAACGTCTTATGTTCTCAATCTCCAAGTTTACACTGGTCAACAAGAAAATGAATCTCGTGAAGTTGGTCAAGGCAAGATAGTTGTGTTAAATATGGTGAAAGGCTTAGAAAACAGTCGCAGAAACGTAACAACTGAAAATTTTTTCACTAGCCTTAGTTTGGGGAGAGAACTTCTGAAAATCAATCTCACACTCTTAGGCACAATTAGAAAAAATAAAGGAGGACTACCACAAGCTTTCACTCAGACCAAAGATCGAGTCAAATATTAATCTATTTTTGGATTCCAAGAGCATGCTTCAATTGTTTCATATTGTCCAAAAAAGGGAAAAGTTGTAACTTTGCTCAGTACAATGTATTCAAGGAAGGAAGTGGAAGATCATGAAGAATGCAAGCCAGTAATGATTCTGGATTATAAAAAAAACAATATCAGGAGTAGATACCATGGACAAGATGCTTAGAACGTAGACTACAAAGATGATGAGCAGAAGGTGGCCAATGGTATTATTTTACAAAATGATTGATATCAGTGCAGTGAATGCATTTATCATATGGCTACATCTTACACTAGACTGGGCAGAAAGGACCAACAACAAGAGATGGGCATTTCTCATAGAATTAGGAAAGCAGCTCGTCGGAAGAAAGCCAGACAAAATTATTTCCCCAGTACTTCCATCAACAGTACAGAAAAAATTGAGAGGAAGGTGTCCGTTTTGTAAAAGGTGTGAGGATAGAAAATTCACCGATAAATGTTCAAAATGTGGATGTTCTGTGTGTAAAAACCACTCTGCAATTTAATGTTTTAAGTGTAATGCATCAGAAATGTCAATTTGGAATTTAATCAAAAATGTTTGTAGTTTCATGAGAATAGTTTGTAAATTTTATGGAAATAAATAATTTTAAAAAATATGCACTTTTATTTAAAGTAACGTCACTGACATCATGTTTGGGATTGTGGAAAACATAAGGAATGTGATTTTATTCTACCATTATTAAAACTATCCTTAATAAAAAATAAATTCCGTTGGGGTCACTAAAGACTCCAATGGTACTCAGTGTAACAAAAAATAATCGGTATTAGAAGGGTTAAATGCCTCTGTACAAACTGTAATAAGTCTAATTTTGTCTTTATGCTCACTAAGAGCATCACTGTAGAATATTCCTAGATATCTCAATACTGGTTCTTGAGATGATGTAAGTATGCTTTCTGGGTATAGCTGAAGTTTGTCTTCAAGCATCTGTTAAAAGAGTTCTATTTCATGTTTATCAGCATTCCTGTGATTATCTTCCGATATTGCACCATTAGGAAATGTTGTCAAAGTCAGATTGAACATCTGTGCACTTAATTTTGAAACAGTGTTTCACTACAGATGACTACACCACCAGCAAAAGTTCTGAGGATACTATTAATATTGTCTGTCAGCTCATTAATACATAACATCAGAAGCAAGGGGCTCAACACAGTTATCCAGGGCATGTCTCAAGTTTCTTCTACATCTGTCACTGACTTTACATTCAAGACAACATGCTGTGTTCACACTATCAAAAAATACTCAATCCAGTCACAAATTTCATCTGATACACAAATTTCATCTGATACCCCATGTGATAGTACTTTCATTATTAACGACTGGTGTGTACTGAATTCAGTTTTTCAAAGTCAAGAAATTGTGCATCTGTCTGATTGCCTTAATCCATGACTTTTTGTTGTCTAATATAATAATAATAATAATAATAATAATAATAATAATAATAATAATAATATTTACACACACACACACACACACACACAAAAAAAAGCACAACTCACACCCATGTGACCAATGTCTCTGGCTACTGAGGCCAGACTATGTATAGCAACTGCACCTGATGGGAAAGCAATCTGTGGATGATGGCAATAAAGAGGAGGTGGGACCAAGGAGGGTGAATGATAGCCAGGTAGGGGTGAGGGAAGGTGTAGTGCTACTTGTGAGATTGTGAGAGCATGCATAGATGTGGTGGGGACAGAGTTGGGTTGCGGGTTGCAGTTGGAAGATTTGAGGGGGAGAGGATGGAAAAGGAGAGAAATAAAGGAGGGGAAAAACGATTAGTGAGCACATTTGTTAAATAAGAAGGATGTACAGGGCTGGAGTGGCAGTAGGGAAAGGGATAGGTAAGTGAAGGATGGGGACTAGCAAAGGTTGAGGCCGTGGGGATAACAGGAATGTAGGATATACGGAACGTACAGTTCCCACCTGTGCAGTACAGGTGGTGCAGGCTGTGAAGCAGTTATTGAACTGAAGCACATTGTGTTGGGCAGTGTGTCCAGCAGCTGGGTAGTCCAGTTGTCTCTTGGTCACAGTTTATCACAGGCCATTCACATGGATAGATGGCTTGTTCATTGTCATGGCCACATAGAAAGCAGCACCATGGTTGCAGCTTAGTTTGTAGATCACTTGACTACTTTCACACTCTGGACTAAGTGGTGTTGGGAGGATATATGGGACAGACCTTGCATCTAGGGATATAGCAGAGATATGAACCATGAAGCAAGGGGTTGGGAGCAAGGGTGGAGGAGGGATGAACAAGGATACTGTGTATGTTTTTTAGGGGCAGCAGAATACCACTGGGGGAGGGTGGGAAGGATAGTGGGTAGGAT
This sequence comes from Schistocerca cancellata, assembly GCF_023864275.1. Taxonomy (NCBI): domain Eukaryota; kingdom Metazoa; phylum Arthropoda; class Insecta; order Orthoptera; family Acrididae; genus Schistocerca; species Schistocerca cancellata. The sequence continues at coordinate 492,829,092 of NC_064626.1, read as the reverse complement.
ATTTATCATTTCAGGGAATGACAAGAGGTAATTGAAACCTTGGTGGAGAATGTGATTCAGTTACTCCAGTTCTGTGTAGTACTGATTCATGAGGATTGTTCACTTCTGCCCAGGTGGTGGGTGTGTGGGAGGTAGTAGGTGACTGGAGAGACGAGGCATGGGAACTCTGTTTCTGCACAAGGTTACGTGGATAATTTTGGTCTGTGAAGGCCTCAGTGAAATCCTTCATATATTTGGAGAGGCACTGCTCATCACTACGGATGTGACAGCCATGAGTGGCTAGTCTGTATGGAAGGGACTTCTCAGTATGGAATGAGTGGCAGCTGTCAAAGTGGAGGTATTGTAACCACCAGCAAAAGATATCCAATGGACAACCAAGACACTCTGCACAACTACCTGAAGGCTGTAAATCTTCATCCAGACATGGTCCACAAAAGAACAAAATGGAGACAGCGAATCTACTCAGCCGACCATGCCCCCAGATGGAACAAACACTGAAGACAAAGAAGAAGAAAATGGAAAGGAGCCTGACTGTCTGCCAGTGCCCATAGTGCAATGTCGCCCCAAGGCAGAACATTTCTTGTCGGCTATGTTCTGTTTATGAATCACGATTGCTGACAATATTAGCAATCTAACAATAGTGCCTCTTAAGTAGTGAGGCAAAGTTTTGTGTTGTGTGCGTCAGTTCAGAAATAAATAACAATGAAACATTGTATCCTGTTTTGCATAGCATGGCTCTTTAAATATCTGGAAATGGTAGAATCCTCCATTTCTTCTGAAGACTGTTTTCTAATGTGAGGGACCCAGTAGCAGCTTACTGTTCTTCTGTTCAATTTCCAAAAAATTTTTTGGGCTTGTAAGCGTATTCATTGCAGTATTTGTATTAAAGAAAACGATATTAATTAGCTTTAGTAATAACTGTTAAATACATGTGTATTTCTACAGAAAATAAGAAATGGTAGTTACGCATTTCACCAAAATTAGCAACTTTTCAGAGTGAAAGTTTCACTCTGCAGCGGTGCGTGCGCTGATATGAAGCTTCTTGGCAGATTGAAACTGTGTGCTGGACCGAGGCTCGAACTCTGGACCTTTGCCTTTCACAGGCAAGTGCTCTGGCATCTTTTGTTAGTTACAAATAGAAATATTAGTGTGATAGCGTCACTTAGATCTTTGTAGAACAAATATTTTTAGCATAAAAGCCTAGAAATATGTGTGACTAAAATTCGGAAGTGTGTCTCGCATTTGGCTTAAGTTCGAAAGCAGTTATGAGACATCCTTTGCTCGCTACTCTCAATACGCCATATTAGATTCATCATATTTCTGTCATTTCTGTAATATAACTTGCATGTTCCGGCAGTACGCCATTTTAAGACAAAGGTTCAATGAAGATTTATCACTCTAGGTGAGATTTGTTATAGTTAAATGCCAATAAATTACACATTGTCTAAGAAAATTTACTATCAACAATTTTAAGGCATGAACATTTATGGATATGTGGTGGTCATGTATGTGGTTAGAGACGAAGTGTCGATGGAAGTAGGTTCGCGTTTGGACACATGCCAATATTTTTTTTCATCTTTCCGTTTGTAACATATCCTGGGAACTTCTTATTCGTGTAACAGAAATATAATCTACAATATTCGATGCTATGGATATAAGAGTGTGCTCTCTCGGTAATAGTTTCTTCCATTTTGTGACTTCAGTATAATTAAAAAATGGAAGATGAAATTGCTGTTAGTAGATACAACCATCGATAACATTTATATTCCTTCTTATCACAAATGTTTGTCTCTTTTCTCCGAATATAACGTGACTTCCAAGAGTACGATTAGGCAGGAATCTATTAAATGGCTACAGCTTAAACTGTTGTGAATGAAACGAGCAGCAGTGATACATGTTTTCTTGAATGTCACAAATACACTACTGGCCATTAAAATTGTTACACCAAGAAGAAATGCAGATGATAAACCGGTATTCATTGGACAAATATATTATACTAGAACTGACATGTGATTACATTTTCACGCAAATGGGTGCATGGATCCTGAGAAATAAGTACCCAGAAGAACCATCTCTGACCGTAATAACGGCCTTGATATGCCTGGGCATTGAGTCAAACAGAGCTTGGATGGCGTGTGCAAGTACAGCTCCCCTTGCAGCTTCAACACGATACCACAGTTCATCAAGAGTAGTGACTGGCGTATTGTGACGAGCCAGTTGCTCGGCCACCATTGACCAGACGTTTTCAATTGGTGAGAGATCTGGAGAATGTGCTGACCAGAGCAGTAATCGAACATTTTCTGTATCCAGGACCTGCAACATGCGGTCGTGCATTATCCTGCTGAAATGTAGGGTTTTGCAGGGATCGAATGAAGAGTAGAGCCACGGGTCGTAACACATCCGAAATGTAACGTCCACTGCTCAAAGTGCCGTCAATGCGAAGAAGAGGTGACCGAGACGGGTAACCAATGGCACCCCATACCATCACGCCGGGTGATACGCCAGTATGGCGATGACGAATACACGTTTCCAATTACCGTTCACCGCGATGTCGCCAAACACGGATGCGACCATCATGATGCTGTAAACAGAACCTGGATTCATCCGAAAAAATGTCGATTTGCCATTAGTGCACCCAGGTTCGTCGTTGAGTACACCATTGCAGGCACTCCTGTCTGTGATGCAGCGTCAAGGGTAACCGCAGCCATGGTCTCCGAACTGATAATCCATGCTGCTGCAAACGTCGTCGAACTGTTCGTGCAGATGCTTGTTGTCTTGCAAACGTCCCCATCTGTTGACTCAGGGATTGAGACGTGTCTGCACGATCCGTTACAGCCATGCAGATAAGATGCCTGTCATCTCGACTGCTAGTGATACGAGTCCATTGGGATCCAGAACGGTGTTCCGTATTACCCTCCTGAAACCACCGATTCCATATTCTGCTAACAGTCATTGGATCATGACCAACGCGAGCATCAATGTCGTCATACGATAAACCGCAATCGCGATAGGCTACAATCTGACCTTTATCAAAGTCGGAAACGTGATGGTACGCATTTCTCCTCCTTACACGAGCATCACAACAACGTTTCACTAGGCAACGCCGGTCAACTGCTGTTTGTGTATGAGAAATCGGTTGGAAACTTTCCTCTTGTCAGCGCGTTGTACGTGTCGCCATCGGCGCCAACCTCGTGTGACTGCTCTGAAAAGCTAATCATTTGCACATCACAGCATCTTTTTCCTGTCGGTTAAATTTCGCGTCTGTAGCACGTCATCTTCGTGGTGTAGCAATTTTATTCGTCAGTAGTGTATTTGGCTGTTTATTTTCGAATATTTCTCGATTTCCGATAATGTGGTTGGGTAGGACTCTAAGAGTACAGTTTAAATTTCTGCGAGTAAAACGACAATTATGTTTATAGTCTCACCTGTCACCAGTGGTTTGCTGTTTGTTCGGATTACTGCATGTCGCGATTTTCGAGGATCTACTTGGTAGGAACCTAAGAGCACTACTTAAATATTTGTAATCTTGCTTGACACAAATATTTTGCAGCAATCGAATCCTTACCAACGCTTTCGTAAATTTGTCGGTGAAGACAAATATCACACCACGTGAATGAGGGACGTCAGTGACCACTGACAGATTTCACCCGAATGCCGATTTTTATGCACTGGTCTAAAATAAAGACGCAAGATAATAATCGACTAATCGATAATTAGGATGTAATTATTCGGTTGATTTACCCTTTACTTGCATACTCTCGCGTGACCAGTTGCATTCGAACATTGTTGAACGTAATAACAAGGCAGGACAAAGGCGCGCTCAGGTAGGATAATTCCAGAGAAGCGGCTATGCACAAGTCCGCGGCTCGTGGTCTTGCGGTAGCGTTCTCGCTTCCCGCGCATGGGGTCCCGGGTTCGATTCCCGGCGGGGTCAGGGTGTTGTGTGTCTTTCATCATCATTTCATCCTCATTCACTCGCAAGTCACCGTAGTGGCGTTAAAGAACTCGTGCAGCGGCGGCCGAACCGCCCCGCGAGAGGTCTCCCGGCCACCAAAGCCATACGCTCATTGTTAGCTATGCACAAGAGGTACGATTTCCTACGTCTTCCTACTATCCTCAGTAGTGCCACTTACCAGTCCGCCGCGCACGTGCACCCTACCTTGAGAAGGCGCTGATACTCCATGTCGAGCCACTTGGCACGGTCGACACGGCGTGGCATCGCCATCTCCTCCTGGGCGGCCTCTATTTCCCGCCTCTCCTCCTCTTCGCGCTGCGCGCGCCGCGCCGCCTCCAGCAGCGCCTGAGCCGCCGCGTACCCCTCCAGCCACTCCGTCACCCACTCCCGCTGCGCCTGCCGCCGGTGCTGCTCCCTCTGCAAAGTACACCACCGTCGAGTAGCCCAGTGACGAAACACACCAGCCTCGACAAGCGAAATTTACACAAGACACACAGGTCCAGTCAAACACACCGGACCACCAAAAATTAAAAATTAGTCACACTACTCCTCCCCCTCTACCCCCCCCCCCCAACCCGTCGTCCCCCACAAAAGATCACAGACCCATCTCTAGCCTCAAGTACATCCTTCCCACACACTGTAGCTTGAAAGCCTCATTGGATCCTCTATCATTTGAAAAGTGGGGAAGCAAGGGATTAGCCGAGCGGTCTGAGGCGCTGCAGTCATGGACTGTGCGGCTGGTCCCGGCGGAGGTTGGAGTCCTCCCGCGGGCATGAGTATGTGTGTGTGTTTGTCCTTAGGACAATTTAGGTTAAGCAGTGTGTAAGCTTAGGGACTGATGACCTTAGCAGTTAAGTCCCATATGATTTCACACACTTTTGAACATTTTTGAAATCAAGAGACACTGTATCTATCTATCTGAGTGGCTTGAGCTACGATTTTCTGGATATTATGCGAGAAAGGTGTGAGTTGGGTTTCACATGGTCGATATTTCAAAGCATGGAGGTGGTCATTCTTTTCGAGATATCTCAGCATGTTTGAGCCCAGAGCATGTTCTAAAATTGTACAACAAGTGGATGTCAAGGATATCGGAAGGTAATTTTGTCGACCACTACCGCTAGTCTTCAGGGTTGACCGGTGTGAACTGTGCTATTTCCAGCACCGGCGCACGGTTGTTCGTTTGAGTGATCTACGCTCCATTATATTTAAAATTGGGGATAACTTAGCTGGGAGTAGAATCTGTTAGGGATTCGGGCTCAGGAGTTTCGTTCGATTTGAGCGACTTGTGTTATTTCTCGACACAATTGACAGTACTATCTGTTTCATTCATTTTTGTAGTGGTGCAAACAAACAAAAAATTACGTAACTTTGTTATTTCAAGGTGACAAAATCTTATGACAACTGGTCGTTCCCTTACCACATTATTAGACAGAGCCCTGTTGGTGACGGGCACAATCCCACATAGTTTTCAAAGTACTTCTTCGAGCGCTTAGTGCTGCGTTTGTAGAAATATACGTATATTTTATGCCCACGTATTAAGACAATCTTTGTAAACGAAGATTCTTTATAAAAATCACAATAGATTCTGCAAAGAGAAAGCTTGCGAAACTCAGCTCGTTGTGTTCGTCCATGAGATCCAGACGCCCGCATCTCGTGGTCGTGCGGTAGCGTTCTCGCTTCCCACGCCCGGGTTCCCGGGTTCGATTCCCGGCGGGGTCAGGGATTTTCTCTGCCTCGTGATGGCTGGGTGTTGTGTGCTGTCCTTAGGTTAGTTAGGTTTAAGTAGTTCTAAGTTCTAGGGGACTGATGACCGTAGCAGTTAAGTCCCATAGTGCTCAGAGCCATTTGAACCATTTTTTTTTTTGAGATCCAGACGCCGTTGACAAAGGCGCTCAGCTTGAGGCTGTTTTCCTTGATTTCAGGAAGGCACAGCTCCGCATTGTCGTTTAGCGAATAAGATATGAGCTTACCGAGCATCGGGCAAGATTTGTGGCTGGATTCAGGACTTCCTTGCAGATAGAGGTTAACACTTCGCTCTTAATGGAACAAAACCTACAAGTGTAAAGGTAATTCTGGTAGAAACCCAAGGGAATGTTATAGGATTGCTGCTATTTACAGTTCATTCATTGGGATGACAGAAGTCATGGAATAGCGATATGCACATATACAGATGGCAACAGTATCGCATACAGTGGGGAAGCGCGGGATTGGCCGAGCGGTCTGAGGCGCTGCAGTCATGGACTGTGTGGCTGGTCCCGGCGGAGGTTCGAGTCCTCCCTCGGGCATGGGTGCGTGTGTTTGTCCTTAGGATAATTTAGGTTAAGTAGTGTGTAAACTTAGGGACTGATGACCTTAGCAGTTAAGTCACATAAGATTTCACACACATTTGAACATTTTTTGAAAAGTGGGGAAAACACGACTCATAGAACCACATTACACTCCTCCATTGAGCTACTGCGCAGTTTTTGTGTTGTTTGGCTCACTGAAGACGTGCAGATTTGTGTGCCGCGGTGAGCAGTGCCCTTCTATGAAGTAGTCAATTCCAAGACCTCTGCATACAGGTCTCTTCACAACGTTTTCTTGGAAACTGGTTGATATTGACCTGAGTTCACTGACAGCACCATTTCCTGTTGCCGTGAAACCGATTGTAATTAACAATGTCTAGTCTTGTAATTACAAGTGAGTGAAACAAATGAGGTTAACAGCAACGCAAGTGTTGTAACATATTATTGCTGGCTGTGTCTATCGGTTCACCCTTTGGGCTACTTGTTGATATTCACCTGCGTTCACTGACAGCACCATTTCCTGTTGCCATGAAACTGATTGTATATAACAATGTCTAATCTTGTAATTACAAGTGAGTGAAACAAGTGAGGTTAACAGCAGCGCAAGTGTTGTAACATATTATTGCTGGCTGTGTCTATCGGTTCACCCTTTGGGCTACTGTGAATGCCAGAGGCAGTCTCCGGTGACATCCCCATGAACTTACTGGTAATAAACTTAAGAAAGTCCTGGTAAAACACGGCATTCTGTAGAGAAGTGTTATTAATGAGAGCAGGAAATGGTCAATTACAGTACCCATTTTGGTGCTCCTGATGATGGTTGGCTGAAAGGCCTGAAGGATGAAATAATTTCGTTCAGTGGCTGGGAACTCTCGATATGAAGGAGTCAGCCATCAGTACTCGCAGGTGTAGGAGGCACGCTGTGAGTCCTCTGCGGCAGAGGTTTGCTTCAAAGTGGTTAATGCTTTGGAAGTTGGGAATCCTCCATGATTCGTAAGGTTACTTTTCAACACACATAACCTATTAGAATTCGAAACTGCATCCTCGTGTGCGGTCATGGAATTCTGCTGAGACACTTTCCCGTTTACTACATGAGTGTTGTAATTTAATGACTGTGTTCCACACTAGAAAAAGTATTAAACAGGAAACATCGTTATAAAAGGTAAAAAATATAAGAAAAACAAAAATCACTACATTTAAAGTTTTCACGCAAGCAAATAGAATTTATGGGCATCTCTACGACCTTGCTAAGTCCACCCCGTTCATTAAAAACCACCTTCAGTGTGGTTAGAGATGGTAACTTGTCATATATGATGTTTAAACCATATCACATAAGTTTGATGCCAAATATCATTTGCTACAACGCAGACGATAATGAACGTTTTATTGCAGTAACAGTAAAAAGTACGAATGGGAGCATGAACTCTTAAGTGTTTCGATTTGATTTTTGTCAACTATAATTCGACTTTATCTACACCCACATCATAGCTTCGCGAGACACATTATAGTGTGTCGTGGAAGGTACTTTGTGTACCACTGTTATTTCCTCCTTTCCTGTTCCAGTCGCAAACTGGTATGAGGGGTAGAAGATTGATGTTAGGCTTCCATGTGAGCTCGAATTTAATTTGACCTTCATGGTGATTGCGCGGAATATATGCAGGGTGGTCCGTTGATCGTGACCGATCCAAATATCTCACGAAATAAACGTCAAACGAAAAAAACTACAAAGAACGAAACTTGTTTAGCTTGAAGAGGGAAACCAGATGGCGCTATGGTTGGCGCCCTAGATGGCGCTGCCATAGGTTAAACGGATATCAACTGCGTTTCTTTTAAATAGGAACCCCCATTTTTTATTACATATTCGTATAGTACGTAAAGAAATACGAATGTTTTAGTTGGACCACTTTTTTCGCTTTGTGATAGATGGCGCTGTAAAAGTCACAGACATATGGCTCACAATTTTAGACGAACAGTTGGTACCAGGTAGGTTTTTTAAATTAAGTACAGAACGTAGGTACGTTTGAACATTTTATTTCGGTTGTTCCAATGTGGTACATGTACCTTTGTGAACTTATCATTTCTGAGAACGCATGCTGTTACAGCGTGATTACCTGTAAATACCACATTACTGCAATAAATGCTCAAAATGATGTCCGTCAACCTCAATGCATTTGGCAATACGTGTAACGACATTCCTCTCAACAGTGAGTAGTTCGCCTTTCGTAATGTTCGCACATGCATCGACAATGCGCTGACGCATGTTGTCAAGCTTTGTCGGTGGATCACGATAGCAAATATCCTTCAACTTTCCCCACAGAAAGAAATCCGGGGACGTCAGATCGGGCCATGGTATGGTGCTTCGACGACCAATCCAGCTGTCATGAAATATGCTATTCAATACCGCTTCAACCGCACGCGAGCTATGTGCCGGACATCCATCATGTTGGAAGTACATCGCCATTCTGTCATGCAGTGAAACACCTTGTAGTAACATCGGTAGAACATTACGTAGGAAATCAGCACACATTGCACCATTTAGACTGCCATCGATAAAACGGGGGCCAATTATCCTTCCTCCCATAATGCCGCACCATACGTTAACCCGCCAAGGTCGCTGATGTTCCACTTGTCGCAGCCATCGTGGATTTTCTGTTGACCAATAGTGCATATTACGTCGGTTTCCGTACCGCTGTTGGTGAATGACTCTTCGTCGCTAAATAGAACGCGTGCAAAACATCTGTCATCGTCCCGTAATTTCTCTTTTGGCCAGTGGAAGAACTGTACACGACGTTCAAAGTCGTCGCCATGCAATTCCTGATGCACAGAAATATGGTACGGGTGCAATCGAAGTTGATGTAGCATTCTCAACACCGACGTTTTTGAGATTCCCGATTCTCGCGCAGTTTGTCTGCCACTGATGTGCGGATTAGCCGCGACAGCAGCTACAACTCCTACCTGGGCATCATCATTTGTTGCAGGTCGTGGTTGACGTTTCACATGTGGCTGAACACTTCCTGTTTCTTTAAATAACGTAACTATCCGGCGAACGGTCCGGACACTAGGATGATGTCGTCCAGGATAGCGAGCAGCATACATAGAACATGCCCGTTGCGCATTTTGATCACAATAGACACACATCAACACGATGTCGACTTTTTCCGCAATTGGTAAACGGTCCATTTTAACACGGGTAATGTAACACGAAGCAAATACCGTCCGCACTGGCGGAATGTTACGGGATACCACGTACTTATACGATTGTGACTATTACAGCGTCATCTATCACAAAACGAAAAAAGTGGTCCAACTAAAACATTCACATTTCTTTACGTACTACACGAATATATAATAAAAAATGGGGGTTCCTATTTTAAAAAAACGCAGTTGATATCCGTCTGACCTATGGTAGCGCCATCAAGCGGGCCAACCATAGCGCCATCTGGTTTCCGCCTTCAAGCTAGACAATTTTCGTTCTTTGTAGTTTTTTCGTTTGATGCTTATTTCGTGAGATATTTGGCCCGGTCACTATCAATGGACCACCCTGTATAGGAGGAAGCAATATCGTGTTGACTCTTCATACTTACGTACTTGAATTGATTGAATTGTGGGATATGAAAATTCTCGGACAATATTAAATAGGAAACACTTCCTAATATCCTGCAAAATTTTGTCTATTTGGTCGTGAACTAGCTTTCGGTTTGTTAGGCCATCGTCAGACGCCAAGTTAATGTCTCAAGCTCAGATTGAACGACGTGTGACTTACACAAATGTTACTTGTACAGAGGATACAAAAAAGAGTAACTGTAGAGTGTTTACACAGGAAATTATTGTGCACTGCAGTGCACTAATTAAGGACGAAAGTAACTCTGCCACTGAGTGTCACATACATCGATGAAACATGTACCATACATAGATAACACTGCTACAATGTAGTGCAGACGGTAACTGAACAAACACGCAGTGAGACCTACAGAACAACACATTTATTCAAAGAAATACACTCCTGGAAATTGAAATAAGAACACCGTGAATTCATTGTCCCAGGAAGGGGAAACTTTATTGACACATTCCTGGGGTCAGATACATCACATGATCACACTGACAGAACCACAGGCACATAGACACAGGCAACAGAGCATGCACAATGTCGGCACTAGTACAGTGTATATCCACCTTTCGCAGCAATGCAGGCTGCTATTCTCCCATGGAGACGATCGTAGAGATGCTGGATGTAGTCCTGTGGAACGGCTTGCCATGCCATTTCCACCTGGCGCCTCAGTTGGACCAGCGTTCGTGCTGGACGTGCAGACCGCGTGAGACGACGCTTCATCCAGTCCCAAACATGCTCAATGGGGGACAGATCCGGAGATCTTGCTGGCCAGGGTAGTAGACTTACACCTTCTAGAGCACGTTGGGTGGCACGGGATACATGCGGACGTGCATTGCCCTGTTGGAACAGCAAGTTCCCTTGCCGGTCTAGGAATGGTAGAACGATGGGTTCGATGACGGTTTGGATGTACCGTGCACTATTCAGTGTCCCCTCGACGATCACCAGTGGTGTACGGCCAGTGTAGGAGATCGCTCCCCACACCATGATGCCGGGAGTTGGCCCTGTGTGCCTCGGTCATATGCAGTCCTGATTGTGGCGCTCACCTGCACGGCGCCAAACACGCATACGACCATCATTGGCACCAAAGCAGAAGCGACTCTCATCGCTGAAGACGACACGTCTCCATTCGTCCCTCCATTCACGCCTGTCGCGACACCACTGGAGGCGGGCTGCACGATGTTGGGGCGTGAGCGGAAGACGGCCTAACGGTGTGCGGGACCGTAGCCCAGCTTCATGGAGACGGTTGCGAATGGTCCTCGCCGATACCCCAGGAGCAACAGTGTCCCTAATTTGCTGGGAAGTGGCGGTGCGGTCCCCTACGGCACTGCGTAGGATCCTACGGTCTTGGCATGCATCCGTGCGTCGCTGCGGTCCGGTCCCAGGGCGACGGGCACGTGCACCTTCCGCCGACCACTGGCGACAAAATCGATGTACTGTGGAGACCTCACGCCCCACGTGTTGAGCAATTCGGCGGTACGTCCACCCGGCCTCCCGCATGCCCACTATACGCCCTCGCTCAAAGTCCGTCAACTGCACATACGGTTCACGTCCACGCTGTCGCGGCATGCTACCAGTGTTAAAGACTGCGATGGAGCTCCGTATGCCACGGCAAACTGGCTGACACTGACGGCGGCGGTGCACAAATGCTGCGCAGCTAGCGCCATTCGACGGCCAACACCGCGGTTCCTGGTGTGTCCGCTGTGCCGTGCGTGTGATCATTGCTTGTACAGCCCTCTCGCAGTGTCCGGAGCAAGTATGGTGGGTCTGACGCACCGGTGTCAATGTGTTCTTTTTTCCATTTCCAGGAGTGTATAATTACGCTGAAATCACTGTGATTAATGATAGTCCCCAGGACATTATAAAAGGCGAGACATGGTCTTAATAGGGTGTGTGATCACTAAGGACGGCAGCGTACGCTCTGCAACGTGCTACCATGCTGAACACAAGGCTGGTAAGGAGTTCTTGTGGTAGGGCATTCCATCCCTTCACCATTGCCACTGATAACTGCTGGATGGTCGCTAGTGCCGCAGTACATCTCCCCAATGAATCTCACACGGGCTCAGTGGGATTTAGTCAGAGGAACGGGCAAGCCGGTCCATTCGCCGAATATCCTCTGGTTCCATCTGGGCTGCTTAATCAAAGTCACCCATAAAAATTAATTCAGTGCGGAATACACGCTGAAAATACGCACATAGGGACGAAGTACAGTGTCACAATAATGTTGATAGGACAGTTTACCGTATTCAAAAATTTGGAGGTCTGTACGCCAATGCATCCCCACACCGTAGCACCTGGACCACGAAACGACCACATTCGACAACTTTCTAATTGCATTACGTACCCTCATATGGCGAAGGGTGGGAACATGTACGGTACAAGTAGTGTTCTCATGGTCCGTATTTTCGTACCAATGGATTACAATCCAGGAACAAGTAACCTGCACATCAGGCAACCATTAATGTTCTCCGAAAATGTTCGTCAGGACCCAAAAACTGGGATATATTATGGGCCAGACTAAAGAAAGCGTCTGGTGACAATCTGCAGATAGTCCGCTTTACGGAAGAGCAACTGAAGAACAAGGCTCAACTTCATGGGAAAACAACACAGTTCTATATACAGAATGTCTATGCCACACTGTGAATCCAAATTTGACGGAGGCTGAGAAAATCTGACACATGATGAATGGAGTTGCTGAACATATCTACCACGCTCTTCCGGTAAAGAATGTCATATCAACCGAAGAATTCATGAAGTAGTGCCGGAGCATCGAGTAAATGCAACAGAAAAGAATAGGGCGAAAGAAGAATGCGAGACTTCCGAATGTGTACCCTATGGTACTTGTGAAAGACCACCACGACCTCCCCTCTCTCAAACGCCAGGTAGTGAGAGAAAGGATATAGCATTTTATGGCAACCAGAACCGTCGGACGAGTAAGCAAGAGAGAGCAGCCATGAAGCCGACCCGATATGTCAGGAGGTACCAGAGAACGATGTAGAAAAGGTCCATTGACCTTTAGCACTCATCTCCATCATCCGCTGACTACGCCAGAAAGAACGGATTGGGCCAACTCTGACTCAAGCTGTAATCAACAATCGGCAGCCTTGTACCCGACAAATGAAGGTACAACCAACTAATAGACAAAATACAATTCCCTGTGGAACAGACGTTTGGAGGACAGAGGACAACGCGCAGATATGTTTACACTGTGGACGCCGTGAGCACGTTGTACGCATTTGCGCAGAAAAAACACGGGTTTTGGTCGACTACTACGTCGCCAGCTGTAAACAACAGTTCCGTTCACGCCAGTCAACTGCACACCATTATGGCTGACAGGTGGGACGAGGTCCATCGTTGTACCCTGTACATGGTTGCTCCCCAACACTCTGTAGTTGTTCCCCGTCCCCATAAAGACGTACCAGCCGTACGCCCAGCCGCCAGCTTCAAGAAAACTAAGCGAGGCCACCAACTCTGGAATTGAAGTCACCACAGACGCAAATCCTCCATGAACGACAGTAACCAAGATGTCAAGAAATCTCACGGACGTCATCATCGACGGCAAACCTACCCAGCTGATAGTCGACTCAGGGGCTTCTTTTTCTGTGATGTTTGATCCTTATAGTCGTCAACTAAACAAGACTATGTTCCATGATACGAGAGCGATAGTGCTGAAAATCGCAAACGGGAAATACGTCCAGACGACAGGAATAGTTAGGACAAGAGTAACTATCAGTGACAGAAAACAGCCCTTAGAATTTGTTGTATCGATAAAATTTAGTCATAAGGTTGTTCTCAGATGGGACTTTGTTCTGGTCTTCAGTAGTGGTGCACAGTTAAACTGTGAACTTTTTATCGACTGTAAAAATACTACTCAGGCTGACAAAATCTACTGGCAGTAACAAGCATATAAGCAATGCAGGTGTCAAGGAGAATTTTCGATTACCAACTTTCACGAGCAACCACAACTCTTCTTTATACATATAAGTGTAAGGACAGGTGGAGCAGTCCAAGAAGGGCAGCTTAATGGCATCGAAGAATTATGCTTCCCTATCACTACAAACACAAGAGAGGAGGCTACTATCGTATTACCAATGGCATCTGGCCTGACCGAATGATTGCCATTTTGCGTCAGTTTTCTGACGCCTTCAAATCTGAAGTGGAGAAAAGGCAGACTAAGATGACCATGGTGAAACACTGTATCAGCACTGAGGACCATCCTCCAACTAGCCACCGCTCATGACGGACATTCTGGGAGGAAATGGAGAAGATGCTGCAACATGACAACACTGTACATTCAGAGTGTCCTTGGTCCTCTTCTGTCGTCCTTGTGAAGAAGAAGGACGGCACGTGGCGTTTCTGCTTCGATCACCGAAGACTGAACAAAATCACGATGAAAGATGTCTTTCAGTTGCTGCATATTGGTGGTAACCTGACTGCTTGAAAGAAGCAAAATATTCCTCAAATATGGACATGCAGACTGGCTATTAGCAAATAAAAATTGATGAAGATGACTGGAAAAAGACTGCCTTCATAGCTCCTGATGGCCTGTATGAGTATGTCGTTTGGACACTGTAACGCTCAAGCCATCTTATAAACTTTAAATGGAGGACGTGATTTCGCAGTCTGGATAATACTGTCATTTGTTCGAAGATATTAAAGAACGTGTAAGCCACCTAATAACCGTATTGAAGTGTGTTCAGACTGCAGGCCTCTTCGCCGCCAAAAAAATTAAAATCTGGGAGTATCTAGTGAATGGTGATGGAGTCCATCCAAATTCTGAGAATGTAAGGAGAGTCACATATTTTACAACTTCTCGGTACATTTGTGATGTGGCAAGTTTTTCGGAATGTCAGGGGAAAATTGTATGATCTGTGAGGTGGAAGCTATGCAAGGAATGCACTGACAGAAACCCCGACTTGCCGATCGATAAACCGAAAAGACTCTTGGACTTTTAAAATTGTAATTACATCCTTTTTTCATTGAGAAATACGTAATGGGGGAGACTTTTTTGCAGTGCGAAAACGACACCCAGCTGGTGCAAGTGTGGAGGTAACATAATTTTTTATACACCTATAATTGATAGTCACAAATGTTCTGCTTCTGCTTGAAAGTAAAGGTACTGTGACTTATGTTCCGACACATATTTGTGGGAAGTAATCAAACTACTATTCAAGTAAAAACAAAAAAAAAATTACGTTTGTCTAGTCGTAACGGAAGGATAGATTCGACATGGTGAATTGTGATTTCAGCGCACTGAGGAGTATATCCGTTGTGATAGATACATTTCTTAAACAGTTGCACAATGTAGCAATGCAAGTGTTCAACTGGACCTGCTACAGTGTACAAATATGACGAGCAATACGGCTGTAATAATACGACCCCTAATCGGCACCCCCTAAGCGTCCCTCATTTTCCTTGTTCTATCGATAGTGACGATGATTTCAGTACACCATCCCGTATCGGTGATGTCTTTACAAGCATTACGGCCGTGGGTGCAGTATTCATTATCACATAGTGCCGGGCATCTGTCCTTCATAACACTTGTTTGAGAGAATCTTGGCAGGATGCAGCACCTTCCAGAAGCGCTGATTCGAAGAATTTGTCAGATAATTTCCTAGGACTGGGGAGAATCGCAATATATAGCCAGTGTGAGTGCAGGCATATCACAATTTTTTCGAGTGCTGTACAGATATAAAAGATAACTGTAATGTTTGTGTAAAATGTGTATATATTGCAGTGTAACGTTACTGTGGCTTATGTTGTGGCAAGACCAGAAAAAATGAGTGTGTGTCCTATCGTGAGGGAAGTATAGATTCAGTGCATTGATAACTGCGAGGGTATGAGAGAGATTTTTATGTGGAAAATTATGTGCGCTATAGGTACTGAGATTCGTTCCAGAACCGCAGCTGTCAAGAGGAGACATTACCTGTATATCGATCGGTGTCAGACTGCAGTAGCAATCGTAATATTTAGTTGTAGGTACACTGATAAATATGTTCCTGATTCCCAATATTCTTGTGAGTCTTGTATGTATTTGGTAGACAATTTTTGCGGGGTTTATCTATGGAAAGTTCTGAGTGTAAAGTGGTGTATTCTTTGTTCATGTGTTCAAAGACAAGTTGAAGCAGATCATCCATCTCCGGTTTGATGCTGTCCCTCATCCAACATGGTGGTATTTGGACATCTCCAGACCAGCAGCTGTAGGACACCAAAAATTCCAGCTATGCTACGCACACATTTTGTGGCGATGTGTCAGCCTCGCTGGGCAGGTAAACACATGTGCGTGACTGACATGTCTCACGTGCCCCTTGGGATCACTAGAGAGAAAGCAGTCGATGTTATTCTGGAACAGATTTCTGTAGTGCTGGACCCACAGCTGTACGTCAACATGCCAGCAATGGTGCCTAGGTGAACACGTATTTCGACAGAAATTTCTCAGGTGTCAAGTATGAAAGAGATGCCGCCACCTCATGCTTGCGGGACCCGAAGGGACACCTGTGCATGGTTCGGCAACTGACGGCCCTGTTGTCACTTCGCGGGGGCCGCCGATGCATCCTCACTCCTGGGAGCGTGTGTGGTACCATCCTGTGCAGTCCAGTGGACAGGGGATGGCGGGATGTGTTTTTTTACTAGCGATTTTTCAGACCAATAGGACGCTGCGAATTTTAAAAAATCCCCGTACATGTGAAGAATATCGATTTAATTAATTTGCATAAATTTTTAATCTAAACATGGTGTTAGCGGTACAATAATGAAGGGGAGGGTGTGCGTGAGTGGGTGACATGGAGCAGAATGGCAGGTTTAATGCAGAACACTAGGTTAATCTGCATAATTTTTATGTAAAACGCAGTATAATAGTTTAAGGAGACTGGTGACAAAGAAAAATGCGCCAGAAATGGCATTCACAAGCATGTGAAATTTGAAAAGTGTACCAGAAAATGGTGGGAGTACATAAGTAATTACTTAATTTGGTATCAAAGGCGGTACAATAGTTTAAGGAAATGGGGGTGACATGGAAAACAGCATAAAAGAACAATAGATCAAGTGCCAACAAAGGGCCAAGCATTAGGTTAAGACACCCAAAGTACAGTGCCAAACATTAGGTTATACAACACGTTTGCCCAATGTAATTGATTCTTGTAAGACCTACATGATTCCGAACAGCAGAGAATGATGAACAAGAGAAATCAAACCCCAAAAAACTGAATTTTTTTTATAAAAAAACAATATACCCTTGAATTTCCTGTTGTGAGATCGTTCCTCTCTACCAAAGAGCCACCAATTTCCATATATGCCATACACTGCCTTGAGCCCCATAAATTGTTTAAATAAACAATATTCTACATATTGTCTAAACTGCTTAAACAATATTCCATACACAGCAATCTATTTCCTTACAAATTCTTTAACTAAATAAATAAACTATATTCCATACACTGCCACAAATAACTAAATAATATTCTATACATTGTCTAAAGTGTTTAAACAATATTCCACACACTGCAACCGAATTCCCTCCAAATGACCGATCAACTGCCTGCCAATTTCCAGGAGGAAGGGTGGGAGGAGGAGAGGTTAATTAATTGATCAATTTCACTAAGTATTCAATAAAATTGATAAGAGTGAGAGGGGCTATTCCGATAACTCAGATCTGAAAGTGTACCTGTAGCAGCAAGGGGGGAGGTTTTCTGAGGATGGAGGGTTTGGGAGGGGGTGGGGGAACAATAGGTTAAGTGCCTGTCAATCAAAAGGCAGGATCCTTTTAGCAGAACAGTAGGTTAAGGACCTGTCAATCGAAGGAGAACAATAGGTTAAGTACCTGTCAATCAAAGGAGAACAATTGTTTTGCCCCCAAGTGCATACCTGCCCCTAATCTAGGCAACGCGCACTAACGAAATGGGCTCATGACAGTTTGGTCCACTACTCGTCGGGAGTGAAGTTGCGCATCATGCAGATTATTGCGCACAGTTTGAGTCGTAACACTTCGTCATGTGGCTGCACGAAATGCATTATTCAACATGGTGGCGTTGCTATCAGGTTTCCTCCAAGTCATAATCCTTAGGTAGCAGTCATCCACTGCAGTAGTAGCCCTTGAGCGGCCTGAGCGAGGCATGTCATCGACAGTTCCTCTCTCTCTTTATCTCCTCTATTTCCGAACAACATCGGTTTGGTTCACTCCGAGACACTTCCCTTGTTGAGAGCCCTCCCTGGCACGAAGCAACAAAGCGGACGCGACCGAATTGCGGCATTGACCGTCTAGGCATGGTTGAACTACAAACACGAGCCGTGTACCTCCTTCCTGGTGGAATGACTGGAACTGATCGGCTGTAGGATCCCCTCCGTGTAATAGGCGCTGCTCATGCATGGTTGTTTACATCTTTGGGCAGGTTTAGTGACATCTCTGAACAGACAAAGAGACTGTGTCTGTGATACAATTCCACAGTCAACGTCTATCTTCAGGAGTTCTGGGAACCGAGTGATGCAAAATTTTTGATGTGTGTATATAGCTGCACTCTCCATCCAGGAGTCAGTTCTACTCTGGCTACATACTGGTGTTCGTAATGAATGTACTTCAATGATAGGTGTTATATTTCATTGAGACCCTACTTTCGGATTTGCACTTGAGTGTGGTTATGACATGGTAATATCTTTGTAACCACACGTAATTTTTTTTTCTGTTTGCGTCATTCAGTAGTCACCTGACGATTGCCTAAAAAGATGAACGACAGTTCGTGACGAAATATTTATAATTTTGCAGAACATTAGGAAGTTTTGTACTCAAGGCGAAAGCTTTTGTGTAGCCTATAAACGACATTATTATTTTTTATTTTTATGTACTCTGTGCTGAGCCTGATTCATACCCATACGAGGACGTGATGGAAACCAGTTAAAATTACACCATCCGCAAAAAATTAAGTGAGGCCATAAAAATACAAGACCGGTGATGATAGATATCGGTCGGGAAGAATTAAAATGTAAAAAACAAACAACCAGGTCCTTGCCTATACACCGAGCGGGGTGGCGCAGTGGTTAGACACTGGACTCGCATTCGGGAGGACGACGGTTCAATCCCGCGTCCGGCCATCCTGATTTAGGTTTTCCGTGATTTCCCTAAATCACTCCAGGCAAATGCCGGGATGGTTCCTCTGAAAGGGCACGGCCGACTTTCCCAATCCTTCCCTAATCCGATGAGACCGATGACCACGCTGTCTGGTCTCCTTCCCCAAACCAACCAACCAACCTTGCCTATACAGGATGTTACAAAAAGGTACGGCCAAACTTTCAGGAAACATTCCTCACACACAAATAAAGAAAAGATGTTATGTGGACATGTGTCCGGAAACGCTTAATTTCCATGTTAGAGCTCATTTTAGTTTCGTCAGTATGTACTGTACTTCCTCGATTCACTGCCATGATTTCATACGGGATACTCTACCTGTGCTGCTAGAACATGTGCCTTTACAAGTACGACACAACATGTGGTTCATGCACGATGGAGCTCCTGCACATTTCAGTCGAAGTGTTCGTACGCTTCTCAACAACAGATTCGGTGACCGATGGATTGGTAGAGGCGGACCAATTCCATGGCCTCCACGCTCTCCTGAGCTCAGCCCTCTTGACTTTCATTTATGGGGGCATTTGAAAGCTCTTGTCTACGCAACCCCGGTACCAAATGTAGAGACTCTTCGTGCTCTTATTGTGGACGGCTGTGATACAATACGCCATTCTCCAGGGGTGCATCAGCGCATCAGGGATTCCATGCGACGGAGGAAGTGTATCCTACTTAATATTGTTATGTTCTTACAAGCAGCGACGGAAAGTTCACTTAATGTTAATCCTAGTATAATTTGAATTAATATGACGGATGATCAAAAAGGCTCCCCACTCATACAATTTTAGTTGGTGTCGACTTCAATCGATATGTTGGTGAAAACACATATTTAAAGCCGGTGGTAGGCATGAAACGTCGTCCGAAATCGTACTGAATGCCCTCCCAGAAAATCATTTTGGTGAACTAGCTCGGGAGCCCACTCAAAGAGTAAATGGTTATGAAAACATTCTTGACCTCTCAGTAACAAATAACCCTGACCAAATAGGGAGCATCGTAACGGATACAGGGATTAGTGACCACATAGTGGTTGTAGCTAGACTGAATATCGTAACATCCATACCCACCAAAAATAAACACAATATATATCTACTGAAAAAAAGCAGATAAAATTCGCTTGTCACCTTTCTAAGAGACAGTCTCCAGTCCTTCCAGTATGACTTTGTAATCGTAAACCAGATGTGGTTTAAATTTAAAGAAATAATAGGGACAGCAGTTGAGAGATATATACCAAATAAATTAATAACAGTTGCTACTGATCCACCATGGTATACAAAACAGGTCAGAACACTATCGCAGAAGCAACGAGGAAAGTATGCCAAAATTAAAAGAACGCAAAATCCTGAATATTTGCGAAGTTTTACAGAATCTCGGAATTTCGCGCGAACTTCAATGCGAGAGAAATGCTTTTAACAGTTTCCACATCGAAACTCTGCCTCGAAATATGGCAGGAAATCCAAAGAGGTTCTGGTCGTATGTAAAGTACTCAAGCGGCAAGAGGCAATCAACACCCTCCCTGCGCCATAACAATGGTGATTTTATTGACGGCAGTGCCACTAAAACGGTTTTCCGAAATTCCTTCACAAATGAAGACGAAGTAAATATTCCAGAATTCGAATCAAGAACAACCACCAATATGATAACTTAGAAGTAGATACCCTCGGTGTAGCGAAACAGCTTAAAAAATTAAGAAAGCAAGGGTTCTTGTCCAGAATGTATACCAGTCAGGTTCCTGTCAGAGTACGCTGATCAAATTGCTCCGTACTTAGTAATCGTATACAACCGCTCGCTGGTAGAAAGATCCGAACCCAAGGACTAGAAAGTTGTAAAGTCACGCTAATACCCAAGAAAGAAAATAGTAGTAATCCACTGAATTACAGACCCATATCACTAACGTCGGTTTGCAGTAGGATAATGGAACATATACTGTGCTCTAACATTGTGAATCACCTCGATGAAAACGATTTATTAACAAATAGCCAACACGGATTCAGAACATATCGACCTTGAAGCACAGGTAGCTCTTTAAGCTCAAGAAGTAATTAGTGCTATCGACAGCGGACGTGAGATTGATTAAATATTTTTAGATTTCCAGAAGGTTTTTGACACTGTTCCTCACAAGCGTGCCTGTGGAGTATCGTCTCAGTTGTATGACTGGGTTCGTGATTTCCTCTCAGAAACGTCGCCGTTGGTATCATTGACGGAAAGTGATCGAGTAAAACAAAAGTAATATCTGACGTTACACAAGAAAGTGTTACGGGCCCTCAGCTGTTCCTGATCTGCATAAACGATTTAGGAGACAATATGAGCATCCCTCGTAGATTATTTGCAGATGATGCTTTCATTTACCGTCTTGTAAAATCATGAGACGATCGTCCGACCCCGGTAGCTTGCCGGCACGGTAACTCAGCGTGTTCGGTCAGAGGGTTAGCTGCCCTCTGTAATAAATAAATAAATAAATAAATAAATAAAACAGTTCATGGATCAATAACGAACTGAAACGGGTGTCTTGCGACGTCCGCACCGAGCAGATGAAACGAACGAAAACGAAAAAAATGGGATTACAAAAAAAAAAAAAAAAAAAATGTGGTCAGCGCTACTGAATGTCAATCTTAAGGGCCCGGGTTCGATCCCCGGCTGGGTCGGAGATTTTCTCCGCTCAGGGACTGTGTGTTATGTTGTCCTAATCATCATTATTTCATTCCCATCGACGCGCAAGTCGCCGAAGTGGCGTCAGATCGAAAGACTTGCACATGGCGAACGACTGTCTGCTCGACGGGAGGCCCTAGTCACACGACATTTCTCATCTCATCAGACGATCAAAACGAATCACTAGACAGTTACTTGTATAGTGATAAATATGGTAATTGACTTTAAATCATGAAAAGTGTGAAGTCACTGAAAATAATCCACTAAATTTCAGTTAGACGATAAATCACACAAATTATTACCTAGGAATTACAGTTACAAATCAAATGGCTCAAAGCACTATGGGACTTAACATCTGAGGTCATCAGTCCCCTTGACTTAGAACTACTTAAACCTAACTACCTAACTAACCTAAGGACATCACACACATCCATGTCCGAGGCAGGATTCGAACCTGCGACGGTAGCAGCAGCGCAATTACAATTACGAACAACTTAAACTGGACCAGTCACATAGATAACGTTATAAGTTTGACTGATTCTGGAGTAATGCTGTGCTGTGTTGGATCTGCATCAGACAGAACTGACAGAGGATATCGAAAAAGTTCAAAGAAGTGCAGCTCATTTTGCATTTTCGCGAAACAGGGGAGAGAGAGCCACGGATATGATACACGAATAGGGAGTGACAGTCATAAAAACAAAGGCATGTTTCGCTGCGGTAGGACCTTCTCACGAAATTTCAATCGTCAGCTTTCTGCACAGAGTGTGAAAATATTTTGTTGGCGCTCGTACATATGCAGAAATAATCATCATAATAAAATAAGAGAAATCAGAGCTCGCACGGAAAGGTTTAAGTGTTCGTTTTTCCCGCGCGCTTATCGAGAGTGGAACGATAGAGAAGTAGCTCAAAGGTAGTTCGAAGAACACTCTGTCAGGCACTTAATTGCGAATTGCAGAGTAATCACGTAGATGTAGATCCAGATGCAGATCAAAGTACATTTAAAACGAAGCAGGAGATTGGGGTGTGGGTGGAGGGAGGGGCGCACTAGGCAGGCGGTCACAGCTTTCAACTTTCCAGTGTTTATTTGTGCTGTATGTGACAGATCAAGTGACATGTAGCCTCGCCCCGCTACCGATGAGCATGGCTCGCAATCAGAAGTGTGGCGCTGGCAGACATCGGTGCCACTAGCGGGACGTGCCCCGAGCTTCGGCCAATAAACTGCAAGCAGCTGCTGAATGTCAATAAGTGCCCGCTACCCATCCGACATCGACCTGCTCCAGCCTGCGGAGGACGGACTCACATTTGGGAAGTATTATTCTGCTCGACGAAGTCGCGTTCCTCCCTTTTATTTTCTGTGTGGGCTCGTATTGTGAATTACCTTAATTCCTCCCTGTTGACGACTAGGCTAGATTACGTCTAATGCATGGATTCTACTCTGTGAGGGTTTCTCGTACACAGTACTTGTCGTGCGTGTGAGTTACACACAAGCTCGACGTGAGAGAGCGGTGGAGGGGGGCACTAAATCCCCGGAGCCCAAGACTCGGGGGGGGGGGGGGGGGGCAAGTCCCTCAAAGGCGCTCAATTGGCAGACATCAGGCTGCTACTGTAAAATAAATTATGTATCGTATAACAAACAAAAGAACATTATCCCAGCTGTTGAAACTCACAGTAAGTTAAATTTGCCAGCTGAAACACTTCCTATGGCCCGGCCTGTTTGGCATTATGTGAGATATTCAAGTGCTTAATCATGACACACATTTGGCTAAAGTTGTTGGTACTACTGACTACAGAAACAAATTATTCAAAGCTCGAAATACTACCATAGATGTTGACGGAAATATTTTGAGACTTTATTAAATGATTTAAAATATCTTCGCGAAAATTGGGGCACTATTTTCCCTGAATGTAAGTTGTTGTCAGTGCAATTAATACCGATTCTGAATTTCCCGAGGTGCGCACTAAGAAGTGAAAATCGTTTCATATTGACACCTGACGAGTAGAGCAGCTACAGACGTTGCGTTGTCTGTAGAGCACTGCGCCGACGGGAACTCTTCGAGTATTTGCTGCAATAAATAATTATAAAAGCATTGTTATTAAGCTGTTTTTAAACATTTACAGTTGTTATAAATATAATCTAAGTGTTGTTAAATTAGTGGAGGTGTTAATGAAGTATAAAATAAGATTAAACGGGGTAAGAAGCGTATTTTCCTTCTCGCGCCTGTAGCACGAATCCTAGGCCTAATTTCACGCGCGCGAATCGTAAGTAAGCAGTGAATTAAACTTATAGGTAAACGTTTCCAGTTGGTATAAATATAATATAAGTGTTGTTACATTAGTGGAAATGTTAGTGAAGTGTTAAAGAAGATAAACTGGGGTAAGAAATTTATTTTCCTTCTCGCGCCTATAGCACTGATTTTGGGCTTAATTTCACGCGCGCGTATGGTAAGTAAACAGTGACTTAAACTTATATGTACGCACTAGTTTTTTTGTTCAGTACTCTTTCAATTTATTTATATCTGCCTGAATAGTTTCTAGG
This sequence comes from Schistocerca cancellata, assembly GCF_023864275.1. Taxonomy (NCBI): domain Eukaryota; kingdom Metazoa; phylum Arthropoda; class Insecta; order Orthoptera; family Acrididae; genus Schistocerca; species Schistocerca cancellata. The sequence continues at coordinate 492,804,954 of NC_064626.1, read as the reverse complement.
GTCCTTCGTTTACGTTTTAGTCAGTACTTAAATTAGTTTATACGATTTCTGTTTTTACCATCAGTGAGAAGTGTGTGAAATGCCGTACGATCGTTAGGTCCGGGGTGTGATGTGATGGGTGCTGTAGTTTCTTTCATTGGGGCGAATGTAGTGGCGTGGAAAATGGGTACTTAAATGAGGCTCACCAGTGGTATTGTAGGATCTACAGTAGAGATAGGAAAATACTGGAACAGGACGGGAAAATTGCAGTTCTTCAAGCTGAACTAGACAAGGCAAGGGAGGATCTGGACAGGTTAAAGAGGGAGAAGGGTGAACAGAGGTGAGAAGTGGCTACAGGTAATAGGGAGAACAGGTGAAGGAGAGCATCAGACAGCTTTGTCATAAATCTTCAAAATAGATTTGACCTGTTGCCTCAGTCAGAATCGGATGAGCCTCGTGTAGCTGAAGATGTAGAAAGGGCACAACAAGCTTTCAAGGACTTGGAAAAGATAGGGAAATTTGTAAAGAGAAAGAAAGTTCTGTTGTTAGGTAGCTCCCATGGTAGAGGTGTTGGCCAACTACTGCAGGAAAATCTAGGTTCAGAGTACCTGGTCACAAACTTTTTCAAGCCTAGTGCAGATCTGGGTCAGGTAACAGAGGATGTAGGTTCTTTATGCAAGGATTGCACAAAGGAGGAAGCCGTGGTTATAGTGGGTGGTCCGGGAAATAGCATTGACAGCGACTCTGAATATTCCATAGAGAGTAGCCTGGTGAAGATAGCATCAGCAACGAAGCATACGAGTGTGGGATTTGTGTCCGTTTTGAGACGCCATGATCGCCTCATTTGAACTCTTCCGTCGGGAGGGTGAACTTGAAGTTGGGAGTGGCTGCTTAGGACGGATATAGAGTCCCATATTGGTTTGATTCCTGTGGATGCTATCGATAGGTGGGACTACACTAGGCATGCCCTTCACCTCAATGGGAAAGGGAAGGGAAAACTGTCTGGGTTGATTGTAGGAAACTTAAGGGGAGACACTGTCACAAATGGTAAAACACCAGTGGACACAGGTGCCAGAGGGATGCCTTTTTTAGGATAGGGAAGGGGGAAAGAAAACGAGTTTTAAAAGAGATTGGCAGACATACTCAGTTTGGGGAACAGATGAACAGGAGTCAGATTTTAGCATAGAGCCTCCATTTAAACAATGTTTAACAGAAAGTAATCAGAAACTGCCAGTTCATCTTCGCCAAAGCAGTTATAAACCCATTAGTATGCAGTATCAGTTATCTTTATTACACCAGAACATTCCGGGACTCAGAAATAAAGTTGATGAACTACTCATTTGTATTGATGAAATGAATTCTTCTAACCAAATTGATATAATTTGCCTCTCTGAACATCAAGTGACCACTGGTATAGATATGTTAGACATTTCAGTATTTAAGCTAGCTTTCTACTTCTGCAGAGTGGATATGGATGGAGGAGGAGTTGCCACATTTATTAAAAATGCCATAAATTCAAGAACATTGACATTAATAAATTCTGCTTAGAGCAGCATATAGAAGCATGTGCAACAGAAGTAGAGTTCCATAACAGATCCTATATAATAGTAACTATTTACCGAGCACCTGCAAGAAATTATAATCTATTCATAAATCATCTAGAAGCTCTTTGGGGTTATTTAATAGGAAGAAACAAAGAAATTTTGATTGCTGGTGACTTTAATACAGATTTTCTAATGTAATCTTCCAGTAAACATTTATTGCCGTTAGTAATGTTGTCTTTCAATCTAACTCACACTGTAAACTTTCCAACTAGGATCACTAAATCCTCAAGGACAGCCACTGATAACATTTTTATAGACAAATCAAAGAAACAAAATCATATCATAAAACCTGTAATAAATGGACTATCAGACCATGACATGCAGCTCCTTGTTTTAGATGTAAACGCTAAGCAGATTATCAAGGCTGCTAAATCTGAGTACAGGAGAGTAGTCAATCAACCAAAAATTGAGTGTTTTAGAAAGTTGCTCAAGATATGAACTGGAAAGGTGTTTATAGTGCTCATGACATGAATGAAAAATATATCACATTCATGAACAATGTCAGTGCCATGTTTGAAAACTATTTTCCTCTAAAAGTTACTCAAATTAAACAGAAGTCTATAGTAAAACCATGGATTACACAAGGAATAAAGATTTCCTGTAAGACAAAAAGGAAAATGTATCTGTCGACAAAGAAAAGCTCCAATGCTGATGATTTAGCTAAATACAAGGACTACTGTAAAATATTTAAAAAAGTAATTCACACATCTAAACAAATGCACTACGAGAAGAAGACAGCAATGTCAGGGAACAAAATAAAAACAACATGGGATATAGTGAAAGAGAAGACTGGCAGAACCAGAAAGGAACGGGAGCAAATAGCATTAAGGGTAGATGACACATTAGTAACCGACGGGCATAATGTGGCAAATCTATATAACAAGTACTTTGGCAAATCTATATAACAAGTACTTTATATCCGTTACTGATAGAATGGGATTGTCAGGATCAGTAAATAATGCCCTTGAATATCTGAAACTAGCCTTTACAAACAGCTTCAGGTACATGAATATGTCACTCACTTCACCAAAAGAAATAACTTCCATAATAAAATTTTTAAAAACAAAGCATTCTAGTGGCTACAATGAAATATCAACAAAGTTAATTAAGGCATGTTCTTGTGAGTTTAGTGCAATTCTAAGTTACTTGTGTAACCAGTCAATTATAATTGGGACATTTCCTGACTGGCTAAAATTTGCAGATTTCAAGCCAGTCTCAGGACTGAAGACCACAGTAACAACATTCAAGAAATGGGATAAAGAGATACTATCAAACTACAGACTGATTTCAGTTTTGCCAGCTTTCTTAAAAATTTTATAAAATGTAATGTACAGGCTTCTCAACCATCTGACCATCAAGAACACAGTTTGGATTTCTGAAGGGTTCTGATATCGAGAAGGCTATTTACACCTACAGTGAAAATGTACTTAATTCATTAAATAACAAATTACAAGCAGCAGGTAAACTCTGTGATTTGTCAAAGGCATTTGATTGTGTGAACCACAACATCCTTTTAAATAAATTAGAATTCTATGGTGTCACAGGCAGTGCTGAAAAATGGTTCAAGTCATATCTTGCTAACAGGAAACAAAGGGTGTCAGTGCAAGGGACTAGTGCATTAAGTCATCAGTCATCATCAGAATGGGAAGAAATTACATATGGTGTCCCACAAGGATCCATCTTAGGGCCATTGCTTTTTCTTGTGTACATTAATGATCTCTCATCAGTTACACTGCCAGAAGCAGGGTTCGTTTTGTTTGCAGATGACACAAGTATTACAATAAATAGTATGTTGAGTGTAGTTCTAGAAAGATCTGCTAATGATATTTTCATGGGTATTAATAAATCGTTTAAAGCCAACTCACTGACATTAAACTTCGAAAAAACTCACTACATGCAATTCAGAACCTGTAAGAGGTTTCCACCCAACATATGCATAAAGTATGAAGAAGAGCAGATAGAAGAGGTTGACAGTCTTAAATTCCTGGGATTACAACTTGATAATAAATTCAGTTGGGAGGAGCACACCACAGAACTGCAGAAACGCCTTAACAAATCTGTATTTGCAATTCGAGTGTTAGCAGGCATAGGCGACATAAAAATGACAAAGCTTGCATACTTTGCCTACTTTCATTCCATAATGTCATATGGTATAATATTTTGGGGTAACTCTTCACGTCAAACAAAAGTTTTCAGAGTCCAAAAGCGTGTAATACGTATTATTTGTGGAGTGAATTCACGGACGTCCTGCAGAAACCTCTTCAAAGAACTGGATATACTAACTACTGCCTCTCAGTTTATTTACTCCTTAATGAAATTTGTCCTAAATAATATATCTCTTTTTCCAACAAGCAGCTCAGTTCATACATACAATACCAGGAACAAAAATGATCTGCACAAGGACTTAAAAGCACTTACTTTAGTTCAAAAAGGGGTCCACTACTCAGGAACACTCATCTTCAATAATTTTCCAGCAAACATAAAAAATTTAGTTACAAATAAAGATCAGTTTAAAAGGAGCCTGAAAGACTTACTAGTGGCCAACTCCTTCTACTCAATTGAAGAAAAAATGTGTGTGAAATCTTATGGGACTTAATAGCTAAGGTCATCAGTCCCCAAGCTTAAACACTACTTAACCTAAATTATCGTAAGGACAAACACACACATCCATGCCCGAGGGAGGACTCGAACCTCCGCCGGGACCAGCCGCACAGTCCATGGCTGCAACGCCCTAGAGCGCTCGGCTAATCCCTCGCGGCTCAATTGAAGAATTTTTTAATAGGAACAAATGATGTATTGTATATATTCATACCATTAGTATTGTTATTTCAGCTTTAAAAAAATATTTGACATGTTCCACATCCACAAGGATCTCCTCAGCACGGATCTATGGAACGAAAAACTAATCTAATCTAGTCCAGGAAAGATGCGACAGATTGAATTCTGAAGATTTATTTAAAATAAATGTTTTTATGTCGTTGTTGACAATCTGCTGACTAACTTGAAAAACATATGAATTTTTATGGAAATACACAAAGATGAATATTTTGAACGTGCCTGCGCTTCGGCAACGATCAGAGATTTTGATTTATTTACTCAAAGATTACTCACGATTAGGTCGCTGAGGCATTCGAGTTATTTATCAATGATGTTACAATAGATTTACGAGAAGAAAATAAATATTTGCAAACTATTCAGAGTTCAAACTGTGAATTCATTATACTGGAGCTATTTTCATCTCGAATAACGCACGAACTTCAGATTTCAAGCTTATTCTCGCATATATGTGTAGCTATGTACATCTTTTACACTCTTCCAGTGACTATAGATGAAGCAGGAAGGACTTTCAGCACTCTGGCTCGTATTAGAAAATTATCTCAGATAACTGTGCAATAACAGGGCGTCGCAGATCTGAGGACCTCGGCAACTGAATGTAATTCGGCAACGCAACTACACTTTTATACTGTAATTCAAACATTTGCTGAACGAAAGGCTCGCAAAGCGCCATTAATAGTGTTAGGACAAACAGGTTGTATGTTACCTGTTGCACGATTCGTCGCGGTTTACATGCAACGGTATTGATGTCTGTTTACTGACATTTGTGGGCATCGGCACCAGACATTTCAAGTGGTTCAAAGGGCTCTGAGCACTATGGGACTTAACATCTGAGGTCAACAGTCCCCTAGAACTTAGAACTACTTAAACCTAACTAATCTAAGGACATCACACACATCCATGCTCGAGGCAGGATTCGAACCTGCAACCGCAGCGGTCGCGCGGTTCCGGACTGAAGCGCCTAGAACCGCTCGGCCACCGCGGCCGGCACCAGACATTTCTTCAATGTACGAATCAATATAATGTTTAGCCTTTTTCGAAAGTGAAGTGAAAATAAATGAAACTAGTTTAAAAAATAAATGTAAATTACACTTACTTATATTTTACACTAATGAATTACTGAGTAGCATCCGAAGTCGAACTTGTAACTTCATTAGTCTTACCAGTTTGCTCTCTTGCCGTATCAGCCCCGTCGAGCTATCATCCAGTTCCCTAGCTGTGGTGGTCTTGCGTCCCTAACTATTGTCTTCATCATTACTTATCAAACCAATATTTACTGCTCTTCTTTCACTCTCCTTCTCCACGAAAGCGTTATGGTACTGTTAGACTCGGTGTGTGAGGCTCGGCCAGTAAGTAAGTTTACCTAGTTTATTTTTTACTTTTCCGCAAAATAAACTGTGCTCGTGACATGCGAGGGCTGGCCAGTTCGACTGGTTATGTGTTGACAGCGCTGACACCGGCTTACGATGCATACCGGAGCATCTTGCCAGTATGCTGCCAACAACCATGGAGTTACCACTACAAAGTGTGTGCGCTTGTGAGCTACGCTTTGTCATTCGTTTTTTCGCAAAACAAATATCCGCTGTCGATATCCATAGGGAGTTAACCTCTTCCAATTGGGAAGGTTGTATGATCAATTAATTGATTCGACGTTGACGCGTACCGCTTGTGGAAGGTCGGGGAGATGAGCAAGACGAACAGCGCAGAGGGAGCTCCACTACTACAACATGTAATAACGTCATTATTGCAATTCGCAGTATTGTGAAGGAAGATCGTTGTTTTACCACTGACATCCTAATGCGGCTACCTCCTGGGGCTGCAATTCGACACTCATCCATCGCAAAGATCCGGCAGACCATCTGCACTACCGAAAAGTCTGTGTATGATGGATGCCATGTTTGCTGAGTGATGTGGACAAGCAGCAACGGTTGGACTCAGAGGGGGTTGTCACTGGGGATGAGACCTGGGTCCATCACTCGAATTCAGAGTAAAATGGAACACCTACAGCCGTTCTTGCGATCTTATTTATTAGATGGCTACCAATTTCGGTGCTTCAGTGCACCACCTTCAGACCTTAACTGATGCTGAGGAGTTTAACTCCATCTGTATACACGGTTCATCATTGGCCAACATCTATGAATTGGTTTTCGCAGACTACCTGTAACGACGACGTTGTGTCGCCAACCGTGGAGTTAACATCCTTAGCGTCAGCACTGAAGCACCGAAACTAGAAGCTATATTATAAATAACACCGTGAGGACGACTATAGTTTTTCCATTTTATTACATAAGTGAACGGCCAAAGTCCCTCAAACCTCCAGTTACAAGGACGGACATACAAAACCTGCCGTTAAACGTCAGCGCATGGTGTATAAGAAACCTTGGGAAAGTGCCCCAAATTGGCAAAGCTCACACATTTGGCAGGGAAACTTATGGCATCCAAATTTTGAGACAGTCAGGGGATTTTGCTCGTTTACTATCTATCGCGAAACATCACAATCGACCGCTGCGGTCGCAGGTTCGAATCCTGCCACGGGCATGGATGTTTGTGATGTCCTTAGGTTAGTTAGGTTTAACTAGTTCTAAGTTCTAGGGGACTAATGACCTCAGCAGTTGAGTCCCATAGTGCTCAGAGCCATTTGAACCATTTTGAACATCACAATGAATGCAGAGAGGTACTGTATTTTCTTTAGTATCTCTATGCTGCCATCAAAAGAAAACGGCCTGGACTTTCGTCTCGCAAAGTTCTCTTTCTTCATGTGAATGCTCGTTTTTAAACAGCTCTAAAGACCCCACGTGGAGCTCGGAATATTCAATTGGGAAGTGTTCCCGCATCTTCCATATTCATCAGATCCTGCCCCAAGTGATTTTCACGTGTTCACCCAACTCAAAGGTCAACTAGGACCTAAGCATTCCAATACCGACGACAAAGTCACATCAACAGTGAGCAGCTGGTTAGGAGCACAGCACTCGACCTGGTACTACACTGGTTTGGAAAAACTTGTGTCATGTACCAACACTGCTTGGAAAAACATGGCGACTATACAGAAAACTGGCAGAAGCATTGCAGAATGCCAGTAAAATTATTTCAACATGATAATTTTTGTGTAATTTTTTTGTATACAAAACAGGGAAACTTACTTATTGGACACCCCTTATATTTAACCTTTGAATACCATGATTCATCCAACTGGTGTGTTAGTTCTTTAAAAACGGCAATGGGGAAACTAGAGATACGGTTTAGGGCTATTTTTTGTTTTACTACATTCCAAATTATGTTGATTGTGATAGAACATTTTACAAGGTGTATCATAGATATTTCTATTTTTCTGAACTAACAGAGGGCATTAGATTTAATTTTGTTCTTAATAAAGCAATGTCCAGTAATACGTCGTTTTGAAATTGTACAGGGATGAAGGAAACTGCATATTCTAATAAAAGTGCTGGAAGGACTTAATTGAAAAGCGAGTGTGAAATTGAGAACACGATCTTAGCTATGGCGCATCACACACTACAAACTCTTTTCTTTCAATGAAATTATTTTAATTTAATGTTATCAAAATTTCAGATATATTTAGAAATGTTATTTAAATCTGAAACTACTGCAGTTTGCTCCAATTTTGCTAGAAAATTTGCGCGGAAAAGTGAAATATGAATGCAGATCAAAATGCCCTGAAAAAAATTACGTACTGTAGACAGGAGATTTAACTTTAAGTGTCAGTTCTGTAATTAGGAAGCCTGTCTTTCCGCACTTACGTGGGAAAACAACGTCACATATTTTAATACCGAAAACTAAGTAAACAAATTTCAAGAAGGTATTCTGTGACTTATAATAAGAAACTAACTTCAGTAGTTCATTGATTCCACTGTAAGAACAAGAGCTGAAACAACAGTACCTAAACTCTGAGAGATGAGCATTGGATTTTGTATAGAAAATGAAGCATTTGCAGACACTGTATTATTGATAAGTAATGTTTATGTTGGTCTTCTGGGGCAGGAACAGCTACTCTGATACAACTGTATACAGGGTGAGTCATAAATGAGGAAAAATATGTCGAGGACCGCATGCTGCTAAGCGTAACACGCGACGCACCGTTGTTAATTTCGGTCTCCTTGGTGTACTGTATACGTAAAAATGGTTCAAATGGCTCTGAGCACTATGGGACTTAACTGCTGTGGTCATCAGTCCCCTAGAACTTAGAACTTAGAACTAACCTAAGGACATCACACACATCCATGCCCGAAGCAGGATTCGAACCTGCGACCGTAGCGGTCGCGCGGTTCCGGACTCTAGCGCCTAGAACCGCTAGGCCACTCCGGCCGGCTGTGTACGTAAAACAAAGACACCTGTTAACCATTGAACGAGATATCTACGAGCCTCACGATCATGACATGTCATTCACCCACAGATACAACACATGACACACCAATGAGCCAACGTGTATCTGCCAGCGTTTGAAAGATACGAGAAAGAATATACCCCATCGTAATGTATGTGAAATTGTATCAGAACTTGTGAATCACACGTTGCCGGCGGTACCGGAGTGTACAGTGCCATGTTAGGGAATGTGTGTCCTGTAAGCGGAAAGAGTGGTCAACGGCGGAAGTAAAACCGCGGCGTGCATGACGTGTTTACAACACCTGTGCGCTGCTCACTCTGCCCGATACTCTCCGTGTCGACAGCTGCTAACAGCCGCGTCGCAGAGTTACTACAGTACCATGGCAGGTTCCACAGACGATGAATACGCTGACATCCACCTCACCTAAGGGCTTGCAGATGGAAGCATTGACGTTGCAAGGCAACTGTATCAAGAGAGGTTTCCTTGCTGGCGCCTTCCATCTGAAAAAAACATTTTACTCTGTGGACAGGCGCTTGAAGTAGAATGGTGTATGTGTAGCACCTCCAGGATTTAGTGGTGGCCGACCGTCGACGTACAGTGCGGATGACGAAGAAAAAGTATTACAAACTGTTGCGGAGGAACGAACAATAAGCACCAGGTCTCTTGCCACTGCGGTTGGAATGTCACAATCTTCTGTCATGCGAGTACTCCATAGAAACCATTACCATCCCTTTCGCATGCAGAAGGTACAGGCATTATTGCCAGAAGACTACCAGAGGGCCGGCCGGAGTGGCCGTGCGGTTCTAGGCGCTGCAGTCTGGAGCCGAGCGACCGCTACGGCAGCAGGTTCGAATCCTGCCTCAGGCATGGATGTGTGTGATGTCCTTAGGTTAGTTACGTTTAATTAGTTCTAAGTTTTAGGCGACTGATGACCTCAGAAGTTAAGTCGCATAGTGCTCAGAGCCATTTGAACTATTTTTTTTTACTACCAGAGGAGGCTGGACTTCTGCAACTTTATCCTACGGCGTCACACCCACGACCAGCATTTTTTCACGAACAATACTGTTCACCGACGAAGCCTATGTCACGGAGGAGGGTATACTGCATTCGCATAATTGGCACGAGTGGGTGGAAGAAAATCCCCACAGCACAGTGATACGAGGGTACCAACAACGATGCGGTGTCAATATCTGATGTGGAATTATTGATCACCATCTCATAGGGCCACATGTGCTGCCACAAAGGCTTACAGGACAGCGGTATCTGCGTTTCCTGGATGCTACGTTACCGGAATTGTTGGACGACATTAGTTTGGCCTCTCGTATGAACCTGTGGTACATGCATGATAGTGCCCCCGCTCACTTCAGCTCAGCGGCACAGTGCTACGCCACCTGGGCAATGCCTTCCCTTCGAAATGGATCGGCCGGGGGGGGGGGGGGGGGGGGCTGTAGCATGACCAGCGAGATCGCCAGACCTGAATCCACTGGATTTCTTTTTGTGGGGCCATCTGAAATCTGTGATTTATGGAAGAGGGGTTGTTGATGTGAACACTCTTCAACGCAGAATACAATATGCCTATGATATTAGGCAAAGAGATACAGACATATTGGATCGTGTGCAGCAATCCTTCCTGCGAAGAGTTCATCTTTGTCACACACATCGTGGCTTTCATTTCGAACAGTACCTATAAACCGCCACTGCAGTTCTGGTCATTGTTTCTATGTTAGTTTCGATTTGTACAGCTGTATTGTATTCGTTTATATTAACTGCCACATACCTGTGTAGTTGTATTTTGTATTCTGCATCTATGTACTCGTTTCTTAAAACTAAGTCAGGGAGACAAAAACCAAATTATAAAACACGCATGTACAGTAGTGGAGCCCCTCTCACGTTCCTTTCCCTATGCCAACTAGCCACGACACATAGTACCGGCCAGCGTTACCGGTACGAGATAGATGTGGGCCTTGTCATTGCTCGCAGTGTCTCGCAGACCGTCGCTTGACGCCGCATGCTTCGCCTTCTCGTGAGCGGCTGGACTACCTACAACACTCGCATGTTGTTCCCTGTTGCCGATCTGTCCCCTTGGCAAATGTCGGCGCACAGTAACACCCAAAAGTCCACTTCATATTTCCAGGTTTTTACCATTCAATTGCATTGTCATTTATTGACGTAGGAACATGTGGAAAACGAATTTATGTTTGTAGCTCAGTGTGTGACAATTTGCAGGACATATTTTTCCTCATTTATGGCCCACCCTGTAAAGACTTTCTGCTCTGCACGATTTCTTCAGGGGCAATAACGCGTCCCAGTCAGTATAATTTCCCCGAACGTTTGCAGGCTGTATATTACCGGATAACTCTGCATCCAACATGCATCCAAGCTTAGCGCTGTTAATAGAGGTTCGCTGCTACACGATTCAACTTTTTGCGCTATGAACAACCGTTAGTTCGCTCGAATTACGCTGGCAGTATCTTGTGCAACGTATTATACCTTAGTGCAAATTGCATTTGTGAATATCTATTTATTCTTTAATAAGAAATTATAATTATTCTATATTTCCTCACGGTGAGTATTACGAGGCTTATTCTGAAAGTGAGGAACGATCGAAATGGAAATCACAGTGAAAATCAAAATTGTTTTATTTGAAACAGTTAGGTACATTTTACAGCTACTTCACTACTGCTGCATGGGTAGGAGCAGGAAAAGGTAATATACGTCGGTACTGCTGTATGAGTTTACATCACTTTTACTAGTGTATAAACATATGTAAACATATTACATAACTTTAGGTGATGACACGTAGGTGCGACGTTGTGGCCCCATCGTAACTGATGCAAAGTCTCAATAGCAATCTAAGCTGAAGCGATGTTTCCTGGATGTCTGCACCTGATGAAATCGGCAGAATCTGTAGCGATGCTCGTAGAGCTCTCCAGCGCCGGCTACAGGGCGCTGTCATCGGTGTCGGTATCGTAGTGCCAACTTAACTGGTACCTAAGCCGTGGCGTCGTAGCTTTCGCTACCACAACTACTTAGTCACTGCTCCGACTTCGACATCTGTCGTAGCGTTGTACCAACATTCCAATACCCTCGTCGTAGAAGACAGCCTCCTGTGTTTTCCGACGATTTTCTACGCTGGGCTGCAGCTCGTTGTCAGTGCCAAAATGCTGTCTTCGTAGACAGCGGTTAATCTCAGCAGAGATGACAATCAGAGGGAGCCGAGTCCGGGCAGTATAACCGGTGATCCCTTCCCAGCGAAAAAGCTGCAGGAGCGCCTTCATTGCCAAAGCAGTGTGCAGGCGAGAACTGTCATGAAGAAGGAAGTGCATGGCAGTTAAATTATGTGGGGTTGCATGAAATCAGGCGGAGTTTTTCGGCAGGCACCCATCCTTGGCGGGATACACTATTTATGTAGGATTCTTTACGTGCTCACTGTGCGCTCAGAACTGAGAATAGCGACCTGACGCTATCTACGGAAATACTAGAGACACCACCCGACATATCGGTGGAAAACTTCACCGGATTTTCGCTGTGGTTTTCATTGCATGACTTAGCGCTCCTTACTTTCCAAACAGCCCTCGTATTTTTGTATGTCTCCAGTTTTTCAGTTGTTTGCAGATGACGCTGTCGTTTATCGACTAATGAAGTCATCAGAAAATCAAAACAAACTGCAAAATTATTTAGAAAAAATATCTGAATGGTACGAAAAGTGGCAGTTGACCCTAAATAACGAAAAGTATGAGGTCATCCACATGAGTGCTAAAAGGAACTCGTAAAACTTCGGTTACGCTATAAATCAGTCTAATCTAAAAGCCGTAAATTCAACTAAATACCTAGATATTACAATTACGAACAACTTAAATTGGAAAGAACACATAAAAAATTTTGTGGGGAAGGCTAACCAAAGGCTGCAGGACACTTAGAAAATGTAACAGACCTACTAAAGAGACTGCCTGCACTACACTTGTCTGTCCTCTTTTAGAATACTGCTGCACCGTGTGGGATCCTTTCCAGAGAGAACTGACGGAGTACATCGAAAAAGTTCAAAGAAAGGCAGCACGTTTTGTATTATCGCGAAATATGGGAGAGGGTGTCACAGAAATGATACAGGATTTGGGCTGGAAATCATTAAAAGAAAAGCGTTTTTCTTTGCGCCGAAATCTTCTCACGAAATTCCAACCGCCCACTTTCTCCTCCGAATGCGAAAATATTTTGTTCACTCCGACCTACATAGGGAGGAACGATCACCACAATAAAATAAGGGAAATCCGAGCTCGTACGGAAAGATAGAGGTCTTCATTCTTTCCGTGCGCTATACAAGATTAGAATAATAGAGAATTGTGAAGGTGGTTCCATGAACCCTCTGCCAGGCACTTGCATGTGATTTGCAGAGTATCCTTGTAGATGTAGATGTAGATGTTTAAATCACGTCAAACCGTCTGTAAAATAACAATAACACAGGGTTGCTGTGTTTGTACACGGGGCTCAATCACACATTGTGCCTCGAGGCCCAGTCCTGGCTCTCAGGAGCTCTGGTTATACACTAAATGAAGTGTAGTTTCTGATAACCACAGCAATCTGCATGTGAGCCGCACCCTTCAAGTAAATGAATTACGGTTGCCTCATCTAAATTTGAGACCGACAGCCTCTTTGAAAACCACGATGAGAAAGTGGTGGAAGTTCAGAACTGTGGAGTGCTCACTGTGACAAATTCCCGCAGCTTGAGGCGCTCCTTCTCGACATTGCCGTGCGAGACGTCGGAGGCGAAGCCGGGTGGCAGGATGAAGACGCGCAGCGAACCGTTGTAGTCCGCGACGGCGACCACGTCCCTGGCCAGGGGCAGGTGGTGCGGGCAGACCGTGTTGAGCACGCGGCCCGAGATGCTCTGCGCCAGGGCCGGCGCGCTCGTGCTGTCGCGCAGGTGCCAAGCCTGCAGCGAGCCGTCCGCCAGCGCCACCAGCAGCAGCGACGGCCGGTGCACGGACCACGCGCACCAAGACACCGGCGCCGTGTTGCACCGCCACAGCAGCGGCTGCCCGCCCGGCTCTGCGCAGTCCATCGTACAGCCGTGCTACACAAGGTATTACCTGTCAGAGCACTGTCGTGTTTATGAACGAGAAACAGGGGGGAAGAGGTAGTACACTACTGGCCATTAAAATTGCTAAACCAAGAAGAAATGCAGATGATAAACGGGTATTCATTGGACAAATATATTATACTAGAACTGACATGTGATTACATTTTCACGCAATTTGGGTGCATAGATCCTGAGAAATCAGTACCCAGAACAACCACCTCTGGCCGTAATAACGGCCTTGATACGCCTGGACATTGAGGCAAACAGAGCTTGGATGGCGTGTACAGTTACAGCTGCCCATGCAGCTTCAACACGATACCACAGATCATCACGAGTAGTGACTGGCGTATTGTGACGAGCCAGTTGCTCGGCCACCATTGAACAGACATTTTCAGTTGGTGAGAGATCTGGAGAATGTGCTGGCCAGGGCAGCAGTCCTACATTTTCTGTATCCAGAAAGGCCCGTACAGGACTTGCAATATGCGGTCGTGCATTATCCTGCTGAAATGTAGGGCTTCGTAGGGATCGAAAGAAGGTTACAGCCACGGGTCGTGACACATCTGAAATGTAACGTCCACCGTTCAAAGTGCCGTCAATGCGAACCTGGATTCATCCGAAAAAATGGCGTTTTGCCATTCGTGCACCCAGGTTCGTCGTTGAGTACAGCATCGCATGCGCTCGAGTCTGTGATTCAGCGTCAAGGGTAACCGCAGCCATGGTCTCCGAGCCGATAGTCCATGCTGCTGCAAAAGTTGTCGAACTGTTCCTGCAGATGGTTGTTGTCTTGCAAGCGTCCTCATCTGTTGACTCAGGGATCGAGACGTGGGTGCACGATCCGTTCCAGCCATGCGGATAAGATGGCTGTCATCTCGACTGCTAGTGATACGAGGCAGTTGGGATCCACCACGGCGTTCCGTATTACCTTCCTGAACCCACCGATTCCATATTCTGCTAACAGTCATTGAATCTCGACCAATGCGAGCATCATTGTCGCGATACGATAAACCGCAATCGCGATTGGCTACAATCCGATCTTTATCAAAGTCGGAAACGTGATGGTACGCATTTTTCCTCCTTACACGAGGCATCACGACAACGTGTCACCAGGCAACGCCGGTCAACTCCTGTTTGTGTATGAGAAATCGGTTGGAAACTTTCCTCATGTCAGCACGTTGTAGGTGTCGCCACCAGCGCCAACCTTGTGTGACTGCTCTGAAAAGCTAATCATTTGCATATCACAGCATCTTCTTCCTGTCGGTTAAATTTCGCGTCTGTAGCACATTATCTCCGTGGTGTAGCAATTTTAATGGCCAGTAGTGTAATAAAGACACCACAGGCGATCCGATTTGGTGGGGCGGGTATAAGCTTGTCGTCCGACAGACTGATTGTCGAGTGTTGTGGCCGCCCATTCGACGGTCCAGTCTACTGACCAGATCTGGTCGTCTGTGACGCTGTCGTGCTGTGAGTTTTCAAGCGTGAACGTCGTGAGCAGGCGCCGAACAATCGTGTCATTGTAGAGGACGTGACTGTGGAGTTCTTGGAACTCTAGAAAGATGTTACATATTTGTTGGACCGCCCAGACAAGCAGAATGCTGTAAGGATACAAGGAATCAAGCACTTGACAAACTAGCTTAAGAAATGAAGGCTACCGAACCTGATAGTGATGCAGCAACAGTGGAAGAGAAATTAGAAAATACGAGCGCTGCGTACGAGAGAGTGTTTTTTTCTTTCTTTTTTTTTAATCGTATGGCTAGGGCCCCCCGTCGGGAGGCCATTCGACGGGTGCCGGTCTTTCAATTTGACGCCACTTCGGCGACCTGCAGTCGATGAGGGTGAGGATGAGGACGAGGATATCACAACACCCAGTCCCTGGGCGGAGAAAATTCCCCGAACCCGGGCCCAGAGGACTGACAATCCGTCATGCTGACCGTTCAGCTACCGGGGGCGGACTACGAGAGAGAGAGAGTGAATAAACATGTATGAAAGTATACAAAATCAGCATTCGGAAATGTTTGTGTTTATTAGCGGAAATAATATTTACAAGAGTCAGGACTCATTTCTGAAAGTATCTGCGGAGAAATTGCAATGCTGTATTTAAGACATGCCCAGTGGGGGAGGGTGGCAAGGAGGGATACTTGCCTTGTCCCCCTTCTTCCCTCCCTTCCACGAAATCAGGAAATCTGCTTTACTTCCTAACTCACTGATCATTGTCGGATATAATCAAATTTCTAATTTAATGTAATTTCAGATCACCACTTAAAAAAGTGTCATATCAAGAATGATTTTAATAATACTAAAATGTGTACTTTGAAGATAACTGTGGTGTCGTGCACAGAACGAAGTCAGATGCAAAAGTCGGTACCTCACGACGGTACCACAAGCAAAGACAATAGCTGCCAAACACAGCAACGTATCGGAGACATCGGCACAGACACGCTGCCAAGTGTTTCCTTCTGCTGCCGCAGGCGGAAAGTTATTTATGTCCGAGTGCAGTGCTGTTCAGCGTCTAGTCCCAACGTTAACGCCCAGTCTCTATGTAATCAGCGACCACTTGTAATCGTAGCTAACGACGACAGTATCGTCTTAGCACAGATACGGCTGCGTGCGAACAGAACTTTATATCACGTTACTCAGTGCAATGATCAATTGATAAATGTTGTATGTGTCAGCGACCGTATTAGATACATGTCATCTGTGTGGGCGCTAATTGCTTCCAAAGTTCAGTAATTACCATGTTCAAGTTTCAATAAATTCCTAATAATTAGTGTGTGTGGAGTAGTATCTGTTCGACCTCCTCTTGAAGTAATCTACTTGCTACAATACACCACAATAACCACGTAATCATGCTTACCTTTTAAGTATCAAAGTAATGTACCGATAACAAATACTGAGTGGATAACCATAAATTATTTGCGTATAATAAGCTTTTAGTGTCACCTACAGATTTCAGTTCGTGTGACATGACACGATTCGCAACTGTCCAGCTCACTTATCTCAAAAACGGCAATTTTAGTCTTGTCATCCCTCCCCCCTGGGCAAACTTCCGCGGGCGCCCATGGTCTTGCATAAGCCTTTGCAGTAGACAATAGCCATAAAGAAACAACCTGACTTTCATCGGCAGTAACGGGTTCTTTTGTAAACGGTTCTGCTTCACAATCAGTGGAGTCACGAAAAACGGCAGTCTAATGAAACTGCAGTAGTCTGCTATCAGATAATGCAAATATCGTCATCATTCTGTTGTTTCAATAACGTCGGATAACTAAACAGGTTTCGTTTCAATAAGCATTTTCTTATCAAAAATCTTTCCGTTTTTACTTATGGCGCGTCTAAATGCGTTATCAGTGCATCGCTGATTCTCTTTTCTTTTGGGCCCGAGCCGCGACTGTTATCCACAGCAAGCAGGAGCACACAGAAAATCAGATGCTACATCTGCCGACTGGGTGTCGTGTCAGCTTCACTGGGCCGACCATGTCAGACTGTTTTATAGGGCAACAAAATATATTGACAGTGTAATCAGTAATACCTACGTTTTATCTGAAGAAACCACTCCTTCTAAAAACCAGACAGAATAATTTTTCTCAGTTTACTTGCTAGAATTACTGTCCAGTTCCGTGCAACTAAAGCTATGAAGTTTTCGCAAACCTGCTGTTTCTTTATGTTTTTCGTAATATCATAGAAATTTCTACAGAATAAATTATTTTCCACATATTCAATGGTGTGTTTCCCTTGTGCATTTTGCTTTCAGATACAAGAATCACACTCCGCTGGGCACCGTTCCCTCCTGCTGTAATCTGGAAACGATTGACTTAATCTATTATGCTTGTACGAATCTCCTTTTCTCATCATCTACAAATTTAATGACGCTAAAAGCAAGCCGTCGCGGCTGCCTACGAAGGCATTTCCACTAACACTCTCCATGCTTGCACTGAGAAGTAAGAAAACGCACTGCTTTGAATTAAGAAAAGGTAAAATCATATGGTATGGTTCGCTGGGAGACCCTCACGCGCAGTCTTTTCATATTCTTCGCCCACACTGACACCTTTCTTTTGCGAAGTGTGACAGTTGTATGTTAAGTACATCCGATTCGCGCAGGTTACTGTAATGAGCGTGTGTGTGTGTGTGTGTGTGTGTGTGTGTGTGTGTGTGTGTGTAGTGTGGTTTTGTGTCGTGTTTAAGTTGTTTGATGAGCAGAGATGAGAGAGTGAAACCTGGTGCCGGTACATAGCCCGTTCCTCTAGAATATCACCGAGGGGCGGAAAGATCACCATCAAAACACTGCTTGAGACAGTGCACAGAGATCTGGAGTTTAATCTAGGATACTGGCGCAGAGTTTGGTGATTAGGAACAATGCGCCACCACCCTCCTCTCCTTTGGCCGAAAGGCAAAGGGAAAACCGCCAACAGTACGTAGTGTACCAAGGCTGTTACCCATCCACGTATCGGCCACGCCCGACGTTCCTTAACTGACTGGAACCGGTGTATTCAACGAGGCAAGGTGGTTGGCTGCTCTGAACTAAAACGTTGCTATAACTAGCATCGTGAAGAGGTTAGTTTCAGCTACAGCCAAGTCCGCGGTTAGCTTTGTCGCGTAATACGAGGGCTGTTTGGAAAGTAAGATCCGATCGGGTGCGACGCTGAAACCACAATGAAAATCCGATGAAGCTTCACACAGATGTGTTGGGCAGTGTCTCTAGTACGCCCGTCGATCGCGTCACGTCGGTTTGTTTAGTTCTGAGCGCACAGTGTGCACGTAAATATGCCTTGAAAATAGCCTCTCCCGCCAAGTATGAGGACCTGGTGAGAGATTTCGCTTGGTGTCATGCAGCCCACAAAAAATAACTTTCTTGGGGATCCTTCTTCATGACAATTCTCGGCCGCACTCTGCAGGGCAATGAAGATGCTCCTGCAGCGTTTTAGATGGTACGTGTTTGATTTCCCAGAACACAGTCCGTAATTGGCTCCCCTTGCGTTTCATATCCGCCCACATGAACCACTGGCTATGAAGACCAACATTTTGGCACAAACAACGAGCTGTAGACCAGCGTAGGAAACTTGTGGAAAGCACAGTCGGCTGCCTTCTATGACGAGTTATTGGAAAATGTATAAGTCGCAGCTCGATTATATACAGAAGTAGCCGGAAACTGCATGTAACAGTTTGCAAATGAAACATTGTTGCTTTTCACAGTGGTTTCCTTTTCGCTACCGAACGGACCTTACTTTCCAAATAGCCCACGTATTAAGCTATGTGGCTTTTCGTATTTGTCACCTGTCACTTTACGCAGCCCAAGTTGACGTAGATGCAAGGCTGAGAATGACGAAACTCCAACAGGTAACTGGAATATGTACGAAATGGAACTTCGACGAGGTACGGTGTTTGAATAGCCATTCCTCATTTTTATTTTCCCAACTGTGAAACTCAAAAAATTTCTAAAAAAGAATAGATTAAATTACACTGATGGGAGCTTGGTCGTACCATAAGTGATATGTTCCTTAAAGAGCTAGCAGAAGAAGAAGAAGTTAAGTAACCTCTAATGACAGAAAATAGGACTAGATGACGCAAGGTTTTATATTTTGTCAACTGAAATTTTGCTGGAGAAATTCACACGTCCATGATAGTAACTTAACAGATACTTACCGATCTTACAACATATCATATGCACAACCAGAGTCCACAATCTAAATGCACAACGGAACCAACATCATCGAAGTGCCAGAGAGAAGCCAAGTCATCATCGATAATCCGTCCATAAGTCTTGTTGTCCTGGCATCCATGGAATAAGCTCAGGTCCCGGGAGGCATGGCAGTTTATATGTGGCGGAGATACTCTAACGCTTCCTCCTGGTGCCACCCATGGTAGAAGAACGGTGAGATGCCCTTGGTGGAGCACTTGACTGACCATTAAATATGTTGCGAGTTGTGATATAACACATGTAAAAATTATAGACTACTCCATTTGAACCCAAACTATGGGCAAGAGCGCTATATCGCTACGGTAGACCCAGGAGAGCAGTCTTTGCTCTCTGGTTGAGCACTTGGGATTGCGCCCAGGTAACTGCCTCATTTCGTCATTAGACAGGAGAGGAACATAATGGCGTATTCGAGTATGCAGGCGATTATTCCTTTAGAAAATGTGGATACAGAAGTAAGGGGAAGATTGAGAAACGAATGTAGAGGCTGGGGAGAGGGGTGACGAGGGGGGGGGGGGGGGAAGCAGCGGTACAATGTACAAAGCATTATTGCAACTTACTTTTGCTGAATGCTATTTGGATCAATCAGAACAATGGAAAGTATTACTACGTTCCCACAGTAAGTTCAGAAGAAAGCTCTTTGGGGTGAAGCGTCCAATGTTTAGTGAACTGTGTGTGCATATCTCGAAGCGTATGTAGCGGGAAGAGATAATAAATAGTGGTTGGTGGAGCTGTTCACTCAGATTTTCTCGAAAAATCTTCCATCAAGTATTTTCTGCAGTTAGTAATATTATCATTCGACTTACTTCCTCACGTGAAATTTCCAACTAGGGTAGCTAACCGATTAAAACCGGGCATTGCTGACATCTTTACAGACGGTTTTATCGAACAAAAGCATATTGCAAAACTAATAATCAAAAGGTTCTCAGACCACAGTATGCAGTTTCTTATGCTAAACGTTAACGATGACCAGGATATAAAATCTATTAAACAGAGGTCAAGCGGACCAAAAAATTGGTTATTTTAGGAAAAGTTGTAGAGAAGGAGTGACACAAAAACACCAGAATCAGAAGTCCTTGGAAACGAATATGATTTACTGACTTCAACGAAAACCTCGTCAAGTCGCTTCGTTCACCATACACCAGCCTCCAGCTACCTACTTGCCTCCACAACCTAATTTGGAGTCTGTACACTCGGTAAATACAGGGTGTCCAGCGAAAGAGTCCATGATTTCAGAATTAAATATATCGAAAACTAAGATTGATAGACGAATGCAACAAAAGGTATGTTTATTGTGAAAGCTGTAAGAATTTTACACAGAAGTTTCGAAATAGTTCTACTAACAGATGGCGCTGTATTCCAATACTAGTGCCAATAAATAGCGCGCTGTAGATCAGAGCTATCAGTACCGCCGTTGAAAACTAAAAGTAGGTTAGCGCAATGAAGGAAGAGGTTGAAATCGCGTGTTCTATTGCACAACGTGTTTTTCTGGTACTGGAATACCCCAAGTTAGAACACAGTCCTACAGCAACAAGGTGCAGTTTTCAAACACCACTTAATGTTGCAAAAGGACCCGATGCGAAAACCATTCTCAAGCTCTTCGCCAAATTCCAATATCTGAAAATGTCGCCACGGTTTCTGGAATTATTCAGCAACAGCCAAGGAAACCCGTCAGAAGAACTGCAACAGAGACTGATTCGAAGCGTCCCAGCACACAGAAAGTACTCAGAGAGAGTCCTCACACCTTTACACACAAAATCCAAAGGCACGAGGCCATACGTGTGCGAGCTGTGCGACAGAGGGCTGATTTTGGGAAATCAGATTTTCACAATTATTTATAATGAAGGGTTCGATGTTGGATGCATTTGGTTCAGAAGAGGCACACTTGCACCTGAATGGAGTAGAGAAACAAAAACTGGCGATTTTGGGGTTCCAAAAATCTCTATTTCTGTGAAGTGAAACCACTGTATCTCCCACGTATGCAGCAGAGGCATTATCGGCCACTTTTTCATGCGAGAAGCGATCGTTAGTGTACGTTACGTTGGAATAATTTGTCGCCACATTGGTTCGTGCAAAATGGGGCCAAACCACATTGTGTTGCATTATTACAAATTACTTGGCGCAGGGATGGACTGGCTTCCATATTCGCTCGATCTGACTCCTTGTGACCAC
This sequence comes from Schistocerca cancellata, assembly GCF_023864275.1. Classification (NCBI taxonomy): domain Eukaryota; kingdom Metazoa; phylum Arthropoda; class Insecta; order Orthoptera; family Acrididae; genus Schistocerca; species Schistocerca cancellata. The sequence goes on along the minus strand of NC_064626.1, from coordinate 492,783,265 downwards.
TTTTTGTGGGGCACATTGAAAGATACTGTCTGTCGGAACCATTCCACCTCTCTGAGCGAGCTTGAATAGGCGATCTGTGTGCCGTCGGAATCAATTTCAGTTGCAGCACAACAGGATGTGATGGAAAATTTTGTTGTTCGTTTGCGCCATATCTCTATTTCGAGCGGTGAAAATTTGGAAATGTTCTGATGCGATTGCAAAGACTGCTTGCAGAGGACGAATTTAATTGTGCACGCTAACACTGTATGTGCTCCACAGCGTACTGTGCCATCTGTTAGCAAGTTTTCGAACTATTTCTAAACTTCTGTATAAAATTCTTACAACTTTTACAGTAAATATGTCTTTTGTTGTAATTGTCTATCTATCTTAGTTTTTGAGATCAGGGCGCTTTCGCTGGACACCGTGCAGCAAAACCCGCCTAGAAAAAACTGGAATCTTTCAGCCCGAAATCCACGCGTCCGCACCGGCACACGAGAGCTGTTGGTCAAATCCTCAGTTCTGTGAGCTCCTAAACTGCTCCACGAAATTATTTAACATATAAGCCTTTCAGCCAACGAGAGAGGACTGTACGCCTTCTCATTGGCCATTTCCTGCTGCTCCTAAATAGAGGCACTGCTTCATGGCAGGGTTTATGTTTCACTGCCGCAGATGGCAAACCAGTCAGCTACGACCAACAACTATTTAGGAGGATTACAGAAAAAGTAGCTCATCATCTACTGAACGAAAACCTCCTTCCTCTTGCAGCTGGAAACTGGTACAAGATCGGACGGGGCTAGCACGTATGGTTGGCTAGGAAACCATGGACCACGTTATACAGCCCCAAATGTTCGACAGCTGATGGAATCATTCTTCAAGGATAATCAGACTACTTAAATCGAAACGTTTACGTGTTAGGTTGGTGCATAAGTTCACAGCGTATTTCCGTAAGTTTAATAAACACAATAGGTACACATAACAAAGACTTTAGTCATCAATAATACACTCCTGGAAATTGAAATAAGAACACCGTGAATTCATTGTCCCAGGAAGGGGAAACTTTATTGACACATTCCTGGGGTCAGATACATCACATGATCACACTGACAGAACCACAGGCACATAGACACAGGCAACAGAGCATGCACAATGTCGGCACTAGTACAGTGTATATCCACCTTTCGCAGCAATGCAGGCTGCTATTCTCCCATGGAGACGATCGTAGAGATGCTGGATGTAGTCCTGTGGAACGGCTTGCCATGCCATTTCCACCTGGCGCCTCAGTTGGACCAGCGTTCGTGCTGGACGTGCAGACCGCGTCAGACGACGCTTCATCCAGTCCCAAACATGCTCAACGGGGGACAGATCCGGAGATCTTGCTGGCCAGGGTAGTTGACTTACACCTTCTAGAGCACGTTGGGTGGCACGGGATACATGCGGACGTGCATTGTCCTGTTGGAACAGCAAGTTCCCTTGCCGGTCTAGGAATGGTAGAACGATGGGTTCGATGACGGTTTGGATGTACCGTGCACTATTCAGTGTCCCCTCGACGATCACCAGTGGCGTACGGCCAGTGTAGGAGATCGCTCCCCACACCATGATGCCGGGTGTTGGCCCTGTGTGCCTCGGTCGTATGCAGTCCTGATTGTGGCGCTCACCTGCACGGCGCCAAACACGCATACGACCATCATTGGCACCAAGGCAGAAGCGACTCTCATCGCTGAAGACGACACGTCTCCATTCGTCCCTCCATTCACGCCTGTCGCGACACCACTGGAGGCGGGCTGCACGATGTTGGGGCGTGAGCGGAAGACGGCCTAACGGTGTGCGGGACCGTAGCCCAGCTTCATGGAGACGGTTGCGAATGGTCCTCGCCGATACCCCAGGAGCAACAGTGTCCCTAATTTGCTGGGAAGTGGCGGTGCGGTCCCCTACGGCACTGCGTAGGATCCTACGGTCTTGGCGTGCATCCGTGCGTCGCTGCGGTCCGGTCCCAGGTCGACGGGCACGTGCACCTTCCGCCGACCACTGGCGACAACATCGATCTACTGTGGAGACCTCACGCCCCACGTGTTGAGCAATTCGGCGGTACGTCCACCCGGCCTCCCGCATGCCCACTATACGCCCTCGCTCAAAGTCCGTCAACTGCACATACGGTTCACGTCCACGCTGTCGCGACATGCTACCAGTGTTAAAGACTGCGATGGAGCTCCGTATGCCACGGCAAACTGGCTGACACTGACGGCGGCGGTGCACAAATGCTGCGCAGCTAGCGCCATTCGACGGCCAACACCGCGGTTCCTGGTGTGTCCGCTGTGCCGTGCGTGTGATCATTGCTTGTACAGCCCTCTAGCAGTGTCCGGAGCAAGTATGGTGGGTCTGACACACCGGTGTCAATGTGTTCTTTTTTCCATTTCCAGGAGTGTATATTCCCTATCACTATGTGCAACAGTCTACCAACGCTGGGGTAATAGATGTGATGGATGGAGAGGGTTTAAGGGCGCATGACGGCAAGGTCTTCAGCGCCCGCTCAGTAACAGATCGAGAACGGAGTCAAGAAAAGACTCAGAACAATAGTATAAAACATAACGTAAGACACAGGAAACAGCCGGGGTAACATTCCGCGACTGTAGAAATCAGTGGTTTTGATGTGAAGAACGCGTCGAGCCATGTTCTGAGCGCATTTTCATCTGGAAAGCATGTCTCTTGAAGTTTGTTGGATACAGAGCGTAAAAGGTGAATGTCTGAGGGTGCAAGATGAGGTGAATAAGATGGGTGACTTTCCAACGCAACTCTTAGTGTTCTTAGCCGGGCAGCATGATGCGGGCGGGTGTTATTGTGGAGTAGCACCACTCCACACAGTCTTTTCCGCAGTTATTCGTGGATTGCCTCTGCAAGACGTCTCAGTAATTGACAATAACTGTTAGCAGTGCTAAATCTCGGGGAAACAATTCGTAATACACTACACCGGCGCTGTTTTGTGGATACACTCAGTCCTTTTTATGGGGAGTTGCAGCTTTGTTTGCGCTCAATCATTTCTTTCTTTTCCTTATTTTAGCATAATGACAACATTTCTCATTATCAGTAACGAAAGAATGGTGGGTGCATTCACGAGGCAATTGATGACGAGCAATCAGAGATGCACATATGACCACCCGCTGATTCTTATGATTTTGGCTTAAAGCGTGTGGTACCCATACACCCGATTTGGGACTCTTCTCCATTGCGTGCAAATATCGCACGATGGTGGTATGATCACCATCGATCACATTTGACATTTCACAAGCACACTGATATGGATAATTGTGGACTAATCCCTTACAACGATTTCCATCTAACCATAAGGCCTTCCTGAACTTCGAGAGTCACTAATGTCAAAAAGATCCTCCTCGAAATGAGAAAATCATTTTCTTGCTGTGCTCTGTCCGATGAAATTATTACCATACACAGCGCAAATGTTTCTGGTAGCCTCCGCTGTTATCACCCCACTGTTGATCTAAAACAGAAGAATATGTCGGATAAGTTCCTATTTCTCCACTTGGCACTCCATTTTCTATCGTCCACAGCTCCATTCGCTATCTCCAAATGACAATGTGTAAACTGAAATAGCAGCAGTGAATTACACATAAAAATGCAATCGATAAATAAACTCATAGCAATTGTAATACCAAAATGCAAATCAAAAACGCTACAAAATTATGCATCCACCAATTAATATGATGGAGCAATGGCAAGCTGATTACTCTTCCGACTATTGTTTGAAAACAAAAACTTGTCACAGATTTCTGATTTACATTACTGAGCCATTCAAATTCGATGACTTCATTATATAATTTATAGGCACAAAAAAATCAACGGTCAATCAGTGCAAGGTAGAGCAGTGCTACTACGTTATTGCTTCTTTAATCGAAAACATAACTAATGAGTTAATTAAAATGAAAAAGTGTTTATATGGCTACATGCTAGAGCTATTTGCGGTTTTTTTCTCTATAAATGACTAATTATTTTTATTCAAGAATTCTTGTATAAGAGGAGTCGTTAAGAGGAAGCAGCTTTAATCTAGTTTTAACCCACTTTCGGTATCTTTCAAGTGATGAAAACCGCAACAGTTACGTCAGAATGATTTATTAATCACGTCTAGTTTCATGACTTCGTAGTCACATCTTCAGGTAACAAACTGTTGACCCAAAGAAGATTCAGTAACCTTAATTAGAACCATCTTAAAATAAAACACCAAAGTGATAAAATTTACGTTTGTGGAGTTTTGCTAGGATACAGATCCTCATTCTTAAGGGTTGCTTCCGCATTTCGGATGCCTGTTCTTATTCAAAAATTCTTGTTTCTGGGCTGTGTCTTGCTCCGGTTACTTTATTCATTACGGCTGCGTACTCTCTGACGACAATTTCGTGTGGAAGGTAGAGAACTATTATTTGCCGATATGGAGTTTTCAGGACATTAGTTTTTGAAAGGTCCATATATCTCACATGTACCTCAGAATTTTATCAATTACACTTTTTGTTAGGATCACAGTCACTGCAGCTTCTTTAGCACAAAAGTTTGTTGCTTGAAGATGTGATTGCAACGTCGCGAAGCTGTTGTTGTTGTTGTTGTTGTGGTCTTCACTCCTGAGACTGGTTTGATGCAGCTCTCCATGCAACTTTATCCTGTGCAAGCTTCTTCATTTCCCAGTACCTACTGCAGCCTACATCCTTCTGAATCTGCTTAGTGTATTCATCTCTTGGTCTCCCTCTACGATTTTTACCCTCCACGGTGCCCTCCAGTGCTAAATTTGTGATCCCTTGATGCCTCAGAACATGTCCTACCAACCGGTCCCTTCTTCTTGTCAAGTTGTGCCACAAACTCCTCTTCTCCCCAATTCTACTCAGTACCTCCTCATTTGTTGTGTGATCTACCTATCTAATCTTCAGCATTCTTCTGTAGCACCACATTTCGAAAGCTTCTATTCTCCTCTTGTCCAAACTATTTATCGTCTATGTTTCACTTCCATACATGGCTACACTCCATACAAATACTTTCAGAAACGACTTCCTGACACTCGAATCTATACTCGATGTTAACAAATTTCTCTTCTTCAGAAACGCTTTCCTTGCCATTGCCAGTCTACATTTTATACCCTCTCTACTTCGACCATCATCAGTTGAAACGTCCCCTTAAAAAAATTATACATGACTGTGCTTATACTGACACACAATATTTTTAGCGCAACGCAATCTGACTTTCAAAAATCCCTACAAAAGAATGGCCCTGACTAACATTAATCTATTGTTGTTGTTGTGGTCTTCAGTCCTGAGACTGGTTTGATGCAGCTCTCCATGCTACTCTATCCTGTGCAAGCTTCTTCATCTCCCAGTATCTACTGCAACCTACATCCTTCTGAATCTGCTTAGTGTATTCATCTCTTGGTCTCCCTCTACGATTTTTACCCTCAACACTGCCCTCCAATGCTAAATTTGTGATCCCTTGATGCCTCAAAACATGTCCTACCAACTGATCCCTTCTTTTAGTCAAGTTGTGCCACAAACTTCTCTTCTCCCCAATCCTATTCAATACCTCCTCATTAGTTACGTGTTCTACCCACCTTATCTTCAGCATTCTTCTGTAGCACCACATTTCGAAAGCTTCTATTCTCTTCTTGTCCAAACTAGTTATCGTCCATGTTTCACTTCCATACATGGCTACACTCCATACAAATACTTTCAGAAACGACTTCCTGACACTTAAATCTATACTCGATGTTAACAAATTCCTCTTCTTGAGAAACGCTTTCCTTGCCATTGCCAGTCTACATTTTATATCCTCTCTACTTCGACCATCATCAGTTATTTTGCTCCCCAAATAGCAAAACTCCTTTACTACTTTAAGTGTCTCATTTCCTAATCTAATTCCCTCAGCATCACCCGACTTAATTTGACTACATTCCATTATCCTCGTTTTGCTTTTGTTGATGTTCATGTTATATCCTCCTTTCAAGACACTGTCCATTCCGTTCAACTGCTCTTCCAAGTCCTTTGCTGTCTCTGACAGAATTACAATGTCATCGGCGAACCTCAAAGTTTTTACTTCTTCTCCATGAATTTTAATACCTACTCCGAATTTTTCTTTTGTTTCCTTTACTGCTTGCTCAATATACAGATTGAATAACATCGGGGAGAGGCTACAACCCTGTCTTACTCCTTTCCCAACCACTGCTTCCCTTTCATGCCCCTCGACTCTTATAACTGCCATCTGGTTTCTGTACAAACTGTAAATAGCCTTTCGTTCCCTGTATTTTACCCCTGCCACCTTCAGAATTTGAAAGAGAGTATTCCAGTTAACATTGTCAAAAGCTTTCTCTAAGTCTACAAATGCTAGAAACGTAGGTTTGCCTTTTCTTAATCTTTCTTCTAAGATAAGTCGTAAGGTCAGTATTGCCTCACGTGTTCCAACATTTCTACGGAATCCAAACTGATCTTCCCCGAGGTCGGCTTCTACCAGTTTTTCCATTCGTCTGTAAAGAATTCGCGTTAGTATTTTGCAGCTGTGACTTATTAAACTGATAGTTCGGTAATTTTCACATCTGTCAACACCTGCTTTCTTTGGGATTGGAATTATTATATTCTTCTTAAAGTCTGAGGGTATTTCGCCTGTTTCATACACCTTGCTCACCAGATGGTAGAGTTTTGTCAGGACTGGCTCTCCCAAGGCCGTCAGTAGTTCCAATGGAATGTTGTCTACTCCGGGGGCCTTGTTTCGACTCAGGTCTTTCAGTGCTCTGTCAAACTCTTCACGCAGTATCTTATCTCCCATTTCGTCTTCATCTACATCCTCTTCCATTTCCATAATATTGTCCTCAAGTACATCGCCCTTGTATAAACCCTCTATATACTCCTTTCACCTTTCTGCCTTCCCTTCTTTGCTTAGAACTGGGTTGCCATCTGAGCTCTTGATATTCATACAAGTGGTTCTCTTCTCTCCAAAGGTCTCTTCAATTTTCCTGTAGGCAGTATCTATCTTACCCCTAGTGAGACAAGCCTCTACATCCTTACATTTGTCCTCTAGCCATCCCTGCTTAGCCATTTTGCACTTCCTGTCGATATCATTTTTGAGACGTCTGTATTCCTTTTTGCCTGCTTCATTTACTGCATTTTTGTATTTTCTCCTTTCATCAATTAAATTCAATATTTCTTCTGTTACCCAAGGATTTCTATTAGCCCTCGTCTTTTTACCTACTTGATCCTCTGCTGCCTTCACTACTTCATCCCTCAGAGCTACCCATTCTTCTTCTACTGTATTTCTTTCCCCCATTCCTGTCAATTGTTCCCTTATGCTCTCCCTGAAACTCTGTACAACCTCTGGTTCTTTCAGTTTATCCAGGTCCCATCTCCTTAAATTCCCACCTTTTTGCAGTTTCTTCAGTTTCAATCTGCAGTTCATAACCAATAGATTGTGGTCAGAATCCACATCTGCCCCAGGAAATGTCTTACAATTTAAAACCTGGTTCCTAAATCTCTGTCTTACCATTATATAATCTATCTGATACCTATTAGTATCTCCAGGATTCTTCCAGGTATACAACCTTCTTTTATGATTCTTGAACCAAGTGTTGGCTATGATTAAGTTATGCTCTGTGCAAAATTCTACAAGGCGGCTTCCTCTTTCATTCCTTCCCCCCAATCCATATTCACCTACTATGTTTCCTTCTCTCCCTTTTCCTACTGACGAATTCCAGTCACCCATGACTATTAAATTTTCGTCTCCTTTCACTACCTGAATAATTTCTTTTATCTCGTCATATATTTCATCTATTTCTTCATCATCTGCAGAGGTAGTTGGCATATAAACTTGTACTACTGTAGTAGGCATGGGCTTTGTGTCTATCTTGGCCACAATAATGCGTTCACTATGCTGTTTGTAGTAGCTTACCCGCACTCCTATTTTTTTATTCATTATTAAACCTACTCCTGCATTACCCCTATTTGATTTTGTATTTATAACCCTGTAATCACCCGACCAAAAGTCTTGTTCCTCCTGCCACCGAACTTCACTAATTCCCACTATATCTAACTTTAACCTATCCATTTCCCTTTTTAAATTTTCTAACCTACCTGCCCGATTAAGGGATCTGACATTCCACGCTCCGATCCGTAGAACGCCAGTTTTCTTTCTCCTGATAACGACGTCCTCCTGAGTAGTCCCCGCCCGGAGATCCGAATGGGGGACTATTTTACCTCCGGAATATTTTACCCAAGAGGACGCCATCATCATTTAATCATACAGTAGAGCTGCATGTCCTCGGGAAAAATTACGGCTGTAGTTTCCCCTTGCTTTCAGCCGTTCGCAGTACCAGCACAGCAAGGCCGTTTTGGTTAATGTTACAAGGCCAGATCAGTCAATTATCCAGACTGTTGCCCCTGCAACTATTGAAAAGGCTGCTGCCCCTCTTCAGGAACCACATGTTTGTCTGGCCTCTCAACAGATACCCCTCCGTTGTGGTTGCACCTACGGTACGGCCATCTGTATCGCTGAGGCACGCAAGCCTCCCCACCAGCGGCAAGGTCCATGGTTCATGGGGGGCATTAATCTATACCTTTCACAAATCACTTACCTTACCAAAAATCTTCGTTACTCGAAGTACTGCAATACAGCGAGCGCCACTACTGCCAGCTAAATAAAAGATTCAAACTACTGAAAGCACTAACTACTGATAGGCATATTTAGCAAATGAAAGATTTTAATAGAGAACAAACAATGTATTTACCTTAATAGTGTTCAAAAGTCATAATATATATATTAGTTCATGACATCCAGTCTTAAAAGTTTCAAAACTCCACCATTTCTCTCCACACATCTACAACTGCTGGCGGCTCACCTCCAACTGCACAGCGCTACGCGCTGTTAACATCCAGCTGCCCAACACTAAAATGGCAGACAACAATGCAAACTAGCCACAGACTGCACACAGCACAGCCAGTGATTTTCATACAGAGCGCTACCTGGCGTTACCAATATAAAAACCTAAACAGCCTACTTACACAGTTATTTTGCTCCCCAAATGGCAAAACTCCTTTAATACTTTAAGTGTCTCATTCCCTAATCTAATTCCCTCAGCATCACCCGACTTAATTCGACTGTCACGAAGCTAGTCTTAATTAATCAATCATTTTGACGCAGCTATTGCCGTTTTCATCAATTGAAATTTATTCTCACAGCTGTGGTTGCCCCTCGTGCCAACTGATTTATAACTTCTAGTCCCTCTGAGACATTTTATTTCCACGAATAGAGTGTCGAAGAGTTCTATAGTTGCATGTTATCCCCCTTTCTGTTTCACGTTAGACTCTTCCTCCTTCTCGCGTTGTAATTGCGAGTGCCCCTGTCGCTCTCGGAAGAGACGGACTGTGTCTTCAGCGACACGCTGTCTACCGCCGAGTGCCGGCAGCGCCCTCACCGTACGTGTCGCTCCAGAGCGCCCAGACGTGGCCGCCGGCGCTGGCGAGCACCTCGTTGCAGAAGGGGTTGCGCGCGATGCACGAGACGGGCCCGTCGTGCAGCGTGGCGTGCCACAGGTAGGTGCCCGCCTGCGAGTCGACGGGCGCGCCCGAGCGCGTCTCGATGCCGTCCCAGGCGAGGCGCAGCACGGCGCCCGTCGCGGTGCCCATGCCCAGCTGCTGGCGCGGCTCGGCGCCCTCGCCCTCCGGCAGCTCGCAGAGGCCCTGGTAGCGGTCGCGCCGCGCCGCGTCCGTCGCCACGCCGCCGCCCGCCGCCAGCGCCACCGACGGGTCGCAGTCCGCGCGTGCCTGCAGCTCGTACCTGCCCCCAGCACGGCTACTCTTAACCTTTTTTTTTTCTTTATTGAATTTCGATTCCCCCCGAAGGCGGCGCGCTGGCAGCAGCGTAGTATGTCGCTCTTCAGCCTACGGACTTTGTTAAAAAGATGAAGAGAATGAATAATAAAAACAGGCGATAAAATCGGAGACTTAAATAGGAACATGGCGAAAAAAAAATCGTGGAACTTAAAACATAGAACAAAGGGATGATGATGCTCATAAAATACATACGAAGCAGACAGGTAAAATAGACAGACAATTAAAAAAAAAACACGGCGACAGTCTGGTGTCTGTTCGCAAAAGACATAAAATTCACACCCAGCGACAGCACGGTTTCTGTTCGCAACACTAGAAAGACGAACAACACTGAACAATCACTGGAACACTGCACTAAAAAGTTGGCAATTGTGACATACCACAGCCAAGAGCAGGCGGGGGGGGGGGGGGGGGGGAAACTGGACAGATGATGCGAAAATAAAAAAAAGGGGTGAAGGAAAGGAAAAGCGACGGGGGAGAGGGGAGAAAGGAACCGGTGAAGGATGAGGAACCAGAAGAGGGGTGGGGGATGCTGGGCAGACGCCACAGGGAGTGGGGAAGGCAGAGGAGGGGAATACAAAAGGACTCGGGGGGGGGGGGGAGAGGTTTGACGGAGAGAAAACAGGATGGCAGGGGGAGGGGGAAGAGGGAGCCCAGGGAAAGGACGGAGGAAAGGAGGTGGGTTGAGGATCAGAGTTGATAGGAGGAATAGATGGAGGGAGAGAGGGCATCATCCGGGAGGGGGAGTTGATGGAAGCCACCTTGGAAAAGGAGATGAAGGGTGTAGAGATGGAGGGTAGGAGGGACACAACAGTGAAGGCGTGGCAGGGGGCAGGGACGGGGGAGGAGAGGGGCAACCAGGGGGTGAGGGGGATCAAGGCGGCGGGAGGTGTAGAGTATGCGGATATGTTCGAGGAATAGGAGCAGATGGGGAAAAGGAATGAGGTCCTAGAGGATCTGCGTGGGGGACGGGAGGCGTATATGGAAGGTGAGGCAGAATGCATGACGCTCGAGGATCTGGAGGGACTTATAGAATTTGGGGAGGGGGGGGGGCAGATATCCAGGTGGGGCTGGCATAACAGAGGATGGGACGGATTAAGGATTTGTAGGTGTGGAGGATGGTAGAGGGGTGCAACCCCCATGTCCAGACAGAGGAGTTTGAGGAGTCAGAGGCGGTTATGGGCTTTGGATTGGATGGAGCGGAGATGAGGGATCCAGGTGAGGTGACGGTCAATGCTGAGGCCAAGGTAGGTAAGGGTAGGGGTCTCTTAACCTTTCGAGCCAGTAGCTTTTATTAATTTTGTTTCCAAGTCCCGGAGCCATTAGCAGCAAACCACCGCTGTCGTTGCAAGACAGAGATATCTAGTGGTACACTTAGGTACTTCTACGAATGTAGCGCATAGTGGCCGTCACTTAGGCCGTGTCGTAAGTGAGCGACAGAAGCGAGCTACAGCTTCAAGCGACAAAATACAACCGCAGGTGTAGTTACGAAAGTGTCCTACGTGAGCGACATCTCTGTCACTGCCTGTCTCCCGCTGCAACCGACGACGTTTGAATTGAAACGTGTTTCAATCTTTTCGCTGCAGCACGCGCTACACAGAGCAACAGCCACGTGTCTTCTTGGCAAAGCAGTGGAGCGGACGCGACGGCAGCTATGAATTACTTAACATCCGATTTTAAGAAAACTACTCGATGAAAAAATTTGATTCTTCCGCAACGTATAGCTTGATATCTCTAAATGATAAAGGTCAGAATTTATTTTCGTTATTCGTCATAGTTACTGTCCTGCACGAAATTGAGTACATGGCTGCACGAAATTTTTAAGAATTTGCAGAGGTAAAATCACATTCTATAGACTTTCCGTATAGTTCATTTAAGGTCATACATTATTGCGTATGAAATGTAACCAATATATCTAAATTGTATTTAAAGTTGAGACCGGAATGATCTCTCTTTTCATTATTGATATATTGGTTGTTACATCCGCGGACGGGTCGCTCGCGGCGCGTCCGAAACTTTCCTTCGCTTCGGGAATCAAGTGATAGTAAAAATCGTCGTATCTCATAATGGTTCAAGATATCGAAACGACGAATTTTGGAAATGACAGCACGCAGGAAGGACTATTTTATCATATGATTAACACTCGATACGCTTTTGTAAACGCGTGAGCAGAGCGAAAACAAGACTCCTATGAGGTTTTGTCCAAATTTTCATATCCAAACAAGGGGAGAGAAACAGGTAAACGGGGTATCAAAGTGACCAGCATGAGATCTAGTTTGGCCTGGGTGTTGTGTGATGTCCTTAGGTTAGTTAGGTTTAAGTAGTTCTAAGTTCTAGGGGACTGATGACCATAGAAGTTAAGTCCCATAGTGCTCAGAGCCATTTGAACCATCTAGTTTGGCACGAAAATATTTAACTGCTTGAAACTAATCAGGGTAATGTACGAAAACAAAATTGAAATATTTCATGAAACGCTGCGGTAAATGAAGTGTCAAAAATGTCACCTGTTCAAGACCTAGCTATTTTGCACATAAAAAGATACATTGGTGCGGTATTTAAATATCAAAAAGTCTTCCTTAGAAGCAAGTACGTCAGGAAGGCAAACGAGGAGTCAGTAAGATCATGCTTCCTGAATAAAACTTGAAATTCAAAAATGGAAGAAATCAGTCAAATATTTTATGAAACGATTTACGTAAAAGAAATAAGTAGATCAGAGAAACGTTCTATGTGCTTTTGAATGATGCTCGAAATCATGAACAGAAAATGAGTTCACCAAATGTTTCCCTAATATTTTTTATTTCATACTTTTAGACAAATCATTACACAAAACGTTTGACTTTCTTTTCAAAAATATTGTAAGCTTTACTTTTACAGACTATTTAGAGTAATTGAAACGCTTGGCCTTAACACTGACTTCTGATGAATTACGTTTGCAACATCAAATATCTATAAAATTTCATGGTTCATTATAATTTATTAGGAATTAAATGTGTGTGATATACTGGGTTAGGTGTGAAGATCAAGGTTCTTTGGCAAGACATTAAAAATATACTTAACGATGCAGCGTAAACAGTATACATAAAACTTAGTATACAGAATCGTAACTGAGTCAGTAAAAATATGAGGACGGAGGGGAATTGAACCGAGGACATTTTTCTGTCACACATTTCTGAACAGTATTCGCTACCGCTACCCCACACCAACATATTCTTCTCTGTTGTAATACTGTGTTCTTATGGAGACATTTAGCGTAGTTAGTCATGTAATAGTCATTCCTCCGCATTTATTGGCTGTTAAAAGTTCTTGATAATGTAAAAAAAAACATTCTTATTTAATTTATTGATGAGATAGTCGAATGCTCCTCTGATCATTCACGTATATTCGAAGAACTTGTCTGGTGATCTTCGTAGTTGACGATACTTACCAAATTCTCCATGGAGATTCCTCCCTTTGTAAATTTCATGCACAGCATTCCTTCATTCCTTTTCGCTTTATTTTCTTAAGTAAACCTAATTCTGCAGCCTTACTCTCCAGCTACAGTGTTCTACAGGTCAAGGACACCGTTTTATAGAAACAGCTGGTTGGCTCTAGGCAGCCATCTTGTAGCGCGACATGGTCGCTCACACGCAGGACACCCAACGTTTTCGCCCGATGCTGCTGCTTGTCACTGGAGCGTCGCGTATCCAGAAGTCGCTCGCTGTCGCTCGCTTCTGTCGCTCAAGTAGGACACGGCCTTACAGTGTTCAAAGCAACAGTCGGCGCGGAGTTGTGCGATCTTTGACTGTGAAAGTTAAGTACAGACAGCCCCTGTTATACGCTGCCGTCTGTTAATAGTACGCAGTAGCAGTAATGCGTTAGCGCATCTCAAAGTGAATCATCAGTAGACCTATTGCATTCCACCTTACAGAGTCTGTATTTGCACTGTAGCGCCAAAGAAACTGGTATAGGCAAGCGTATTCAAATACAGAGATATGTAAACAGGCAGAATTCGCCACTGCGGTCGGCAACGCCTATGTAAGACAACAAGGGTCTGGTGCAGTTCAAAATGGTTCAAATGGCTCTGAGCACTATGGGACTTAAAATCTGTGGTCCTCAGTCCCCTAGAACTTAGAACTACTTAAACCTAACTAACCTATGGACATCACACACATCCATTCCCGAGGCAGGATTCGAACCTGCGACCGTAGCAGTCGCTCGGTTCCAGACTGTAGCGCCCAGAACTGCACGGCCACCCCAGCCGGCTCTACCGACAAGTGTCAGCGAGAGAACCATTCAACGAAACATCATCGATATGGACTTTCGGAGCCGAAGACCCACTGGTGTACCCTTGATGACTGCACGACACAAAGCTTTACGCCTCACTTGGGCCCATCAACACCGACATTGGACTGTTGAAGACTGAAAACATGTTGCCTGGTCAGACGAGTCTCGTTTCAAATTGTATCGAGCGGATGGACGTGCACGGGTGTGGAGATAACCTCATGAATCCATGGACCCTCCATGTCAGCAGGGGACTGTTCAAGCTGATGGAGGCTCTGTGATGGTGTGGTGCTTGTGCAGTTGGAGTGATACGGGACCCCTGATACGACTCTGATGGGTGACACATACATAAGCAACCTGCCTGATCACCTGCATCCATCCATGTCCAATGCGCATTCAGACGGACTTGGGCAATTCCAGCATTACAATGCGACACCCCACACGTCCAGAATTGCTGCAGAGTGGCTCCAGGATCACTCTAATGAGGTTAAGCACTTCCGTTGGCCACCAAACTCCCCAGACATGAACATTGTTGAGCATATCTGGGATGCCTTGCAACGTACTGTTCAGAAGACATCTCCACCCCTCGTACTCTTACGGATTTATGGACAGCCCTACAGGATTCATGGTGTCAGTTCCCTCCAGTACTACTTCAGACATTAGTGGAGCCCATACCACACCGTGTTGCGGCACTTCAGTCTGGTTGCGGGGGCCCCACACGATATTAGGCAGGTGTACCAGTTTCTTTGGCTCTTCTGTGTAAAACGCCGGGTAAGAGGTAAGAAAACGTGTCTGTCGAGGAAAAGAACCGTGTACTCTTCCATTAGAAACAAAGTGAGAGGTTTTGGATCGCTATGAGGAAAGTCGGCGTATCGTTGACATTCAGCATGCTTTGGGACTTAGATAATCTGTGAAATCAGTGTTGCAGTGAGACAAATTGCAGACATGACACAGAGGGTTGGATTCACTGATGTCGACGAACAGAATGTGTGTGACGTCCTAAACTCTCATTCCGAATATCTGAGAAACGAAAATTTGATATTTTTCAGTGAGAACAGTAATAAACAAGAAACAAAAATTGAAGAAGTTCAGCCTGCTAGAAAAATGACGGCAAGGGAAATGGCTGAGGCCTTCAGAATGATCGACGCTGCAGTGTCAGTTTCTGAAGAACATGATCCTGAAGAAGTAAGGAGTGCAATAATGAAGAGAGAAGTAGAACAGTCTCTTAAACGTGACATTATTTATTTATTTATCATATGGTTTTGTAAGTACACAAAAGTATCTCCAATCAAATGGAAATGTCCAAATGTGACAACCAGTCGACAGCACATTGAGTCATTTGATAGCAAGTTCTCAGGCCACCGTTAAATGTTCGAAGCTGGCACTCGTTAACTGTGTGATGTATTGTTTGCTCCTCCGCTCCGCAGTCGCATTCAGCAGATGGACGGAAACCCCACTTCATCATGATGTAACCACATCTTCCGTGGCCAGTCCTATAGTGGTTCATCCTCGACCAGTTTTGGTATGTAATTCGAATACTTCTACCGTCTTTGTTGGATCTTGAACCAGGTGAGCGTTGTTGGGTGGATCTTCGTTTCAGCATTGTCGCCATTTGAAGGTCACATAAAATAGAACCGATAGTTTCTAATCAACCCAGGGTGGTTTCCGTCATTTCAGACGAGATGTTGGTGTTACAAAGAGTTGTATAATCAGCTGGCAAAGAAGGCTGCACAACAACAATTGTACATTTCTTTGTAAAACAGTCTAGCACTTCAAATGAACGTCAGGCGCCTAGCGAGAACACTTCAGCTACAAAGGATTAGCATGTAAGAAAATCCGTCACGAAAACTGAACTATCAGATTCTTCCAATGTTGATGATTGATGATAATGATTGATTTTGGTAAAATGCTAAGAAACTCTCCTATTTTAAACTTAATATGTATGTAAGGAAAACATAACCCATATTTTACATATAAAGTATCTGTCGATTTACACTAATTCGGTATGCGCGGCGATGCCGCGGAACGTTAATTATGGCGTATAACGAGATATAACTGAATATCTAAAGTTATTGTAACATACATTCGAATTTTTACTACTACTTTTATGAGCGGTTTCGAAATGAAACCATTGGGCAGTATGTAGTTCTAGATTATTGAGTTTTAGGGCTTTATCCTTGTTGTTTAGGACTATAATTTGTTTTACGTATTACGAGTACATGAAAGTTTCGCAATGGGGGATTTTGTCTAGGAAATATGCGAATTTTCTTTCAGATGTATCACATGGAGTGCTGGGTGGTTGAAAACAGTATGTCCTAGTGGTTCCAAAGTAAAACTACTTCCTTAAAGCAATTTATTGCTTTCTTTTTGCCAGTTTCTTCTTGTTTCGTTGCTTACCATGATGATAAAGGTTAATTTTGTGAAAACTTTTAAAATTGTATTGTGTTTCATATTTTCGGGGCTCAAATGGTAAGCCGTCGTCACACGGGAGGAGGCAGCTAACGCTGACGTGGACGCAGATGGAATACCCGACTTCACGAAACACAGCATTGCCGGCACACGGGACGAGCCAAATCCGGCGAACAGGGGTCATACGTCGAGGTAAGTCTTCTTCGCGATGATAAAAACTGGTGAACATTGAGAGAAGTGCGCGCAGGAGCATTTTTATGATTCAGGACATCTCATTGCAATGCCACAAAGCCGGACGTTTTCACGCCAAACGTATGCACACCCTTTTCATAACAGCCAAATAAAGTTGTTGTTTACTTTCTGCTTTTTCAGGACGAATTCTGAGTGTACGATCTCTTTGATGTAAAAAAGAAAGTAACTACAGTTTCACCTGACGAGCTTTCCCTCGATAAGACGTCATGTTACCCTCCAGTTTCTTGAATATTTTCTGTTTTATGGATTGTAACCATAGCACCATGGCTCATAGTCTGTGATGAATTTGTTGAAAAATTAGAATTGTCTTGGAACACGTTCTTGCTTTCTCGATGACTTAACTGTACTTATATCTTTGACCCTCAGTATGAAGTCAGGGTATAAACTCTGCTGCCACTCTTCGCATAGGGCCGGCCGGAGTGGCCAAGCGGTTCTAGGCGCTTCAGTCCGGAACCGCGCGACTGCTACGGTCGCAGGTTCGAATCCTGCTTCGGGCATGGATGTGTGTGATGTCCTTAGGTTAGTTAGGTTTAAGTAGTTCTAAGTTCTAGGGGACTGATGACCTAAGATGTTAAGTCCCATAGTGCTCAGAGCCATTTGAACCATTTGAATCTTCGCATAGGCAAATCAATGTTCAGACTTCTGATTTGTGCTCCAGGACAACCGAAATAAGTCTTTGATTTCTTCGACTGTTCCGCGTCGATCTTCACTGATGAGATAACGTATTTTACTGATATCTTCCTTGGTTCAAGCAGCTGTAGACCGGAGCTAAACTTCACTTGACATTTCCACCCTTTCAAAACGAGAAAACCATTAGTAACCTTCAGTTTTACTAGGAGCATGTTCTTTGGCGCTGTTTGCCTGGTCATAACAGTTTCCGCCGAGCTCTCACCGAGTAGAAAAATGAAATTTCACAGCCGCTCGTTTTTCGTGAGACTCAGCCACTTTTTCGTGTCACGACTGCACTACTAAAGATCTGTCTCCGAAACCACGCTCGTAGTTGTCAGATGACGCCGCTTGGCAAACTGATTCAAAAGAGGTCCTACAACAGCTGCCTAGCTATGCAACCTGGTAGTACAGGTAAATGAAGCAGAGCATTATAATTGCAATTACTTTTTAGTCCTCCTCTTATATAACATGTAAGTGTGACAAACCAGAAGGGAAGAAATAAACGAATGCGTCTGCAGATAAGCAAGAACATTACTTTTTACTTATCTCGTGTATTCCGTGGGTCTAGCAGTGTGCATGGTGCTATTGTAGAACGGCATTAACGTACCCAGTATCTGTTCTTAAACATCAGTCCTCGCAAGTAGAAGTACAGTGGATGTTGGTGCATTTGTGCTTGTGTTTTGTCTGATCATTTTGCTTAATTTAAGATCGAAATATAATAATGTAAGTCAGATTTGTGGCGATAATTTTTGCGTTAGATTTTGTAAGCTCTCTGTTAGTAAACTGTTATCATAATTTAATTAATTTTCTGCAGTTGTACTGTTTATTTGGCAGTAGAGCTTGCGTATGGTGACTGGAATCATTTTAAACCATGGCCATGTGCCGTAACCAGTAAAATTACAACTAATGATTTTGTTACAAACATATACTGTTAATAACTGGGAAACTACTGAATGATAACAGTTCAAGTTTCATGACACTTTTGGAATTCGTTATCAAGTAATAGTCAGTATGATTCCTAGCTTTTACAGTCATATTGTTGAAATCACCTTTCTATCTTTTGTACATTAAGGCTATTACCAGCAGTAATTCTTCCAGTTATATGAAATAACCAAAGTAAGATACATTCCACATAAATCGTTTTGTTCCACCTTGTAACTAAGTGTATTATAGCCACTGTAATACCTTTACTGTGACCAAGTACCTTGTATCTATTCTAGTGAAGGTTGAAATGCTGCTGAACTGATTCAAAGAGCTACACCATTCTACAGATAAGTGATCAGTGACTCAGAGAAAGATAAACGACAGCTGTCTGGATCTGAAACATCTCTTCAGTGACGCCAGTGAGCGAAACTAACGATGTAGGGGAGGCTGATGCTGCAAGAGTGTACCACAGATCATGCTGCGTTAGTCACTATGGCATATGCTATAGATGATGTGTATGTCTCTGTTTACATGCCTTGTTGTTGTGAACAGCTTGCCAGCCCTGAAAAGAACAGGAAGCAAGGAAAGATCAGTTCTTTAGAACAGTGCATCAAAGCAGAAACCACTTTCTTGCTTCTTATTTTCACTCATGATTTGAAAATACTACTTGCAAAGTGCTGTTGTGCTGGCCTCTTCAACACTTCACTGCAAGAGATGTTGCTCCATAAAGCCAAAGCGCTGGGCAAGTCACTTGGAAGTGAGTGACCTGCAAGGAACTGACTCACCACTCCTGACTCAGGAGTCACAATGCTTTGTGCTCTTGTATCACTCACTCATTCAGTTCCCAGCAGCTGCTCACCACTCTCTGCTCTCCAACTGTTCAGAGTTCACCACTCCGTTACTCACTGAGTGCTCCCCTTCCACTCACCGTTCACTACTCCACTACCCATTTACCGCTCACTGCTCCCGTACTATTCCCGAATGGATAAAAAAAGGAAAATGCCATTATTATCAGAAGATAACTTCCAGTTTTACTGGCTCTTTAGCAAACTTGAAGAGGTGTATAAACTCCAAGTATCCAACAGCCCCTCTGGAATGGTGCTGGTTGTTCCTGACCAGATCCTGATTTAATTTCTTTTGTGATGCATACATTCCCAACAGCAGGTTTTCGTTCGACAATGAACCATTAGTAAATTGTTATAAAGACGATCACATTAAATAAAATTATGACATTAGTTAGACAAAATACAAAACAATCGTAAATATGCTTTGCACAAGCCATAATTTACAAATTCAAAAACTTTACCAAACTTTCTAATGCCCAGTTGTTTGATAAGATTGAAAACTGACTTGATAACTACAAAGGAAATGACAGGGAGACAACTGTAAGTAACATTAGTTTTTATACACTCGCAGGACATTGTATAAATGAGAAGACTCAGTTAAAATTTTAAATTTTAGAGTGACTGAAGTCTCAAGGAAAATACATTGCAAGAAATATTTCAGACTGTGTAAAAGCTATTACCATCAAACATAGTATGAAGTTTAAAATCACTGCCATAATAGTGGACAATACTTGAAATATGAAATTAGGTGCCATGTTTTTGAACGTTCTTCGAGGCCCATGCTTTGCACATTCTTTAAACATCATTGCGCAACATGCAATACAAAGGCAGATACAAAAAAAAAAAATGAAAGAGGACTTATGTTTTTTCAAAAAGAGTACTTTTGCCTTAATCAGACTTGTTGAAATGCGATCAGATTAAATAAAAAAATCACTAACCAGTCATCGCCTTAATGGATGCGAATTCTTCAATTTGAGAAGAGTAAAATGGTACCGTCATTCAGCTCCAAGAACTCCATGACCCAGGGTTGCAGCAGTTGTTGGACCAGATTTATATTTCATCAGTTAAAGCTTCCTGGCTGAGAGGCCGTGCTCGATGTACGAAACTGCTTCCTGACGTTTCGTCTCCAACTGCAGAAGACATCTTCCGAGGTTAAACGGCTACTGGCACTAAGGCTCGAGGGACTTTCGCATATATAGAGCGCATAGAGGGCACCACCATATGTCACCCGATGGTGACTGTATCTCTGAATGGAAACACAGTTCTCGATTAAAAATAGTCGATTGTCATTTTTTTGAAGGAAAGTCGACATCTATATTCTATCTAATTTCAAACGTTCTTTTTTTCTATTAAAATTATTATTGTATTTATGAATCTCTATTGCTTCTCTAGACATGCGTGCATGATTATGCAATGTCCTCACCGAATTTTATTTTGTGGTTGCCACCTCGAAAAACATGTTTTGCTACGGCTGATTTTTCGGTGTGTTCCAGACGACTGTTCCCTTTGTCTTCGGCTACCCGCGTATCGTCCCTTCTTTTTGTGGTTCCAACATACAGTTGTTCGCAACTGCATGGAGTTTTATATACTCCAAATGTTGGTAAGCAGTGCAGTGCCTCTTCTGCCGTTTTTAAATATTTCTTATCATCTTCTCGGTGGGTCTAAAGATCGTTTCGACCCCATCTTGGCCAAAACTTTTCTGATGCGATCCGTAACTTTATTAAAGAATGGGAGAAAATCTTTTGTCAGATGGCAGCTGTTGTTCAAAATGGTTCAAACGGCTCTGAGCACTATGGGACTCAACTGCTGTGGTCATAAGTCCCCGAGAACTTAGAACTACTTAAACCTAACTAACCTAAGGACAGCACACAACACCCAGCCATCACGAGGCAGAGAAAATCCCTGACCCCGCTGGGAATCGAACCCGGGAACCCGGGCGTGGGAAGCGAGAACGCTACGGCACGACCACGAGATGCGGGCACAGCTGTTGTTGCTCAGTACCTCCGACCTCTTCTCTTCTTTCACGAAGTGCTCGATCAATCTCCTTACTATCACATGCATTTTTCTTGAATGCCGATTGTAAGTGATTTAATACATCCTACAAATAGACCGGCTTTCAGATTTTGTTGTCTCTGTCCATCAAGATTATACTGACATCTCTTTTTTGTCTAGAATGATGGTTTGATTCCTTGTGGAGGTACTGATTAGTGTGTGTATCCTTGCCTTCCGTATATCTTATGACGAAAAAAAATAAAAATGAAATGATCGTATGGCATTGTTGGCCGGGAGGCACCATTCGGGTTCGCCCGCCAAGTGCAAGTCTTATTTCAGTCGACGCTACACTGGGCGACTTGCGTGCCGATGATGAGGATAAAATGATGATGAGGACAACACAACACCTAGAGTCCACGAGAGGAGAAAATCTCCAATGCGGCCGGGAATCGAACCCGTGCCCGCTGCGTGGGAGGCAAGCACGTTATCACTTTTTTTTTTGCAGTTTGTTCGTAATTGTTCGTTGTATTTGATCGTGGCGGACGTCAGGTGACATCCGTTGGAGTTCGTCATTGATCCGTTCGCTCAATTTTTTTAAATTTATTTTTTATTACAGAGGCCAGCCAGCTCTCTGACCGAACACGCTGAGCTACCGCGCGGCACATTAAGTTGACAGTGGCTCTTTTCGCCATCATAAATCGTCTCTTTGGGTTAATACCACTAGGATGCTCAAGAAGACATGATGTACTAAGAAGACACCCAGCTCCTCTCCACCGTGAGTCCACACTAAAACGGTATCGTTCACATAGTGGTACCACTTGCTGGTCTTTACTGGCGGTCTGCAGCGCCCACTGTTCGAAGAACTCCAATAAATAAATTGGTAACAGCTGGATTAAGAGGGTCGCCATTTTTTCGTAAAATTCATTGCTGTATTTGAAATAGGTTGTGGTAAGGCAGTGTCTAAATGCAGCCACTATGTCAGTCGAAAAAAATCTACTACGTACTAAATAGCTATGTTTACAAGAACCACTGTCACTACATCAAGGCTTACAAGAATATCACTTGGCATGACGTTAATGTCCAGTTTTTCAACAAAATATACAGAGTTTTTAATGTAATGTCGGTTTTACCAATAGACGGCTGCAGCAAGGAGATGAGATATCGGGCCGCTTCATGGGTGGGAGATCCCATAGCACACACAATCAGTCTCAGAGGAACATTTGGCTTATACGCTTTTGGTAGGCCACATAGTCCGAGTGAATGAGCTTCTGTTTATCAGAGTTGTTTTTTATCGTCTGAAGAGAAAGAAGACTGTTTTACAAGTTGATTGGTGGTTCTAAAAACTTTTGTTGTAGGATCTTTCTGAAGCTTTTTATAAGCAGTGAGATCCAAAAGATCACTAATCTTCTTGTGATAATGTTGGCTCCCCATCAAAACTGTGACATTACCCCTGTCCAGTTGTAAGTTCATACAGTGATGTCCTTATCCACCTTGATCTGTCTCAGCTCCTTTCTTTCCGCTTCAGAGAAATAACTGCTACATTAAATGTATTCGCAATTGCGAATATGAACAACCATCAGGTGCAGACTGGAATGACTACAATGAAAATTTGTGCCGCACCGGGTCTAGAAACCGAATTTCCCGGTTATTGCGTGCGCTCGTCTTACCTTTTTTATCTTATTTTATTCGTTATTTTTCGTTGTGTTTGTTCAGGGCGGACGTCCCATGACCCTTTCACTCAGTTTTTTTTTTTTTTTTTTTTTTTTTTTTTTAGAGGGCAGTTATCCCTCTGACTGAACACGCTGAGCTACCGTGCCGGCTGACACTATTTGGCTATCCGTGCACGGCTCGCGTCCAGACCCAAACTTCCACATGTCAACCACGCACGCGTCTACAACCTGTACTCGTACATCCATTATGTATATTCCCGTACATGTGAGACATTTCACTTGGAAGTCGCTTTCCCGAAGTCGGCAAATAAATACGGTATTGAAAAGTTCTGGATGCATGTCCAAAGGAACTTTAGTACTCCAGGGAAGCATCCTAGGGCCCCTACTGTTTAACCTCTACATAAACGATCTCCCAGCCACACACAACACAACGATGGCAATCTACGCGGATGACACAGCCATCCTCGAGCTAGACTGGAAACCATCACACATTACGTCACGCTTACAGACCGCACTCAGAGTGGCTGAGCCTTGGTTAGAGAAATAGCGTCTTAGAGTAAACGTCGACAAGTGCGAAGCCGTTCTGTTCACTAGAAGACCGAAGCAACTGCGCAAACACCGATACTGCAGACCAATAACTCTACATGCAAGCCCAATACGTTTCCGCGAGAAAGTCAAATACCTCGGTGTCTGGCTGGACCGGAAATTACTCTGGGGGGACCACATACAACACATGACCAACAGAGCAAGCGCGAGGCTCAAACAACTCTACCCTATGCTCAACAGGCGTAGCACACTGAACAGAAGGGTGACGAGGTCCAAGTACATGACACTTATTCGACTCCTGAAGCTGGCCGGTGTGGCCAAGCGGTTCTAGGCGCTTCAGTCTGGAACCGCGCGACCGCTACGGTCGCAAGTCCGAAACCAGCCTCGGGCATGGATGTGTGCGATGTCTTAGGTTAGTTATGTTTAAGCAGTTCTAAGTTCTAGGGGACTGATGACCTCAGATGTTAAGTCCCATAATGCTCAGAGCCATTTGAACCATTTCGACCCCTGATGACGTACGCGGCCTCTGTCTGGGGATACGCTGCGGCCACACGCCTGCGCCGTCTGCAGATCATACAAAACAAAGAACTCAAAATCATAAGCAATGCTCCACGATACACACGCATCGCGGACCTTCACCGGGAATACCGACTTGAGACTCTCACGGAGGTCATCCACAAACTCACCAAAAGACTATACAGGAACTCCAGACATTCGCAGAACCCGTTTATTCTGTATTTGGGGAACTACGAGCGCAACCAGTAGACGGAAGGCCTCAGAAGATATGTCTCCCGCAGATGGAGACGAAACGTCAGGTGAAAATTTTATACATCGACCACGGCCTCTCAGCCCGGAAGTTTTAACTGAAGACAACACCGGCCGTGAAAGCCTACATTGTATGAGGAAAGTGAGTGTTTGTTAAACTTTCTTCTTGCGCAGTCCGTCCAGTCGCCGAACCATAACTGACATCTCCTCCCCATAGAGGCGTTTGATCATACAATGTACAGCCGGCGTCTTCTTCAGTTAAAACTTCCGGGCTGAGAGGCCGTAGTCGATGTATAAAACTGCTTCCTGACGATTAGTCTCCAACTGCGGGAGACATCTTCCGGGGAGGATATGACAGTTTGGTTTCGGCGACTGGTGGTACTGCGCAAGAAGATAGCTCAACAGCTGTGTACTCTCAGTTTCCTGTTACGCTGCCGGGAAATTGCGACAATTACTAAATTTCTGATGACGAGAATGTTTTAGATAATCAGCTATTATGAAACCGTTGTTCTATGTTCTAGCGTTTCTAAATAGTACAAAACTGCGTTTTCTGGATTTTCTCATATTGAGGAAAGAAAGTATCAGGTCCACAATGACTTACCGAAAGGTGGTGACGATAAAAAGTTATTCAAGGCAGATATTAACTTCTGTGATGAATATACTAGCAGAGAGTATTAAAACGCCTTTAATATAAAACGAATGAAACTTTTTCTGTTTGGTTCCCATTGCTTCCAGGATTTCAATAAAACTTTACATTTCAGTCATTCAACTCATAAAAAAGTCAGAGTGTAACAGTAAGTAGGTACATAAAACGCAATTATCACAGAGGAACAGTCTTATATATGATACTGGGAAAATGTAGTCAGTCTGCAAAGGACACTGCTTAAAAGTCGCTTTTGTATCCCATCTGAGAATATTGCTCAAACGTCTGGGATCCGTATCAGAATTTACTAACAGGACATACTGAACGTGTACAAAGAACGGCGGCACGATGTGTTTACCTCACTCGGCGAAAGCGTCACGGAATTGCTGGAAAATCCTTATTGACACACTCTACGAGGACAGACCACTACATGTGAAGAATCTACAGTACGGGCGGGCAGACACCAAACATCCCCACTGTAACCAACGGAACAGACAGCTTCTTCGACAGCTTTTGGGATGTAAAAGAATCGGACATAAATCACTTATTGCACAGTATCTGAAATATCTGTGGACTCATCAAGTGCGATGGAAAATGCAACGGAGTCCTGCACTTTACTTACCGACTGTCAGTGAACGCTTATGCGGCGACGTACAGATTACAGAGAAAGGCTGATTATAATGTTACTTAAAATCCGTCTTGATTGCAAAAAAATTTTTTATTATTCATATGACCGGTTTCGGTTCATTCAGAACCATCTTCAGATCTGTAAAAATAATTATACTAATTTACTATTTCACGGAAACAAATGTTTTTCATCCTATCTAATGAACATCAAATGTACCAGAACGTACCTGATATTTCAGTTACAGGAGTAACCCGTCCAAATCCAGCACCTTTCACATGCTACGTCACATAAAATTGGTTGGCAGAGTGCACGTCATTTATATTAATTATAACACTATAACCGACAGGTGGCGTCTGGTACATTTGTTACATTCCATTTGTACATACTGTATTCAGTATATCTTTTTATATTAAAAATATTTGGTTAAAATATGTAGATGTCAAAGTTAAAATCTGTACTTGTCAGGATTAAAAAGCAGTAAAATTATCATTTTTATACGATCTAAAAGCATAGGGCGATTTATATATCTATGGTGCTGGTGTGAACTTGTTTTCCTCTACGGTCTGCTTCCGTGGTTCCCGCCATTTTGGTTTTGTGCCGCTGTGCGCTCAGTCGTCTGATGTCCATCGCCGCGGGCAAGAGGGCCGCACAGAAGGGCCCCGTCAACGACGCCAGGCGCTGCACGCGTATTTCGGCTTCTCCACCGCGCACCATCTCTCATCTCTCGGGCTGGATCTCCACACGCAACAGTTGTCATCCTAGTAGGTCGTCATAAATGCTAAAATAGGCGTTATGATTGAATTCGTTTTGTTCGTTGAGGATTAAATCCGGATCTTTATTTTTGTGGGTGTATATTTCGATCTCTTCCAAAATGTTAAGAAAACGCCCCTTATGAGCTCTATGCAGGATTTTTAAATTGTTTTCAATATTCGTGACTGAGTGCTTTGTCGCAGCCATATGCGCCCCAAAAGCTGTTTTGTTTTGAGAGTAGGTGTGCTCCCTGAATCTGGTTTCGAAGTTCCTACCAGTCTGTCCTATATATTGTTTACAGCAGTCATTACATTTGATCTTATATACACCTGAATCCTGAAATTTATTCCTACTATTACATATTCTATGCCGGAGCTTCAATTTTAACGTGTTATTTGTTCGGAACCCTATTTTAACGTCGGATTTACGAAAGCATCTTTCAATTTTGTCTGCAATTCTTCCATTGTAAGTAAGAGCTACATATTTTTTCTTGTTGTTCCTCTTAACTGCTACTTGACTTCCTTCTGTTTGTTCCATTTGCCTCTTCTTTATCTTCCTATAAATATTCATCACCTGTTTACACGTATATCCGTTCGCTACGGCCACTTGTTTTAAAATACTTAACTCCTTTTCTACTTCCTGTTGGCTTAGTGGCAATCTTAGTAGCCTGTATACCATCGAAGTAAAATACGCCCATTTGTATCGCGGTGGGTGACAAGAGCGCTCATTGATAACTAGATCTGTACACGTAGGTTTTCTGAATATGCTAAATTCATGCTTCCCATCTTTCTTTATTAGTGTTAAATCTAAGTAATCTATACGGTTGTTCTCTTCAAATTCCATGGTGAATCTAATTTTCGGGTGTTGAGAGCTCATTTTTTGTGCTAAGTTTTCGATATCATTTTTATCTCCTTTGTATAATAAAATGGAGTCGTCAACATATCTCCTGTAATATACAATTTTCTCAGCGATATTAGGATTTTCATCAAAGAATTTGTTTTCTAAGTGATTTACAAAAATGTCAGCCAGCGTCCCAGCTAAACTGTTCCCCATTGCCAGCCCGTCTTTCTGTTGATAAATTTTGCCATTGAAAGTAAAGTAATTGAACGACAAGACGTGTTCCAACATTTCCACTAGTTCAATCACTTCCCCCAGTGCCAATTTACCATGCGTGAGGAGATTGTTCTTAATGATCTCAATCGTTTCTTTTACGGGAATGTTTGTGTACAGATTGGTGATATCTAATGAAGCTAGTGACGCATTCTGAGGTATAAGTACGTCTTTAATTTGCTCGGCAAATTCGTAGCTGTTGCTGATGTTGAAAGTCCGACGATATGTATATGCCGCCTTCAATCTGTTATTTAGCTCTTTATTTAATTTATAACTTGGGCTGCTGGTGTTATTAACGATTGGGTGAATCGATTTTTCTACTTTATGGAGCTTTATTTGTGACCGTAATTCGGGGATTCGCGGATTCATTACTTTCAGTTTAAACTTTTCCTCCTCTGTGAATAGAAACACACTGTTATCTATTTGTTTCCTTATTTCTGTTTGAAATTTCTTGGTTGGATCTTTCTTGACTTCTACTATTCCGTTTTCCATAAAGAACTTTTCAGTTTTCTCTATATAGTCTGTATCGTGTATTAAAACCATAGTGCCGCCCTTATCTGCCTTTGTGACGATAGCCTTACGTGATACTAACTTCTTATTCAAGCCCTTAAGAGTTAGTAGATCGTTTCTGTTCTTGTGAGCGGAGTGCATTTCATCTATAATCGACTTCTTTACTTTAATTGCCGTGTTTGTCTGTTCGTATCTATTCATATTTGCGATATCACATGCAATTTTCACTTCTGCAATAGTCTTTTTTATTGTATTTGAGTTAATTGCGGGATTTAGGTTATATTGCAGCCCTTTATTTAAAAGGTTCTGCTCATCCTTTGTTAATTCTATCTCAGTTAAGTTCACGACCCTCTCACAAAAAGTATGCAACTTTTTATACGCCGTTTCGTTATCAATATTAAAATCTACACCTAAGTTAAAAAGCTTCTTCTGATGTCTGTTTAGAGTTAATTCTCGCTCCCTGTCAATTCTATTTTCAATCTCTCTGCTTACGTATGTGAACTGTAATGGAGATAAAATGTCACCTAAAATCAAGTGAAGATTAAAAGCTTCTCTATTTAACTTGTCTTTCATTTTATATGCTTCTCGAATTTGAGTTTTAATCCATAATATTTCACTTTTACGTTTTACTATTTGTGCTATGTTTGACATATTCCTGATTTTTACTTTTGCGTAATTAGGAGTAATCCCTGCGTCTAAGCATGCTTTGTTAAATTTTATTTTCAAGTTTTCTTTCATTATCTTTGTCCTAATACGTAAGAACTTCGTAATGTATCCCGAAGCCTGACGTGGCACAAACTTTGGCACGGACTTTCAACATCAGCAACAGCTACGAATTTGCCGAGCAAATTAAAGACGTACTTATACCTCAGAATGCGTCACTAGCTTCATTAGATATCACCAATCTGTACACAAACATTCCCGTAAAAGAAACGATTGAGATCATTAAGAACAATCTCCTCACGCATGGTAAATTGGCACTGGGGGAAGTGATTGAACTAGTGGAAATGTTGGAACACGTCTTGTCGTTCAATTACTTTACTTTCAATGGCAAAATTTATCAACAGAAAGACGGGCTGGCAATGGGGAACAGTTTAGCTGGGACGCTGGCTGACATTTTTGTAAATCACTTAGAAAACAAATTCTTTGATGAAAATCCTAATATCGCTGAGAAAATTGTATATTACAGGAGATATGTTGACGACTCCATTTTATTATACAAAGGAGATAAAAATGATATCGAAAACTTAGCACAAAAAATGAGCTCTCAACACCCGAAAATTAGATTCACCATGGAATTTGAAGAGAACAACCGTATAGATTACTTAGATTTAACACTAATAAAGAAAGATGGGAAGCATGAATTTAGCATATTCAGAAAACCTACGTGTACAGATCTAGTTATCAATGAGCGCTCTTGTCACCCACCGCGATACAAATGGGCGTATTTTACTTCGATGGTATACAGGCTACTAAGATTGCCACTAAGCCAACAGGAAGTAGAAAAGGAGTTAAGTATTTTAAAACAAGTGGCCGTAGCGAACGGATATACGTGTAAACAGGTGATGAATATTTATAGGAAGATAAAGAAGAGGCAAATGGAACAAACAGAAGGAAGTCAAGTAGCAGTTAAGAGGAACAACAAGAAAAAATATGTAGCTCTTACTTACAATGGAAGAATTGCAGACAAAATTGAAAGATGCTTTCGTAAATCCGACGTTAAAATAGGGTTCCGAACAAATAACACGTTAAAATTGAAGCTCCGGCATAGAATATGTAATAGTAGGAATAAATTTCAGGATTCAGGTGTATATAAGATCAAATGTAATGACTGCTGTAAACAATATATAGGACAGACTGGTAGGAACTTCGAAACCAGATTCAGGGAGCACACCTACTCTCAAAACAAAACAGCTTTTGGGGCGCATATGGCTGCGACAAAGCACTCAGTCACGAATATTGAAAACAATTTAAAAATCCTGCATAGAGCTCATAAGGGGCGTTTTCTTAACATTTTGGAAGAGATCGAAATATACACCCACAAAAATAAAGATCCGGATTTAATCCTCAACGAACAAAACGAATTCAATCATAACGCCTATTTTAGCATTTATGACGACCTACTAAGATGACAACTGTTGCGTGTGGAGATCCAGCCCGAGAGATGAGAGATGGTGCGCGGTGGAGAAGCCGAAAGACGCGTGCAGCGCCTGGCGTCGTTGACGGGGCCCTTCTGTGCGGCCCTCTTGCTCGCGGCGATGGACATCAGACGACTGAGCGCACAGCGGCACAACACCAAAATGGCGGGAACCACGGAAGCAGACCGTAGAGGAAAACAAGTTCACACCAGCACCATAGATATATAAATCGCCCTATGCTTTTAGATCGTATAAAAATGATAATTTTACTGCTTTTTAATCCTGACAAGTACAGATTTTAACTTTGACATCTACATATTTTAACCAAATATTTTTAATATAAAAAGATATACTGAATACAGTATGTACAAATGGAATGTAACAAATGTACCAGACGCCACCTGTCGGTTATAGTGTTATAATTAATATAAATGACGTGCACTCTGCCAACCAATTTTATGTGACGTAGCATGTGAAAGGTGCTGGATTTGGACGGGTTACTCCTGTAACTGAAATATCAGGTACGTTCTGGTACATTTGATGTTCATTAGATAGGATGAAAAACATTTGTTTCCGTGAAATAGTAAATTAGTATAATTATTTTTACAGATCTGAAGATGGTTCTGAATGAACCGAAACCGGTCATATGAATAATAAAAAATTTTTTTGCAATCAAGACGGATTTTAAGTAACATTATAAAATCACTGATTGCTGTTGTCCCGTAAGACATTATGTCTGTTTTTGGAAAGGCTGATTGCTGGAAACCGATTTACATTCGGCGGGAAAAAAAAATCTGCAACATCATTGATGCACTCATTCATGAAGTAAACTAAACTTCAGAAAACTGTTTTTCAGTTCTTGCTGTGTCAATTGCAATTGCGGTACGTTCAAGTGCTGTCATTCTGAAAAATTGAAAGCAGTACTGCATAAATTGCTACATAACTTAGATGAGGGACGTGCCGAAAAAGAGTTGTAGACCACTAGTGAAAAAATCAACTCACGTTAGATTCATCAGGTACCGAGTAACTACTCTTTTTAAGCTCAGAATCCGAAAATAAGCTGCACTCATCCTTGTGAAATATGCTATAAAGGCGGCCTAAACCAAACATCCGCTGAGCAGCAGGTATGCGACCACATATTAAGATTCTGCACAAAGAAAACCTGATACTTCTATTCCTTTTTAAATGACGCCAAGTCTCCACTTCTCCGCTTCTTTGACTGGCAAAGCATTTCTGTTGCTCGTGATGTAACACACACTGTCTAGTGATCGCTTTTCATCAACTTCGGCAGCTAAGGCCGGTATTACACGCCACAACCAGATAGATATCGACGTTCCTCGAGGCCAGCTCCAGTGCAGTGGTGTACGCTCACGAGCTGTGCGCAACGTTTGCCTGCCCCTGTCTAGAGATGTTCTCCAGCCACTCAACGTATCACTCCTACAGGGCCAGTGAAGTCAAAATTAGAACAATTACAGCACTCGCACAAGCGATGAAGCAGTCATTCTTGCTACGCTCCATATTCGATTGAAACAGAGAAAAACCCTGAGATGCGGTACCATGCTAAGCACCCTCTATCGTGCATTCACAGTAGTTGCAGTGTACAGATGTAGATGTAGACAGCTCGTACCTTGGACAAAAAAGCCTCTACATTACGAACGTGTTAAGGCAAGTGTGTGTGCCGTATCTGCGAGATCACCATGACGTTATTTTTCGTCAAGATAACGGAAGACTGCGTGTTATCTGTGTTGTCCAGACCTTCCTCAACATAAGAGAGTGGTCTACTGTTGCTCCTGCCAGTAAATTCCCCGCATCTCTCATCCACTGAAAAAACCTGGCATATATTACTGATAAGAGTATCACGCCACCTCTCATTACCCGATACGAGCAATGAACTCTGGCACTCAATTGAAGCAACATGGGCTGTGTACCCGTATCTATCATCTAAGCTCGGATCAGCTCGATGCCCAGTCAGCTTAGAGCCAGTATTGTTACCAGAGATGGCAGCTCTAGATACTAATTTTCGTGCCATGGTTCCCCTAAAATTAGCTTCAAATTTAATCACATGATGTTCCTAGCTCACTGTAAACGCCCAATGCCCTATTGATATTCTTCGGGATTCATGTCAGGGGATCTGGGTGGCCAAATCATTCGCTCGAATTGTCCAGAATAGTCTTCAAACCAGTGGCGAACAACTGTGCCCGGTGACATGGTGCACTGACATCCATAAAAATTCCAGCATTATTTGGGAACATGAAGTCTATGAATGGCTGCAAATAGTCTCCAGGTAGCCGAATATAACTATTTCCAATCAATTATCGGTTCGGTTGGACCAGAGGACCCAGTTCATTCCATGTAAACACAGCGCACGCCATTAAGGAGCTACCACAGGCTTGCACAGTGCCTTGTTGACAACCTGGGTCCATGGCTTCGTGGGGTCTGCGCCACATTCGAACCTTACCATCAGTTCTTACCAACTGAAATCGAGGTTTTCCAGTTGTCCAGTGTCTCGCCGATATGGTCACAAGCCCAGGAGAGGCGCTGCAGGCGATGTCGTGCTGCTAGCAAAGGCACTCGCATCGGTCGTCTGATGCCATAACCCTTTAATGCCAGATTTCGTCGCGCAGCTCTAACGGATACGTTCGTCCTAAGTCCCACACTGATTTCTGCGGTTATTTCAAGCAGCGTTGCTCGTGTGTTCGCTCTGACAACTCTACGCAAACGCTCCTGCTCTCGTCCGTCAAGTGAAGACTGTCAGGCACTGCGTTGTCGGGGATGAGAGGTAACGTCTAAAATTTTATACTCTCGGCACGCTCTTGGCACTCTGGATCTCCGAATGAAACTTCCTAGCAGATTAAAACTGTGTGCCGGACCGAGCCTCGAACTCGGGACCTTTGCCTTTCGTGGGCAAGTGCTCAAACCAACTGAGCTTCCCAAACACGACTTACGCCCCGTCCCCAGAGCTTTACTTCTGTCAGTACCTCGTCTCCTACCTTCCAAACTTCACAGAAGCTCTCCTGCGAAAGGCAAAGGTACCGATTTCGAGTCTCGGTCCGGCACACAGTTTTAATCTGCCAGGAAGTTTCATATCAGCGCACACTCTGCTGCAGAGTGAAAATCCCATTCTTGGATCTCGGAATATCGAATTCCCTAACGATCTCCGAAATGCAATGTCCCATGCGTCTAGCTCCAACTATCACTCTGCATTCGAAGTCTGTTAATTCCCGTCGTGCGGCCATAACCACGTCCAAAAACTTTTCATATGAATCAGCTAAGTACAAAATAATAACAGCTCCGCTAATGGACTGCCCTTTTATACCGTCTGTGCCCGATACCACCGCCATTTTTATATGTGCACCTCGCTATCAAATGACTTTTTTCACTTTAGCATAATGCCGATGCTGTAATAACGAGTGTCGCAGATAAAAGTAACCCATGTAAGTATAAAGGAAATGCTGTGAAATTACAAAACGAAGAGGTTAAATGCACTTAACCTTTATTTACAATTAGAAGTCAAAAGCATATTTATAGAAGATGTTGAAAGCGATCCCATGCAACATCAATACAAAGCAGTGCACGTCCAAGCATGTTTAGATACACCCGGCGTACAGTTCGGACATGGATGGCGGCAACTTCACTGCTGATGTTGTCTTTCAGTTCCGGTATTGTGTGTCGACTTGTTTCATAGACTTTGCTCTTCAATCAGGTGTAAGATCCGGCGAATGTGTTAGCCATAAATGTTTGCTGACTGTTCGTTCCTTAGGGAATACATCATGGACTCTCTCCCTTTCCGTTACACCATGTGGTGTAACGGAAAGGGCCTAACAAACCATCGTTGATGTTATTCAAAAACCACGTACAGCAATCTGTTTCTCATTGTCATCCTCCCCGTAACTGCTGCAGAACAGTCACTCCATATGGCTTCAAATTAATGCTTTTCCAATATCCTCTGGCAACTCCTTCTACTCATATCCGACTGTTGGGCTAATTTACGTGCAGGCGTCCGCTTCGATAGCTGAGTGGTGCCGCACGGTAGCTCAGCGTGTTCGGTCAGAGGGTTGGCTGCCCTCTGTAATAAAAAACTGAGTGAACGGATCAACGATGAACCTGAATGGATGTCGTGTGATGTCTACCCCGAACAAATGCAGCGAGCCATAATAAACAAAATAAGTGGTCAGCGAGACGGAATGCCATGGAAAGCGGCCCGGTTCGATTCCCGGCTGGGTCGGAGATTTTCTCCGCCCAGGGACTGGGAGTTGTGTTGTCTTCATCATCATCTCATCCCCATAGACACGCAAGTAGCCGATGTGGCGTCAACTCAAAAGACTTGCACTGGGCGACCCGTCTACCCGACGGGAGGCCCTAGCCACACGACATTTATTATTTTTTTTTTTTACGTGCTGGCTTCTTTGCGCTCAGAATAACTCTTTGGCGAATGTCTGCAATAACTTCTGGGGTGCGAACTGAAGGAATTCTTTGTCGTTTTACATTTCGCACAAATTCATAGGTGAATCAATTTTTATATAGACTTCGTATTGCTCTCGTTGCTGGTTGTCATCTATCCGGGTACTTGACCCTGAATATTTCGTGAGTTTCCTTAATCGAACCTGATTTCACATATTCTTCCACAATTCCAATTCTTTCTTGAATCGATAAAGTCATGTTGCAGACCGCTAAGAGAAAGGTCTAGCTTTACTGATGAAATAAACTGAAATGCTGACAGAAGAATGCTAACAATCGATTATTGCATAAAATGTCCAGTGTTGTAGCTGTTTACTGTATATAAAAATCTGAAAAACTGCATTCGCATTCAGAAGGGAGATGGCTACTTTTAACTGCGGCACCCTTTATTTATAGTAGCAGAGTGCACCCCTCCACCTGGCTAGGGGCGAGCGTGTACTGCCTGGCCGGCGGGCGGCCGGAGGATAAGGCCGCAGCGGTGGGGTAGCGGGCGCGCCGTTCGCATCTCTGTGTGGGCATTCTGGCATCTCTGTGTGGGCATTCTGGCCAGGGTGCTGGCGGCGCTCTCGTCGTACTGCCGCTGATGCAGGTTTCATGCGGCACTTGGCTGGTACCCTCCGTCTCTGTTGGCCAGCCTCTCGTGAATCTTTACTCCACTGGATTCCCTTATGATACCGAGCGAGGTGGCTCAGTGGTTAGCACACTGGACTCACATTCGGGAGGATGACGGTTCAATCCTGCGTCCAGCCATCATGATTAGGTTTTCCGTGATTTCCCTAAATGGCTCCAGGCAAATGCCGGGATGGTTCCTTTGAAAAGGTACAGCCGACTTCCTTCCATAATCCGATAACCTCGCCGTTTGGTCTCCTCCGCCAAACAACACTCCAACCCCCAACGCTGTCTCATAGCCGTTTGCTCGTCAAAGGACTTTCGTTTTCTGAAAGTCAATTATGTGGTCTTTCTTGATGCTACGCTCTGTCATCGGTGATTTCTCTGTCTGTTACAGTCGCAAATGCCTGGGTTGCTCCTCGCAGTTTTTCGAAATAGTGTGTTGCGTTTACCCGATATAGTGTTGTCCACATTCGCAGGCGGTGCTGTATGTTCCAGGTACGTACGTTTTTATTGGATTTTTCGCAGAGCCAAGCCACTCTTTCGTCTTCAGCGGTGGTCGGAAGACGGTTTCTACGTCGCATTTTTTAAGTTGTCTCACAAGTTTGGCTAAGGGTGGTCCGAAGTACAAAAGGGTTGTATTTCGAAACGCTACGACGCGCACACCAGGCATGTTCGTCTGGGATAGACAGAGAAAACAGCGATGTCAGAGCATAGCATCAGAGAAGACCACACCTTGGCGCTTCGTCTAGCAAGGGACTACTGCGACACCGTCTTGAAGTTAACGAGAATCTGGTAAACAGAGACGAAGGATACCAACTACACTACTGGCCATTAAAGTTGCTACACCAAGAAGAAATACAGATGATAAACGGGTATTCATTCGACAAATATATTATGCAAGAACTGACATGTAATTACATTTTACGCAAATGGGTGCATAGATCCTGAGAAATCAGTACCCAGAAAAACCACCTCTGACCGTAATAACGGCCTTGATACACCTGGGCATAGAGTCAAACAGAGCTTGGATGGCGTGTGCAGGTACAGCTCCCCTTGCAGCTTCAACACGATACCACAGTTCATCAAGAGTAGTGACTGGCGTATTGTGACGAGCTAGTTGCTCGGCCACCATTGACCAGACGTTTTCAATTGGTGAGAGATCTGGAGAATGTGCTGACCAGAGCAGTAGTCGAACATTTTCTGTATCCAGGACCTGCAACATGCGGTCGTGCATTATCATGCTGAAATGTAGGGTTTCGCAGGGATCGAATGAAGGGTAGAGCCACGGGTCGTAACATATCTGAAATGTAACGTCCACTGTTCAAAGTGCCGTCAATGCGAACAAGAGGTGACCGAGACGGGTAAACAATGGCACCCCATACCATCACGCCGGGTGATACGCCAGTATGGCGATGACGAATACACGCTTCCAATGTGCGTTCACCGCGATGTCGCCAAACACGGATGCGACCATCATGATGCTGTAAACAGAACCTGGATTCATCAGAAAAAAATGACGTTTTGCCATTCGTGCACCCAGGTTCGTCGTTGAGTACACCATCGCAGGCGCTCCTGCCTGTGATGCAGCGTCAAGGGTAACCGCAGCTATGGTCTCCGAGCTGATACTTCATGCTGCTGCAAACGTCGTCGAACTGTTAGTGCAGTTGGTTGTTGTCTTGCAAACGTCCCCATCTGTTGACTCAGGGATCGATACGTGGGTGCACGATCCGTTACAGCCATGCGGATAAGATGCCTGTCATCTCGACTGCCAGTGATACGAGGCCGTTGGGATCCAGCACGGCGTTCCGTATTACCCTCCTGAACCCACCGATTCCATATTCTGCTAACAGTCATTGGATCTCGACCAAGGCGAGCAGCATTGTCGCGATAATACAAACCGCAATCGCGATAGGCTACAATCCGACCTTTACCAAAGTCGGAAAAGTGATGGTCGCATTTCTCCTCCTTACACGAGGCATCACAACAACGTTTCACCAGGCAACGCCGGTCAACTGCTGTTTGTGCATGAGAAATCGGTTGGAAACTTTCCTCATGTCAGCACGTTGTAGGTGTCGCCACCGGCTCCAGCCTTGTGTGACTGCTCTGAAAAGCTAATCATTTGCATATCACAGCATATTCTTCCTGTCGGCTAAATTTCGCGTCTGTAGCACGTCATCTTCGTGGTGTAGCAATTTTAATGGGCAGTAGTGTAAGTGCGGCATGGAATATGGCGTCAGCGGCAGTGTGACGAGAGCGCGGTCGGCACCGTTCAACTGGCAAGATGCTGTCTGAATGCCCACACGGAGATGCGAATGGCGCACCCCCTACCCGTACTACCGCAGCGTCACGACTCTCCCGGCCAGCCAGCCCAACAGTACACGACTGTCCGTAGCCAGGTGGAGAGGGGCACTCTGCTAGTACACATATTACAGCATCTGCATATCCCGACACTTCGCCAGATGATTATGACTAACGTCGAAACGTCTCGGTATTTTAACACTGTCACCCGGCTGGAAGAAAAAAATGGCTCTGAGCACTATGGGACTCAACTGCTGAGGTCATTAGTCCCCTAGAACTTAGAAGTAGTTAAACCTAACTAACCTAAGGACATCACAAACATCCATGCCCGAGGCAGGATTCGAACCTGCGACCGTAGCGGTCTTACGGTTCCAGACTGCAGCGCCTTTAACCGCACGGCCACTTCGGCCGGCCCGGCTGGAAGACCGAGAGCTTTTCGCAAACAGTAGACGCTGGGAGAGCCTACATCTACATAAAATTTTATTATCTGCTGTCCATCCTGGTGTTGCTGTTTTAAAGACCAGCAGTATAATTACAGTGTATTTTCACTGGCGGGCTTCGACACTATTTCCAGGTAGTCGTGTGCAGTGGGAGTAACCTGACGAACGGCGGGTCGAACGCTATGCAGGAGACGGGCGTCGGGCTGGCGTCGTCCGGCGCCTGGTTGATGACGCTGAACTGCGGCCTGAGCACCAGGTGCAGCGGCCGGTAGCGCGGGGCGCCCGCGTCCAGCGCGGCAGGGCGCATGCGCGCCTTGCGGCCGCCGCGCGCCTTGGGCTGCACCAGCGCCGTCTCGACGGTCGGCTGGCGGGCCTCCAGGTCCCACAGCGCCACCGTGCCGTCCTCGCAGCCCGTCAGCAGCGCCAGCGACGGGGAAGCGTCCTCAGCCGCAGACGCCAGCTTGCCGCGGTTCGACACCTGCGGTATGATGCGAGCTTTAAATGGTAGCGCTGGCACTACTGTAGCAGCTTCTGTGTGCGGGGACTGTACAATGCTTGACGACTGCTGAGGAACAGAGATGTTGTCGGACAGGAATAATCACAGGCAATGATGAACGACGTGAAACACAGTACGTGCGTAATAGAGGTGGAGTGGTGTATTTATTACGGAAAGCCTACAAAAAATGGTTCAAATGGCTCTGACCACTATGGGACTTAACTGCTGAGGTCGTCAGTCCCCTAGAACGTAGAACTAATTAAACCTAACTAACCTAAGGACATCACACACATCCATGCCAGAGGCAGGATTCGAACCTGCGACCGTAGCGGTCGCGCGGTTCCAGACTGTAGCGCCTAGAACCGCTCGGCCACTCTGGCCGGCCGAAAAAGCCTACAGATTTCACAACATGGGAAAGCAGGATAACAGGCATAAATGACGTTCGTGTCAAACTCCCAACATAGAAGTCGACGTCGGACTCTCAGTAATGAATACGCCCTCCTTGGACACTAATGGACGTTTTGTACCTTTATTCGTGCCGGCTAGCAAAGTATTGAGGAGTCCTTGGGGCCGGCCGGTGTGGCCGAGCGGTTCTAGGCGCTTCAGTCTGGAACCGCGCGATCGCTACCATCGCAGGTTCGAACCCTGCCTCGGGCATGGATGTGTGTGATACCCTTAGGTTGGTTAGGTTTAAGTAGTTGTAAGTTCTTGGGGACTGATGACCTCAGAAGTTAAGTCCCATAGTGCTCAGAGCCATTTGATTTTTTTTTTTTTCCTTGAGTCTTTGGGGGATATTTTCCCACTCTTCTTTCAAGGGGGTTTTCAGTTCTTGCAGGGCTCTGACAGAGCATGTTCGTTGAAAAACACGTCTGCCAAGAGCATCTAAGGCACACGCTACGAGGTTTAGGTCCGCGGAGTACACTAGTCATGCTACACGTTTAATGTCTTCACTTTGCAGTGTGTCCGGCACTGCAGCGGTCATGTGTGTGTTTGGCAAGGGGGGGGGGGGCAGGGGGGTGGGGGGGGTGGGGGGGAAATCGTCGTCCGCAAACAGGAAATCGGGATTTACCGCATTCCCAAACAGATAGACGTGATCCAGAACAAACTTCTTGTACCATCTTTGTGCTGCGATGGCACCTCGCTCAAAGATACACAGCTGTGTTTAGGCGTTACCTACACCATAAAGCCTAGGTCATACCGATCACATGAAATGTACTGGCAGTTGCGAATATGAACCACTTCTAGCTATACAATCGAATGAAGACAATGAAAATTTGTGCCGAACCGCGACTCGAACCTGAATTTTCCGCTTTACACGAGTGGTCGCCTTAATCGTTTCAGCTGGTTTTAAATCTAACTTAAAAGCATTTCTCCTTGACATCTCCTTGTATTACACTGACGATTTTCTACTTAAACACTGGTAGCTATTGAAAAAAATACATTGTTTTTAAATGTAGTTGCATGAATAGGACTAAAAAAAACAATGTGTTCATTAACGAAAAAAACTAATCATGTACACATATCCTGTAAAATAACTCGTTCCACATCATCTAGAGAAAAGAATCGTTCAAATGAGCTATCGAACATGTAGTACTAACTTACCAAGAATTAACATTTTACTGTTATCCCTCAACGACTTAACTGATACGACGTGATCGTGAGAGGTCACTTGAGCTGATTGGATGTAAATATTGTTGAATAATCCGATCAGTATAGTTGCATCTGGTCATTAACGAGTTATCGTACGGTGTGCGTATTCTTAACGTGGTCAAACCAAGCATGTACCCTTATTGTAAACTATTTGTGTGAGATGTAGTGTGCGATACTTCCGCGAAGTACACTATGTGATCAAAAGTATCCGGACGCCCCCAAAAACATACGTTTTTCATATTAAGTGTGTCGTGCTGCCACCTACTCCATATCAGCGACCTCAGTAGTCACTAGACATCGTGAGAGCAGAATGGGGCCCTCCGCGGAACTCACGGACTTCGAAAGTTGTCAGGTGATTGTGTGTCACTTGTGTCAACGTCTGTATGCGAGATTTCCACACTCCTAAGCATCCCTTGGTCCACGGTTTCCGATGTGATAATGAAGTGGAAATTTGAAGGGACACGTGCAGCACAAAAGCGTACATGTCGACCTCGTCTGTTGACTGAGACCGCCGACAGTTGCAGAGGGTCGTAATGTCTAATAGACAAACATCTATCCAGACCATCAACACAGGAATTCAAAAACTGCATCAGAATCCACTGCAAGTACTATGGCAGGCGGGAGGTGAGAAAACTTGGATTTCATGTTCGAGCGGCTGCTCATAAGCCACAAATCACGCCGGTAAATGCCAAATGACGCCTCGCTTGATGTAAAGAGCGTACACATTGGGCGATTGAACAGTGGAAACTGTCAGCAAGGCTAAGGGTGGGCCAATACCATATTGAATTCCAGCATTACGGAAGGAGGGCGTCACGAACTTGTAAGTCATTTTCAGCCAGGTGTCCGGATACTTTTGATCACTTAGTGTACATCCATCAAGAAGAAGGCCTAGAACTGGAGCAGGTGTTCTAGTTCAGAATCACAAAAATAGTTCAAATGACTCTAAGCACTATGGGACTTAAGATCTGAGGTCATCAGTCCCTAGACTTAGAACTACTTAAACCTAACTAACCTAAGGACATCACACACATCCATGCCCGAGGCAGGATTCGAACCTACGACCGTAGCAGCAGCGCGGTTCCGTACTGAAGCGCCTAGAACCGCTCGGCCACAGCGGCCGGCTCAGAATCCCACAAAACACCGACGGTTGTGGATGAAAGCAAGTGATGGAAGACGTACGACATGGTAGAGAGAACAAAATAAGGTACATCAATCTTCAGCACCCGGATGGGACGAAAGTCTGATGAGTGGTCAAACTGATCATCCCCAGGTACCAGGGTGTGGAAGATATTCGGCAGTGATAAGAGTGAACTATTCTATTTAAGATGCAATTTTCAGGTGAAGGGTAAAATGTCCCGCCTTCTCCAGCAGGTGTATATTTGTGTGTGTGTGTGTGTGTGTGTGTGTGATTAACATGGTAATAGATGCCGGGAAATAAGGCTATGTATCCTGAAGTTTATTGTATTTTCAATCCTTTTAAATAATAGTAAGTAGTAAAAATACGTTTTTCAAATTCACCGAAAGAGTTTTATAAAAATTCCAGTTTTAGAACCTTGCACCTTCTTGAACAAATTTCTGTGGACGCCCGGGGAGATGAGATCAGTGCAATCAGATGAAGAAAATGATCAGTATTTTTTTGTTCTTGGTGTCGTCTATTTCGATCCGTTCATGACGTAGGCCAAGTTGGTACTTCTGATTTATGTACATTTGTTAGCAGGAAGACAATATAGTTATTTTATTAATATTATATTACTGTCGTGAAATGTTTCTGTTTATGTGGATCATACCTGGTGTACTACGTGTAACTACGGACCACTGTTCATGGCACGGAGTGACAGTACGTGAAGTATTTGTGTATGCTAGTCCTTCACTGTTCTGTGCACGGGGTCACCGGATCATATTTTTGTGCGCTCACGAATGGGATGGGTACTCTCAAAGTGATTTTCCCCTATTTGTTGTTGTTGCTGAGGTGTCATGATGTAAATACGAGTTTCCATGAGTTACTACCGGAAGCCGTTCTGTCACGTTCCGCAGCTTGTAAGGCTACTCGCCTTGTACCACCTGGCTGCAAATGCAACAATGGTGTCTCGTTTGGATGGAGTCAGTCTTTCAGCTGTTTCCTTTTACCCTAGCTGCAACTACACTGGCCAATGATTACTGCAGTCACGACGCGCAAGGCGACTTCGCTAACCTTTTCAATCCCCCTTTCCCCTGCTTTCAACCCCTGCCCCCTCCACCGCCTCAGCGTATGCTCCTGAAGACGCCACGTTACCTTCCTAAATGCCATTTGCCCCATTAGTGTGCGAAAGTGCACCGAGCGTTTTTGCATTGGCTGTGCGATAAATACAAAAGCTTATAGCACTACAATTTTATATGCACATTTTTATTTTTCAGTGTAAATTGAATAAAGGAAAAGAAAACATAACACATTTTTAGGTAAGGTTTACACACCACAAAAATAACGTACACAAAATTAATGTGTGCAGAACTACTTGCTAGTAACGCAGTTAACTCGATGCTGAGATAACTTGAAAGATAATGCTTGTGCCACAGGTAACCCTAGGTTACTGGATCGATAATTCCTACATCCTTAAAAATTTTTACATTTTACGTCATGTTTTAATACTCAGATTATAGCGAATTTTTTAAATAAAATAAACTTTCACAACATCTATACTCTTTCTGTACCTATGTGCCATGGTTTATGTGTCTCTATGATCTTTTTACGAAAAGCATGTTACATTTTTTATGACAATGCGTAGAATACTTGCTGCACTTGGTGCTTATTATGTACCACAACAGCACAGTACACATGCAGACGACAGCTTTGCTTATATTCTGGATATGTACTCATGAGTATTATCAATCTCCTGCAAGATATTTGTGTGATTAATCAAACTTTACAGGTACAAATTTTTCATAAAGTGAGAGTAAGTGATTAAAAATGACACTATATATTTATTTACTAAAATTGCATTAAAATATTCTATGTTGCCTTCAGTTTTGTGCGTGCCTACTACTTTTTCACTTTTTGCAGCGCCACTGACATTCTTGATCGGATTATTTTTCATTACCTTGGTAGGATTGGAAATTGGTACTTTGCAATACGTCCCTCAAAGTTCTCTGGAATTCACAAATATCACTTAACAATGTACCATAACAAGGTAGCAGGGTTCTCAGGCGGTATTTTTATTCAAGAAATTAAGCAGCACCATATTTTAGAATCTTAATTTTTTCACTTTCGAGCCTTTGGAAATAACTTACACAGTAGCTTGCCCCACCGAGGTTGGTAAAAGCTACATCTGTCTTCCAAAACGTACTACTGAAACTGCTGAAACTGACTGTGTAATATGTGTTATGCACAGTGACACTACCCTCCCCCTCCCCCCCCCCCCCCTCAAACACACACACACACACACACACAACCAACACACTTACTAAAAAATATAAACAGATGGTGTAAGTGACTCTTCTCATTCCACCGAGCGAGGTGGCGCAGTGGTTAGCACACTCGCATTCGGGAGGACGACGGTTCAATCCCGTCTCCGGCCATCCTGATTTAGGTTTTCCGTGATTTTCCTAAATCGCTTCAGGCAAATGCCGGGATGGTTCCTTTGAAATTCCTTCCCCATCCTTCCCTCACCCGAGCTTGCGCTCCGTCTCTAATGACCTCTTTGTCGACGGGACGTTAAACACTAATCTCCTCCTCCTCCTCTCTCTTCTCATTCCACAACATCCTTCGTTAGTATATCTGAAAAGGCGTGGCCAGCTCGACTGGTCGTCTGATCTTCTTCCATGCGGCTGCTGGAGAATGATGCACCTAAATTTGTTGTCTCTGCCACGCAGTACCTCTTCCATACTTCACCACAACGTATGTTGCATACTTCACTTCAACATATGTTTGTCAAATACTGTACTTCGAACCGATATTGGCACAAAATTTCAAAATACACTCACACACACACACAAACACACACACACACATACACATACATGTACACACAGAGAGATTTAGGAGTA
Source organism: Schistocerca cancellata (assembly GCF_023864275.1). Classification (NCBI taxonomy): domain Eukaryota; kingdom Metazoa; phylum Arthropoda; class Insecta; order Orthoptera; family Acrididae; genus Schistocerca; species Schistocerca cancellata. The sequence continues at coordinate 492,739,344 of NC_064626.1, read as the reverse complement.
TATGGCAAAATCTGAAATGAATATGTCCCAAAATCTATGTCATCCATTACCAATGAAATTAAAGCTGGACTTTTCTCTTTTGATCGTTAGATTTTGCTCAATCAAGTGTAGATGAGGGTCTTAGCAAGTTACAACTGAATAATTTCAGGAATGTTTCTTAAAGTTTTCCAGTAAATAAAAGCGTCCATCTTTTTTCGGACGGTGCATTCGGAGCAGCAATATTTCATCTTTCAGTATTTGAGCTATTAACCACACAGCTATCTTCAAGGTGACTCGCCTGGCACATTTAATAAATATGTGAACGTTGGCAAATACTCTGTGGTGTTAAGGGAGCATTTTGAAATATCAAGATACTAGTAAGTTTCTGCCTGTACTGATGTACGTACATAACTGGTTATGCCGTAAATAAATGGCTTTTCCTTAAAAAGTATTCCATTTTCTCCACTTGGGTCCAATCTCATGAGGAAGCTGAATTATCCGTTCCAAATGATTTTATTACAGAATACGACCATGGAAAGTTGACAGATAAAGAACCTGACCAAGATTGTCAATGACATTACAACTAGTAAAAAGAATGGTAGTCAGTTTAAAAGCTGAGGCAGCATACAAAATTTTAATGAAATTGTCAGTAAATAAGTACGTAAATTCCACATTTTATTCAATCATTCTCCTCCACTTCTACGTTGCGAAAAATTTTTAACTAATAAGTCTGAAGAATCTTACAAACGAAAGAGAAATTCACAGTTTTCATTTGTGTGAACGAGTGATATAGATTTTGGGGCCTATTCATTTCAAATTTGCCATTTTGCCATTTACCCTTGAGTATGTTTGTATGGTGTATGGGTAGGTGGGTGTGTGGCGGGGGGCGACGGGGGGGAGGGGGGTGGGGAAGAGAGAGAGAGAGAGAGAGAGAGAGAGAGAGATGAAATGAAATGAAATTTTGGTGACGCTGATATTGATGGGTACAGAGAAGATAAAACTACTTTTATAAAGTAAAAATCAATCAATAATGAAAGTAAGACGTTTGGGGTATAAATAGTAAGTTCCTGACAGCCATATATACCGCCTGACAAAAGAAGTGAAGCACCCAAAAGACATGATCAGATGTCAACGTACTTTCGTATATGTAGATACTGTCGGCGGGCATGTAAATGATTAGAGTTGCAATTGTCTGCGGGAGACAAAAAAAATGGTTCAAATGGGTCTAAGCACTATGGGACTTCACATCTGAGGTCATCAGTGCGGGAGACAGAACAACCTCTAGAGTGCCTTATTACTGTTCGTGTGTTTTACTATTCCTAGTAGGCTATATAAGGGGTATGAAGAGCGACAGATGTTATGTGATCCTTATGACAGAACGCACGTGAGGCCAGCTTGGACATCAACTCCGTCCCACTGCCAGCATCCAGGGTATCGGACACCGTTTACAGAGGGTGTAGGTCGGCTTGCCTCATTAGAGGATCCAAGGGCTTTATGACGACCTTTCCAACCCAATCAGGGCACCCTGGCCAAAAGAGGGACAACGTCATACTGAGAAGCTGACTCATACTGCCAAGTTCGCTATAAACTTGACCCGATTGTGTCATCACTGAAATAACGTCAGATACGCTGTCAACACGTGAAGTTTAATTTCGTTATTTCGTTCCCTCCTCCCCTTCTGGATGCTCCACTTTTTTGCCAGGCAGTGCATGTCTTTATGGTGGAAGTTGTCTTTTATGAATTACCTCTAAGGAAACGATTTATTGACAAACAGCCAATATGGATTCAGAAAATACGTTCTTGTGAAACACAACTAACTCTTTATTCTCTCGAAGTAATGAGTGATATCAACAGGGGACGTCAAATTGATCCCATACTTTTAGATTTCAAAGGCTTTGGCACTGTTCGTCACAAGCGACATCTAATTAAATTGCGTGCCTATCAGTAAAGCCTCAGTTGTGTGACTAATTTGTGATTTCCGGTCATAAAAGGCTTAGAAAATGTAACTGGTCTACCAAAGAGACTGTTTGCTCTACGTTTGTCCGCCCTCATATGGCGTATTGCTGTCCGGTATGAGATCCGCATCAGACAGGATTGATGGAGAACATCGAAAAATTTCAAAGAAGAGCAGATCGTTTTCTATTATAGCGAAATAGGTGAGAGAATGCCACGCATATGATACACGAATTGGAGCGACAGTCGTTAAAATAAAGGCGTTTTTCGCTGAGGCAAGACCCTCTCATAAAATTTCAATGACCACCTTTCTCCTCAGAGTGTGAAAATATTTTGTTGGCGCCAACCTACATAGGGGGAAATAATCATGATAATAAAATAAAATAAATCAGAGCTCGCGCGGAAAAATCTAAATAAAATAAATCAGAGCTCGCGCGGAAAAATCTAAGTTTTCATTTTTCCCGCGCGTTATTCGTGAGTGGAACGGTAGAGAAGTAGTTTTAAGGTGGTTCGATGAACCTTCTGCCTGGCACTTTATTGGGAATTGCACAATAATCATGAAGACGTAGATGTAATTGTAGATAGAAGGAGAAGTGGCGTTTGAAGCTCGCCAATAATCTGACCGAGAACAAAGTTTTGTAATTTACACTTAGGTGGTTTGTAAATGGTGACAATGGTAAATGCGCCATTAAAAGAGTAAATTACAGCGCCCCCTGCATGCAATCTGTCGACTTAAGTTTGATGTCAGTCTTTCTAAACTGAACTGTACCCATAAGTAAAATGGCAACGCCGGCCGAAGTGGCCGAGCGGTTAAAGGCGCTACAGTCTGGAACCGTACGACCGCTACGGTCGCAGGTTCGAATCCTCCCTCGGGCGTGGATGTGTGTGATGTCCTTAGGTTACTTAGGTTTCAGTAGTTCTAAGTTCTAGGGGACTTATGACCACAGCAGTTGAGTCCCATAGTGCTCAGAGCCATTTGAAAATGGCAACGCCTCCTTTTCCACTCTCTCTGTCGTGTCTAAGCCCTGCGTAGCCTTTGGATTGAATTCGATGGGATGACTGAAACCCAGTTTCGCAAATAAAGATCTTCAATGTTCGAAACAGGCGATCGTGTATTCTACGTGAGCTCTCCGCTGTTTAAGCAATGTGAAGGCTCATGGACTCCCGTGTATTTGGTACAACGAGCGCTTCTACGACACTGTGTACTTAAATTAAAACATCTAGATAATTATGACATCGCAAAACTTGCTGGATGTACGGTGCAGTTGGGCATCCCACAGTGTACAAATATACATACAGAGAAAGTTGCTGAGATTTAAATGTCACGATGCATTTAGGTGTAGGCAGGAATTTCACCTCTCCATCTTCAACTATTTTCTTTAGGAATCTTCTCACGTCGGTGACTAAAAATGTAGACTTCTGCAAGGATCTCTTCGAAGGTTCAAATGGCTCTGAGCACTATGGGACTTAACATCTATGGTCATCAGTCCCCTAGAACTTAGAACTACTTAAACCTAACTAACCTAAGGACATCACACAACACCCAGTCATCACGAGGCAGAGAAAATCCCTGAGCCAGCCGGGAATCGAACCCGGGAACCCGGGCGTGGGAAGCGAGAACGCTACCGCACGACCACGAGCTGCGGACTCTCTTCGAACGTTAAGCCAGTATCAATTCTTGAATAACGCCCCACCTCTTTGTGAGAAAATTAGGGATGTAAGCGTCCATACCTTTCTGCCAGAAGACATCAAGCAACCTTAACTTGTTTGCTGACTGCTCTGTTTTGGTTTCAATTTTGTGCTTGTTTCTGCCAATAGATGAAATATTAAGAGTTGTTATATTCTTTAAGCAACGTTCTTCCCAGCACCATCAGATATAATTTTCCCACATTATCAGTTTCGCCTTCTACAAATGTAACACATGGAGCCATGACTGTTGTTTCATTCTGTCTGGATATTTCGCTCTGGTTTTATCGCTGGCGCGGGGCGATCCCAAATTAATGTGCTACCTCAGATCAATTTTCTGGAGATCGGTGACATACAGAGACCTCCACCCACACCTAAAGAAATATTCGACATGTTAGCTAAATTTCATACGCAGCAACATATTATGTAACGTGCACCAAACCCAAAATGACAGTGAGTCCTGTTTTTCATTGCAAACTTTTCCGAAGTTCGGTATTTCAGTCATCAGAACAGGATGTATGCCTTACATGATTTTCCAATGTACAATGGAGCGCTTGTCTTTGTATGGGTGTGTTAAAGATAGCACGTGTTTCATGTCACTTTAATCACTGTGGACTATGTAAACTTCTGTATGTTTAAGGCACAATAACAATCCAAAATTAAGGCGAATCTTACACCTTCTTGTATTTAGTTAGGTAACAGATGCGAGCAACTGCTATAATACCCTGCACAATGCTTTACGTGGAAGTAATTAAACTGAACATTTTTGGAACTAATCCAATCAATATTGCACGCAGCATCACTTTTGCCTGTGATGAAAGTTCAGAAATAGACCACTACTTGCCTTCATTAAGTTGCTTCACGGTCACGGAAGGTAAGTGTGAGTACGGCCGCAAGAAGAGTGGGCTCTGGACGGCCACGTGGTGTTACAGAAAGGAAAAACTATCGTGTGTGGCTCCGGCGTACCGTACTGTATCTGCAGTAGCTAGTTGAACACCACAGTGACGCAGCGAACTGTTACAAGTCGGTTACTTCAAGGGCAGCCGTGTAGCGTGCATTCCACTGAGCCCAAACCACTGACATTCACGATTTCAGTGGTGTCAAGCGGGAGATCATTCGAGGGCGGAGTGGAGATCTGTTGTATTTTCTAATGAAAGCTACTTCTGCCCCGGTGCCAGTGAGGGCCTGCAACAAACCCATCTACAAAATGGTTCAAATGGCTCTGAGCACTATGGGACTTAACATCTGAGGTCATCAGTCCCCTAGAACTTAGAACTACTTAAACCTAACTAACCTAAGGACATCACACACATCCATGCCCGAGGCAGGATTCGAACCTGCGACCGTAGCGGTCGCGCGGTTCCAGACTGAAGCGCCTAGAACCTCTCGGCCACAACGGCCGGCAAACCCACCTACAACCTAGACACACTGGATGTACGCGCAGAGTTATGATCTGGGGTGCGATTCTATATGGTAGCAGGAGCACGCACCCTGACTGCAAGCTTTTTGATTAGTCGACCTGTTGTGCTGCCATTCATGAACAGCATTCCACGGGCTGTTTTCCAACAGGACAGCGCTCGCCCACATACCGTTGTTGTAACCCAGCATGCTCTACAGAGTGTAAACATATTGCCTTGGCCTGCTCGCTCACCGGATCTGTCTCCAATCGAGCACATATGGGACATCATCGGACGACAAGTCCAGTGTCATCAACAAGCAGCCGACCAATTGAAACAGGCATGGAACTGCATCCCACAAACTGACATCCGGCACATGTGCAAAACTATGCGTGCACGTTTGCATCCTTGCATTCAACATTCTGGCGGTTTTACCAGTTATTAATGTACCAGCATTTCACATTTGCAATGACTTATCTCACGCTTACATTAACCAGCGAGCTTCTAATGCTAGTCACATAATTATGTTATGTAGGCACATGTATTCCCGAAATTTCATTACTCTACGTAATTATTTGTAGTTGTTGCGATTTTTTCCCATTAGTGAATTAAAACAATTCAGGAGCTATATAAAATGTTCTCTTGTGCTATTTAAGTATCAGTGTCTGAAGAACCATAACTGAGAGTAGTGAGACTGCATCACATTAATTGGGACTTATCCATTTTTGTAGGAAGAGTAGCCTATACGTCGAAGTGTTGCACTTTAAAATGCAAGTAAAACCACTCAGACACCATACATATGTCATCTCTTCATTGGATGTATTTGCCATGTTTTTTGATGGTCACAAAGCGACTTGTAAATTGGTATTAGCATGTTTCCTTCTCCAATGTGGCGGATCCATGGTGGATGCATATAAGATTAATATATTTTTGGTGAAACTGAGCCTCAGATATGAACATGGCCAGATTGTTTGACAACTGCCACATCTCCCGAGCATTAATTTCTTGACGGCCAATTCCAAAAACGTTGTATCTGAATGTTCCATAGAACAAATTCTCCCAGAGAACAACTGTGCTTAAGTTTTTTTAATTACCTATCTGTACAACTGAAATAGCATTGTGCTATCGGAGGTAAATGTGAGCCCAAAATGTGAGCCCATTGTCCATTTTAAATTTAGGGCATTTTCGAAATCTCCACTATTTTTCAGTGTGACCTAAAGCATAATTGTGCTTCTTGCATTTTCGAACTTCCCTGTTACTTAACTTAGCACGCGTAGATTCTGATGTCAGAGGGGTGGTTGGGTGACTTAAGCGCCATCACAAATAACATACTACTGGAAGAAATCATCTTGCATTTTTTAATTTCTCACAGTTTACAGCTTAGGTCAGTTACGTTCTGTGATGATATGGGCACTTCCACCACGCAGTTCACTCGGCAGCCCAGCCAGCAGAGTGCATCGGTAACTTCTTTATTTGCATCCTGATCGTCTACGAGATTACGTCATCTGCTTACTCGTCATTGGCTGTAGACCTATATGCTGCGACACAGCTTAACTATTTAATAATTTTCGAAACTTTTTTATGACTGTTGATACCTCATAATTATTTTACTTCAGTTTACTTATAAATCACGTATACAAACCAAACTGTTAGGTTGGAAGCAGAAGAAATGAATTAAAATTTGTGCCGCCGCCGGAACTCGAACCCGGATTTTCTTCGCTTACGAGGCAAAAACGCTAACCTTTACACCACCGCAACTATTGTCTACATTGTTGCACGAACTACTTAAGTCGAGTGCTCTCCCCACGACAAACTGCAATTTATATCTTCAACTTATTTTCCCCATTACACATGAGACTTAAATGTCTCGGGGTAAATTTAATTGTAAAATCTGTAAGATCACCCATGGTACAGGACTTCCCCATTACGTCCAACACTGGGGTGCTATTCCAATGCCGGAGAGCACTGGCAATAGTACAGTATAAGGGGGAAAATAAGCTGAAGATATGAATTGAAGTATGTGGTGGGGAGGGCACTCGACTTAAGTAGTTCGTGCAGCAAGGTTCACCACAGTGCTGCGGTGGTATAATGGTTAGCATTTCTGCCAAGTAAGCAAGAAGTACCGGCGTGGCGCAAATTTTAATTCATTTATCCTGTTTCCATCATTATCATTGATAAAGATGAGAAATTTTTACAAAGGCACAGACGGTGTTTAGAAAGGATAGATTGCATGCAACCGGTGGTGGCGTGTTTGTCGCTGTTAGTAGTAGTTTATCCTGTAGTGAAGTAGAAGTGGATAGTTCCTGTGAATTATTATGGGTGGAGGTTACACTCAACAACCGAGCTAGGTTAATAATTGGCCCCTTTTACCGACCTCCCGACTCAGCAGCATTAGTGGCAGAACAACTGAGAGAGAATTTGGAATACGTTTCACATGAATTTTCTCAGCATGTTATAGTCTTAGGTGGAGATTTCAATTTACCAGATATAGGCTGGGACACTCAGATGTTTAGGACGGGTGGTAGGGACAGAGCATCGAGTGACATTATACTGAGTGCACTATCCGAAAATTACCTCGAGCAATTAAACAGAGAACCGACTCGTGGAGATAACATCTTGGACCTACTGATAACAAATAGACCCGAACTTTTCGACTCTGTAAGTGCCGAACAGGGAATAAGTGATCATAAGGCCGTTGCAGCATCCCTGAATATGGAAGTTAATAGGAATATAGAAAAAGGGAGGAAAGTTTATCTGTTTAGCAAGAGTAATAGAAGGCAGATTTCAGACTACCTAACAGATCAAAACGAAAATTTCTGTTCCGACACTGACAATGTTGAGTGTTTATGGAAAAAGTTCAAGGCAATTGTAAATTGCGTTTTAGACAGGTACGTGCCGAGTAAAACTGTGAGGGACGGGAAAAACCCACCGTGGTTCAACAACAAAGTTAGGAAACTACTGCGAAAGCAAAGAGAGCTTCACTGCAAGTTTAAACGCAGCCAAAACCTCTCAGACAAACAGAAGCTAAACGATGTCAAAGTTAGCGTAAGGAGGGCTATGCGTGAAGCGTTCAGTGAATTCGAAAGTAAAATTCTATGTACCGACTTGACAGAAAATCCTAGGAAGTTCTGGTCTTACGTTAAATCAGTAAGTGGCTCGAAACAGCATATCCAGACACTCCGGGATGATGATGGCATTGAAACAGAGGATGGCACGCGTAAAGCTGAAATACTAAACACCTTTTCCAAAGCTGTTTCACAGAGGAAGACCGCACTGCAGTTCCTTCTCTAAATCCTCCCACAAACGAAAAAATGGCTGACACCGAAATAAGTGTCCAAGCAATAGAAAAGCAACTGAAATCACTCAACAGAGGAAAGTCCACTGGACCTGACGGGATACCAATTCGATTCTACACAGAGTACGCGAAAGAACTTGCCCCCCTTCTAACAGCCGTGTACCTCAAGTCTCTAGAGGAACGTAAGATTCCAAATGATTGGTAAAGAGCACAGGTAATCCCAGTCTTCAAGAAGGGTCGTCGAGCAGATGCGCAAAATTATAGACCTATATCTCTGACGTCGATCTGTTGTAGAATTTTAAAACATGTTTTTTGCTCGAGTATCATGTCGTTTTTGGAAACCCAGAATCTACTCTGTAGGAATCAACATGGATTCCGGAAACAGCGATCGTGTGAGACCCAACTCGCTTTATTTGTTCAGGAGACCCAGAAAATATTAGATACAGGCTCCCAGGTAGATGCTATTTTCCTTGACTTCCGGAAGGCGTTCGATACAGTTCCGCACTGTCGCCTGATAAACAAAGTAAGAGCCTAGGGAATATCAGACCAGCTGTGTGGCTGGATTGAAGAGTTTTTAGCAAACAGAACACAGCATGTTGTTATCAATGGAGAGACGTCTACAGACGTTAAGGTAACCTCTGGCGTGCCACAGGGGAGTGTTATGGGACCATTGGTTTTCACAATATATATAAATGACCTAGTAGATAGTGTCGGAAGTTCCATGCGGCTTTTCGCAGATGATGCTGTAGTATACAGACAAGTTGCAGCATTAGAAAATTGTAGCGAAATGCAGGAAGATCTGCAGCGGATAGGCACTTGGTGCAGGGAGTGGCAACTGACCCTTAACATAGACAAATGTAATGTATTGCGAATACGTAGAAAGAAGGATCCTTTATTGTATGATTATATGGTAGCGGAACAAACACTAGTAGCAGTTACTTCTGTAAAATATCTGGGAGTATGCGTGCGGAACAATTTGAAGTGGAATGATCATAAAAAATTAATTGTAGGTAAGGCGGGTACCAGGTTGAGATTAATTGGGAGAGTCCTTAGAAAATGTAGTCCATCAACAAAGGTGGCGGCTTACAAAACACTCGTTCGACCTATACTTGAGTATTGCTCATCAGTGTGGGATCCGTACCATATCGGGTTGACGGAGGAGATAGAGAAGATCCAAAGAAGAGCGGCGCGTTTCGTCACAGGGTTATTTGTTAACCGTGATAGCGTTACGGAGATGTTTAGCGAACTCAAGTGGCAGACTCTGCAAGAGAGGCGCTCTGCATCGCGGTGTAGCTTGCTCGCCAGGTTTCGAGAGGGTGCGTTTCTGGATGAGGTATCGAATATATTGCTTCCCCCTACTTATACCTCCCGAGGAGATCACGAATGTAAAATTAGAGAGATTCGAGCGCGCACGGAGGCTTTCCGGCAGTCGTACTTCCCGCGAACCATGCGCGACTGGAACAGAAAAGGGAGGTAATGACAGTGGCACGTAAAGTGCCCTCCGCCGCACACCGTTGGGTGGCTTGCGGAGTATAAATGTAGATGTAGATGTAGAAATGTCTTTGGGTAAATCAAATTACAATAACTTCGAAAAAGCTATATAGTTATATAAGAAATATCATTGATTACTCCAATCAAATTACAGTAACTTCGAAAAAGCTATATAGTTATATAAGAAATATCATTAATTACTCCACTTTCCGCAAGTACATCAAGGATATGTCGACTGTTGCCGTACTTTGACACAGTCAGCGACCAAGAAATATTAAGTTCAGACTATTAAAGCTATGTAGTGTAATTAGTTGTTTATTTAATTTGTTTATATACGACATATGTGTTTGTGTACACTCTTTTTTATTTTATACGGCTGTTAATAATGACTGAATAGTCGGAAACGGTACACCTAATAAATAAAATTTGTGTAAACATTGACTTTTATAAACTTTATAGCCAAAATTAATTAAATCATGGGTGCCATCCACGAATAACCTGGCAAATATAAACATTTCTTAAAATTAAAAAAATATTTTTTTTATGACTGTCGAGATCGTTTACAGCATAAAATATTAAAATGCGACGAGTAGTTTCAGGTGACTAAGCAACCAACAATCTTCAGACCTGAGAAAAGCAAAGACCAGAAAATTGCCTTAAGTTACATGTTACGAACTACATCTATGACTTAAAGAAGTCTGAAAGAGGGGAAATAAATAAAAATAATAACGTACCGCTCATGGGAAAATATATGACAGCATATACACACACCAAAAAAAGTTTTGCATCACCTCGGTTCCGAGAGTTCCGGAATCAGTACAGTAAATTGGAATAGAGATCAACATAAACATCATTTCCGCCGTTTTTATGGCTCATGAAAACCACACATTGCATTTTGTACCACCATAGAGCGAGACCTTCAGAGGTGGTGATCCAGATTCCTGTACGCACCGGTACCTCTAATACCCAGTATCAAGTTCTCTTGCATTGACGCATGCCTGTATTTGTCGTCGCATACTATCCACAAGTACAGCAAGACACTGTTGGTCCATATTATCACACTCCTCAACGGCGAATCAGTGTAGATCCCTCAGAGTGGTTGGTGGGTCACGTCATCCATAAACAACCCTTTTTCAATCTATCCCAAGCATGTTCAATAGGGTTCATGTCTGGAGAACATGCTGGCCACTCTAGTCGAGCGATGTCGTTATCCTGAAGGAAGTCATTCACAAGATGTGCACTATGGGGGCGCGAATTGTTGTCCACGAAGACGAATGCCTCGCCAATATGCCGCCGATATGGTTGCACTATCGGTCGTAGGATGGCATTCACGTATCGTACAACGATTACGGTGTCTTCCATGACCACCAGCGGCGTACGTCGACTCCACATAATGCCACCCCAAAACAGCGGGGAACCTCCAACTTGCTGCACTAGCTGGACAGTGTGTCTAGGGCGTTTAGCCCGACCGGGTTGCCTCCCAACAGGTCTCCGACGATTGTCTGGTTGAAGGCACACGCGACACTCAGCGGTGCAGGAAAATGTGATGCCAATCCTGAGCGGTTCATTCGGCATGTTGTTGGGCCCATCTGTACCGTGCTGCATGGTATCGTGGTTGCGAAGGTGGACCTCCCCATCGGGAGTAAAGTCGCGCATCATGCAGCCTATAGCACACAGTTTGAGTCGTAATACAACATCCTGTGGCTGCACGAAAAGCGTTATTCAACGTGGTGGCGTTGCTGTCTGAGTTCCTTCGAGCCACAATCCGTAGGTGGCGGTCATTCACTGGACTTGTAACTGTTAATCGGCCTGAGCGAGGCATGTCATCGACAGTTCCTGTCTCTCTGTATCTCCTCCATGCCCGAACAGTATCTCTTTGGTTCATTCTGAGACGCCTGTACACTTCCCTTGTTGAGAGACCTTCCTGGCACAAAGTAACAATGCGGACGCGATCTAACCGCGGTGTTGACTTTCTAGGCATGGTTGAACTGCAGACAACACATGACATGTACCTCTTTCCTGGTGGAATGAGTGGAACTGATCGACTGTCGTAACTCCTCCGTCTAATAGGCGCTGCTCATGCATGGTTGTTTACATCTTTTGGAGGGTTTAATGACATCTCTGAACAGTCAACGTCTATCTTCAGGAGTTCCGGGAACCGGGGTGATGCAAAACTTTTTTTGGTGTGTGTAGCTCATAGCAAACTCTGCATCGTGTACATAGCTGGGAGCTATTTAAGAGAACGGAAATGACCGTCGGATAGGCATGGACTACAAATAAACTAGCAAAATTACATCAAAGAGGTAATGTGTAAAACATAGTATGTCTGAATGAGGAACACTTTCAGTTATAAAGAATTAAATCTGGATAAACCAGCAAGGTAAAACCAACTAGTTGAAAATCTCTGGTGGTCTCTTCTCTTCCCTTAAATAGCTCCCTGCTACATAGTCGATGCATGGTTTTCAATACACCATACACTGACACATATTTTCCGTGAGTGGTACATTATTACTTTTATTTATTTCCTCATTTTCAAACCTTCGTAAGTTCGAGGTTTTGTTGATAAAAGTTAACTTACGGCAATTTCCTGTTCTTTGCTTATTCTCAGATGTGAAGATGATTGCTTAGTCACCTGAAACCGGTCACCACATTTTAATGTTTTATACTGTAGTTGTTTGGTTGGTCGATTTGCGGAAGGCGGCATCGGATTAGTGAAGGATGTCGGCTGTGCCCTTTCAGAGGAACCATCCCGGCATTTGCCTAAAGTGATTCAGGGAAATCACAGAAAACCTAAATCGGGATGAATGGACGCGGGTTTGAACCGTCGTCCTCTTGAACGCGATTCCAGTGTGCTAACCACTGCACCACCTCATTTGGTTTTCATATTGTATGCGATCTGGACAATTACTTTTTTTTAAGTTTAAGAAATTTGTACCTCGATTTTTCCTTTTCTGACGATGTCAGATAAATCAAATATGAAGACAGTCAAGTCCTAGTCCTTTCAATTGCCACACAATTAGTCTACCAATTTATGTGACTTCTGAAGTAAAATGGTTTTCAAAATTTTGGTACAAGTGATTTGTTCCGAGTTCATTCGCACTTATTCTTTACGATAATTTTTTTCCTTCCTTCTTCGTTTCCACATTTCTCGAGGAAACAAGGCTTGGTAGGCTCTTTGGTTTCCAGCTACATTCAGGACAGACGGAGGCTCTGTGACAGAGTGATTAAAATGAACGTACCGTCCAGCGCGGGCAGATCCACTGGATATGACTGATGCTGGAATCCTGGGAGAACTCAATGGAAGAGACGAAGGCGGGCGTCACGATGTGCGCCGGCGCGAGCGGCCGCATGAACGCCAGGTGGGCCATCATGGCGGTGCGGTGCGCCTGCTGTTTCTCCGTCAGCTGCTCGCGCTGCTCCACGCGCTCCAGCCGACCCGCCAAGTCCCACACCACAATCTGACGTCACACAAGAGCGCATCACAACTGCAGCCGACGCAATACGGCAGCATTAAGAATATTATTTTACTGTCACTCTTAGAGCATAAGAACACCAGCATGTGATGAGCTGTCAAATTTTTATCACTTAGAAAAAATAAAGTTAGGTAGTTAAATTTTTGTTCGTTTGCTGATAAATGCAGTCCAGGTACACATTCAGTATCCTAGCACGGCGTTAAAGCGGCCTAAACAAAATATCACAGCTCATTGGTCAAGCGGAGCATCGAAGTCGTATTCTGCATTTGAAGGGGAACAACACTGATCCAATCCACACGAGTTGGTCGAACTGTTCTGCAATAATGCAACATCGTATGACAAAGTCGTTAGGTGGTGCAGACATTGCCAGTGTGGTCGAACAAGTTTGGACGAAGTGGCAGACTGGTTCTCTGTGAATTACCTGAGGAAGTAGAGGCCCTGGTCCTCGTAGAGCGGTGTCGCACAGTAGAGGCGATAGCGGAGAAAAGTGAAAATCAGTTATGGGTCAGTTTTCTACATCTTGCACTACATTTTGAATATGACAAAAGTCGCCACCCGTTGGTTTCAGGACTGTTCACAACCATTCAAAAAGCCCATCTAACGAAGGCAGCAGAGGAATTTTTTAAGCTGTATCAGGCCAACCACGCATGTCTTCCTAAGCAGCTTAGGTATTATGTGTCAGTGATGTATGTATTCCTACGACGCTGAGACAAAGGAATTAAGCAAATAGTGTACACTTGTGGTTTCGCCATCGCCGAAAAAGACGGAGACCTGACTGTTTTCGGGCAACATGATGCTGAACGTCCTTTGGGACTGTCGTGGTACATGCTCAGAGATTATGGGTGTAAGGGGTAAACCATCACAGGAGCGTACTACCCAAATCTACAGATGAAAATACTGGAGGCTGTCTAGACGCCGGCCGCCGTGGCCGAGCGGTTCTAGGTGCTTCAGTCCGGAACCACGAGGCTGCTACGGTTGCAGGTTAGAATCCTGCCTCGGGCATGGATGTGTGTGATGTCCTTAGGTTAGTTAGGTTTAAGTAGTTCTACGTCTAGGGGGCTGATGACCTCCGATGTTACGTCCCATGGTGCTTAGAGCCATTTGAACCATTTTTTTGTCAAGACAAAGCGTCGCAGGAACTTGTCCAACAGGCTTTCCTTACTCCACAACAATTCCCCAGCTCTTTCTGCACAAAACAGTCACATAAAATTTGTGTCTTTGGGCTATCAAATTTTGCTTCACTCTCTATAATCACCCCAGACCATCATTCCTGGTCCTTGGAACGTACTGCAGGCGACAGTCTTGCTGGTATCCCTCTGCTGTCTGGGGATACACGTCTTTGCTGGTCATCGGGCCTCGGTTAGAAGTGGGACTCATCACTGAACACAATTCTACTCCAATCAATGAGATTCCAGACCGAAGACGCGTCTGGAGATGTCCTGGACAGAGGTGGGACACCAACCTAACTGTCGCCAGCCATACGGCCCAACAACCAGGAGTCACAGTCTGCGGTGCCATTTCTTTTCATAGCCGAATTCCTTTGGTTGTTATCTGCGACAGTCTTACAGCACAGCGGTAAGTCGACGATATTCTACGCCCCTTTTTATTGTCCGCCATGGGAAGTTGTCCTAGACTTACATTTCAGCTGGATGGCGACTGGTCGCACATGACGAGAGTTTCTACTGCTTGTCTTCGTGCTTGCCAAACCGTATCTTGGCCAGCAAGTTTAACGAATCCCTTCCAAATTGAGAGCGTTTGGAGCATTATGGGCGAGGCCCTACAACCAGCTCAGGATTTTGACGATCTGACGCCGCAATTGGGCAGAATTTGGCACAATATCCCTCAGGATGACATCCAATAACTCATTCAGTCAATGCCAAGCCGAATAACTGCTTGCATAAGCACCAGAGGTAGACTAACACGTTACTGTCTTGCTCAGTTTGTGAAGCTCTTTCTCTTGAATAATTTTTTCAGTTTTTGTGGAATTGTAATCATTTGTTTGTCTTTATATGTACATCACGTCTACTGATCCCCGTCCCATTCGGATAATTCCCTATTGGAGGAACTTTCTTTTCAAAAAAATGTTCAAATGTGTATGAATTCCTAAGGGACCAAACTGCTGAGGCCATCGGTCCCTAGACTTATACACTACTTCAGCTAACTTACGCTAAGAACAACACACACACGCATGCCGAGGGAGGACTCGAGCTCCTCAAACCGCGCGGAGTGTGTATTAGTTGATAAGGCCTCGTAAAGACCATATTGTTAGGCATCTGCCTTTTAACTTGGTGTCTGTTACATGTGGCTGCAGTCTGATTCAAGAAGCTACAGACAGGAAGAGCTGACGACCACAACACCAACAATCTACATGTATCATTTGTTTAATTAATGATGGCTTATTCATACCTTCAGTTGCGGACCTGCTCAGGGCCTTTCAGATAGTAACATATTCGTTTTGTCATGTAGAGAATCATGTCATAAACGTCATGCATAAGGCAAAGGCACGGTTCCCTCTGTAGCAATACGATATGCGCTATGACCTGTTGCATATCCGTGCGACACTCGTGTTCCATTGGAGCAATGTGACAAGCAACAAGACCGCAAACTTTGTAAATCACACACCAATCCGTAAATTAATAAAGTTATTTCCCGTACACCAATCACAATGAAATTTTATGTAGCCTTTCAAAATAACAATATTTAACTCCAGCATGTTTTAATTTTGTACCTGGAATAATTTTGGAGGGATTCAAAATTACCTAAAATCTAAATGTTATAATTTCCTAGAAAAAGAAACATCAGCCTTCCGGGCTGGGTAGCCGCACAGCCTCGGCGCCTTGTCTATACGGTTCGCGCGGCTCCTCCCCCCGTCGGAGGTTCGAGTCAGCAATTTGGTCCCATACGAATTTACCACAAATTTCCAAAAACCTTTTTTCCAAAATAAACACCCAGAGATATTAATTTGTTACACCAGAGAATGAATTAAACTAAACACTTTGTTGCTAAATAGTTAGTTAAACGGTATCTTGTTCAGAAAAGTATAAGCTACGGGATGTTTTCAGTTTTCTGCATTCACCCTCTCATTCATTCTGATAACAGAATAAATGAAAATGATAATGTCGAACAACTTTCAGTTATCTACGTTCATCCCCCTCAGTCACCACGACAACAGAATAAATGAAAATAGTAATGTCAAACAACTGAAAATAATAGCTGCTGTTGAAAAATGCAGCACGCCTATTATACACTGAAGAGGCAAGGAAAGTGGTACACCTGCCTAATATTGTGTAGGGTCCCTGCGAGCACGCAAAACTGCCGTAACACGACATGGCATGGACTCGATTAATGTCTAAAGTAGTGCTGTAGGGAACCGACACCATGAATCCTGCCGGGCTGTCCATAAATCCGTAAGAGTACTAGAGGGTGGAGATCTCTTCTGAAGAACACGTTGCAAGGCATCCCAGACCTGCTCATCAATGTTCATGTCTGGGGAGTTTGGTGGGCAGCGGTAGTGTTTAAGCTCAGAAGAGTGTTTCTGAAGCTATTCTGTAGCAATTCTGGGCGTGGTGGGTGTCGCATTGTCCTGCCGCAATTGCCCAAGTCCATCGGAATGCACAATGGACATGAATGGATGCAGGTGATGCAGGTGAAATTTTTAAAGCAAAAATGAAAAACTGAATCCTCTTTATTTGGACTATGTCCATCGTTTTATACCACAGAGGTAGATAAGTATCGTAGAAACATGAAAAACAATCATTTTCACAGCATTGAGTACATCATACCAATTCTGCATTCTTAAATTTACTACTGTACCATTACAATGTGAACCCAACAGAACTGCTATGGAGCCAAGCTGCGGGATTTGGCCCGAGAAGTAACAAGATTGTTAAGCTGCCAGACGTCCAGGAACTAATGCTTACGTACGTTTCACCTGTCGGAGGCGTATCTAAACGCATCAGGGGTCCCACATCACCTCAACTGCACACGCCCCACACCATTATAGAACCTCCACCAGCTTTAATAGCCCCTGCTGACGTTCAGGGTCCATGGATTTATGAGGTTGTCTCCAAAACTGTACAAATCCATCCGCTCAATACAATCTGAAACGAGACTCGTCCGACCAGGCAATATGTTTCCAGTCTCAGCAGTCCAATGTTGGTATCGATGGGCCCCGGCGAGGCATAAACCTCTGAAAGTCCATATCGATGATGTTTCGTTGAATGGTTCGCAAGCTGACACTTGTTGATTGCCCAGCATTGAAATCTGCAGCAATTTGCGGAAGGGTTGCACTTCCATCATGTTAAGCGATTCTCTTCAGTCATCGTTGGTCCCGTTCTTGCAGGATCTTTTTCCGGTCTCAGTGACGTCGGAGATTTGATGTCTACCGGATATTCCCGGTACATTCGTGAAATGGTCGTACGGGAAAATCTCCACTTCAGGCTACCTCGAAGATGCTGTGATTGCTCGTGCGCCGATTATAACACCACATTCAAACTTACTTAAGGGGGGTATTAAACGACGATCCACCGCAAACGGTACTGGTCTAAGCGCGATTGCCATCTAACGGTAGAACAGGTGAACTACGAAAATTGGCAGACATTATCCGCGCGCCAGAATAGAGAGCAGTTCTAAACTGCCGCCAATCCGCGCATGCACACTAGGTAGCAATAGCTCGCGCATGCGCAGAAGGCGGTACAACAGTGCTATCTGCTTGTTATTTTGCCTATTGTTCCGTGGCTATAATCGTTCATAAGAATAAACCTGATGTAATTAAGCACAAACGCGATGATTGGTCAGAAGCTGTAGCACATGTAAACTGGCCATGTTGCGCTCTTGGAAGTAGGTCCTACTTATGTATTAGACATCTTATTACTAAGTTATGTTAAATGAAACTTTAAGGTATCAAATTTATTAACAGCCATCAACGTTTTTCTTAATCACGCTTTAGCTACGTAATTTTTATTTCAAAAATCGTGTACAGTGTGGCCTCTGTAGCGTTGTGCTCTGATTGTCGCGCTGTTAATGCGCAGTAGGAAAATGACTGAGGCTGCTTTCTGTTCCGTAATGAAACAGGCGCCTGGAACACTGCTAAAAATTGCTGAGAAATAGGGCGTTCTTAATGTTTTTCATAAATTTACGGAGATAATCGGCTTTGAAGTTTTCCCAGTGTTTTATATATTGCAGTTGAGAAACAAATGCCCATTGAACATATAGCGCCTATCGTAACGTAATTGAATGTGAACTCGGTGCGGTTATTTGTGCGTTGTTTCAAATCTCCCTAGTATCATTTATTTCCCGTTCAATCAGAATTTCCTAAATCTCGTAATTACAAAACTCAATATCATTTTTTATGACTAATGCACGTCTTCTTGTTTCCAATTACATATGGGACACGAAATTCCTGTTTCCATTTCAAAGTATCGATGCTTTATGAGAGACGGCTCATAAAAGTTGTTTAAATTAAGAAAACATAACAATTTAATTTTTTAAAGCAAAAATGAAAAACTGAATCCTCTTTATTTGGACTATGTCCATCGTTTTATACCACAGAGGTAGATAAGTATCGTAGAAACATGAAAAACAATCATTTTCACAGCACTGAGTACATCATACCAATTCTGCATTCTTAAATTTACTACTGTACCATTACAATGTGAACCCAACAGAACTGCTATGGAGCCAAGCTGCGGGATTTGGCCCGAGAAGTAACAAGATTGTTAAGCTGCCAGACGTCCAGGAACTAATGCGCGCAGCTTTTCACACGTCACTGCCGAGCACTGGCGGGATACATAACAGCTCGTCATAAAAGAAGAGAAAATTCTGTGCCTGGTTTGCTTCGTGGATTCTGTTGTTGATTGTTATCAACGTAGCAGGTGACACTTCCAGAACTGAAATGTATTTCTCGGATTCTGATAAGGAAGTATCTAAGAGATTACCAGACGACCGATTGCAAGTAATACCTTCAGTGGCTTCAATATTTAACTATACAGTGCAATCCTTCAATACTCTCTTACTTTACGCACAGCTTCAGAAAAATTAGCCTGTAGATAAGTCAGGAATTTTCATCACTCTTGTTTTTAATTACAATAGTAAGCTAGCTAAAAACGATAACGTGTTGCGGTTTTCGTCTAGTCGTCTAAGGAGCGTATTGTGGGAGATTTGCAGTGTATCATTTCATTCTGCTTAAAAATTAAATGACATTCGAAGCTATATTGCTCCTCTGCTCGGCTGTTATTACGTATGAACTGCAGCTGGCTACGTCATTACAGGCTAGCTGTACCAGCTGACCAGCTAGTGATGTCCAAGTTAAATGCACCGGTAAATCTGTTGTCCCGTATTGTCGCGAAGTCAATGTGCATGTAATGCACAGCACAAAACTTTTCCTTATTATCGTACTTGACAGTACTCGAGACAGCTTGGTTGCAGTCCCACGTGAAACGAAAATCCAATGAGATTCCAGCAAACGTGGAAGAATACGTTGTGCAATGTTTACATCAGGTTTATTCTTATGATGAACGGATTAAACGGATTATAGTAACTAATTTCAGACATTCGTGTTGGGGATTTTCTGCGTTTTTTTCAGTAAGTAGGTTTTCATAAGAGCAAAAAAAAAAAAAAAAAAAAGAAAACATTTTTTGGCAGTAGACTTTCTTTTATAATACAAGCTGTTCGTGAAAGCATTTTTTTCTTTTGATTATTTCGTATTGTAGAAATGAAATGGAGCAAAGAAGCGTTAAGCGTCTAAATTCAGGCATACAACGAGGTAAGAGGTATGTGTGTACCCGCTTTATCATAACACGATATGTTGGCAATCGTTTCTTTCTGAGTTACACGGTAATTTTCTATCTATATCGTAATGCCTTAGCTTACGAAAATTCATGTTTGATTTGATTGCATCTCTTGGTTTATTTCAGCATGCCACAAAAGAGAAAGGGGCAGTGATGGCGAGAAAATCCATGCAGTTACGCAAAGTGCGACCGACGAGAACCGCAAAACTCTGAGTAGCACATCGCATTCCATTCTCGAAACTTACAAAAATAACACAAGTGCGCCTTTAAGTATTAGTCCTTTAAAGTATTGCAAACTGTAGTGCATACACCCACAACAACTTCTGAAATGGTGGGCTGTGCTGGTTGTGGCTAAAAGTCAGACTCGTAAAAGATTCCCCAGTCGCCAGGAAACGTAATGTTACAACCAACCTGCAACTTAAAAGGGCATGTACTGGTATTTTATCATTGATCTAGGCTTGTATGATCACAACGTATAGTCATATTATTTAATTCTTGCTTTCGAGAAGGTGAGATAGTCTCCGTCATGATGGTGCCACACTTGCTAATTCCATCTTCTATCACAGACATCAGTTTCTCGAAACAGGCCATGTCTATTCACACGAAGTTCCGAAATTCTTGCGGATCTTCGGGCCTCACTTCTTTCATAAGCAATATAATCCTCTGCCTTCGTTCCTTCCTTTCAGCCAGGGTCGAACTCAATAACGTCTGGCTTTTCGTTTTCTTCGTCGTTCTGCCCTAATCCCAAACTGTCACTGCCAGGGCAACAGCTCCAAAAACAAGCGTGTCCTACAGGTGCAAAATGTAAATTGTGGTATACATGTGCCTGTGTAACAAAGTGCCGTAATATAAAAAATAACTATCGAGTCCGTAATTCAGAACAATAGTAACCTACATAATAGAATAACAACTACTTCATAAATAATGATAAAAAACAATTCTTTTTGAATAGGAACCATCAATAACACTGTTCGACATGGGTTCTGTTTCTGATATTAAAGTATGTGCTTCTAGACCATTTTACCGTGGGAAATTCAAATATGTAAACAAAATATCGTTGTCAGGGATACTTTTTATGTAATATGTATATGTATATATGTATATTCACAATTCATGGCAAACACAGAAAAGTTATAGAGAAATCAGGGTATGTTGCCGCAACCAGTAGTGATAGAACGTGATAATTTCTTGTGCAACAGCAGGTGGGAAGAATCAGACATCATTAGGTTATCCCCCACCACCCACACCTATGTCATTAAGACCACCTGAAACATCTCATTAACTCGAACGGCGACAGCCGGTCGCTGCCTCGGCAGTAAAGCTTCATGCCTCCTAGGGGCAGGTGCATCGAGTTTACAACAGTGGTGTTAGCCGCAATTTGTGTCAGTCTTAACGAGTGGGTGTTTTGCCTGACAAGTAACTGTCTGTCATATTTCCGAGCACGGTTGAATTTTGTAGGTCCTGTGTGTAAACTGATTGAGCCTGGTGCTGAAGGTAAAACGACTGCTTGTTTTTACACATCAGCGTTCCTCTAGTTCCCTACTATTAATTTAATACAGTTGTGTTACCAAAGTGGTATTTTTAAATTTGCAGAAATGCCACGTCGTCGTGGATGTCGATATAAGCCGGACAACTTCTGCTACATCTGTGGGAAGTTCACTTTTGCCAGAAATAGGAAGAAAATTTCTTCTGTCATAAAGAAAGCATACAAACATTACTTTGGAGCAGTGGTAGGAGACCAAGATAAAGAATGGGCACCACATTTCTGTTGTGCTACATGTTACTGCAAACTAATTCAGTGGTGGGAAGGTAAAGACAACGAGGAGGATATTCGTGTTTAACGTCCCGTCGACAACGAGGTCATTAGAGACAGAGCGCAAGCTCAGGTGAGGGAAGGATGGGGAAGGAAATCGGCCGTGCCCTTTCAAAGGAACCATCCCGGCATTTGCCTGAAGCGATTTAGGGAAATCATGGAAAACCTAAATCAGGATGGCCGGAGACGGGATTGAACCGTCGTCCTCCCGAATGCGAGTCCAGTGTGCTAACCACTGCGCCACCTCGCTCGGTGTGTAAAGAGAATGTGGCGTTGTTTGCTGTTCCCATTGTGTGGAGGGAGCCTAAGGACCATGTTACTGATTGTTATTTCTGTCTAACAAAAATTCAGGGTTTTACAAACAAAAAGTCGAAGAGGCACATTGTTTACCCACATCTGCCTTCAGCGAGAATGCCAGTGCAGCATTCCGACAACCTTCCAGTACCTTCAAGAGCTCGAGGTCAAATTCCGAGTGACAGTGAAATAAGTAGTACTGAAGAAATCACAGGTGATGATTCTTTATATCACTGCACAAGTGAATCATCGCCACATTTGTTAACACAGGCAGATTTAAATGATTTAGTACGTGATCTAGGACTAAGTAAACAAAAGGCGCAGCTGCTTGGTTCAAGATTACAAGAGTATAATGTACTGCACCAAAGTACTAAAATCAGTGTGTTCAGGCATAGAGAACATGCCTTTATTTCTTATTTTTCAACTGACGAAGCACTGAAATTTTGCAATGACGTTGCTGGCCTGATGAAAGTGCTGAACTTCACTTATATTTCACAGGAGTGGAGACTTTTCATAGATGCATCGAAAACAAGTCTGAAGGGTGGTTTGCTCCACAATGGAAAAAAAAATACCCTCTGTTCCAGTAGCTTACGCTAGTTTGACAAAAGAGAATTACGAATTCGTACAAAGGATGCTAAATTCATTAAAATACAATGAACACAAATGGAAAATATGTGCAGATTTCAAGGTAATTGCTATGGTACTGGGAATGTAACAAGGCTACACAAAGTATGCCTGTTTTCTTTGCGAGTGGGATAGTCGAGACCGAAATTCTCACTACGTGAAAAAGATATGGCCTAGGCGAAGATGGAAAGTTGGCGAAAAGAATGTACAACGTGAAAGTCTGGTAGCTCCTGAATATGTACTACTTCCACCGCTTCACATCAAACTTGTCTTCATGAAACAATTCGTGAAAAAACCGCATGGGACTGTTTCAAGATGGTGTCGGAAAACTTCCTCGGAAGAAGAAGAGCTACTAACTACAAAGCAATGGTGAAGGATATGATCAAAGCGTATCAGGATTTGGGGTGCAATATGTCTCTGAAGATACATATGATGGACTCTCATCTGGACTACTTCACAGAGCGTTGTAGTGACGTATAGAATGAACATGGGGAAAGATTCCATAAAGACATTTCTACCATAGAAAGGCGCTATGAAGGGAAGTGGGTACCTTCTATGTTAGCAGATTATTGCTGGAATATCATTCGAGAGAAGAAAGATTCACAATACAAGAGAAAAAAGTGATGTGCATTACAAGGCAGTGGCTTATTGATTGTCAATTTTCTGTAATTTCTCATGTCAAATAAATGCTTCCAAGTGTATACACAAAGGTTACTGTGTTATATGTTAGATCCCACCCTCCATTAATGTTATGAACTTATTACATCATAAAGATGTGCATTTGTTTGTCGAATTTCACCTCACGTTTGCTGCACTATATCAGAAACTGAAAAGAGAAATAAAATTGCGATTACTCATAAACTATCCCTGCCAGAAAAAAACCAAAAACAGTTTTCAATTCAGCACTCAAAATACAACTAGGATCACAATATTTTTTATCAGAAATAGAAAAAAAATTTTTTTTAGAACAGTGTGATTGAACGAATGTCGTTCCAATATGTCACAGGTCCCCCTTGTGTTTCGAGCGGTAGATCGAACGACTTTACAAGAGAGCAGACGGTTCTATTTGCGTTTCGCGCGTTATTACCATCTACTGCGCATGTGTGCCATGTATATCGCGCGTGGATGGTGTAATAGGTCTACGTGAATAACGCATTCCGTTACAGATAAGCACGCCTGGGGCGCTGGTGCATAGGTTTACGGTTTACGCGCATTGTGTAATAGGGACTTTAAATCTTGATAATGTGCCGTTGTAGCAGCAGTAACCGATATAACAATTGCGCCAGACACTTTTTGTCTTTTATAGGCGTTGCCGACCGCAGCACAGTATTCTGCTTGTTTACATTTTTCTGTATTTGAAAACGCATGCCCATACCAGTTTCTTTGGCGCTTCAGTGTACGTGAACTTGAAATTTGTTAATATGGTATTCATAGATGTATGAGCTTGATAGTCACGTAGTGTAATCGTATCATAACTGGCACACGTGGCATGAGATGATTAAGGTAAGGTAGCCAGTTTTAAGAACAGTATGAATCACGCTTCTACCTCAGGTTCAATCATGAGCTCTTCTGAAGAGGATATCATTGTGATTATCATTATGTAAAGCTTAAAAAAGCCGTACAACGCTAATATCAGTTGTAGCTCGGCTGTTGTTTCTCGTGAGCTCCCTCATATTCCACAATTTCTACCGAAAGAGTCCAGACAGTTTGCACCTTTTGGAGCAACTAGTAACAGCTTCTCTGACAAAGGAGGGCACAAATTTCCGACTTGCTATTTCTCTTGCTGAGAAGCTAGTCATTAAAACAACATATGTTGGTGCAGTTGTTTGAATGAAATTAAAAATGCCGCTATGAAAAGTTTATTTTTAGTAAGATAACGTTGTATAGCATTTTATTCGATGTGGTACATATACATTCTGAAGCGTTTGTAAGGGTGTTGCAGGGAAGGTTTTGCTGAGAAATGATTGCTATGAAAAAATTTGATAGATTGTGCCGTTTCCGAGTTAATTAGCATTGAAGTTAGCCAATCAGGCTGTTGCAAATTTAAGGGACCAGCCGGATACAATTAGTGTCAGTTGTTCTCATAGCGTAGATAACAGCGCACGAAACTGCTCAGTCTTTAGCTCTGGTTCAGTCCTTACTGCTGACGAAAACGTTTGGCGACTGTCTCTAGCGGGCCGCCTGAAAAAGCTCGCGCAACAGTTTAGGTGGCGAACTTCAGTGCTAATTTACTTGGAGACGGTGCAACGTACCGAATTTTTTTGTTAACAATTATTTCCAAGCATAACCTACAATGCAACATCCTTACAAGCTTTTCAGACTGCCTCCGATCACCCTCTATAAATAATAGTTCCAAGCTACAATTTCATAGAGTGGAGTACGATTCAGCGTGAACTGTTATCAGAAAAAAAAAACGTTGTCGGATTTGAAGTGAGATCATCTTCGAACAGTATATATGGAGCACTGAAAGAAATGCCCAGGTGTAGACAGACGTCTTTCAAGCTTGAAAGCAGACGTGCAAGTGAATGTTTCGGCTTGTATCTGTGGCTTACGAAGAAGGAAAACGTCAGGCAGCTCCGCATAGTAGGAGGTAAAAGCTTCACTTGTGCCGCATCGCTGCCAACCTCGCGTGTGTAAATTTCTTGCTCGAGACTGGAAAGACTCCTTCGAGCCTCAAAAAGAGCTGAGGAGCGTTTTTTCAAAACTATACACGCAAAAATTTTCAAAACTGAGTTAGGAATGCTAATAGCATAATGTTGACCTTTCTCATCAACCTCTGAACCAAGTTTAGCAAAGTCAGATACTGTAATGTGTATGGACAGTCCAAATCACAAGGTTTTAGGAAAACACGATGTACACATTTCTGCAGCTACAGCGAAAATCGACAAACACACTATAATTACTCCCTAGTCTCTAGTCTCTAGTCTTTCTGCAGCAACCAATTAACAGTAATGGAGTATACTGGTTGCTTTGAGACAGTGGTTCCCAACCTGGGGGTAATTACTCCCTGATATATAAAACGAAATTTTCTCTGGTATGAAAACACGAGGATTATGGCACAGTCACGTAATAACGTAACTAAATTGCTTCAAAAAATTAGTTTCACTACCTCATCAGACTAATATCTTTATGACAGGTTGCTAAGTCTAAAAGTGTCAAAAATGACGGTATGCGGCAGTGTGTGGCGGAGACCACAGTGAATGTCTTAACGACAGACATTACTGGAATTTCGCGCGCAGTAGGCGATGGCAGCTATAACCCTTTCATCATAAGAATAAACCTGATGTAAACATTGCACTATGTATTCTTCCGCATTTGCTGGAACCTCATTGGATTTCCGTTTAACGTGGGACTGCAGCCAAGCTGTCTCGTGTACTGTTCAAATGGTTCAAATGGTTCTGAGCACTATGGGACTTAATGTGGTGTCACCACCAGACACCACACTTGCTAGGTAGTAGCTTTAAATCGGCCGCGGTCCATTAGTACATGTCGGACCCGCGTGTCGCCACAGTCAGTAATTGCAGACCGAGCGCCACCACACGGCAGGTCTAGAGAGACGAACTAGCACTCGCCCAGTTGTACGACGACTTTGCTAGCGACTACACTGACGAAGCCTTTCTCTCATTTGCCGAGAGATAGTTAGAATAGCCTTCAGCTAAGTCCATGGCTACGACCTAGCAAGGCGCCATTAGCCTTACAGTTCTTGTATTGAAAGACTCTCACTTGTATTATCAAGAGCGATGTACCACAAGGATGAATTAAAGTTAAGTATTCTAGCAGCTACGTACTTTTCTTTCTAGCATTTATTCCATATCCTGTTTCAGACTTAAGCAAGCCTGCGTGAATTAAACGCGTGCCTTTCGGTTACCCGTCACTGTGGACTGGCTGTCTTGTCAGTCCACAACACTTAACATCTGAGGTCAGCAGTCCCCTGGACTTAGAACTACTTAAACCGAACTAACCTAAGGACAGCACACACACCACACACCAATGCCTGAGGCAGGATTCGAACCTGCGACCATAGCAGCACCGC
The DNA here is from genome assembly GCF_023864275.1 of Schistocerca cancellata. Classification (NCBI taxonomy): domain Eukaryota; kingdom Metazoa; phylum Arthropoda; class Insecta; order Orthoptera; family Acrididae; genus Schistocerca; species Schistocerca cancellata. The sequence goes on along the minus strand of NC_064626.1, from coordinate 492,712,518 downwards.
TGTTCCGAACTGACGCGCCTAGAACCCCTGTGCCACAACGGCCGTCTCGTGTACTGTCAAGTACGATAATAAGGGTACGTTTCGTGCTGTACGTTACACGACAATACGGGACAACAGCTTTACCGACGCATTTAACTTGGACAATACTAGCTGGTCAGCTGGTACAGCTAGCCTGCAGTGACGTGGCCACCTCCAGTTCAAACGTAAAAAGACACGAGCAGAGGAGCGATACAGCTTCAGATGTCATTTAATTTTTAAGTACAATGAAAGGATACACTGCAAATCTCCCGCAATACCCTCCTTAGACGACTAGACGAAAACCGCAACACATCGTTTTTAGCTAACTTACTATTGTAATTAAAAACAAGAATGATGAAAATTCATGACTTAACCACAGGCTAATTTTTCTGCATAATCTGTGTGTAACGTAAGAGAGTATTGAAGTATTTCGCCATATAGTTAAACACCGAAGCCACTGAAGGTATTACTTACAGTCAGTCGTCTGGAAGATGTTATCTGTTCTTTCGAACATGTTTGAAGGAACGGACACCATATCCATATAAGTATATAGTTCTGTCAATACCGGTCATGACTTTCTTCTTCTGTACGGATGTCTTCCACGAGTAATGAGTGTGTTGGGTAGGGACACTACAAATGTAGTGTGTGGGCACATAAGGTGAGAATGTGGGTCAGGCGGGAGGCGTGCGCGAGATAGTCCCTGCAGTCGCACTATCCTCTGTGCCCTCGGTGGCTCAGATGGTAGCTCTGCGTGTTCGGTCAGAGGGTTATCTACCCTCTGTAATAAAAAAAACTGAATTAATCGATCAACGACGAACTTAAACGGGTGCGTCACGACGTCCGCCGCGAGCAGTTGCAACGAACGAAAGCGAACAGAATGAGATTAAAATAAAAAAAAGAAAAGATGGATAGAGCGTCTGCCATGTAAGCAGGAGATCACCTGTCCTCGTTGATATATGTCAACGCTCGTCAGCAGCTGAAGGTATTAATATATAATTCTAAAAGTTCTCAAAGAGGTTGGAGCGAAATTCGATGTACTCTTGCTCCACACAGAAGTTTGTGATGGCTGTCACATGGCAAGGTGTTGCATAGAGTACTTGAGCTCCGACCACAAATTGCTTTGTTTGTACAAAGGGCGAGAACGGAAAAGGAGAAAGTCTTACTTGCCAAAATAACAGACAGTATATTTATTTCCAAAATCGCGTACCTTGCGGGTTTCTTCGCCTAAATCAATACGATTAACCTCGGGATGCAAGGAAATGTGGTGAATATTTTGACGGCACAAGCTGAAGCTGCAGTTTTCTCCGGAAGTTGGAGCTTTACCAGTGCAAGGCTGAAGTCGACATTTTCATGTTCCCAGAATTGACAGTAATGCTCGATGCCAATAGTGAAAAATGCTCACTCACAAATGAAATAAGCACTAACCATCAGTAATAAATTCTATCAGTAACTATATTTCTGGACTGGAGAATCGACAAGTAAATTCCTGGGTTTTAAGGCCGTTTTCTGTGAACGGAGGAATATTTTCAAACAGTAAAATTCAAGCCATAGCAGAATTTCTTTGACTACTTGAAGACAACACACTGAAAATAGATGTCTCCAAAACAGAACTGGCAGCATTAATAGTATTGATTCCGTTCACTACAACTTATAGGGGTGAAAGTGGATTTGGGACTGCGGTGAGAACGAAAATAAAATCAAGGAAGTGATTGAACTTGGAACGCGATTTATGACGTGCCTTAGCCGAGACCAAACCGAATATAAAATATATTGTTAAAAATAACCGATACCAACCATCTCATTGACTTTCCTTATTTCTTGCTTTAATACAACACTTACAAAAATGTCAGTTTTATTTGTTGAGCGTAAATAAAATGTTGTGTATTTTCCAGTAATTTTAAAAATTGAAACATTCAAATCGTTTTCTTCTCAATATTAATGAATTAAGGATGGGTCCACCTTTTTGCAGGATTGCTATTGTTTTGTTTTACTACCTAGACATGTCTCACCACAGTTGCGGCATCCTCAGTGAGTTTTTCCTTTTATTTTTCCATGCAGTTGACAGTGTGTGAGTCCCTTGGCTACCAGTGGAAATCGTCCACTGGTCCAGATTAGTAAAATATGTCATCCTTGCTGAATCTGGATTGTCCTGAGCTCTGGCTGGATTTCATTTTGTACCAAACGTGTCTTTGTTGTTTTTGCGTGTTTGAAATAAAGTTTTCTCCTGCTCGTTTGTGAATAACTTGCGTCTTGTTATCTTTTCCACTCTCAACTTTAGTTAGACTCTAAACTCTGTTAGGGGTATTGGTTTCTATACAATCTCTTTCAGGGACAATTGTCTCAAAAACGTTGTGAACCACTGCTTTAAGAGATGTTACTAACTACTGTTGCAATATTTACTTGCGGACATTGTGCACCAAACAGCGTTGCCGTTTTTGCAAAATACTGTTACAAGCTTGCCTCAAGCTCACCTTGGCTTGTCTGTTAGCGCAACATATAAATGCAGCCTCCGCTAATTTTATTTATGTCGACAAGTTTATGTTGATCAAGTCGTCTCACAGATGGCTTGCACGTTGCTCATCCTGTGTCGACGATGCAAGCATCTTCTAGATCCAGCGCCAACGTTCGAGAAAATACCAGACTCCTTCAGTAGTATGGTGGTTGGACTATTGAAGCAGTGCCACGCGGAAGAATCGGGCAGTTCCCATTTGAACAGCGATCTAAGAGGATTCTTTATAACTGTAATACGAGCAACGAGTGCAAGTTAGTAACGTTTGAGGTGTACAGTGACGTGTACTTTGATGAGTATAGTGCTTTTGTTGACTCTTAACCGTCTAATAAACGTATCATATCAAGGCTTACGAAAACGTCCAAAATGGAAATAGACAGTGTCACGTTCCAGATGATTACACAAAAGAATGGTCTTCATTCAAGAAAGGACGTACACATCAGGAAGCGTTGTGTGAGATTTGTAGCTGTTTCATCTCAGTAACTGACGGAGGTAAGGCAGATGTGAGGCGTCACATTTCTACCAAAAATCGTACAAGCAGATTCGCGGTAGCATCGACATTAAAGCCAATGTCAATATTAATCATTAAAAAAGATACCCAGGAAGAACTGCTCATTTCTTCTGCAGAACTATCAACAGCTAATAAAGCTGCCAAGCATCATCAGTCTTTCTTTTCACTTGAGTGTACCGTAAAACTGAATGCCGCAATGTGTCCTGACTCCAAAGTCGCCTCAAATTAGTCTACAGCCAGTATCAAAGCTACAGCGATTGTTAAAATTATTTTCGCACCACACTCCGTGTCCGATTGCATAAAACAATTGCAAGAAATTTCGTTTACGGCATAGGCACCGTAGCATCGAAACAAAAGTCTGAAAAGATGTTTCCTTTAGTTGGTCAATACTACACTGAAACTGACTGAAACCAGCTGAAGCTGTTGAAATTTGATTCGCTGAATAACGAAACATGGAAGACAACTGCAAAGTTTTGTCTCCATTAGGTAAATCAATCGCTTTTTGTGGAGACAATACCCATACCAACTTAGGAGAGCTTAATTGGTGCAGCCAGAGGAATGTGTTTCACCATATTAAGAAAAACTTGGAAAAAAATGTAGAAGGAATTGGATGCTCTATCTTTATTCTCTACAATACTATGTGAAGCGCTGCTCGAGTCTTAAAACTGTCGACATTGAAATAATCGTAATGAAAATATTTAATAGTTTTTCAATATACGTGGTAAGGACAAATAAGATGAAAGTATTCTGCTTACATGTTGATGTCAATCATCAGACTCTTGTATCTCATTCAAAAACAAGATGGTTGTCGTCAATGCACTCTATTAAGAGGATTCTTTAGCTTTGGATTTCATTAAAACAATTTTTTCCGCCAAAGACAGGCCGCCGAAAATAATTTCAGACTTTTTTCAGTACTACGATCAATGAAATTTATTTCATGTTTCTCCGCAGCTCGTGGTCGTGCGGTAGCGTTCTCGCTTCCCGCGCCCGGGTTCCCGGGTTCGATTCCCGGCGGGCTCAGGGATTTTCTCTGCCTCGTGATGACTGGGTGTTGTGTGATGTCCTTAGGTTAGTTAGGTTTAAGTAGTTCTAATTTCTAGGGGACTGATGACCATAGCTGTTAAGTCCCATAGTGCTCAGAGCCATTTGAACCAATATTTCATGTTGTGCAGTCAAACTTGGCTCTATTTTTTAAAAAAATATGTATATTAAAAAAAATATGTATGTAAGAAGCTTGGAGAAGAATAAAGTCTCGATGGTTGAAATAAGAAAAATACTAATCGACACTCAAAGATGTCTGAATGAAAAGAAGACTGCTAAATTTATTTGCTTGATGAATTTCAACAAATTAAGGAATTTGAACAAATTAAAGAATGAGAACCTTAACCAAGAAATAATTAATTTGATTTCAAAATGTGAGGAAGACTCTGTGGCTTTCTATATCGTAGTAATGGTTATTTAGAGACATGCACTATTTGCTTTAATAAATATGAAGTATTTGATTGGATGACACTATTTGAAACCCAAGATTGGGTGATAACTGAAAACACTGTTCTATACTTGACTAAAAACGGTGTGAAGATTTCAGATGACAATTGTTTTCATGAATACATGGATCTGAAGAGCTTATTAGAAACTAAGAGTATGTATGTATGTATGAATGTATTAAACCAGGGACCTAGAAACGATGGAGAGGCTTCATCCCGCCGTAACCCTCAGTGGTTCACAACCCCACAACAGGCCACAGCAGTCCACCCACCCCACCGCCGCCCAACATCGAACCCAGTGTTATTGTGCGGTGCAGCCCCCAGTGGAACCCCCACGAGTGTAACCGCACTTGTCCCAGGTTCGATTCACGGCGGGGTCAGGGATTTTCTCTGCCTCGTGATGACTGGGTGTTGTGTGATGTCCTTAGGTTAGTTAGGTTTAAGTAGTTCTAAGTTCTAGGGGACTGATGACCATAGATGTTAAGTCCCATAGTGCTCAGAGCCATTTGAGCCATTTTTTAACCGCAAATGTTTGTGTGATAGAATAATTATGGTGTACCGCGCACTTGGAAATGGTGTTTGCGCAACAATTGCCGACACAGTGTAATTAAGGCCGAATAAGGGTACCAGCTCGCATTCACCGAGGTAGATGGAAAACCGCCTTAAATACCACCCACAGGCTGGCCGGCACACCAGACCTCGACGCTAATCCACCGGGCGTATTCGTGCTGGGGACCGGCACGCCTGACCGCTCGAGAAGCAACGCGTTAAGACCGCGGGGCTAACCAAGAGTAGCTCTGAAGAATGGAGGTCAAAACACTGTTTGGAGGAAAGGTGGGTTTACATTCTTAAGAGACCTGGAAATCCTGAACGCAAATGCCAACTGCTAAAATTATGCGAGTTTTTGTTTTCTATTCCCACACACAACGCCACTATGGAAAGAGTATTTTAGATGACGTCGGGCCAGCGAACTGATGAAAGAAATCGACTGCTGCCGGGGACTGTGGAATCAGTGTTACAGCGCCAGTTTAACTACAAGCTGACTTCCTTGGAGTTTTATAAATATGTAAAAGGGAAAAATGTCATGGTGAAAAAGGCGAAATCTTGCGAAAAATAAGGTGTACCAACTACTTCTGCCGCAACAAGTTCTATGTGACTGTGTTCTAAATAAAAAGTAATTAGATTAAAAAAGTTTTTTACTTCGTTTCCACACTCCCATCTCAGAATGCCCTGCTGAGGTCCGAGCTAGATGTGGCAATCCTAGCTGCAATCAAACTTCAGTGTCGAAGGAGCACCTGCAGCTTCCTTTTAGATAAGTATTTATTTGACACTCACTTGTATGCCTAAAGAGAAGTATTGCAAGCGAAAGCAAAATTGGTGATGATTCTTGTGATTCTGGAAAAGGGCTTACATGTCAAAGAACGTTCCAATATAAGAAAATACAGATTCAAGAAGAGCTTACATCAACATGAAAAGAAAGAATGTAAAAAGGAACCTACCATTAAATGCAATCATGAACTAGAGGTTTCGCTTTCAAAAGCTGAAGGAATTAAAGAACGCAAAGCTCCTGGACTCTGCTATGAAGGTGTTTCTCACTTTCATCGTCATTGATCAAGATAAGTTTTTGTGAAAATTCATTAGTATTTCTTCACCTCGGCGCAAGGTAGTGGACACTCAGAATGCAAAAAGGAGGAAAATAGTGATAGTGAATTATACAATTAGAAAAAGTGATGGTGAAGTACTGCCTGTTTGTGCTTATACTTTCCAAGAAGTATCTGGCATGTCAAAGGGTAGGTTATCCTTTCTAGCAAGCAGGTTCCGTGAAGGAGGAAGATTGCCAAAGGAAAGGAGAGGAGGAAACAGAACAGGGATGGATCATAAGGAGGTAACTGTTGCCATTAAGAATGATATAAAAAATGTAAATGAAGAGAGAGGCACCATGGAAGGACGAAGTGTACTAAAGGTTATTTGCCTTCAGATATTACAGTAAGTGAAATGTTCAATAGATTATGTGAAGAACGAAAAAATTAAGACTGAGACAATACTCCTTATCAAAATACAAGCAAATATTTTACAAACATTTCAGTCTATAGTTCAGTGCATCTCTTACCGATATCTGCTTCATGTATAAGGTTGTTTTAATGGAAATAAAAGCAGAAACATCTCTGCAGAAGAAGAATGAACCACGAACAGGACACAGACTACACAAAATTCGTGCAAAGCGGTTTTATGATATAATGAAGGAAAATAATCCAACCGGCATTAAGATTTGCATTTGCGTTGACATGTAGCAAAACCAGCCTATTCAAAAACCGTCCTTCAGTGAGTATGGTTTTACAATCTGTAAACCGTGATCCAAACTAAGAAAAGCATCATTTTCTACACCTGGTTGGAAACAGACTCTCCAAAAGGATACAATCAAATTGCTTCGGTTTTGCTGAACTTCCTTCCTGACATAGATAAAAATTAGCCAAATGATGACACGAATAATATACATTTTCTTCAGATTCTTGCAGCACCCAAAATAAAAACAATTGTATGATGACGATGATTACAGCGTGCTTAGAAAAGAGCACAAAATTCAATAATACCCGTTACGTCTTCCCTGTTCGTGCCTCCAGACTGAGTGTTTGGTAGAACTGAGAAGACGTACAGAAAAAAAGAAAAGATCTTGTCTCTTAAAGAATATTATGATATTTTAGAAGATTATGGTATTCTCAAAGTTCTAAACGCAAATTGGACCGTTAAAAATCTAAAGGTAATGCACAGAAAGTACTAAAATTCAAGCTACCGTTCAAAATGAACAGCCCACATGTCATGTCATGCAAGAAAGCAAAGAAAATTTTTAATGTGTCAGTAAGTGATACATACTCTGGAGATCCAGTACAAGTTGACTCTCTGAGACGAAAAAATCAAACGACTCAACAGTACCCTATTACTAAACCAAAATGTTGCAAGCAAAAAAAAAGAAGAAAGATGTGTCTGACTTTTAAAGTATTTTGAAATTCTAGATGATGCAAGAGTTTCACAGAGATGTCTAAGACGAATAATGTGTAGACGTAAGAGCGAAAACTTGATAATATCAATGGGTTTGTAACACGCAATACTTTTTGTTTTATTCATTTCATTCTTCATGTAATATTGATAATAATGATATAAGCTAAACAATTATGTTAAAATAGTTATCGTTGCTATTATTTTATCATGCCACTGTATTTCTATTGTTATTGTTTGCATTTTCAATAAAATAAAAAACTGTAAATTAAAAAGTTCTGTATGTAATAATTTATGTGAAAATATGCATTTTACAACAATGTAGGCATATAATAAACACTACAGCACGTCGAGCCGGTTGGTTTCCTCCTCCGGCAATTTGTATTTCGCGCTGTTGCGGTTCCACCACAGTTCCTATGTATTCCACGGAGTGCCGGTTGTGCCTAGGTGGGAGAGTGACGGTGTGATGGCGCTAGCGGCGTCGGAGGTATTGCAAGTTCGGTCAGGGGGCTCAGTTCTTCACTACTGGTGTTCACGGCCGCAGTGTTGCATAGGGGCACTGCAGCGACGAGCCAGAGTTGTGTTGGCCAGGGTCGTAGCTGCCGATAGTGTCCGTTGGCGTGAAGCTCTGCTAAAGTGTTGAAATACGTCTGTGGTGGTTTAGTTCCACGTTACTGTTGTTTTGTTATTAGTTGGACTCAGTCAGGATACTGGAAAGAGCGACTTGTAGCCAAGAGTGTGGTTAGACCTTGCTGATCGTTCCCGTTGTCTTTCCTCGACATTGCCGCCAGGGTTCTATTAGGTGATGAATAGCGTCGTTGTAACGTTTATTTCTACCGAGACAACGCCGATAGACCACGCCGACGATAACAAAGTGTGTTGTTGCCAAGGTGGTTGACTAAGAGAACTGGCTAGGACAGCTGCGTTGGTTCCTTAGCTTCTTGGTGGTGTTTTCTGTCGTATTAAAGGGCCAATAACGACTAAGAATTGTTAGCGTTATTCTGCGCAATTGTGTGCGACGTAGTGATTTCCTTGTCTAGTTTTGTGGTGCGGCCGTTGTGAGTTATTGGAAAGACTGGCACAGTGAACAGCTGTGCTTGATAACCACCTTGTTGCTAAGGAAAACTACAAAAGCATGTCCACAACCGCAGTAAAGTGATGGAAACGACCATTATGGTATAGCTGCTACCATTCTATAGGTTCTGTGTTTGATTCTCCTTGTCGTGTTGTGGCATGGTGAGGCCCGTAATGAAATGTTGTAAGGACTACCGGCTGCAAAGTTGGTGGCGAAAGTTTCATCAGTTGCAACGGAGCGGTAGCACATGGACCCGGCGTAGTAGGCTGCCAGAAAGGATCGTTATTCAGCAGTGATACTATTCTTGGCTGTGGAAATTCTGGATCGTCTGTATCTTGTTGTTGCTACTGATGTAACACAAAAGGGGTAGGTGCTGGTGGTCTGTCGCGTGGGTAGGGTTTTAGAAAACTGAAGACTCAACTGTGGAAAGTTGAGTCGGCCCTGTGCTGTTGTGTGATCACGATGTCCTGGCATTGCAGGGCGTTGTATAGTTAGGGCTTTTATCGTATTGTTCCTCTGCACTGGCTCTAAGGTTTTATTATAAAGTGTACAGGTTAACCTTTCAGGTGGTTGTATTGCGGAGTGTGTTTTTTGCAGTTCCGCACTTTGATTCCGTAGAATGAGAAAGTGGTGCACCACCGCAGTTAGTAAATCTTATGTACAGTGCTTGCGGCAACTGATGAGCTGGATAAGGTCGCACGGGCTTAATTAATATTGTTTTGTGCAGTGCCTTAGTGTCCGCACGGTTACAACTTGGCCAGTGTTCGGCCTCGCTTGCGTGGCTGCTCCCCGTTAAGGTTAAGCTATGCATTGCGGTTGTGGCCCTGAGAGCGTATAGCGCGTCTGGGCAACAGTAGCTTATTGTTTGAATGTGGTGGTGACTGATCTTGGCCAACATTTAGTATAGTAAGTTTTAAAAGCCTTGTTACTAAGCCCTGTTAGCCTATTGTTTGAATGTAGTAATCATGTGCTTGGCCAGTATAAAGACTTTTTTTTTTTTAGATAGTACGATTTCAAAGACTTGTTGCTACAGCCGGGCCCTGTTAGCTTAATTTAGTTATCATGCGCTTGCACACAAAGTTCAAGTTGTAAGAACCTTGTTGCCAAAAATTGACTGTTTCGCATGCCCTTTGTGTTTGATGGTTAAAGCCTTCCCTAGTACTGAAGCTGCCTACCGCCTTTTCTTCTGTGTTATTTATAGTCATCGCGGGGTTAAGTAGTTGGGCTTCGGGCATGGGCCACGCCCATTAGAACTAAACACGGCCGATAAAAAAATTTAACTATTCATCGGAAGCCTAAGCTTTTAAGACCGCTGCTAAGTTTGCGCAAAGTTACTTCCACGACGAAGGTAGTGACTGTGGTTTGCTTCAGGGATTCTGCCGTAGCGTGTTGCACGTTTGGCCTGGCTCACCACAGGTCTTCCTGGGACGTCGGCCAACATCAAGAGATCCATCAGGACCGAGACGGCGTTCGCTTCCTGTCATCACACAGCGGGCGACGAGTGTTGAACATCCAAGAGAGCTGGATTTTTAATTGTCGAAACCCATTTAAACACTTAATTCCATTCCAACCTCGACACTTAATAATCCAGCCCTCCAGTCCTACGATATCGGGAACAACATAAAATTAGTTGTGGCAAAAATACACGGAATTAAAGGCAACATAACTGGTATCAGCAACAATTATAAGCATTTGTCGACTTCTGAAAAAACTGGAAAATTCGCACCTTAACAAAACTGTTATAAAAATTAAATTTTAATGTATTTCATTACAACACCTTAATAATGTCAGTAAGGTCTAGTAGTCATCCAAAAACTGAAATGCCTAAACATACCTATCTAGCTGAAAACTCATTTTTTGAAAAACTGTATCTATTGCACTTATCGAGTTTTGAAAATACGCTCAATTCATATACTGAAATAAACAGTTGGAATTCCGTCGTAAGTTGCATTAAGTATTTTTTTATTTATGGTAGTGCCTAATTTGACATTGTTTATTCTCAAACCATCCGTCTTCATAAGTAATTGAAATACAGTGAAGTGTGCATGTATGGAACAGCCACGGCAGATAGTTTAACTTAGTCCTAGGCAAGTTACAGCAAACATTAACTACTCGAAACATGCATACTTGACTGTATATCAGTTACTTACGAAGATGGCTAGTTTGAGAACAGGCACAATGTCCGAAACTAGTCACCACCAATAAATAGAGGATACTTCTTACTGCAATGTATGACGGAATCCAACCATTTATTTTAATAAAGAAAAAGTTGCGGCCCAATTTCACCTACAGCATGTTTGAAGCCCGTCAAAATTTGTTAGCTGCATTTTGTAAATAGCAATATATGGCCTACATTTACAATAACTAGTTTTTTTTTCAGACTCGTTGTGTCGTCTCGGTGGGAACCGCACCTAATTGATACAGCAGTTGTCCATCCTCTCCGCTTTGCGCAGTCAGTTCTAACACATCCTGGCGTCTCCTGATACCGCAGACAAGCACGTGGGTGAAAAATATCTCCAGACATTCTGGCGCGCAACACCTTCGGCGACTTGGTCGCAACATGATTTACAATCCTTCTACGGCGTGCTTCTAACTAAATGAATGAAATAAAAGTAAATAAGACATAAGTTGGCGTCGGTCATACAATATTGTGTGACTGACGCGCCTTAATGTCTAATGTAGTCATATCATAAAGAAGCTATTGATCGTTATCTGTCCACTGAAAGTGAATGTGAATTCTACCAGCCCCACATCAATGTTTTTGAAAACGGATTTTCGCCCTCTCCCAATTCGTGACTACAACAGTACACTCCACAATTCACACGAGACTATACTGGATATATACTTAAGGTACATCACTCTTTATCCGGATACTGGATATCAACACGAGTCAGACAGCATCTGTTGTTGGTGGCTGATCAACAGCAAGGGATCTCTCAGCGTCTAGTCTCTTCTAGTAGCATTTATTTTTCGCTAAAACAGAAAAAGTTTGTCAACGAGTAGAGTATTAGAGACGAGAACAAGCTCAAATTGATAGTGTGTGCAAAGATTTATGTCCTTTTCAAAGAAACCATTCTGGCATTTGCCTTGATCGCTTTGCGAAGGCCAAGGAAAACCTGAATATGAATCGCAGGGCGCGCATTTGAGTCCCACTCGTCCGATTGTGAGTTAAGCGTCTTGATCACGAGTACTTGCTGCGTTTCCCGAATAGGCGGTAGTGTTGATAGTGTCAGAGCCAGCTTCACCCCACCTGCTTAGTCTTTCCGCGCCAGACCATCGGCTCTGAGTAAACCCACCTGGCCACAGGCGAGTCCTCCCACCAGAAGATCGCCGTCAGTGGGGCAGAACGCCAGTGAGTGCACTTCATGCGGGCTCTCCAGCCGTAACTTGGGCGTGAACCTGCACACACATACACAACGGGATACTTATTGTACCCCACCTCCTGTGAATTAATACTAAAAATTCTGCCTTACATCGAATTCCAAACTGTTTCCTAGAACATTTTACAGCATTGGAGCAACATTTTTTACATGAAATTTATTACTCTTGCAAACCATAGTTTAGAGCTGTAATTTTACATGTCGTCGAAACACATTTGGTACATCACTAGCCATTAAAATTGCAACGCTGTACATAGAAAACACACACATACACACGGGATGTTTAAAAAAATATTCTTAAAAAATTTAGGGTCATGTTCCTTACACCAAAACAAGAAAAAAATTCATATACATATGTCCGTAAATTATTCGTTTTCGAGTTATTAATGAAAGCTGATGTTCAGCGGCTGTCCAGGTACAACACAACTACTTCACTTATTGTTGTGTTGGCAGGGAGACTTGTTCACATTCATCAGTCGTCTGTCTTCAACGTGTGCGTTGCGTAGATGTACTACAGGTAGTGAGTTAACTGAAAGTGTTCAGTTTAAACCTGGCGGTATATTCATCCCGTGAGCAGGAAGACATGATTTTTGTGTACGGTTGCGCGAATGGTAATGGACACGAGCCAGCACGGTTATATAAGACGGCGTTTGCAGGCCGCACCTTTAGTGCTGTATTTCACCGCGTTACCGCGACACGATCCGTAACAACAGACTATTGATCGAGTAAGTCCTCATGTTGCTCGTCGCTTGGCCGGCCGTTGTGGCCGAGCGGTTCTAGGTGCTTCAGTCTGGAACCGCGCTACCGCTACGGTCGCGGGTTTGAATCCTGCCTCGGGCATGGATGTGTGTGATGTCCTTAGGTTAGTTAGGTTTAAGTAGTTCTAAGTTCTAGGGGACTGATGACCTCAGCAGTTAAGTCCCGTAGTGCTCAGAGCCATTTGAGCCATTTCGTTCGCTTGATAAGGAAGAGCACATTCTGCAGGCTATCGAAAAAGGGCCAGTTATCAGCACAAGACAAGTGGCTCTGGCATGTGGTACATCTCCAAGTTCAGCGTGGAGGATACTTCATGTGTAAGTCATATATGCGTATCATCTTCAACGTGTGCAGGATCTTACGGTTGCCTACCATCTACCACGGGAGAACTTTTGCCGACGGTTTGTTGCACAAACTGCTAATCTGTTGTTCGTCTCTTCGGTTTTGTTTACAAGTGTGGTGACGTGTGGAAGAGAGAGAATAAGAAATTTGCACAACCAGCACATAACAACCAATCGAAATACTCATGCTACAGCACAGGCTATATGTCAGCATCAGTTTAACGCTTGAGCTGGAATTGTATTGTAGGGCCATTGTTTTCCCAATAAGTATTATGTGTGCCATCTTTATTAAGACTTTATTTAGAACACCCCTCCCCCGAAGCCCTACTAGACGATACGCTCTCCCCCCCCCTCCCCAATACCTTTCATGACAGATGAATACGTAAAGGAGGACCTGTTCCACGGCTTGCACGTACCCCCGACCTCAGTCCTCTGAATATTTATCTCTGGGGACACCTTAAACAATTGGTCTATGCAGAATACCATCCGGATGCGGAAATTCTTCATAAACGTGTCCTTAAGCCTGCGAAACTATTCGAAACGGTCAGGGAGTATTTGGAATTGTGCAACAGACAATGAGTCCACAAGTGCAGTCATCTTTAGAAGCAAGAGGGAGAGATTTAGAGCATTTATTGCGTATTTGTGTGTTGGTCAATTCCGAATATCTTAAATGTAAACTTCCATTGCTAAGTCCAAAACGAAGGATTTTCAGACTGTTGTTTATACCACCTTTTTTTCTTGTTTTGGTGTTAGGAACCAGTCATAAAAGTTTGTAAAAGTACTTTTGAAACACCTTGTGTACTGGGGTCATTCAAAATGAATCGAGCCAGAGGCTGTAAAATAAAAACCGCTGAAGGGACCGTAATCCCTTTGCCTGAGGAAGAACATACGGTCCTTTCAAGAGCGTCGAGGCCACAAACTCGCCTCTAGAGGGACAAGGGCGCACAGTCGCACACCGACGTGACGACAGAGAGAACACGTGCACGCGTCGACGGTCCACTGCACCCGCTCCCGCTGAAAACAGAGAAATGGAGGCTTAAAAAAACATGCAAAGGGTTTTAGTGCGTTTCCTTAAAGCTGAAGGAGTGCAGGGAACGTACATTCATTGAAGTATGGCACAAGTGTACGAAGAGCACTGAATGTCCGTTGTAATTACGATGCTCAGTGCGACCTGCGGGGCAATGGCTGGCACGGTAACTCACTGGTCTTCGATAATGTGGTCACCTACATGCCAAACAATGGTATCGGTAATGCAGTGTGGCTTTCCAGATGGAGCGTCATCGGCCAACGCTAACCGTCCTTCCTTGAATCGTTTGTGCCGCGGCCTGACCCTGCAACGAACATGCAGTGCTCGTCGTACACTTGTGCCATTCTTTGATGAATTTCCGTTCTCCGCAACCCTTCCGGTGTCAGAAAATGCACAACATCCCTTTGATCTACCAATTCTCCTTTTTTTAGCATGACTGAGTGCAGTGGACAGTTGACGCGCGCACGTGGTCGCTTTGACGTGACATAGATGGGGAACACTGAAGAATAGGATACAACCCGTCGGCTTTGAGAAATGACGTCAGAAGTTACCATAGATGATGCGTTGCAAGGATTTAAAAGCATAGACGAATGTTGACAAACACACGATGTAGAACAGAGAAAACAGACCGTGGACATGTATCATGTACATCCATGTTTCGAACGTAATGTGACTTGTATCGCTTTGTTCACAGTAGAAAACCCTAGTACAAAGCTATATACGTTACATTGGCATGGAGTGCCTAAGTTCATATATAAATATATATGTATATATATATATATTAATTTTACGTATGTGGTCTTTTTTCGCCGTCGCTAGCACTAGTATCGCTGAACAATAGGATACTAGTACTAGCGAAGGCAAAACAGGCGACAAACGTCAAATTTGTATCGTGTACTTCAGCTGACCCTGATGTCCTACCTATCATCCACAAACTGCTTGCCGGCCGAAGTGGCCGTGCGGTTCTAGACGCTGTAGTCTGGAACCGCGAGACCGCTACGGTCGCAGGTTCGAATCCTGCCTCGGGCATGGATGTGTGTGATGTCCTTAGGCTAGTTAGGTTTAACTAGTTCTAAGTTCTAGGGGACTAATGACCTCAGAAGTTGAGTCCCATAGCGCTCAGAACCATTTGAACCATTTTTTGAACAAACTGCTTTCCGCGAAGTGCTTCCTTCATTGGCTCAAACAGATGGAATTTGGAAGGTGCAAAATCCAGGGTGTAGGGTGGATGAGGAAGAAAAGTCCAATTAACTCTTGTGAACGCCTCTCAGGTGCGCAGACTTCGTGAGGCCTTGCATTCTCACGGACAACGCAGAAGAGTCAGCTGTGTGCAGCCGCAAGCGCTTATGAACATCAGCGATGCTCTGGTTTTCCACCAAAAGGAACTCAATGGCAGCTCTCTGATTGGAACTCACCTCCGTTACAGACGCTATTTTGAACGCTGCGCATAACTTATCGAACTTCATGTAAGTATAGAGGCTGACGCGGTAAAATTCCGCGGTGTCCCACAACAAATTCAGCATTTTTTTAATACAAACGGGCCGAGCAAAAACTCTGTTGCATTACTTATTGAACGCCCCTCGTAGTTGACATCTGTTTCCTTCGGTCTATTGATAAGCTTCATGTTACGGAGCTGTAATTAATATTTTTTCGGATTTAGGTCATAGACATTTTGAGTCACTTATGAAGTTTGTATCAAGGAGGCGCAAGTGGCATTCAGGTTGGTTGTTGGTTGGTTGGGTTGAGTATTAAAGGGACCAAACTGCAAAGGTCATCGGTCCCTTGTTTCATAAACACACAGAGCACAGTGAAACCAGCCATTAGTCATTCGAAGCACAAGATAAAAATTCCAAGGGAAGAAAATCCCCAAGGTCAATAATAAAGAAACATGGAAAACGGAGCACAGCAATAAAAACAACAAAGAGAAGAAAGACAGAAAGAATTAAAACTGTACAGCAGAGGATCGTGGCTGGCTGCTCACGAAAATAATAGGATGAGCCAGCCACTCTGCAACACGTTAAAACCTCCAGCCTAAAAGAATAGGAGGGAGTCGAATTAAAACACAAAACTAAGTAAAAGATACAGCTCAAAAGAGGGTGATGTAATAAAATTAAACGGACCTATAAAAGCCGCTTGCGCGAATAAAACTTAAAACCCGATCTGCCATAGAGAAATTGTCACCTAAAAGAGATGATAAATCACCCTGGAGATTAAATGCACGCCTGAGAGCGGTTAAAAGGGGACATTCCAACAACATATAGGCCACCGTCATGGTTGCACCACAGCGACAATGAGGGGGGTCCTCTCGACGCAGCAGATGACCCTGCGTCAGCCAAGAGTGACCAATGCGGAGCCGACAGAGAATAACAGAATCCCTGCGAGAGGCCCGCATGGAGGAACCCCACACAGTCGTAGTCTCCTTTACTCGCCGCAACTTGTTGGGTACAGACAGAGTGCGCCATTCGTCTGCCCACATCCCGAAGACCCGACGGCGTAACACCGATCGGAGATCAGTGGCCGGGAGGCCGATCTCCAACGGCAGTTTGCGGGTGGCTTCTTTAGCTAACTTGTCGGCGTGTTCGTTTCCCACTATCCCAACCTGTCCCGGGGTCCATATGAACACCACTGAACGTCCACGCTGTGCAAGAGGATGAACGGACTCCTGGATGGAAACAACAATGGGATGGCGTGGGTAGCACTGGTCAAGAGCCTGCAGACTACTGAGAGAGTCACTGCAAATGACAAAAGACTCTCCAGTGCTGGTACGAATGTGCTCAAGGGCACGAAAAATGGCTGTTAGCTCTGCGGTGTAAACACTGCAGCCGTCCGGCAAGGAGCGCTGGTCTACATAGTCCGCATGAGCATAAGCGTACCCCACACGGCCATCAACCATCGAGCCATCTGTATAGATAGCCTCCGCAGGAAAACAGTTTTGAAGCAAGACCCGATTTACAACAGATTAAATTTTGCACATTTGCTTGTGGCAATAACGAAGTTGGAAGCTTTATTGTAGAGTCTGAAAATTTTTTATAATCATTCCATGGATCAGTGGAGGTTGCAGCAAGAGATTAGCTGATCAAGCATGATACTGAGTTTATGAAGTTGACCAAAAAAAAAAAATTGTGACCCGGATTCGAAAGATTTTCAGCTTGATCTGATGATGGTGACTTATGGCGGAGGGCTTTAAACAACAAGATTATCAGCGCCATTGCGTTAATGATATACCGATGAAAATGGTGAAAATCTATGGTAAAAGTTCAATAAACCCGAAAATCGAGTTTCATACCCCCACAAAAATAGCAAGGCAACAACAGTATGGTGAGCTTCAGAAAAGCCCATAGTAAAATGCCAACGAGACACAACAGAATAACTACATAAAATCATGGATAAAACACCTGTAAAGTCAGGGTTAAAAGAGGGGCAAATAACTGCGGCTGGATGGCTACTTATAAATTATACGTGACCCAGCCATTCGGTGACAGATTAAGATCTCACACCCAATATTTTGGAAAGTATTCCGGACACCACACAAAATCTCAAAATAAGAACAACACTCACCTCGTTATCAATTAAAATAGATGACCAATCTTGTGGAAGGTCCAGTTCAAACCTCAGGTCGTCACCTAAAACATACTCAGTTAAAATATGTCGTATTGACAGCTGTGTCCAGTATCTCTGACATACTGGAGCCTCATCGCGGTGTAAGAGCAAGCCATACGTCAATGGACAATGTCCCAAAAATGGTTCAAATGGCTCTGAGCACTATGGGACTTAACATCTGAGGTCATCAGTCCCCTAGAACTTAGAACTACTTAAACCTAACTAACCTAAGGACAACACACACATCCATGCCCGAGGCAGGATTCGAGCCCGCGACCGTAGCAGTCATGCGGTTCCGGACTGAAGCGCCTAGAACCGCTCGGCCACCGCGGCCGGCACAATGTCCCACTCTAAGCCGTGTGATAGCTAGTTCTTCAGACCGTCGAGGGTGGAAGGAGGTAAACCACGGTCAAACTGAAGTTTTTGTGGAACATAGTTTATTATACCTCACTTCTAGCCACTGATATTCCCACCAACATACGGCCTTCCTGGTCACAAATGAAGTGACAGCCGGCAGGGGGACTGAACAGCGTGCAGGAGGAGGAAGGGAGCAAGCTTCCGGGGCAGCCGCATCAGCGAGTTTGTTTCCCTGAATCTTGTGTGCCCTGGAACCCAGGAGAAAATTATTCCCTTGTTTTGCCTTTGCAGTATAAGGAGAGCGTCCTGCACTTGTTGCACCATCCGATGTGCTGGGTACATCTGTCCAATATCGAGAAGGGCAGTTAGAGAGTCTGAGCATATGAGGAATTTATTAACATGATGCCGTCTCATCTGCTCCATTGTCCTTAGGATTACAAACAATTCCGCGTAATAAATTGAAAACTGTTCTGGGAGTCCTATCTTGAGGAAAATGTCGGGAACAACCGAGAAAATCTCCCTGCTTAGAACTATCCCCGTAGACAGAAATAAAATCTGGGTGGCTATGTAGAATATCTTTAAATTTAATTTTAAAAATATAGTCCGGGGTACAGTGTTTCCTGTAAGCAGTTAGTTCTAAAAGCAGTCTGGATCTCGGTAGTAGCCAGGGGGATGCCCTACTTCACCCCTGGCTTTGGACCTTAAGATCTCCCACCTGTAATAACTCAAGGTTTTCCCTTGCACGGAAACCAAATGGCCTTGTTGCTTGTGGCCGATGACTGAACAGCTGTTGCAGTGGGGGCTGTAGAATGTAGCTGGATGTTGACGATGCAGGAACGGACAGTTCTCTATATGCTTGACATACCACGAGAAGAGGACATCGAATATACAATGGAGGCTCACCAGCCTCTGCACACAAGCTGACAGCGGGGCTCATGCGATAGGGCCTGGCTGACAGCCTAATACTCTCGTGATGAACCGCATCCAGTATTTTGAGGTATGAAGGCCTTGCTGACCCATAAATCTGGCATATGTATTCAAGCCGGGATCGCACAAAGGCTTTATAAAGTTGGAGTGATATACCCTGTCGGCTCCAAAAGAGCTATGACTGACACGTTTAAGGATGTTTAAGGCCCTGAAGCATCTCAGAGTCAGTTCTTTAAGGTGTGGCAGCCATGTTAACTTCTCATCAAAAGTAAGGCCCAGATACTTCACCTTTTCCTTAAAAGAGAGGATTCGGTGTCCCCCAGTTTTAAAATGGGTAAAGTAAACAGACAGAGGAAACGATTAAAATCGACACAACCTCGTCAGTTGCAATTGTCGAGTAGCTGTCGCGAGGCTGGAGGATACGCAGAAGATGTAGAAGTCGTCCACAAACGGGGAATATAGTAAAAGACGTCGCACTGTGGACGTAATACTGTTTATTACAATGGCAAATGCTGTGATAATGAAAACACTCCCTTGAGGGACACCATTTACCTAATTAAAACGGTGAGACAGGACATTTCCAAGCTTGTATCGAACATATCTGTCCGAGAGTCGTCTTTATAACCATCTTATCTCAAATAACATACTGTCAAAGTCACAGTTTGGATTTCTAAAAGGTTCTGATATTGAGAAGGCTATCTTCACTTACAGTGAAAATGTGCTTAATTCATTAGACAAAAAATTGCAGGCAACTGGTATATTTTGTGATCTGTCAAAGGCATTTGACTGTGTAAATCACAATATCCTTTTAAGTAAACTAGAATATTATAGTGTAACAGGAAATGCTGCAAAATGGTTCAAATCTTATATCTCTGGCAGGAAACAAAGGGTGTTATTAGGAAAGAGACATGTATCAAGCTATCAGGCATCATCCAACTGGGAACTAATTACATGTCGGGTCCCACAAGGTTCCATTTTGGGGCCCTTACTTTTCCTTGTGTATATCAATGACCTTTCATCAGTAACATTACCAGATGCCAAGTTTGTTTTGTTTGCCGATGATACAAACATTGCAATAAATAGCAAATCAAGTGTAGTCTTAGAAAGATCAGCCAATAAAATATTTGTGGACATTAATCACTGGTTCCTAGCCAATTATTTGTCACTAAACTTTGAAAAAACACACTACATGCAGTTCAGAACTTGTAAGGGGTGTCCCAAGAGTATATGTCTAACATACGATGACAAGAAGATAGAAGAAGTGGACAGTGTTAAATTCTTGGGATTACAGCTTGATAATAAATTCAACTGGGAGGAGCACACCACAGAACTGCTGAAGCGTCTTAACAAATCTCTGTTTGCAATGCGAATTTTGTCAGACATAGGGGATATAAAAATGAAAAAGCTGGCATACTATGCTTACTTTCATTCCATAATGTCATATGGGATTATTTTTTGGGGTAATTCATCAAGCCAAGCTAAAGTAAGAATTATATGTGGTGTGAACTCAAGAACATCCTGCAGAAGCCTGTTTAGGGAACTAGGGATACTAACTACAGCTTCCCAATATATTTATTCCTTAATGAAATTTGTCATTACAAATATATCACTTTTTCAAACCAACAGCTCAATTCATGGAATCAATACTAGAAATAAGAATAATCTTCACAAGGATTTAAAGTCACTTAGTCTTGTACAAAAGGTGTGCATTATTCAGGAACACACATTTTCAATAACTTGCCAGCAGCCATAAAAAGCTTAACAACCAATGAAATTCAGTTTAAGAGAAGCCTAAAGGATTTATTGGTGGCCAACTCCTTCTACTACATTGATGAATTTCTTAGTAAAACCAACTGATTTGTGTATAAGTACAACATAACTTCTGCACAATTTCAGTGCAGTAATGTGTTCACTGAAAATGTGTGTGTGTGTGTGTGTGTGTGTGTGTGTGTGTGTGTGTGTGTCGGTGTGTGTGTGTGTGTGTGTCGGTGTGTGTGTGTGTGTGTGTCGGTGTGTGTGTGTGTGTGTGTGTGTGTGTGTGTGTGTGTGTCGGTGTGTGTGTGTGTGTGTGTGTGTGTGTATTACCTTATAAATAAATAAAAAACTTTTTTATTTTAAATTCAGTGCATTAGTATTTGTAAAATGACTCTTAGTGTTCATTAAAAAATGACGATCATTCCACTTGGGACCTGTGGAATGGTACATTAGCTTATTTGTTTTAGTTGTAAATATTTGTCATGTATTGTTGTTTTTCTGACATGTTCCACATCCTGGAGGACCTCCTCACTACGGATCAATTGGAATGAAAGTAAATCTAATCTAATCTAAAAAAGAGAAAGGACCGTATGAAGGTGGGTAGACATCCACAGAATCCCCTGCTGACAGAGCTGCGACAAAATACTGTATTATGCTTCCAGGTAGTATCGTAAGCTTTTTCCAAATTGAAGAAAATGCCGATAAGGTGTTGCTTGTGAAGGAAATGGTTCAAATGTCTCTTAGCACTATGCGACTTAACTTCTGAGGTCATCAGTCGCCTAGAACTTAGAACTAATTAAACCTAACTAACCTAAGGACATCACACACATCCATGCCCGAGGCAGGATTCGAACCTGCGACCGTAGCGGTCGCTCGGTTCCAGACTGTAGCGCCTAGAATCGCACGACCACTCCGGCCAGCTGCGAAGGAAAGCTTGTTGAATTGCTATGTTGTGCAGGTCAGCTTATGGAACTTGGAGTTATATCTCCTGAACTCACACTGGAAGTGACTGAGCAGGGACCTGGTTTCGAGGACCCACACTAGGCGCCAATTGACCATATGCTCCACTGTCTTTCCTACGCAGCTTGTTAGGTTAAAAATACGATAATTACAGGAGTCTGTCGGATCCTTCCCTGGTTTTAAAATTATGATCAAAAGAGATTCTTTCCATGAGTTGAGGAAGTCGCCTGTCATTCAAGTTTCATTAAAGAGCTGAAGGAGGACCTCCTTAGACCGCCGGTCCAACTGTTTCAACTTGCTATAAGTTATCAGGTCGTTTCAAGAGGTCCTATCATAAGCTACTGACAACGCAGAATCTAGCTCCCACAGAGAGAGAGACTGGTTGTATTCCTCCATGTTGGTGGAACAGAAATCAGAAGCAGCCTTCTCCTGTGTCTCCCGATATCGACAGACAGTAGGATCCTGGCTAGAATCGGCTGTAAGAGACTTATATCATTCAACCATTGTCTGAGCTATGTCTCTTGGCGATGTCACGAGAGACTCCTGTATTTGTACAGCCGCTATCGGCGGTCGAGAGTTGCACCTTGAGATCCTCATCCTCATCCTTCGCAAACTTTAATTGCAGATGTGGACCTGTTGATGAGGTTCAGGAACTCTTGCCATGACCTCAGTTTACTCTCCCGAATTATTCGCCTCGCCTTTGCACGTGCCATTCGGAAGTTTGCAGGATTCTTATCTGTAGGGCACCGATTGAATCTGCACTTAGCCGCCCTCCTGCGTCTGATTGCAGACCGACGCTCAACATTCCACCAAGAGACAGGTCGCCTCCTAGTCCTTTCTGTTGACTTTGGGATGGATGCATCGGTGACATGGTGAATCACATCTGTAGTGTTATTCACCCAATTCTGGACGCTGCCACACTGCTCGAAAACAGCTAACTGCCTATAAAGCATCCAGTTAGCCTTTTTGAACAACCATCTCGGTGGCTTCCTTTCGGGTTCTGCTTCGTCAGGCAGATGGATCTAGATAGGGTAGTGATCGATACCATGAAGGCTGTATTTATTTCCTTTATATTCCTTTTTGGCTTCTGTGTAGGGGATATGCTTGGTCACTTTTATTTCCTGAATTTTCTGTTCCTTTGCAAAAACAGGCAGTCTCGGCTCCAGACTGGATGGCTCCTAGAGCAATTAATGCAGACTGCTGGAGATGGACAGTCATTACCAGCATCATGGGCTACCTTCCCACGGGTCACTTTGCGTCTGCACCGCAGCATTGTATAGCATTTGAAGCAGCGGATAGGGTTGGGTACATAGAGCCTAACCCAATGTCGGAGGAAACCCGCCAAGATGTGTTCAGGTAGCGTCGGAGAATTGAAGTTCACAATGAAGGAGGCAGTCTTCTCAATTCCTCCATTATTCTTAAGCGTCCTTTGCTCCACATCTACTATCGCCTATGATGACCATTCTTGTTTGAATTCGGTAATGTGATGTCCATAATGTCACGGCAGGCGATCACACCTTCGCTGGAGTTAAGGAAGTTATGCCACTCATTAATGATGTCATAATGACCCAATTTTTGTGACTTCCTGACTAGTTAATCTATAGATCTTATAATTAAATGTTTCCCTGAGACATTTAAGTCTCTTCGTTATCTACTATAATAATCGAAGCAGAAGAAATGAATTAAAATTTGTGGCATTGCTGGGACTCGCACTCAGGTCTTCTTGTTCGCTAGGTAGAAATGCTAACCATTAAACCACCACAACACAATGGTCAACAGGCTGCACGAACTACTCAAGTAGAGTGCCCTCCTCAACACAAACTTCATTTCATATCTTCAGCTTATTTTCCCTTACATTATCACTACTGCCAGGGCTCTCCGGTATTGGAACAGCACCCCAGCGTTGGACGTAATGGGGAAGTCCTGTACCATAGATGATCTTATCGTAGATAACGGAGAAACTTAAATGTCTCAGGGAAAAATGTAATTATAAGATCTGTAAGATCACCTATATTCCACTACGTCCAACGCTGGTATGCTATTCCAATACCGGAGAGCCCTGGCAGTAGTGACAATGTAAGGGAAAATTAGCTGAAGATATGAACTGATGTTTGTGTTGGAGAGGGCACTCAACTTCGGTAGCTCGTGCAGCAATGTTGACCATTGTTTTGTGGTAGTGTAATGGTTAGCGTTTCTGCCTAGCAAACAGGAAAGCAGACTATTTTTCGAGTCCCTGCCAAGGCACAAATTATAATTGATTTCTTCTGCTTCGAACATTATCGTAGTTCCACCTAATTTGCCTGTTCAGTCTGTCAGCAAGGAACCACTGGGCAACCGCTTAATAGACTTTAGAGTACCAGCAAGCCCTTCTAAGCCTTTATTGACGTAGAAGGGGGACACTTTTTCAAACGTCCCCTCTTTCCTCTTGATCACTACAAAGACATTCTGATTTATGACTGCTTGAGCTCTCTTACTAACAACAAGTTGTACGCCCTTCGAACTGAGAGTAGGAGAAGAAGAAGATTTCGAAGGTTCCATCTTGGCCCCACGAGCAGCTAGGGAAATAAGGATCGACACAGACAGAGCCCTGCGTGCCTGAGCAAGCCTTGTACAACTCTGGTACGGCAGGCTCCCCAGAAGTTGACCGCTAATAACTGTTCCACCTCAACAGCCATGCATCTCATCAGCGCGCAGCACATCTTGAGATTGAGGTTTTTTTTATGGAGGTTCATTCCACGCTCGCGATCCGCGTGGTCAATTTGATCTGATTTACTCCCAAATTTTTTCACATAGGCATGCAACTGTCACTTCTTGTAACGTATACAGGGCATTTTCTTTATGCAGAACTGTTCTGTAAGACAAACATATGAGCCAAAGCGAAGAAAATTTGGAGTAATTGGTGTTCTGTACTGTTTCAGACGAAAGTAGAAATAAACATGGAACGGTATTTTGATACCACATATTTTTATTGTTTTGCTGCCTAACTGTGCGTGATTAGCGCTCCGATACTGCAAGAATGCATGCTTGTTTTACGATTCGATGGTGCATGAAAATCAGGACTCTAATTATGAGATACAATGTATAACGTTAATTACTGTTACAGTTACTGATTAATAAACATGATATTCGATGTATTTGTATGTCACTTTAACGTCAGTCTGTAAGTGTTAATTGTTAAATGCCGATGCTCTAGAGGTCGT
Organism: Schistocerca cancellata; assembly: GCF_023864275.1. Classification (NCBI taxonomy): domain Eukaryota; kingdom Metazoa; phylum Arthropoda; class Insecta; order Orthoptera; family Acrididae; genus Schistocerca; species Schistocerca cancellata. The sequence continues at coordinate 492,687,621 of NC_064626.1, read as the reverse complement.
TTATTACCATCCATCGATGTTTAGACGTCGATAATGGAATTGATATCTGATGTGTTGGCAGATGTGCCAACACCTTGTAGTTAGAGGAGGCCGAAATGCACGCTATAATCTAACGCAGACTGGCGTGAAGTCTGAAACAGGATACGGAATGAATGCTATAAAAAAAAGTACGTAGCTGCTGGAATACTTAACTTTAATCCATCATTTGTATACAGCGTTCTTGATGATACAAGTGAGACTCTCTCTAGAAATGGTTAATGGCGCCTTGCTAGGTCGTAGCCCATGACTTAGCTGAAGGCTATTCTAACTATCTGCTCTGCAAATGAGAGGAAGGTTTCGTCAGTGTAGTCGCTAGCAAAGTCGTCGTACAACTGGGGCGAGTGCTAGTACGTCTCTCTAGACCTGCCGTGTGGTGGCGCTCGGTCTGCAATTACTGACAGTGGCGACACGCGGGTCCGACATGTACTAATGGACCGCGGCCGATTTAAAGCTACCACCTAGCAAGTGTGGTGTCTGGCGGTGACACCACAATATCAGCATGGATTTTAGATAACATCGCACATACCTAATAGCAAGTGCAATAAAAAATTGTCGACAGATACGCACAATGAGTACAGCATTACGCGAGTCCAACGCCATTGTTTAAGGAAAATCTCATATTCCACTGTAACTGCTGCCCCAAGATACACTAAAAATTCAGTATAGGTACATCCAGAGATGATAGCTGCTACCATACCAGTGGTCCTCAAATTTTTTTGGTCAAGTGCCAAGACTGACATTGTGGAGCAGTACCTCGGGACGCGCTTGTATCGATGTTGGTATTAATTCGTCACCTACATAAACTAATATGTTATGAGTCCCCCGAAGACTAACTATAGTAAGGGCGCGATCAGTTGGCCGCTGGCCCCAAAGTTCTGATCGTTAAAAGACGGTACCATTCGAAACACTTCGTGTCGAATGTTCTCTGTTCCAAATTGCTGTCACCCTCAGCGAATCCAGTGACGTGACACTGTAATTGCCTCATGCAGTGTTGTTGTGTTGTCTGCGTAAGTGGAAGAGGAATTGATTAATAACAGTAATTATAATAATATTGAAATGCATCATGCAATATGATAAACGATGACACGTGTTTACTAAACGTAATTTTTGCTCTGCTCATTTCGTTGTATTACAACAGAATTATTAATTTCATATTGTTTGTTACAAATAAGTACCGGATTTGAGATAACTGTTTCTGTAATGTGTATTCACGAATCCATGTTACTTCCATGTTAACATTTATACTATAGCAATTGATTGGTAGGGTCGCGCATGCCCGAGAGTTGTCAGTACTGGACGACAATCAATAATACATTCCCCTTCCCCCGCACTACCCCTCCGCCCACGAGATAAACGGCTACCTTTACTTAGCTCACGGCCCAGTTCACCAACGTCAGTTAAAATTAAGCACCTCTTAAAATATTACTGTCTTTGTAAGTATTTTTGTTTAGAACTGAGAAGGAAAAGTACTGTCTTAAAAAGCTCTTAACGTTACTTGACGTTTCTGGATTCGGTTGTTGGTTGCTACATGCATATTATTATACGGGGCGATCACAAAGTTTCCGTTTGAAAGCCGTGCAGCCCATAATCGGTATGGGTACATGCGTTATCATGAAACGGCACCCATGGGTATATAGTAAGTGGAGTTGTCATGACATCACAAACTATAATCCGACATTCGCCACGTTAGCAGCACCAAGCATTTTGATAAAAAATACCACCTTGCATCATTTACAGGTGTACCAGTCGTTCTAATTGCAGTATAAAGTGTAAAGGAATATTATTTCACTCGTAAATGAAGTAGTTCAAGTGAATACAAGAATTTCAGTTATGCTGGTTTCTTTTGTTGTGTTGGTTTTATTTCTGTAATCTGACTTTAGATTTTCTATTAGTACAGCTCGAAGAGTGCTCTGGTTGAACACTGAAGGAAGGAAATACTGCATACCGCCCAGACAGCAGAAAATACGGCCTTAGAATTTTCGGTAAGGGGACATACTGTAGATGGAACGTCAGTCTCGTCATTCTTTATTGAGGAAATTGGTGAAATTAAGAAAGCAGCCCTTTCACGTCACTTACTTTGCTTCTTGGTTATTCGAAACGAGTAACCAAAACAAAGTTACAGTAACGATGCCACGTGCATCATATTACTGGATCAGATATGCCTTTAAGACCAGAAATACGCCTGAGAATGCTTTCTGAGACTGTGTTACTCACGAAAGCACCGCAATGTTTACTATTTAAAACAAATGTTGCGTGGACACAACAGAAATTAAGGACAAGAAACAGCTGTGAACACTAGAGATGGGCAAAACTGTTCTTTTCAGAGATTGGATCAGAACTGTTCACTCCCTGAAATGAATTAGCTCTTTTTCATGACTCACCACTCATTTACAATAGAAAATAAATGGAAGGCACATTGCCATTTAAACTTGGTTTATTCCAGTACTATACCTGTATTTTGATCTTATTTGATCCTATTTTGAAGTAACACAGATAATGAGTAAGAATTTTGTATTGTTTATTGAAATTTCCACGATATGACAAAGTTTTTGATTATTGATTTATTTTGCACTATCGTGGTTTTTTGGGTGATCGGAAAATGTTGTAACTTGAGATTTACATTAACAATATATTTGGCTATAATGTATTAAAATTTCATTAACCTCATACAAATACATCGCAAGCCATATATTTTTAAAGTGAACGTTTCCTTTCGAAGACGCCTAAAATCGCAAAATCCGTACCAGAATAAGAAAAAAATATATAAATTTGACTGTAAAACGAAAGTGCTGCATATAGCCTTACGCAGAATAAAACAAGGAAAATATTGGTGTATCACATTTTGCGATACGTTTATCGGTTCGCTCGTAATTAAAGCGTAAATTCGAGTGTCCATAATAAAAATCCTATAGTAAGAGGAGTCATCAGGAACCTAATCTAATCAGTTTAAACAAATAAAAATAAAATAAAAACAATTGATGTATACATAACATAATAATGTAATATACATAGCGGTATTACTACGTAGAACAATATCCAGTGGGGACGAACTCCGATGCAGAGGCGCTGAGTCGAGCAGGTCGAGCCACGAGCTGTATTACTGCGTGAGCTGAGACCGCAGAGACCAGAGTGACACCTAAGTCGCTTTGCTCGACGCTCTGGCTAGAGTCGAGACGGTGGGGTGAGCGTTGAGCGGGCGAGTTCCGAGGGAGGGGGGGAGCGGTGAACTCACCCGCTCCGAGACAAATCGTCTGTTCCCTTGCGAGCAGGTTTTTGCAAGTAGTTTCTATGTTATCCGCTAGGTGGCTCTCTGTCCTGTTGCTCGCATCAACTGCCTAGAGGGCAGGACGTGCGACTGAAACGATCGCCGACAGAGTGCGATGCGAAGTTAAGCTGCGCCAGACACTGCACAGTGCACACGGCAGATGACGCACAGAGACCGCACGGCATATGTGAAACACAGAATCCAATGGGGCACTGCACAATGCAGGCAGCCAAGGTAGAAGCAGGGCAGAGGCCGGCGCTGGCTGTGTTGTGTGGCGTGCACTGTGCTCTGACCAGCAGAGGCGCTGCTGATATGCTCCATCTCTCTCTCTCTCTCTCTCTCTCTCTCTCTCTCTCTCTCTGCCGTGGGAAACGTTTGGAGCTACCGTTCTTTTTTTCTGGATCACTGATTGTTCACTCCTTTGAAAGATTGAACTCTATGAATTAGTTCAAGAGCGGATCCCCCATCTCTACTGAACACTAGTCTGCTAATTTTTAAGAGCTACGAGTACTAACATGGTGTCGCCGGTTACAAAGCAATGTACACTGATGTGACAAAAATCGTGTCGAACCTCCTTTTGCCCAGAGAGGCATGTACTCAACAACTCGCTGGAAGTCCGTTGCAGAAATATTGAGCCATGCTGCCTTTATAGCCGTCCTTAATTGCAGAAGTCTCGCCGGCGCTGGATTTTGTGCACGAACTGACTTCCCGATTATTTCCCATAAATGTTCGATGGGACTCAAGTCCGACGATCTGTGTGGCTAAATCATTCGCTCGAACTGTCCAGAATGTTCTTCAGACCAATTGCAAACAACTGTGCCCCAGTTATATGCACATTGACACCTATAAAAATTCCATTGTTGTTTGGGAATATCAAGCCAATGAGGAGGCTGTAAATGGTCTCCAATTAGCCACATATAATTATTTCTCGTCAATGATCGGTTCAGTTGGACCAGAGGATCCACACCATTATTAAGCCACCAGCAGCTTGCACAGCGCCTCATTGACGACTTGGCTCCATGGCTTCATGGGGCCTGCGTCACACTCGAACCCTCCTATCAACTCTTACAATCTAAAATCGGGACTCATCTGACCAGCCCATGGTTCTCCAGTCGCCTAGGGTTCCACCGATATGGTCACGAACCCAGCATAGGTGTTGCAGGGGCTGCAGTGTTGTTAACAAAGGGACCCGCATTCTGCCGCACTGTCCTAACAGATACGTTCGTCGTAAGTCCCAAGCTGATTTCTGCTGTTATTCCACACAGCGTTGCTTGTCTGCTAGCACTGACAACTCTACGCAAAAGCCGCTGCTTTCGGTCATTAAGTGAAGACTGGAAGACCATCGGCCACGGCGTTGTCTGCGATGAGATATAACGCCTGAAATCTGGTATTCTCGTCACAAACTTAGCACTGTGGATCTCAGAATATTGAATTCCCTAACGATTTCCGAAATGAAATGTCCCATGTGTCTAGCTCCAACTAACTCTCCGCTTTTAAGGTCTGTTAATTCCCATCGTGTGGCCATAATCAAGATGGAAACACTTGCACATGAATCACATGAGTACAAATGACAGCTCCGCCAATGTACCACCCTTTTATACCTTGTGTATGCGATACCACCACCATCTGTGAACGTGCATATCGATATCCCATGACTTTTGTCACATCAATGTAAGTCTGTATCGCCAGCTCCCCTTATTATACCTCCTTGGCAACAGCACACCTTGTCACGTCTTTCAACAGACAATCTTCATTTTCTGGTGTATAACGCTGCCACAGTACATGTTTCCGCATTTACCGCACACACGTGGGAAATACATGAATGGCATACTAATCCCTTGCCTTCATGTAGGTACTAATATACCAACATCTGAGACGCGATACGGTAGTAGTAGGGCAACAAGGACGCCACACCACGTTGAATTGTTGTCAGATTTATTCAACATGGCGGATCCAAGTTGGCGACTATAGATGTGGAAACGTTGCAGTGACATCATGGTGGGAAATTCAAATTATGCCGGGAAAACAGTCAATTGGGCTACCTCCACTAACATAACCTCCCTCGCCTTCCCCCTCCCCTCCCTCATCAGGAAATTGGCGGAAAAAGGACTCAGTCTGTGCTGGGCTGTCAGATAGGATAGATGTAAATCTTTATTTTTCGATACATTCCTCCCCTCCCCTTCTCCCCCTCATCTGGAAATTAGTGGGAAAAGGACCCAGTCTATTCTGGGCTGCCACATAGGATGGACATAAGCATGCATTGTTTATTTAAACAATGTGAGTTGTCATAGGAAGTAGCTTCATCTGATGTGTTCACCATGAGGTCTGGAGTCCAGCTGACCTAGTTCACAATACAACAACCAGAGGGCGCTGTCGTCCTCCCCCTCGCCCCCCGCCCCCAGTCCCACCCCTGTGACTAGCATTCTGCAGCACGACGGTTCAATCCCGTGTCCGACCATCCTGGTTTAGGTTTTCCGTGATTTCCCTAAATTGCTCCAGGCAAATGCCGGGATGGTTCCTTCGAAAGCGCACGACCGACTTCCTTTCCTAATCCGATGAGACCGATGACCTCGCTGCTGCTCTCCTCCCCCCAAAACAACCCAACCTCCTGTGACTAAATCGAAGACGGTCTGCATATAGCTGCCGAACTGGGAGGACGGACATAATTGTTTACTGTGTTCATTGGATGAGATGTGTGTGCTCACAAAGAAGTATATTAGCTGTAGCCGGCCGCTGTAACTGAGCGGGGACTAGGCGCTTCAGTCTGGAACCGCGCGACCGCTACAGTCGCAGGTTCGAATCCTGCCTCGGGCATGGATGTGTGTGATGTCCTTAGGTTAGTTAGGTTTAACTAGTTCTAAGTTCTAGGGGACTGATGACCTCAGATGTTAAGTCCCATGGTGCTCAGAGCCATTTCAACCATTTATTAGCTGTAACCACGCATCTGAGAACTGTGTTGATAGCAAAGACAAATACGTGTCTTGAAATAATTAAGATGCAGAAGGATGGGGCTAAGTTACACTTTACAACTCATACTGATCAATGCATGTGGAGTAACTGTAGATCATTCGACAAAAGTCAGAGCGCAACAGGCAAGACGCTCACTCTGGTGCGTGTGCTCCACTGGAAGAGAAGCCACACGCTGGCTTACGGCATGGCCACGCGGTACCTGTAGGAATGGACACACATTTCCTGTCGGATTAGAAATACTGGCGCCCTTCCTCATTCCCATCCTCGGCTCAATGATACCCTTTGTTGTTGAACACAAACTGCTTCAGGAGTTATTACATGTGGTATTGCGGAATATTGTCACATAAATAACTTGAAGATGTCACAGGAACCAAATATATCATTGTACAAAGAGAGAGATTTGCAGATGGCGCTAGAATATTTAAACAATTACACTTTTATTCCGAGGAATGCCACCACACTTGGAACACAAGACTCTAAAAAGATCGCGACACACTTGTGACACCATCCCAGAGACATTTCGTGTGCTAAATCCAACTGAATATGGGACTAAATACACTTTCAAAAAGATTGTTCCACAGTAGTTTGCTTCAATTTTGTGATGTATAACGCCACAGTCTCTAAGAACAAACACGACACACTTGTGAAACTTCCAGAGACACTTCGCGCGCTGTTGTGGAAAATACCCTTGTCTTTTTAGGATGAACTTCTCCAGGAGTTACTAAATCAAGTTGAATATGTCTCTAAAATACACTTTCAAAAAGATCGCTGCACAGTATTTACCTCAATTTTGCAGTGTGTACACTACACTTGAACATGCACCCTAAATAAAGATTGCAGCACACTTATGAAGCCTCCCTGAAACACTTCACATGCTTTTGTGGGAAACAGATCCCGAAACCGATATCATTTTTACACGCCAAAACGACGATATTCGGAAGTCTAAATAAATATCTCTATAACTTTAAACCGAACATTTACCGCTTTTGTGTTTTAGCTGCTTGTTTTAAGGCACTGCCAGAGAGAGAGAAGAAAATTTCTGAGTTCTACAGCTGCTGTGGTGTATATCATTTTTATAAAACGGTGAGTGAGCTTATGTATATTTGCTGCTGCTGCTCGAGTCAGGAGCGTAATTTTTCTCACTTCTTGACGCACACTCTGGAGTCCACGCACAGACGGAAAAATCAAAACAATTACACAAACAGAATATGGAGGACAGTCCTACAAACGAGAAAAATGGATGTAATTTTCGGTGTCCTGCACTCGGAGTGGAGATACTCTTAAGTCACAATGACAGGAGAGGGACAGCATTGCGCCAGGGATGGATGGTCTGCTTGAATGTGTCTCTGAACACTCGAACGGAGAAGACATCACGTTTCTCTTAGATGTTGTTCGAACCAGTCAGTAGAGGCTCTTATGCCCCGCACAAATGATGTCTTGTAAATGGAGCATTCTGACTGGCTCTTACTGAATTTATCCGTCAAACTGCTGCTGCTGCTGCCGCTATGGGAGCACTGTCCGCCATTTTCTGCAGCCAGACAAGTTATGAGTCTTTCAGCAGCAAAACTATTTTTGTACAGATTGAAAAAAACATACAGCGGTAAAATTGGACTGACAGTTAAACACTGCAAAAGTGGTCAACAGATCATGAAATACGAAACTATCGCCACAGACACTTCCTCAGTCCCACTGCTCTACTATATGTACATCTACATATATACTCCACTAGCCACCAAGGGGTGAGTGGCGGAGGGCACTATTCGCGCCAAAGTCATATTCCCCCCCCCCCCCCCTCTGTTCCACTCGCGGATCGCGCGAGGGAAAAACGACTGTCTAAATGCCTCAGTACGAACACTAATTTCCCTTATCTTTGAATGGTGATCGTCGCGCGATTTGAAAGTTGGTGGTAATAATATAATAATATTTGCTCTACATCCTCGACGAAGATCGGATTTTGGAATTTTGTGAGTAGCCCCTTCCGTTTGGCGCGTCGTCTATCTGCAAGTGTGTCCCACTTCAAACTTTCTATGAGATTTGCAACGCTCTTGCGATGGATAAATGTACCAGTCACGAATCATGCCGCTCTTCTTTGGACCTTCTCAATCTCTTGTATCAGACCCAACTGGTAAGGGTCCCATACAGACGAACAATACTCCAAGACTGGGCGGACTAAAGTATTGTAAGCAATTTCCTTTGTTGAAGGACTGCATCGCTTCAGGATTCTACCAATAAATCCTCATTGATTTGTTCACAACTTTCGTGTGATACTACTTTCTGTAGACTACTGTCAAGGAAAGCTTGAATTTTTTCAGCGTGAAACCGATCTCCAACCGGGCTATGTCACCGCATACAATATCGCTGTAGTAACACAATTGGTATCCTGCACCATGCAAAATCATCATTTCTGCGACCTGCATATAGCTATCGACCACGAGACACTCGTTCGTATACCTCGAAGACACACAGTTAAAAAAAAAAAAAAAAGGTAAGCGCATGAACCTTATATAGTCCTCGCACTACTAGACATTTCTAGACATTTCTAGACATTTCCCGCGAGGTCGGTTGATCATCCACCATGGCCAGTGGCCACGAGTCAACTGACGCCGCATACACGCTGACCCGATGTGCAGTTTGAGCGCCCTCCATGGACAGTGGTTACTCTCCAAACTGTTGTGCAAAGGCTGGGCTGGTTCCCCGCGGCACAAAGACTTTACTGTTTCAGGCCCCGACCTACTTGCTTGCTTGCTGCCACGCTTTCTACATCCATCTCCATACTCCGAGATTACAAGAACATATGTATTTTCACATGGTTTGCCAGAATATTCTACCATTTAAACGATAGTTCCCGATATCATGCACATAGCAGTACACTACCGATCGTTTGCATAGTATAATTTCGAAGATAAAGACTGGAAATTATTGCTCTCGAAACCCAAAACTTTGGCGAGGTGCAGCCAGGTGGAACATACTGCAAACCACTCAGAAACTAAATCTTATCGCGTCCTCGAAGATCTTAACGTGAAGACTCGAAAAAATTGAGGATACAAGTAGTTCCACACATGAATACTAATGTCAATTATATAACAGATTCTAAATTATCCTTCTACTTCACTAAGTGTTTCTCATATCTAGAGAACCAACAAACATTTCTTCCTCCTATGTTCCACCATCTAGACGCACACAATACACACCACAAGTGTGATGGTCGCTCAACCAAATAAAACCGGAAAATGTGTAGAAGCAGTCACCCAGACAATTTACATGGGAGGAAATAACTGTCAAGTGCAAACACATGCCCATATTGAATCTTCTCAAATTTCCATGGAGAACACACGCGATCACGAAGACTGCCCACAACATACAGAGTCGTTCTAGGGAAGCAGACACATATATTTTATTTATGTACTTACATTTAAATATTACAATAGCAAATTCAGTCTGACAACATTCGACAATGTTCGAAATATCGTAAATACCTCCTCCTGACAATGTTGGTTCTGGAAATATAAATCTGTGTCACTCTTATGACTGGACTTAATTTTCCACATAAAAAAATCTTTCATTCCCCTTATGGCTATCACAATTTTCCATGTCAAACCCATACCTTCCCTTACAGCAGGGCAAAGTCATTTTCTATGCACATGTCGGGGCACACAAGTACTTTACAAGGCTGCTGATCACAGCGAATCTGTCATGCATCCACTACTGCTAAGTATAATAGATCGCCAATAGCTGAATCCTGGCGATACCAAACAATACTGAACGAAAATCCGCGATGGATGGATATGTTTCATTGGGTTTTTTTGCGAGTGGTAGCAGTGTGTCTCAGAGAGAGAGATTTAGTCGTTTTACAAGCCTCCAGGTGTTAAAAACACGATCGCAAGGCTATGTTACTGTCACAGGCGGTCTTGGTTCTACAGGCACATACAAGTATTGCTAACAATATCCATGTTAAAAAAACTATAGGCCTACAAGCTTTATAAATCGTATGGCATTGCTTCCGAATGAAGTGGTTTCCCACACAAATACCGCGACATTTAATGTAGACGGTGTTCACAGGATGTGTATTAACAGATGAAAAGTGTGGGTGCATGTCGCCAGCTATCTAAGCTCGTAATAAAATCATTGAATGTAGAAAGTGTTTCATCTAAGGAACATGGTTTGAAGCCAGTATTTGCAACTCCCTCACGCCGCTGCTCGATATTTCTACAGTATTTGTAACGCATTCTATTCCAATACCATGTCATAGTTTCTGTGATATATCCACTGGGTTATAGGCTATGGTTGATTGAGAATGTTCACATGTAGCAGACGATGTGTTATGCGATGAATCATTTAAAAAAATGCAATGTTACGTTGAGGTCATAAGAAATGTACAGTGGCTTTTCAGATCTATAGTGTTACGCTTTCTGGTAGAAATGCTGTCTGCGATTTGGAATCAAGTCTTTCTGTTCAACCACTTACTTACGTGGGATCCTATGGAGATGACTTTTAATGATTACAGCCACTAGTAAATCATATTCGTGGCACTCTCATGGCTCAAAACGAATCACCTTTTCCGAACCTATCTGCTACAGTAAAACTCCAACGAGGTTTTAGACAGTCCCTATGCATCTTGTAACTGTTCATCAGTCTATGCCCAGCCATCCTTGCAGCTTTCTACATGTGACCCTTCCAGTTTAAATCGGAACTGAGCAGATGTCAGAGTTTGCTATATCTGCCACCTCCTGCAACCCGTGTAGAAACAGGATGAGCTGAATTAATGTGCTAGGACTGTGTTTTGACCATTTGGTGGAAATAGGAACATGTTATCGTAGCACGTCAACTGCGTACGGTAGGGTCAGCGCCAAACGAAGCTTTCTGCAACAACACAAGGTAGTTATAGAAAAAAAATACAGTACCGGAACTGCGAGGAGGACAAGGACTGTATTACAGTACATCTCCAAACCACCTACAGGTGCTGCATTCCAAAAGAGACCTGTATCTCTCGGAGTTCGTTCACGTGTGTCACCGAAATATTCTCTCTATCATGTGCCATCCAACAGAGAATAAAAAATTACAAACTATAAAAGCTCCACTAACGCCATCCAGTAGAGGATTCAATAAGATACTACAGCGCCACTATCTTCCAATATATGAATTGAAAAGAAATGCCATCTGTGTGGTGGTATTGAGCATTTGCAACGATTCTATTAAATGTACAGTGACTGAAGTCGCCTGCACAGACCAGTTTAAAGTTTCATTGCCTGTACTGTAGGAGGCCCATATCCCGCAGACTATCAGTCGCAAGAGAGGGTCCCTGTGTTGTTGTTTGACACATTGCTTTTTTTTGCTGTAACACATCCATGCAGCATATGACACAGTTTGTACATTGGCTCTGACTAAAAGCAGATCATCACACAGTGTAAATTACGCTGCTGCTCCCACAACACACACACACACACACACACACACACACACACACACACACACACAATGTGACTTTAAATAAAAGACAGTCATAATATATGGAAACTGGAAGAGTTTTGTTGCATTGTTGAGCGTTACCAAACAGCTGTCTGAAGGTGATTAATGACCTTTACATTTAAACTCATATTTCATAATGACAGGCTAGCAGATGGCTCAGTATTCCATTTTAATTGATTCCTCATAGTGCAGTCTTACACACGATCACTGTTTCGGTGCTAGCTATCCCCAGAATGTTTTGCCCACTCCACCTTTTCCATTCCAAACAAATGATGTCAGTCAATCATTATCTGATAATCAACAGCGTACCAGTGGATGGATAGGATGTAACTGACACCGTCGATATACTGGAATAATAAACATCAGAGTGTATAGTGCGATCAATCTCTATATCGTCGCTAGAACGGGTCCTCCTCTACTTTGCAAATACCACTGTGAGTGTAGAGAGATAACTGTGCAGCACGTCCATTCATTTTTAATTCTCGAACATATACATACCAAAGTATACCAGAATGTGATCTACATATTTCTAGCACTTCGATCGTAAGGCGTAATTTACGATTATGATATCCCTATACTTATGGGAGTCACAGAACATTCCCACATTCTTAGATCAAATTTACAGATTGAAACATCTCCTCGCATTCTCTTTGACCAACTATCCCTGCCACATTTAAACTTGCAGCTGACTATAAGTAGACCGCTACATTCCATATCTCACGAAGGAGCAGAGAGAGCTGAGTCCCTAACTGCTGTTCCGCACCAATTTTACTCAGGGGACCCATCCAAATGCACAAGATTTCTACAGATGCGCGCATTTCGAGGAAGTTAGCAAGCCTTCTCGATGTATGGTAGATATGAAAGTGTTGTGATGATATAACAGACGGTTAAGAAGAAACGTGCTGTTTTTTATGCATGATGGAGCTCCAGACGGATGGTGTTTGAAGGAGTTTACATAAATTAACTGCGCTTTCAATTCTAAAGTATTGCTGTCGTGCCTGGCGTCAGTACCAAGAAGATGTTGGCAAGAGCGGACATAAACACATGCACTCCTAAGGCTGCACTTACATCACACTATAATGTTGGAATGGTATGGTTTCCTACCTATTAGTCGTTTGGAATCCATGCTGTTAATATTCCAGTGTAGGAAATATATTTCCAGTGCATGACATGGATTCTCTTTGTAGATTTCTCTACGATAAACTATGGTGACATACTGTAAAATGAAAAAAAATTATTATCTTAAACATGGATTCTTTGTGATACATGCGCAATATAGCTTTCCAGAGGTGTATAGCGCCCATTGTTCACATCCAAGCATGGTTCAGAAATTATACTGTGCTTGCATCAGTCCCATAAGAAAGGATCATTACTAACAGAGAAAGCCTCTTGCAAGGAAACAAATGCTTAGCAGCAGTAATGCTGACACTATTACCAGTCGAGGGACAGCAATACACAACTATGGAATGGGTCGCGTGTTTAACCCTGTGCAGGATTGATTAGGTGTTGTAAATTCCAACAAAAGTATTTACACTGTCTTTCTCTGCACTATACACCAATCACAACCTTGCGTTGTCAGCTAACAAACAGTTGCTGTATGGCGACATTCTACTGTGTGGCTGTTAAGGTAATGGTTACACAAGCAAGTTTCCCGTTTCCATTGATGGCTCCTGGAAAAAAGAGAACCATCTGTCTCTAAATGGACTTGTATCTGCGTTAAAGGATGACAGAAAGTGGATGAAGTCGTCGGTTGAGAGGAGCTTGTAACGAGGTACGATTTAATGGTAGATGCGTTTTAGAGAGAGGGAGATATTGCTGCAAATCATTTAATCATTTTCTCCGTTGTTCTGTCAGGGTGAATCAGTTGTGTGGCATAACCTGCATTCGACTCATATATAACTGTGTGTTCTGTGTGTGTGACTTAGAGCACTATCTACTATCGCTAACACAAACCTCTCAATCATCAGAGGACTTTCAACTTATGTGTGATAATGATGAAACATGTGAATCCTGTTTTGCCACCCTCCTGTAGACGAACGAAAATTTGTGTTCAAATGGTTCAAATGGCTCTGAGCACTATGGGACTTAACTTCTGAGGTCATCAGTCCCCTAGAACTTAGAACTACTTAAACCTAACTAACCTAAGGACATCACACACATCCATGCCCGAGACAGGATTTGAACCTGCGACCGTAACGGTCGCGCGGTTCCATGCTGTAGCGCCCAGAACCGCTCGGTCACTCCGGCCGGCAAGATTTGTGTGACATGCTCCAAGTGGTAGGGTGGTGGGGGCTAAAGCAAAATTATGATATAAAATTGATATACAAGCTAATTAAACTGATCAATTAATTACCCACTCAACCACACCCACCCCTATCCCCAGATGACATCATGTGCTTTTCTCAGCCCGTTCTTGAGCTCCGGTCCGTCCACCCCTCCCCACCCGCCCACTCCCTTTCCCCTACCTCCACAGCCTCCCACATCCCCTCCCCAACCTACCCTATCGGGAATTTTGAACTTTGGAGGTAATTTTGAATTTTGGCGGAAATTTCGAATTTTGGTGCGAGTTGCTTTCTCCCAAGGCTGTGCTGACGACCCATCACACCCCCTACCCGGGAATTGGCGGGAAATTAAAAATGGCGGTGCACTTTCTGGGAAGCGAATCCTGGTGCTTCAGAATGGAAAGCTCAGTTGCACCCCGCAGCTCATGGAAAATATCCAGATGAAGGAGAGGAAGGTTAGGTTAGTGTACTCTGTTTATTTTGGTTGGAAAATTGGTGTAAATATCGGTCCTAACTACGAAATTAAGCATGAAGATTGGGGCTAATTACACAACTATATGCATAGCATTATACAAGGAATGCCTAAAATAGCAATACTGCTCAAAATTTGACAACGCCATACAACTAGTGTTTTGCTTTTGGGAAAAAATTTCACAATATCACTCGAAACTAGTGGCAGACACACTCTACTCTTCACCTACAAGCTGGCGCGAAAAAGGCTGGGATGTAAGATTCTATCTTTATTCTTTTTGGCAGGAAATATGTCCAAATTACGGGATGCTGGTGTTGGACAGAGAGGAGTTTAATAATTGTATTACAGCTGAGAACAGTATCTAACAGATTACAGTACAGACGCCTGCTCGACAATTATCCTGCACACCAGGTAACCAAAGCCAATACATGCTACCACAGCTGACGGAAAAAAATGCATCTCTGTTCTAACTACACTTCGAAACTGTCGTGAAAAAATCAGCACTCATAGTGAATAGGTCATAATGCAACGCATGTACTGGGGAAAAATCCTCGTCCCGAGAGACTCAGAGGGGGCAGTAGTTGAATGTGCGTTCTTCTTGATGGGCGCCCACGAACTAATCAACATGAAAGTTGTCTTACCCTCCTTCCACTCCTCCCTCCTTTTCCTCCCCATAGGTACGGATAGAGGCCTGTTCTATCTTGCCACTGGTGGTTCAGAAAGAGTTCCTTCTGGTGTCATTGATACAGTGTCGTGTAATCTGCTAAATGTATTTCTCTGAAAGACTACACCCCTCTGGGTCAACAGCGAACTTCCGGACAACACTCCAGATCGCTTTTTCAAATGGCCAGCTGCTCTGCCGAGCGCCTCACGGCTTTTCTGCGGCCCACCGTCCTTGAGGCGACGGTCCTACGCCGACACAAAAGCATGGATAGTCAACTAAACAATAAGAGATAAAAGAATGGCCACCCCAAGTGCAACCTGTTCGTCTAAAATATAGCAATACAGCTTCACCCCCAGATACTGCCTCTATCGACAGGGGGCGCACCTGTGGAGGCGACCTCACACAGACTAGACATGCCACAATGCCTCTAATACGCCTGTCGTTCTGTCATGCAGAACACTTTTATTTAACGTCAACCCAACTCTTTCTTGCAATCTGTTAAATGTATTTCTTGGAAAGACTGGACCCTTCTGGAACAACAACGAAATTCTGGAGAATGCTCCAGATGGCTTTTTCAAAAGTCGGCTGTTTGGAAAACAGGAAGCCTTCCTCCTAAAGATACTGCAGACCACAGAGCAGCCTCACATCACAGTGTCTCCACGAGTACGTGGCTGGGCAGTCAGCGTTATCGACGCCGACAACAGCTACACATAGAATAGAACATGACGACCCGCCAGGTTAGCCGAGAGCGCTACCTGGACTCGGGTAGGCGCGCCGGCCCCAGGTCGAATCCGCCCGGCGGATTAACGACGACGGCCGGTGTGCCAGCCAGCCTGGATGTGGTTTTTAGGCGGTTTTCCGCATCCCCCTAGGTGAATACCGGGCTGGTCCCCACGTCCTGCCTCAGTTAGACGGCTCGCAGACAGCTGCACACTTTCGCACTATTCCATGGACTACACTAGTTGCAGACAGTTGGGGTACACTAATTCCGTCCCGGGGGGTACGGGGTGGCGGTAGGAAGGGCATCCAGCCACCCCTTTCACTAACACTGCCACATCCGATTAACCATGCCGACCCTGTGTATCCATGGGAAGAAAGGCACGAGCAAAAGAAAGAAAGAAGGAAAAAATAGAACATGACGCCGGCATCCCTCAGAGCAAAACCGTAATAAGTGAGGTCCATCCTTGCTGTGGGTTGTTTGTCTAAAAGGACAGCCACTGCCTCGTACAGAACTCAGCCACCGAGCCTTTCTAAGCACTGCACTGTAACATTTGTATTTAACATCAACGCATCTCCCATAATCGAGCATCTATTAAAAAAGGAAAAATACAATCTCGACGATAATAAATGTCCTCTTTCCACAAAAATAGGAGCAGTCCATTTTCTTTTAGTTTTATGAGCAAAACTGGTATAGTTTTTATGTTCAACTGCAGGATACAATTCGCATCTCATTATTTTGCGACATCCAACGAAGTACACCGCAACTGATTACAGATGAACAGCAGAGACATGTTCACCCGGCGCGTAAAATTGGGAAAAAAGCTTCCACTGTTTTGAAGCGAAAATTATCGACCACCACAGAATGTTCTCGTTATTTCTAAACCGTCATCGGAGTAAAGAAAGCATGAGAATGTAAACTCCAAAGAAATACATCTATGTTAAGCAGTTTCTTTCAACTTGATGGACAACTTAACACGCCCTGAGAGCGTCTGTCGCGTTCAAATCAGTGTCTGTAAATAAACTGTCATGCACTTATGTATTACAAATATTTCAGACATGTGAAGTAACATTAGAGAATACAATCTTTCACGCCGTTGGCTCACATGCCGGAAAAAAATGTACGATACTATTATTAGCGTTTACGAAACAAATCGTGAGAGCCTGTCTCGCCCTGTGTAGCTGGGAGATTGAAACATCGTGAAAAGGTATCGCCACAACGAAAAAAAGAAAAAACCCTGTGAAGAATCATCCCTAGGTACCTCAGCCATCTGTGACACATGTACAGACACAGACATCCAGAAAACGGAGGAAACGTACTGCAGCTGTAGAATATGTGGTTGGAGGTGACTGGATGCATTCGAGAACAGCGCTATACTATGCTGTCCAACCAGAAAGATAGTGCATTTGCACTAGGTGTTGACGATTGTCCTACATTTGCAAGCAATTTTAGAATATGTGGTAAGAAGTAATGTCATGATCCTATGAGCTGAAGTGAAATAAAATCGATAAAATTACGAGAAATGACGAAAAATACGTATAAACTGAGGGAAAATACGCCAGAATGCGGGGAGGGGGGATGAGAGGAATGAGTGGATACTTGCATGTCTTCTTCTTGGTGTAAAAATATTCTTGTACACGGGAACGAGTATGCAACAGCAAGAGGAATACGAGAAAAAGTTGGCATGAAAGCACCTGGAACCAGGAAAACCAATCATTTTTCGTTGACAGCGATAAGACGGTTGAGATAGAATGTTTAACGTGGATGACCACCAATTGTAGAGTAGCAAATTTATATATGTCGTGTCACAATCCCAGGCGTGAACCCAAAGTTATCGCAAACGCCTTATAAATTTTTATAACGTTTCCTCAGCTAAACAGCATTGTATTACCATCTGGGGTGACTGCAATATATAACTACAGAATAGATCACATGTTTGACCCTGTGCAGGACTGTTTAGGTGTTTCAAACACTAATGAACTGTATTTACAATGTGCTTTCCTGTGCTCTCCCCCAATCACAGCCATGCGGTGTAAGCTAAAAAAAAACCTTACAAGCGGTTGCCGTATGGCTTTTTTTTTCTTTTCAACAACATTTTGCTTATGTCTATTCAGATAATAGCGATACATGGCAGCTGAGTACTGTCTTTGATGCTTTCCTGAAAAAAAAAAGAGCCATGTGCCTCTAAACGGATGTTGATCTGCGTTAAAGGATGAAGTGATTGGTTGAGAAGGGTTGTAGCAAGGTACGATTTAATGTTAGACTGATGCATTCTAGGGAGGGGGGGATGTTGCTGCATGCCATTCGTCACGCTGTTAACCATTTTTCTCCGTTGTTCTCTCAGAGTATATCAGTTGTGTGGTATAACCTGCGATCGACTAATTTACAATTGCGTGTTCTGTGTATGTGACTTAGAGCACTGTCTACCGGCGATCGTTAACAACAAACGTCTCAATACGACAGTCATCAGAGGGCTTCCAGCGCATATATGACGATGAAACATATCCATCAATGGAAAACTTGTTTTGGCACCCTCATCTAGATGAACGAAGATGTTTGCGGTGTACTCCATTTCTCTGTCACATCTTGGACATAAATAGAGATTTCAGTTTCGTATAGCAGGTATGAAGCAGCTGTTACTATACTTTTCATGTTCGTTCTATCCAAAAGGCGTTCAAGTGGATTATCAGGTTGGGACAGGACTTTTTACTAGATTGGTGTATAAGACGCTCAAAAATTCTCGTAGAAAATCAAACAGAACATGGGTATGTCAGCAATATGACCACATACATATGAAAAACTGTGGAAAAAATACGGAAAATGATATAAAATCGGTAAAATTCGAGGAAAACGTGGTATAATCACGAAAAATTTATGTGAGATACGTAAAAATTGAGGAAAGAAGCACGAAATACGTCAAACCGTGAAAACCTCGTAAAATTATGGAAACTGATTGGGTATACATAAAATCGGAGACAAATACCATGAAGAGAGTACTGAGCAAAATCAATAAAATTGAGTGTTCTGGAGGAGGAGGTAGACTGATGTTATGTACACACCTTAATAGTGGAGAGAGGAGGCGTTCTAGACACGTGGCATCAAGGCGAAACAGCAATGTTATTCTGCGCATGACCAATACAACCTAACTTTGAGCCATGATTTCTAAGTGCAAGGCGAAGGTTACCAGGGGCAGTGGTAACTACGGTAACACTGTTACATCTCATCTGGCTACTGATCGTGGTGTTTATTTCTTCGTATGCATTTTCGGCTGTCGAAGATAATTTTATAGGGCTGTTGTGAGTGTAATAATTTCCGAACCGTAATCGGGCTTCAAGTTCGTAAACGACAGGCGTCATACACATCTGGAAACCTATGTAGTGTTTGTGTTACAAAGAGTCTATGTTTTCTTTGTTGTGCAACGTAGCAGTTTTATACTTTACAGTTTGTCACCATACTTTATCGTAGAGAAACTTGCAGGGAGAAGGTGTATCATGCGTTGGGAATATATTCTTTACACTGGAATATCAACAGCGAAGCATTCCACGAGACTAACACGCCGGAAGCCGCGCCGCTCTAGCATTACAGCGTGATTTAAGTGCAGAACCTTGAAGCCTTAGGAATATATGTGTTTACATTCCACGATCATTACCTTCTTGGTACTTTCCCATACACTAGAACACTACTTCTGAATTGATAACGCAGATGATTTACGTAAAATTCTTCAAAGTATGTCCGTCTGGACTCCATCATGCATAAACTACACATTTCTTCTTCAGAACAGTCTGTTATACTGTCGCAGAAGAAACTCAGTAGCACAGTCACTGTGGTGTAGTTGCTATGATACTAGACTGTTTCATGGAGGGTCATGAGTTCAAAACTCACCTAAACGCTAAAATTTTAATTTCTATATTTGTTTCGAGTACATTCTAGAAGTATCCACAAATATCAAGAATCATTGTACTGGAATGATCTATAACTGCATATATACCATATGTGTTCTGGCCGGAGGCAGTTCGCTTTTCACTCTTGTATGTGCAAGTGCTGAATAAACCTTCGTTAAGTGAAGTTAGTGTTCGTCATTCATCTAATTACAATATCATCACAACACTCTCATAGCTACTAAACACTGACAAGGGGTGCTAACCTCCTCGACAGGCCCGCAGCTGGAGAGATCTTGTACATTTCGATGGGCGCTGCAAGGTTAGTGTGGAACAGTCTTCACTGAACACCAGTTATGGGCTCAGTTCAAAAATGGCTCTGAGCACTATGGGACATAACTGCTGTGGTCATCAGTCCCCTAGAACTTATAACTACTTAAACCTAACTAACCTAAGGACATCACACGCATCCATGCCCGAGGCAGGATTCGAACCTGCGACCGTAACGGTCGCGCGGTTCCAGACTGTAGCGCCTAGAACCGCTCGGCCACTCCGGCCGGCGGCTCAGTTCACTCTGTTCCTTCACAAGACATGGAATGTAGTGCACACAATAGCCTTCTACTTCTAGTCAGCTGCAGATTAAATCGGTGGCAGATTTTCAGGGAGGGTTGGTCAAAGACAATGCGGGGAGATCTCTCTATCTCCAACTTTATCCTAAGAATGTGAGAATACTTCGTGTTTCCCAACCTCATAGGGAAAGATGGGCAATCGTAATCGTAAATAATACACTATGTTCGAAGTACTAGAAATGTGTAGATCAGTGTAGGACCTGTCTGGTATACTTTGGTATATATATGTTCGAGAATTAACAGTGATTGGACGTACTGCACAGTCATCTATCTACATTTCTCAATCTTGTATATGGTACTGACAAAGTAGTGGAGGGGTGGTTTAGCGATAATACAGAAATTTGGAAGCACACTGCCGCCTCATTAGTTGGTATTGAAATTACAGAAAAACTTGTAAAATTGCTAAAATTGATCGCGCTATCAACTGTGGTGCTTATTACAGTTAATCGACAGCGTCTTTTCCATCCCATCTGTCGACTGGTATTCTGTTGATTACCACATAAAGATTGACTGACACCACTTGTTTGAGATGGAGAGACAGTCTTAGTGGGAGCAACAGCCTCTGAGACTGGCCTGCATCAAAACGGCGATCGTGTACATGACTGTGATATGATGGACCAATGGATATGGAACACCTAGACATCAGCCACCAAATCAATGTGATTGGAAATGCCCCAGAATTTCGCAAAACTCTACCAGTTTCCGTATGTTGTGATGTCTTCTGCATTTTTTCCTTGGTGAGAAACACTACCTCTGTCTTTTATTTTAATCCCCCTGTATCTATTGTGGAAGCAGCAACGGCATAATTTACACCATGCAATGTCCAGTTTTCTGCAAGAGTCAATGGATCAAGATATGTTAATGTCAGTTTAGCACCTGTCAAAAACCTCAAAGTCATGGTGCAAAAAACAAAATGATGGTGGTGGATGTAGCTGTATTTATGCACTGCTTGGATGTGTTACAGCAGAAAAAAAAAACAATGTATTAAACGACAACACAGGAACCCTCTCTTACGACTGATAGTCTGTGGGACATGGCCCTCCTACAGTACAGCTAACAAAACTTTATACTGGTCTGTGGAAGTGACTTCGATCATGAGCCCCCTTGTCCAATGGACCAATATCTGTATATTTAATAGGATCGCCACATATGGTCAATGCCGACAAGCAGACTGTATTTGTTTTCGATATATCAGAAGTCAGGAATTTGGTAATACCTTATGCAGTTCTCTAATGGATGACATTAGCAGAGTTTTTATAGTTCGTAGTTTCTCTGCTGGAAGGTTCAAAATAGTGAGGTGTCAGGGAATTTTTGGGTGATGGACATGAATGCACTATGAGAGATGCAGATATCCTTTGGACTGCAATATCTGTATGTAGTTTGAAGATGTGCATTGTGGCACTAGCAAAATCCTCATCCTTCTTACATGCCATGTATAATGAGGAGTTTTCCTAATTTTCCCAATAAGAAACACCACTGTAACTGCTCGTACTATCTTTTCTACTACCTCATGTCGCAGTGGAAGGTTTCATTTGGCACTGGCCTTACACATTGTACACAGTTGGTGGAGCTACGACAACATGTTCCCATTTCCATTGAGTAGTCAAAACGGGCTCCTGTTTCATTAACTCTTCTCGTTCTGTTTCCCTGTAGGATGGATGATCACATGGACGAAGCTACAGGGAAGGAGGGGCAGAGACTGAGGAGCTGTACCAAGATGCAGAGGGACTGTCTAAAAAAGAGCGCTGGCGTTTTTGCTATATGGGATCCTTAGCAGAAAGCTTCGAAAAAGGTGACTTGTTTCGAAATATGAGAGTGGCACAAATATATGAATGTCATTCACCAGTGGCTGTAATCATTAAAAGACGTCTCCACAGGATCCAACGCGAGTATGTGGTTGAATAGATACACTTGATTCCAAATTGCAGACAGCATTTCTACCAGAAAGTGTAACGCTATCACAGACTCCTATGTGTACCTATAGACCTAAGACCAACTTTCGTGCAGGGTGATGGCAACATAGTGGTTATGATCGAGTTTTTAATAGCGCAGTCCTTACGCAATATGTATGTTGTGGACTGTAGAATCCCTCTGGGGTCAGTTTCAAATGTCATTTCCCAATAGTGTTCCTCGAAAAAAACATCGTCTTCCACTCCCCCCCCCCCTCAGGTATTGCTATTTGACTT
Source organism: Schistocerca cancellata (assembly GCF_023864275.1). NCBI lineage: Eukaryota > Metazoa > Arthropoda > Insecta > Orthoptera > Acrididae > Schistocerca > Schistocerca cancellata. Next base: position 492,665,052 of record NC_064626.1, on the reverse strand, counting down.
ACCTGGTGAGTATATTTCGCCTGCTGAAAAAAAAAACTATTTGCCATGCAAAGTGACTCTCATGATCAATTTCAGTAATTAGCCTATCAGTTTGATATGAATGACATGCAGCCTGGTGGGTGGAAGAAATGACTAGGGCAAAGTGGAATGTTTCTTGACAGGCATTTTTTCTATTTTTTCGTTGCCGCAAAATCTTTTAACGATGTTTCAATCTCCCATCTACACAGGGTGAGACAGGCTCTCACGGTTTGTTTCATAAACACTAGTATGATGTAGCATCACATTGGTGAAACGGGACCCACCATGATGTACGAAATAGCTCCATCCTATTGAATTATAGCTTGTTGTTGCCGAATATAAAATGATTTGATGGCATGAAAGATTATATTCTGTTATATTATTTCACATGTCTGAAATGTTTGTAATACATACAGGCATGACAGTTTATTTACAGACACTGATTTGAATGCAAGAGATGCTCTCAGGATGGGTAAATTGTCCATCAAGCTGAAAGAAATTGCTTAACATACATGTTTTTTCTTTGGAGCATAAATTCTCGCTTTTTCTTTTCTCCGATGGTAGTTTCCAAATAACAAGTACATTCTATGGTGCTGGGCAATTTTCGCATCAAAATAGTGGAAGCTTTTTCCTGATTTTATGCGGGGTGAACATGTCTCTGCTAATCATCTGTAATCAGTTGCGGTGTACTTCGTTGGATGTCGCAAAATAATGAGATGCGAATTGTATCCTGCAGTTGAACGTAAAAACTATACCAGTTTTTGCTCATAAAACTAAAAGAAATGGACTGCTCCTATTTTTTGTGGAAAGAGGACATTTCTTATCGTCGCGATTGTATTTTCCTTTTTTAATAGATGCTTGACTATGGGAGATGCGTTGATGTTAACTACAAATGTTACAGTGCAGTGCTTAGAATGGCGTGGTGGATGAGTTCTGTAGGAGGTGGTAGCTTCCTTTTAGACGAACAACCAGCAATAAGGATAGACCTCATTTATCACAGGTTTGTTCTGAGGAATGCCGGCGTCATGTTCTATAGTATGTGTGGCTTTTGTCGTCGTCGATAACACTGACTGCCCAGCCACGTGCTCATGGAGTTACATTGCACTGAAGACACAGTGATGTGAGGCTGCTCTAGGGTCTGCAGTATCTTTAGGCGAAAGGCTTCCTGTTTTCCAAACAGTCGATTTTTTAAAAAGCCATCTGGAGCATTCTCCGGAATTTCGTTGTTGTTCCATAGGTGTCCAGTCTTTCCGAGATATATGTTGAACAGAATGCAAGAAATAATTGCATTGATGTTAAAGTGTTCTCCATCGCAGAATGACAGGCCTATCGGAGGCATTGTGGCGTGCCTAGTCTGTGAGGTCGCCTCCACAGGTGCGCCCCCTGCAATGGAGAGGAGAGGGAAGAAGGCAGTAATTATGGGTGAAAGGGGTGTAAGACTGCCTAACAGGTCGGTTAATTTGTGGGCGCCTATTGAGGAAAATGCATATTCAACTACCGCCTCCTCTACTGTCTTTTGGGATGAAAATTTTCCCCAGTACATGTGTTGCATTATGTCCCATTCATTATAAATACATAACAATTTCGAAGTGCCATTAGAACAGTGATGCATTTTCCCATCAGTCGTGGTAGTGTGTATTGGCTTTGGTACCTGGTCTACAGGATGACTGTCGAGCATGCGTCTGCAGTGTAATCTGTTGTCAAACAGCATTAGATACTGTCCTCAGCTATATGCTTACAGGTAAAACACTTATTAAACTCCTCTCTGTCCAACACCAGCATCTCGTCATTTGAACGTATTTTCCGCAAAAAAAAATAAAGATAGAACCTTACAACTCAGCCTTTTTCGTGCCAGCTTGTAGGTGAAGGGTAGAGTTTGAGTGTGTCTGTCACTAGTGTCGAATGATACTGTGCAGTTTTTTTCTAGCACGATAATACCAGTTGTATGGCGTCGTCAAATTTTTAGCTGTATTGCGATTTTAGGCATTCCTTGTGTAGCACTATGTATATAGTTGTGTAATTGGCGCGAATCTTTATGATAAATTCCGTAATTAGGAGCGATGTATACATCAGTTTTCCAACCAAAATAAATAAAGTACACTAATCTAACCTTCCTCTCCTGCATCTGTGCAGTTTCCATGTGTTGCGGGGTGCACTTGGACTTTCCATTCTGAAGCACCAGAGTTCGAGTCCCGGAAGGTGTACCGCCATTTTTTAATTTCACGACAGTTACAAGTGCCTCTCGTAGAATAATGTGTTACTAGGGTGCATTTGTGCTTTCTGTCCAGGAGGACCAAGGCCCAAGTCCCAGAAATGGCGCCACCATTTTTAATTTGCCACCAATTCGCGGGTAGGGGGTGATATGGGACGTCAGCACAGACCTGGGACAAAGGAAGTTTCGCCAAAAATTAGAAATTCACGCCAGAATTCGAAATTCCCACCAAAATTCGAAATTTCCACCAATAGGGTAGGGGGGAGAGGGAGGGGTGGGGAGGGGAGGAGGGGCTGGGACCCATGTACAGTTTGAGAAAACACATGACGTCATCCTGGGGTGTGGTTGGGCGTGATTGGTGGTGGTAATTAATTGATCAATTAAATAATTTGCATATCAATTTGATATCAAGATGATATCAAAATTGTGCTCGTGCACCTACTACTATTCCATTCCCCTGTGCTTCTTGGGCATAAAATCTAGTCATCATATTCATAACTATGGTGATTCTAAGTTAGCAACAGGTGTCTCTGAGACACTGCATTCCCCATGCATATATCTGCTTGACCGACGTCCGATTTATGGGGTTAGTGGCAGCATCACTGCTGCTACGCGTTTGTCTGTTTCCTTGTAAGAGGCATTGTCCATTACTAACGATCATTTTTATAGGACTGATGGGATCATAGTATAATTTCTATACCGTGATCAGGTCTGAACAGTGTGCACTATACACGTCTGGAAAGCCGTATGGTGCATATATCACAAAGAATTGATGTTTCAAGGTAGTAATTTTTCCATTTTGCAGTATGTCACCATAGTTCATCGTAGAGAAACCTGCGAGGAGACTGTATGTCGTGCGCTGGAAATATATTCCTTACATTGGAATATTAACAGCGATGTATTCCAAATGACTAATAGGTCAGAAACCCTACCGCTCTATCATTATAGTGTTTTAAGTGCGGAACACTGTAGCTTTATGAGTGCGTGTGTTTATGTCCACTCTTACCAATATCTTCACACTAGACGGACACTAGACCAATACTTTAGAATTGATAGCGCAGTTGATTTACGTAAAATCCTTCAAACTCCATCCATCTGGCGCTCCATCATGCATAAAAACCGCACGTTTCTTCTTATTAACAGTCTGTTATATCATCACAACACTTTCATATTTACTGTACATCGATAAGGCTTGCAAACCTACTCGACATGTTCGCATCTGGAGAAATCTTAGGCAATTGGATGGGTCCTGTGAATAAAATTGGTGCAGAACAGCAAATAGGGACTCAACTCGCTCTGCTCCTTCATGAGACATGGAATGTACCAGTCTACTTCTTGTCAGCTGCAAATTTAATCGCTGACAGTGTTGCAGGGAGCGTTGGTCAAAGTGAATGCGAGATCTTTGAATCTCTGACTTTATCCTAAGAATGTGAGAATGCTCTTTGACTCCCATTCGTATAGCGAAAGGTGAGCAGTTGTAATCGTAAATTACGTACTATGATCGAAGTGCTATAAAGAAAGGGTGTGGCAGCGTTCATAGTAGGACATTAAAAACACCATCAGGCAGTAACAGTAATTTATTTATTACCTCTTATGTCAATTGATAGTTAAAGGTATGCCATTTACTAATGTGTAAGTCATTGTCCATCGCATGGATTACTTTTTGAACATGACTCCTGTCAAATGATGCCCCCGCTGCACAACACATTCATCTAGGCGGTGTTGGAAGCTTTCCCTGGGACCCTGCCGATGGCAGTTCTGATGCAATCCTTCAACTCAGGAATGGTGGCACAATGTGTTCGGAACACTTCTTGCTTCAGGTAGACCCAAAGGAAAAAGTCGGCACATGAAAGGTCAGGTGAGTGAGGTAGCCAGGAAATATCACCAAAACTGGAAATTACTCTACTGGGAAATGTCTGTCGCAAGAAATCCGTGCAAATTCTGGCTGTATGCGAGGTCACTCCGTCTTGTTGAAACTATAATTGTTCCACATCCACATTGACCATACCTAATTGGGGAAGAACGAAGTCTTGCAGTATCTTTAGGTAGCATTCACTGGTGACAGTTACAGCCACACCGCTGTCATCCTCAAAGAAGTAAGGGCCGATAATCCCAAAGGAAGCAACTCCACACCACACTGTGACACGAGAACTGTGCAAGGGTTTGAGGTGCAGTTCATGCAGGCTTACATGGCTTCAATAACACATATTCTGTTTATTCACTGAACCACATAACTCGAAATGAGCTTCATCTGACATCAGGATCGTGTGGATTTTGGCGAAGGTTAAGCAGAATGTTTCGCATGAAATCCAGTCGCGAGGCCTAATTTCCTGAAAAATCTGCAGCTTATATGGGTGAAAATGGAGATCTTCGTGCAGTATTCTCCTGAATGAGCGATCGGACATAGGCACAGTTTGCGCATGACGACGGGCAGATCATTTTGGGATATGCAATAGTGCAGCACGAACATTTACCATGATTTCTGGTGTCCGCACAGTTCTTTCACTTCTTCCCGGTTTGCCATTGCAAACAGAACCTGTTGTTCGAAATGCACTTACTCACATCACAGTGGTCCGACCATCTGGATCTTTCCCACGACGTCCCAAGTTGAAATGTTGCCGAAATAGAGTCGTTATTCTTAAAATAACTAGCAACAGGAAAGGCACGATGCTGTGCACTCCACCGCTCCATATCACTGTCACACTCGAAATGCGGCACGAGCTGGCGCGCATTCCTGCAGTACATCATTGTACTATGCAAGTCAAATTACGCTACGAACGCTGACGCATGCTGTATGTCTATCGCTTTCTGGTATGCTTTGGTATATATATGTTCAAGAATTAACAATGAATGGTCATACTGCACAGTCATCTACATACATTCACAATTGTATTCGCAAAGTAGTGTGGGGCTGCCTTTAGCGACGATACAGAAATCAGGAAGCATGCTGCCATGTCACTGGTAGGCGTTGAAAAACTGGTAAAATAGCTAAAATTAATCACACTGTCAACTGCAATGTTTATTATTACAGTACATCGACGGTGTGTTTTCCATCCTATCCACCGGTACACTGCTGATTACCACATAATGATTGACTGACATCACTTGTTTGAGATGGATCAAGAGTCTCAATGGAGTTCGCAACACATTCCAGGCATGGCTAGCACTGAAACATTGATCGTATGGACGACTGCACTAAGAGGAATCAATCGAAATGGAACTGCGAGCTATCTGCTGTCCCATCACTGTGAAAGATGAGACTAAATGCGGAGCTCATCAGTCACCTTCAGACAGGTGTTTGGAAACGCTCCACAATGCCGCATAATTCTTCCAGTTTCCATATGTTATGATTGTCTTTTGCTTAAAATCACCCAGTGTGTGTGTGTGTGTTTTGTGGGAGAAGCAGCATAATTTACATCAGGTGATGTACTGCTTTCAGTCAGAGCCAATCGATCAAAATGTGTTAATGTCAGTTTAGAATCTGACACAGACCTCAAAGTCATGGTGGAGCACACAAGGTATATGATGGTGTACAAAGCTGTGTCATACACTGCTTGGAGGTGTTATAGCAGAAAAAAACAATGTGTTAAACAACAACACAGGGTCCCTCACTTGCGACTGATAGTCTGTGAGATACGGTCCTTCTACAGTACAGGCAATGAAACTTTACACTGGTCGGTGCAAGCGACTTCCATTTCTGAGTGATCAATACTTCTATATTTAATAGCGGTCAATGAAAATGCTCAATGCCAGCTCGCATATGGTAATTGTTTTCAATATATATATCAGAAGTCAGGAGCGGGGTAAAATCTTATGGAGTTCTCTACTGGATGATGTTAGCGAAGTTTAAATAGTTCGAAGTTTTTTTATTCTCTGTTGAATGGTACATGATATAGTGAATGTTTGGATGACAGACGTGAATGCACCCTGAGGACGCAGATCTCCTTTGGACTACTGTACCTGTATGTGGTTTGGAGATGTACCGCAATGCAGCAGCAAAATCTTTTCTTTCTCACAGTTCCCATACTTAATTTTTTTCTACTACTACTTTGTGTTGCTGGAGAAAGCTTTGTTTGATGCTGATCTCATACAGCATACACAGTTGGTGGAGCTACGACAACATGTTCCTATTTCTAACGATTGGTCAAAACAGAACTGTCGCATTAATTCAGCTCATCCTGTTTCTACATGGATTGCAGAAGGTGGTAGATATAATACTCTCTGACTTCTGCTTAGTTCCGACTTAAACTGGAACGATCACATGCAAAAAGCAGCAGGAATGGCTGGACATATACCGATGAACAGTTACAAGATGCATGCAGACTCTCTAAAACCACGTTGGAGTTTTACTGTAGCAGCTGGTTAGCTGGTTCGAAGAAGGTGATTCGTTTCGAGATTTAAGAGTGCCGCGAATATGATTCACTATTAGCTGTAATCACTAAAAGTCATTGCTATAGGAGCCAATGTAGATATGTGGTTGAATGAAATGACTTGATTCCAAATCGCAGACAGCATTTCTATCAGAAAGTGTAACACTATAGATCTGAAAAGATCTGAAAAGCCAGTGTACATTTCTTACGACCCCAATGTAGCATTGCAGTTTTTTTAAAGTGATTCGTTCAAAAATGTTCAAATGTGTGTAAAAACTTATGGGACTTAACTGCTAAGGTCATCAGTCCCTAAGCTTACACACTACTTAACCCAAATTATCCTAAGGACAAACACACACACCCATGCTCGAGGGAGGACTCGAACCTCCGCCTGGATCACCGCACAGTTCATGACTGCAGCGCTCTAGACCGCTCGGCTAATCCTGCACGGCTGAAGTTATTCGTTGCATAACACAGCATCTACTGTATGTGATCATTCTCAGTAAACCATAGCCTATAACCCAGTGGATGTATTGCAGAACCTATGAAATGGCATCAGGATAGAATGCATTAGAAATACTGGAGAAACATATAGTAGCTGCGTGAAGGAGTTGCAAATACCAGCTTCATACCACGTTCCTTCGTCGAATCACCTTCTAAATTTCGTGATTTTAAAATGGTTCAAATGGCTCTGAGCACTATGGGACGCAACTGCTGTGGTCATAAGTCCCCTAGAACTTAGAACTACTTAAACCTAACTAACCTAAGGACATCACACACATCCATGCCCGAGGCAGGATTCGAACCTGCGACCGTAGCGGTCGTGCGGTTCCAGACTGTAGCGCCTTTAACCGCTCGGCCACTTCGGCCGGCCTTCGTGATTTTATTATGAGCTTAGACCACCGGCGACATGCTCCCACACTTTAGGTCTTGTTGTGTACATAGTTCCGAGCAGTCAGTGCGTACACAAATTTACCACTAGAGCGCGCACCACTAAGCACAACAGCGCAGGCGCAGCGCTCGTCCAACTCCGCACTACGAGATGGCGCTGCCATAGAGACGGACCAAATTCTGCTTCCTCCAATCTGCGTATTAATACGTAACGCAGCCAATGAGATTGCTGCTAACGTAGAACCTTTTCTCCTCGCAGATCACACTCGTGCAGTGATACATGAACGCACGAGGTATTATAACGAGTGTACTGACCTCCGATTAGTCAGTCTGCATTTGTCTGCACCAGTCTGTACCAGTCTATAGTCAAGTTTCAGTCTGCGCCTAATAAGATTACCATATTCCTGTACATAGCCAAGAAGATAAATGTATAGACACTTTTGTCAAGTATCAGAGATATATGTGAGAGTAAGATTAACGTACCAATACCAAAGGAACTTCAGATTGTCAATTGTAAATAGCATCCCGAACCAAGTTAAGTAATATTTATGCTTGTTATAATTTTAATAAACGTGTGTGAAAATGAATCAAGTTCTGTTTAAAGTTGGTCACCGTCCATCTGCTACTCTAAGCGTGCAAGTGCATTTCTATCGTCTGACCTAACGGCAGAAGATAATCACGCTATGATAAAATGGTTCAAATGGCTCTGAGCACTATGGGACTCAACTGCTGAGGTCATTAGTCCCCTAGAACTTAGAACTAGTTAAACCTAACTAATCTAAGGACATCACAAACAGCCATGACCAAGGCAGGATTCGAACCTGTGACCGTAGCGGTCTTGCGGTTCCAGACTGCAGCGCCTTTAACCGCACGGCCACTTCGGCCGGCGCCATGATAAGACCACGAGACATATTGCTGACACTCGCCTACTTCGTTAGGGCGACAAGTCAAATAATCTGATGGTGTGTGTACTGAAGGTCTTACAGTATGCACACCACAGGTCTATTAATACGCTCCCTGCAATCACCGTCTACATTCAATGTCGTGGTATCTGTGTGAAAAAACCACTTCATTCGGAAGCAATGCCATACCTCGATTTATAAAGCTTGTGTAGTTTTTAACATGGATGTCCTTAGCGATACTTGTCGCTGGTAGAACCAAAACTGCTTGTGACAGCAATAGAGCTGTTGCAGTTGTGTTTCTTTAACTTCTTGTGTCTTGTAAGATGATTACGTCTATCTTCCTAAGACACCCTGGTACCATTCGCAAGCAAAAACAAATGAGACATATCTATCCGTAACGGGTTTTCATTCAATATTTTTGATGTCACAAGCATTCAGTTACTAGCGAAGTATTTTATTTAGGAGTAGGGGATGCATGATAGATTCACTGTGATCAACGGGCATATAAAATATGTACGCGTACTGACTTGTACAAAGAAAATTACTAAGTCCTGTCCTAAGGAAGGTATGGATTTGACGTGAAAATTTGCGATAGCCGTAACGCGAATGAAATATCTCTTACGTAGAAAATTACGTCCAGCTATAAGACATTTATATTTACAGAGCCACTGTGGTCAGGAGCGGGTATTTTCGATATTTCGACCATTGTGGAATGTTGTCACATTGAGGCTGCAATTGTAATCTTTAACTGTAAGTACATGGATAAAATATGTGTCTGTTTTCCTAGGACGACTCTGTCTGGGGTGTGGGAGCGCGTGTTGCGGCGGTAGCCTGTGGCTGGAACAATTGAGATTTCCATCTTCTGTCCGAACTGGAGAAGCCAGCTGGGATACAGGAATGCAGCTGAGCTAATCCTGTGCCCTCTAGGTGGGTGAATAGCGAACTAATACTCAGTATGTTGTGGGCAGTCTTCGTGATCGCATATGTTCTCCATGGAAATTTGAGAAGATTCAATGTACGCGTGTGTTTGCGCTGGACTATTATTTTCTCCCATGTAAATTGTCTGGTGGATTGCTTCTACGCATTTTCTGTCTTTATTTGTTTGAGAGAACATCAATTGTGGTATGTATTGTGTGTGTCTGGATGGTGGAAGATAGGAGGAAGAAATGTTTGCTGGTTCTCTAGACGTGAGAAACACCTAGTGAAGTAGAAGGATAATTTAGAATCTGTAATATCATTGACATTGGTATTCATGTGAGTTTTCACGTAAAGATCTTCGCAGGTAAGTTTTAGTTTCTGAATGGTTTGCAGTACGTTCCAGCTGGCTGAACCTCGCTAAAGTTTTGGGTTTCGAGAGAAATAATTTCCACTCTTTATCTTCGGAATTATACTATGTGAACGATCAGTAGTGTACTGCTATGTGCTTGATATCGGGAACTATCGCTTAAATGGTACGATATTCTGGCAAAACATTTGAAAATACATATGTTCTTGTAATCTCAGAGTATGGAGATGGGTGAAGAAAACGTGGCAGCAAGCAAGCAAGCAGGTCCAGGCCTGAAACAGTGAAGTCTTTGTGCCGGGGGGGGGGGGGGGGGCGGGGGGGGGGGGGCAGCAGCAGTCCAGCCTTTGTACAACTGTTTGAACTGTTTGGAGAGTAACCACTGTCAATGGAGGGCGCTCCGATTGCACGTCGGGTCAGCGTGTATGTGCGTTGAGTCATGACCACTGACTGTGGTGGATGACCAACGGACCTCACAGGAAGTGTCTAGTGCTGCAAGTACTACATAAGGTCTGTGTGCTTAAGTTTTCTTTGGGATCTGTCTATCTTTGCGACATATGTTCGTGTGTCTGGTGGCCGATAGCTATATGCAGGATGCAGAAGTGATGATTTTGTATGGTGCAGGATAGAAAGGGTATTTTCTACATCGATATGGTATGTTGTGATATAGACCAGTAGGAGATCGGTTTCTTTCTGAAAGACATTCAAGCTCTCTTCGGCGATCTGTACAAAATAGTTTTGCCACTGAAAGTCTCGTAATTTGTTCGTCTGCAGAAAAAAAATGGCAAACAGTGCTCCCACACCGGCAGCAGCAGTTTGGCGGGTTTCACAACCGAAAAATTCAAGCTTTCCTCAAATGTACCAGTGCAGTGTAATTGATGAAACATCTTTGGCGATAGTTTCCATATTTCATAATCTGTAGACAACTTCTGCAGGTTTTAACTGCCACTGCAATATGACTGATGTACATTTTTTACGATCTGTACGAAAATAGTTCTGCCACTGGAAATCTCGTTATTTGTCTGTCCGCACAAAATGGCGGACAGCGCTCCCACACTGTTGGGAGCAGCAGCAGTTTGGTGGGTAAATTTACTAAGAGCCGATCAGAATGCGCCATTCTCAAGGCATCCTTTGTGCAGGGCATAGGAGTCCCTACAGACTGGTTCAAACAAGACGGGGGGGGGGGGGGGGGAGATGTCTAAGAAGAAAAGTTTTGTGGTTTTGTCATGTCTGAGACTAACGTAATGTCTACTTTGTTTGAGTGTTCAGAGGCACGTGAAAGCAGGCCATCCACCTCCGGCGGGATTCTGTCACTCATCCGCCATTGTAGGACACCGAAAATTCCAGCCATTTATCTCGTCTGTAAGAGAGTGCTTCGAATTTTTCTAATTTTATCGTCAGTGCGTTGACACCAGTGTGTGCTTCGAGAAGCTGAGGAAAATAACGTTACTGACGCAGCAAATGTAAACTAAACCCACTCACTGTTTCAGAAAAGTGATGAACACCACAACAGCAGTAGGATTCGGAAATTTTTCTCTCTCTGGTAATGCCTTCAAACAAGCAGCTAAAACTCGAAAAGTGGTGAGCATGCTGTTTAGAGTTAGAGATATTTATTTCGACTGCCAAATATCGTCATGTTGGCGTGTAAAATCAGATGCTGTGGCTGATATCGATTTGTTTCCCACAAAAGCGTGTGAAGTGTCTGGGGGAGGGGGGGTTCACAAGTGTGAACTGATCTTTTTTTAGGGTACTTGTTCGAGTTCGGGGTGTATATGCAGCAAAATTGAAGGAAATTACCGTGCAGCAATCATTTTTAGAAGTATATTTACAGACATATTCAGTTGGACATGTCCGAAAGAACAGATACCATCTTCATACTGATAAGGCTTACCGGCCAATGATCTTCAGTGTGGATGCACTCACATTGCTCAAACTCTTACGGGGATTTGGTAGATTGACTGCAGCGAGTGATGAGTATAGTGGGCATGGGCACTAAAAATGTAGTGTGTGAACAGTAAGTTGGAAGTGTGGGTCCCTGCAGTCGCACTGTCCGCTGTGTGCTCGCTGGCTCAGTTGGATAGAGTATTTGCCATGTAAGCAGGAGATCCTGTGTTAGAGTCCCAGTCGGGCCACATTTTTTCAACTGTCCCCGTTGATATTTATCAATGCCTGTAAGCAGCTAATGGCTTGGATTTGATTGTAACTTCATTGTAAGCTCTGTCAAAATTGTGGAAAATTTTGCTCTGTAGCACTCTGGTCTGAAGTAATTTATGCAATGTACGCATTTTTGCTATTGATGAAGACTCTCACTAATGATTACCGTTGAGTATTTGGCCATCTATTTATTTTCCGCTATTGCAGAAATCTGGCTTGTCTATTATAACCTGTAGCCCAGCTTGATGTCTAGACTGGGTTGGAAGGCAACAGTTTGGTTGTGAGTTGGCGAGTCCATCGAGTGTGATAGTGGAAAACCTGTCTGTGGTGACAAATTGAACTGTAACGTAGCCCGAGGTCTAGGGTAAGTTACAATCCAACAGTTTGCTCGTGATTGATCGTGAAAGCCAATAACAGTACATGCGCTGAGAAACTCGCCTGTAGTGTGGCCCGAGGTCTGTGTTAGATGTAGAGAGAAAATTTCGTTGTGAGTTGTCGAAGGGAACATGAATATACGATGACTCTGGTTCATTTGTATCGCATATCCAGACAGATGATCCTCTCTGGAACAACCTACTTGTACTTCTAATTTTGCCGCATGTTTGGACGAAGTGTTTCAGTTACGCCTTATGAGTGCTAAATACCAGTTTGATGCCGTGCGGGATGAGCCGAGCGGTCTCAGGTGCTGCAGTCACGGACTGTGCGGCTGGTCCCGGCGGAGGTTCGAGTCCTCCCTCAGGCATGGGTGTGTGTGTTTGTCCTTAGAATGATTTAGGTTAAGTAGTGTGTAAGCTTAGGGACTGATGACCTCAGCAGTTAAGTCCCATAAGATTTCACACACATTTGAACATTTTGAACCAGTTTGATATTATTTACGAAAGAGTATTGTTATTGGCTTAGGACTACGTACTGACGATTGAACGTATTCAGTGTGTTGGTTGTGATGCTTATTTGGCTATTAATTTCGAATATACGGTATCTCGATTTATGAGGTTTTCTTTGTCATAAATATTTCGCTACCAGTATTTTCGAATATAATGTAAGCTACATTTACTTGCGGAGAAAATCATGTTTTCGAGAATCTGATTGGCTCTTTGTATATGACTGATTTGTTATGTTGACTTCCCTCATTCATAGCAGGAGCCACTATTAACAATGGCAGACACTGGAAAAGTTCCTGAGACTGTAGGTGTACTTCTAGTTTGCTTCTTTTGTGTGATAGTTTCGGCCTCTTTCGTTTAGTAGCATGTTTTTTTTCAGTTAATAGATAGTATTCAGAGAAAATTGATGTCTCTTACTTTCATAGGTTCTGTCGTTTTATACAAATACTGGTACCGATAGTTGTTAGTTTTGATTCGATTTAGCGACCTACAGTTCATCGACGGTATTTGTAAATTCGTACTGAAATCTTCTTCCGATATGTATAACCGAAGTGTATTTTCGAATAGTTTCCATTTTTACTATAAACATTTCTTAGCCACTCATACTGTGCGTTCTGACGTCTATTACAACGACTGAGAATGTATTTAAGATACTCGATAACTTTTTCCTTCTAATAATTATTTCTTTCATAGCAGTATTCGTAATTCGAAGCATTTATTCCACAATGTGGTAAATTTTCTTACTGAAAACTTTGTTTTCGAGCCGCGCCCATTCAGCTATCTCACTAGTTCAATGTCAATTATGGCCGAACGAACGTAAGAACAAAATGACATCCGATTTGGATTGGAGTAAAAAAACTCGGGACCGGGTGGGAATCGAACCGCCTCCGCTAGGACGGACAACCCACCGCGTTGATCTCGCAGCTACCAAGGCGAAAGAAATAGGTTATCTTTATTACGTTCATGATATCGACACTGGTATGACGCCACATTTGGGATATCATTTACGAGGTTTGTCGCATGTTTCCTACGGTAGCCGTCAAAGCCGACGTCGGGTATCGAACACTCCTCTTGACATGGTACGTTCCTCGTAACATGGTACAAAGATATTTCAACAGTGTTGCTTCCCAAACAGTTTTTATATAGTAAGAGTTGTTTTCTTGTAGTGATTTACATTGGAATTTACATGAATCTGTCACCCAGAACTGTTATCAGTAGCCGGCCGATGTGGCCGAGAGGTTCTAGACGCTTCAGTCTAGAACCGCACTGCTGCTACGGTCGCAGGTTCGAGTTCTGCCTCGGGCATGGATGTGTGTGATGTCCTTAGGTTAGTTAGATTTAAGTAGTAAGTCTAGGTGACTGATGACTTCAGATGTTAAGTCCCATAGTGCTTAGATCCATTTGAACCATTTGTTATCGGTAACAACGATGCCTAAAGTACCTATTATGCTTTACATTCTATTTTTATACTACTACTGTGCAAATGCTGAGTGAAACGTATTAAGAATTGATCATTATGATGGATTTACTAACATACTACAGTCGTTATAAAAGGTGTATCTTTTATCTTACCCACCCTAAGTAACGTTTTGTCCAGAAGGTGGGAAAATGTATCAAGCAAATGTTTAGCTACGGGGACATTAACAAGCAGGACTACCTTTATGAAACTTTGTTCGTTATGGTATGAACGTGTTTTTGAAATAACGCTGTATTTCTTTTATTCGGTAATCCACTTCCTCTGCTCAAGACCTGTTCAAAAACGTATCACAATGTACCGTTGATGTAAACATGACGTTATTAAAAACGTAACAGACTCTGTTTACTCTCACTCTCTTGTACTGACACCGTGTACGTCACTTGCTGGCATTGACAGTAAACAAATGGAAACACAAGGAAAATGCAAACTGGTCATTCATTCGACATTCTTTACCTTAGTAGTTGGAAAGGTAATTTCCAAGAAGTGTGTAAGAGGTCCATGACTAAGGAATTTATTGCTAGCGCACACGAGCAGATGTAATTTCGATGGATTGCTCACGCGCTGCCTGCGATATGTAAGCTATAAGAGAATCTCAGACCACAGAGCAGTGTTGGCTGCAGTAAGAGCAGTGTCAGTAGGAGTAAGTAGTAGCTACCAGTCTGGTGTATGGAGTTCGCGAGGCCGTTCGCGGGGAGCGATGGCGGTGCCTGAGCGGTGTAGTATCAGGTAAAAACAGCTGCGCGCATATGTAGTTTGTTACAACATACATCAAGTCCCTTGTAAATGTTTTGAAATCTTTTAATAATATTGTTTTTTTATAAAATTAACTTTTTTGACAATCATTCATTTGAATTTAACGAATTTACTAATTTCTGCTATCCATTGTCATCCCAATTATCGTAAAGAAAAATAAGTTGTTTCTTTGTATACATGACAAATCTAGCGGCCAGCATTGCAGTGGGCTGTGCCAGAAAAATTTCTTATAGGAGCAGATATATACGCGTTATCCGGCGACACTTCATTGAGGTAAGAATTTTCAATTTATTCAGAATGATCTTTCAGGGCCATGAAGCAGCACTGCTGACGTCCAAATTTAGCAGTTTAGATTCACAGTCAGTTAATTATTGAAAGGTTATATGTGAGCCACAATCTTATTGAGAGATTAGCCACGTTATTATTGCGAGGTTATATCATAATAAACTGTTGTGAGGTTATGCTGAATGTGAATGCTATACTTATTTTTTACTGTTACACTTTATTTTTTTACTGGTGGGAGGTTACAGTTGTCGACAACCGGCCAGGATCGTATTTTTTGTGAATTTCTGAGAAGTAGTCAGTTATATATCTGCTCTTATTTACCTAATGTTAAACGTAATTTGCATTTGGGGCAACGTATTTACTAATTTGTCACTCCTTCTTTCACTTATCATCGGCAATTTATTGCTCTTTGTTGTTATTGTATTTGTTCCATTTTGCTTTGTCTCTGATTTTGTGAAAAATGCCGCGAAAAACTGCTAACAGTACATCGCGTTGTGTTATGAGTGAAAAAGCCGACTTGAATCATTTGACTGATAATGCTAGCGACACTCAGTTTCATAATGATAATCCACCAATTACAGATAATCAGTGTGTGCCGACCACCAGGAATGACTCTAATCTAAATGATGAGCAAACAAATTCAATTATGTCCACAGTAAATTTAACGACAATTGTTGACGCGGCGCCGGCCGCGGTGGTCTAGCGGTTCTGGCGCTGCAGTCCGGAACCTCGGGACTGCTACGGTCGCAGGTTCGAATCCTGCCTCGGGCATGGGTGTGTGTGGTGTCCTTAGGTTAGTTAGGTTTAAGTAGTTCTAAGTTCTAGGGGACTTATGACCTAAGATGTTGAGTCCCATAGTGCTCAAAGCTATTTTGTTGACGCGGCACATTCCGATACAATGAACGCTGCCCAATTTGACACACCTGATTTGCAAAATTTACACGGTGAACAGATAAATGTTTCTAACTAAGACGAACAATGTATGCAAAATATGTCAGATTTATTTGATCCCGATGTAGTGACCAACAGTGCACATACTACACTCCTGGAAATTGAAATAAGAACACCGTGAATTCATTGTCCCAGGAAGGGGAAACTTTATTGACACATTCCTGGGGTCAGATACATGACATGATCACACTGACAGAACCACAGGCACATAGACACAGGCAACAGAGCATGCACAATGTCGGCACTAGTACAGTGTATATCCACCTTTCGCAGCAATGCAGGCTGCTATTCTCCCATGGAGACGATCGTAGAGATGCTGGATGTAGTCCTGTGGAACGGCTTGCCATGCCATTTCCACCTGGCGCCTCAGTTGGACCAACGTTCGTGCTGGACGTGCAGACCGCGTGAGACGACGCTTCATCCAGTCCCAAACATGCTCAATGGGGGACAGATCCGGAGATCTTGCTGGCCAGGGTAGTTGACTTACACCTTCTAGAGCACGTTGGGTGGCACGGGATACATGCGGACGTGCATTGTCCTGTTGGAACAGCACGTTCCCTTGCCGGTCTAGGAATGGTAGAACGATGGGTTCGATAACGGTTTGGATGTACCGTGCACTATTCAGTGTCCCCTCGACGATCACCAGTGGTGTACGGCCAGTGTAGGAGATCGCTCCCCACACCATGATGCCGGGTGTTGGCCCTGTGTGCCTCGGTCGTATGCAGTCCTGATTGTGGCGCTCACCTGCACGGCGCCAAACACGCATACGACCATCATTGGCACCAAGACAGAAGCGACTCTCATCGCTGAAGACGACACGTCTCCATTCGTCCCTCCATTCACGCCTGTCGCGACACCACTGGAGGCGGGCTGCACGATGTTGGGGCGTGAGCGGAAGACGGCCTAACGGTGTGCGGGACCGTAGCCCAGCATCATGGAGACGGTTGCGAATGGTCCTCGCCGATACCCCAGGAGCAACAGTGTCCCTAATTTGCTGGGAAGTGGCGGTGCGGTCCCCTACGGCACTGCGTAGGATCCTACGGTCTTGGCGTGCATCCGTGCGTCGCTGCGGTCCGGTCCCAGGTCGACGGGCACGTGCACCTTCCGCCGACCACTGGCGACAACATCGATGTACTGTGGAGACCTCACGCCCCACGTGTTGAGCAATTCGGCGGTACGTCCACCCGGCCTCCCGCATGCCCACTATACGCCCTCGCTCAAAGTCCGTCAACTGCACATACGGTTCACGTCCACGCTGTCGCGGCATGCTACCAGTGTTAAAGACTGCGATGGAGCTCCGTATGCCACGGCAAACTGGCTGACACTGACGGCGGCGGTGCACAAATGCTGCGCAGCTAGCGCCATTCGACGGCCAACACCGCGGTTCCTGGTGTGTCCGCTGTGCCGTGCGTGTGATCATTGCTTGTACAGCCCTCTCGCAGTGTCCGGAGCAAGTATGGTGGGTCTGACACACCGGTGTCAATGTGTTCTTTTTTCCATTTCCAGGAGTGTATTATCAAAACTTTTCCTGAATCAATGACCAAATGGTTACACAAAACGTGACACATGCAGATACACCATCACACAGCCCAGAGAAAAGAGTCGCTAATTTTGGCTTGGATCAAGTTATGGCAGTATTGCTACAACTTAATCAAAAACAAGACAACAACTATAGGTAACTTAATGAAAATCTCAAACAGTCGAATGAAAAACAAGACAACTTAATGAGTCGAACAAACAACTTAATGAAAACTTCAAACAGATTAATGAAAAGATTAGTCATTTCCGTGCAATGTAATGAAAGTAGAGAACAATTACGTGAAGAAATTAAGGGTTGTGCTAGGAATAGTAGCGAAGAGTTACGTAATACACATGCAGCCACAACAAAATTACTTAGAGATGAAATTAGTGCAGTTGCTAAACAATGTTCAGCGAACGCAACTCAGTTACGCGACGAGTTTAAATTAATGTCAGCAGAACTTTCACGCACACTGGATGCAAAAGTAGACAAGAAATTCGAACAACAGAACAGCCAAATTGACGAACGTTTTAATCACCACCTGCAAAACAGTGAAATGCGTTACCGTAAATTCATACAGGAAGAGAACAAAGTAAAGAAAGAAGTCATGGAAACAATTATTGCACAGAGACAGGAAGACAAGCGTAATTTGTTTACGAAAGCAAAAACATACGTAGACACCAACACTGCGACAGTATAAGGCGAAATCAATTCTATCAAACAGTTGAACATTAAATTGCATTTTTAAGATCTCCGATCTTAAAACAAAAACACACACACACATACACACACAGTAGACTTTCAGACAATGCCCAGAACACTTGAACAATTGGAATTAATACAGGATACCAATGCCATTAAAGCAGACGTTAAGAAATTGTACAAAACCACACGTAAAATGCAAAAACAAATTAATGCTTGTGACACTAAAAATGATCAGGTAAAAGCACTGACTGAAAAATATGATGAATTGGCCAGCTGTATTGACGTTATCGAAAATAACGACACCAAAACAGATGATACGTAACCAATTTCATTCAAACACCGGAATTCCAAAACATACGGCAGACAATCAGTGAGATAGGTTCATCCAATAATACACTACTGGCCATTAAAATTGGTACACCAAGAAGAAATGCAGATGATAAACGAGTATTCATTGGACAACTATATTATACTAGAACTGACATGTGATTACATTTTCATGCAATTTGGGTGCATAGATCCTGAAAAATCAGTACCCAGAACAACCACCTCTGGCTGTAATAACGGCCTTGATACGCCTGGGCATTGAGTCAAACAGAGCATGGATGGTGTGTACAGGTACAGCTGCCATGCAGCTTCAACACGATACCACAGTTCATCAAGAGTAGTGACTGGCGTATTGTAACCAGCCAGTTGCTCGGCCACCATTGACCAGACGTTTTCAATTGGTGAGAGATCTGGAGAATGTGATGGCCAGGGCAGCAGTCGAACATTTTCTGTATCCAGAAAGGCCCGTACAGGACCTGCAACATGCGGTCGTGCATTATCCTGTTGAAATGTAGGTTTTCGCAGGGATCGAATAAAGGGTAGAGCCACGGGTTGTAACACATCTGAAATGTAACGTCCACTGTTCAAAGTGGCGTCAATGCGAACAAGCGGTGACCGAGACATGTAACCAATGGCACCACATACCATCACGCTGGGTGATACGCCAGTGTGGCGATGACGAATATCGCGATAGGCTACAATCCGACCTTTATCAAAGTCGGAAACGTGATGGTACGCATTTCCCCTCCTTACACGAGGCATCACAACAACGTTTCACCAGGCAACGCCGGTCAACTGCTGTTTGTGTATGAGAAATCGGTTGAAAACTTTCCTCATGTCAGCACGTTGCAGGTGTCGCCACCGGTGCCAACCTTGTGTGAATGCTCTTAAAAGCTAATCATTTGCATATCAGAGCATCTTCCTCCTGTCGGTTAAATTTCGCGTCTGTAGCATGTTATCTTCGTGGTGTAGCAATTTTAATGGCCAGTAGTGAATATTACTTAGAAAATTGTCATCTTTGCAGCAAGAAGTGACAGATATGAAAAATTTTTCAGCCTCTAACACGTCACAGCATATGCCATATCCTGAACATTTGTCACACTCACACAGCCAGTATAATGTAGGTAATTTACAGAGAGTACGTGACTTAGATTCCGAACAGACACAGACAACTACACTCCTGGAAATGGAAAAAAGAACACATTGACACCGGTGTGTCAGACCCACCATACTTGCTCCGGACACTGCGAGAGGGCTGTACAAGCAATGATCACACGCACGGCACAGCGGACACACCAGGAACCGCGGTGTTGACCGTCGAATGGCGCTAGCTGCGCAGCATTTGTGCACCGCCGCCGTCAGTGTCAGCCAGTTTGCCGTGGCATACGGAGCTCCATCGCAGTCTTTAACACTGGTAGCATGCCGCGACAGCGTGGACGTGAACCGTATGTGCAGTTGACGGACTTTGAGCGAGGACGTATAGTGGGCATGCGGGAGTCCAGGTGAACGTACCACCGAATTGCTCAACACGTGGGGCGTGAGGTCTCCACAGTACATCGATGTTGTCGCCAGTGGTCGGCGGAAGGTGCACGTGCCCGTCGACCTGGGACCGGACCGCAGCGACGCACGGATGCACGCCAAGACCGTAGGATCCTACGCAGTGCCGTAGGGGACCGCACCGCCACTTCCCAGCAAATTAGGGACACTGTTGCTCCTGGGGTATCGGCGAGGACCATTCGCAACCGTCTCCATGAAGCTGGGCTACGGTCCCGCACACCGTTAGGCCGTCTTCCGCTCACGCCCCAACATCGTGCAGCCCGCCTCCAGTGGTGTCGCGACAGGCGTGAATGGAGGGACGAATGGAGACGTGTCGTCTTCAGCGATGAGAGTCGCTTCTGCCTTGGTGCCAATGATGGTCGTATGCGTGTTTGGCGCCGTGCAGATGAGCGCCACAATCAGGACTGCATACGACCGAGGCACACAGGGCGAACACCCGGCATCATGGTGTGGGGAGCGATCTCCTACACTGGCCGTACACCACTGGTGATCGTCGAGGGGACACTGAATAGTGCACGGTACATCCAAACCGTCATCGAACCCATCGTTCTACCATTCCTAGACCGGCAAGGGAACTTGCTGTTCCAACAGGACAATGCACGTCCGCATGTATCCCGTGCCACCCAACGTGCTCTAGAAGGTGTAAGTCAACTACCCTGGCCAGCAAGATCTCCGGATCTGTCCCCCATTGAGCATGTTTGGGACTGGATGAAGCGTCGTCTCACGCGGTCTGCACGTCCAGCACGAACGCTGGTCCAACTGAGGCGCCAGGTGGAAATGGCATGGCAAGCCGTTCCACAGGACTACATCCAGCATCTCTACGATCGTCTCCATGGGAGAATAGCAGCCTGCATTGCTGCGAAAGGTGGATATACACTGTACTAGTGCCGACATTGTGCATGCTCTGTTGCCTGTGTCTATGTGCCTGTGGTTCTGTCAGTGTGATCATGTGATGTATCTGACCCCAGGAATGTGTCAATAAAGTTTCCCCTTCCTGGGACAATGAATTCACGGTGTTCTTATTTCAATTTCCACGAGTGTATATTCTCATGCAATCATGAATCTGCTCAGACATTCAGAGACGATAATTTTGATTGCAAAGCACTTTCTATCCGTTAGGAAATTTAAGGTATTTAAAAATGACAGAACACAGATTCACCCTTTGGATTGGATACAACAATTTAGCTTTGCTTTTCCACCAACTTCGCCCGTAACACACAAACTTGAATTTATTTGCAGTTTTTTGGAAGGCCAACCGGCAACTCGTATGAGACCGATCGCGAGTCAATGTTATTCGGTAGAAGAATTTCAGAATGCTTTTCTGTCAGCGTATTGGTCGAAGACGACACAGCGTGGAATCAAGGATCAGTTAATTAGCTTACCGAATTATGAGAACTCTAATTTTCCCACTGTCACGCAAGTTTTTGAACACATGGTACAACAAAACCAATATTTATGTGAGCCATACAGTGAATCAGCACTTATCCACTTATCCAATTATGTATTTCAAAATTACCACGATCGTTAAAGAGTATCACTTTTAACAGGACAGCAGAAAGAAAATATTTCGGCATTTAGAGACCTGTTACAGCTTTTGGAAGTTCAGCAATCACATTATTCCTTCATAAACAAAAATTTTTCGCATCATAACCAAGGCCAACAAGCATACAGAAATTATGATCAGACACGCTACTTTAATAGCAAAGGTGATGGACGCTCCAGGAATGACAACCACCAGAACTTTAATAACAGACAAAATTATAATGATCACTATCATCAAAATAATCAGCAATAGCAAACACATTTTGGTAACAATAGAGGCTTTTCTCCACAACAGATACAAAACCAGCGGGTTATCATACCTAACCAACAATGTAATGAGCAAGATCAACCAAGCTTTAATGTTTCTCCGCCTACACGTATAGCGTCGGCTCCGACAAATACACTCCTGGAAATGGAAAAAAGAACACATTGACACCGGTGTGTCAGACCCACCATACTTGATCCGGACACTGTGAGAGGGCTGTACAAGCAATGATCACACGCACGGCACAGCGGACACACCAGGAACCGCGGTGTTGGCCGTCGAATGGCGCTATCTGCGCAGCATTTGTGCACCGCCGCCGTCAGTGTCAGCCAGTTTGCCGTGGCATACGGAGCTCCATCGCAGTCTTTAACACTGGTAGCATGCCGCGACAGCGTGGACGTGAACCGTATGTGCAGTTGACGGACTTTGAGCGAGGGCGTATAGTGGGCATGCGGGAGGCCGGGTGGACGTACCGCCGAATTGCTCAACACGTGGGGCGTGAGGTCTCCACAGTACATCGATGTTGTCGCCAGTGGTCGGCGGAAGGTGCACGTGCCCGTCGACCTGGGACCGGACCGCAGCGACGCACGGATGCACGCCAAGATCGTAGGATCCTACGCAGTGCCGTAGGGGACCGCACCGCCACTTCCCAGCAAATTAGGGACACTGTTGCTCCTGGGGTATCGGCGAGGACCATTCGCAACCGTCTCCATGAAGCTGGGCTACGGTCCCGCACACCGTTAGGCCGTCTTCCGCTCACGCCCCAACATCGTGCAGCCCGCCTCCAGTGGTGTCGCGACAGGCGTGTATGGAGGGACGAATGGAGACGTGTCGTCTTCAGCGATGAGAGTCGCTTCTGCCTTGGTGCCAATGACGGTCGTATGCGTGTTTGGTGCCGTGCAGGTGAGCGCCACAATCAGGACTGCATACGACCGAGGCACACAGGGCCAACACCCGGCATCATGGTGTGGGGAGCGATCTCCTACACTGGCCGTACACCACTGGTGATCGTCGAGGGGACACTGAATAGTGCACGGTACATCCAAACCGTCATCGAACCCATCGTTCTACCATTCCTAGACCGGCAAGGGAACTTGCTGTTCCAACAGGACAATGCACGTCCGCATGTATCCCGTGCCACCCAACGTGCTCTAGAAGGTGTAAGTCAACTACCCTGGCCAGCAAGATCTCCGGATCTGTCCCCCATTGAGCATGTTTGGGACTGGATGAAGCGTCGTCTCACGCGGTCTGCACGTCCAGCACGAACGCTGGTCCAACTGAGGCGCCAGGTGGAAATGGCATGGCAAGCCTTTCCACAGGACTACAACCAGCATCTCTACGATCGTCTCCATGGGAGAATAGCAGCCTGCATTGCTGCGAAAGGTGGATATACACTGTACTAGTGCCGACATTGTGCATGATCTGTTGCCTGTGTCTATGTGCCTGTGGTTCTGTCAGTGTGATCATGTGATGTATCTGACCCCAGGAATGTGTCAATAAAGTTTCCCCTTCCTGGGACAATGAATTCACGGTGTTCTTATTTCAATTTCCAGGAGTGTAGTAACGCACAGCAACAAGTAAATCACGACGTACAGAAGACATATCACTTCAACTATCGCAACGCGCCGTATAGTAATGACTATCACGACAGACGTAAAAGTAATGAGCACAGTTTTCAGCGCACGTTTAATAACAGTAGGTCTTATCAGCAGCAGAATCATCCACAAAAGATTATCATGAATGAACCAGACAGTCGGTATCATCCCGAACCTAATACGTCAGGACGAAGTAATAGAACAGTACAAATAATCGAGATGCCACAGCATCCTCCTGCAAATAACAGTACGTCAGAAAGAATTTCACCAGATGCAGTACGGGTTGCATCCTCCAGCAACGTAAGCAATACTTTTGATACACAGAATCTTGTTCACGAAAATGTTATTACTTTTGACGACATCCGAGACACACTTTTGCATGAAAAACCAGTTATTCAAAAAACCATTTCCCATCCTGTTATTGAAGTAAAGGTTTGATCGTCAACTTTTTCGGCAGTAATCGATTCTGGATCACCTATGTCAGTTATAAATGAAGAAACTTTCAACGAATGTAATAAAGAGAATACTTATCCTACATTACCATTAGGCAAAACTAAAGTAAAAGGAGCGGCATCTGGTAAAGGGGTAGATGTAAAATTACAGACACACTTACCATTTTGTATTGCTGGTCATATGTTCCACTCAAATTTTTGGATTGTTCCCTTATTGACAACAGACGTTATTTTAGGTACGAATTTTTTGGTACAACACGACACTATTATTGACTTTCAAAATTCCTATTTAATGTTAAAGGATGAAAAGGTACAACTGGCATTAGAATTTCAGCACGCTTTATCTACAGAAGAACAGACAATTAATCGTACAGAGGTCATTTGTACATCACGTAACATAGACTGTCATTCTACATTGTTCACAGATACGTATGTACACAACTACAATATACCAGACGTAGCCGACAGTGACGGTATGCAAATGATTTCTGACAAAGTAAAAGAGAGCAACGCAAATACAGAGGTCGAACGTACTCAACAACGCAAAATTCTTTTACAGCAAGCTCCAGTTTTTGACAACATCCTTGGTACTATGTCCGGTTTTGTGTATGAATTTCAAGTTTAACAGCACGACACATTTAAAGCCAAACATTTTCCCATTCCATATATCTACAGAGAGCAAGTTAAGAAAGAATTGCAAGCTATGCTTGACCACGGAATTATTGAACCGGCAGTTAGTCTGTACATAAACCCGCTCCATGTTGTCATAAAAAGGACGGCTCACTTCGCCTCGTACTTGATTCACGTCATGTCAACGACATTATTATCAATGAAACAGATCGCCCACAGACACTAGAACTTTTACAGAAATTTCATGGTACTGCTATTTATTCCACATTAGATTTGAAATCGGGATTTTGGCAAATTCAGCTCCATCCAACCTGCAGAAAGTATATAGCATTACTCTGTTTTGGTGACTCTTATCAGTTTTTCAAATTACCGTTCGGTCTAACAATTTCTTCAGCAGCATTTATTCGCATTTTGAATACTATACTTCCGACGGAAGTTAAAGACAGAATCACAACGTATGCAGACGACATCCTTATCGCAGAAGCTAACTGGTCTGAACACAATTTGATTCTGGAACAGCTGTTGCAAACTTTTCGTGCACAAGGATTCACAGTTAATCTTTGCAAATCACACTTTGGCAAAACTTCCATAAAATTTCTTGGACATGTAATTTCAGCAAAAGGCATTGCGCCTGACTCGGAAAAACTTCAAGCTTTATGTGACATTACTGTTCCAACGACGAAGAAACAACTACGCAGCTTTTTGGGATTAATTAACTTTTTCCGTAAATTTATTCATTACTCTACTTTAGACACCCCTAGATTATGCCAATTGACGGGTAAAAACGCTATTTGGTTCTGGGATAGCCAAGCACAGTCTGAATTTGTTAATCTGAAACATGCCTTGTTGAACGCACCAATTTTATCACACCCAGATCCTACCAGAAATTTTTCCATTGCCACCGACAGTTCTAACACCGCATTAGGCGTACACATTTTTCAGGAAATTGAAGAAGACGGCACTACAGTAATTAAAAACATCGCCTTTGCAAGTCGCATTCTGTCACCTGCTGAACGCAATTATTCTGTTACAGAAATTGAAACATTAAGTGTAGTATGGGCATTTACCATATTTAGGGATTTTCTTTATAGAAGACATACCACCGTTTATACAGACCATAAAGCTATACAATTTTTACTTTCTGCTAAATTTACACATGACAGGTTAAGCAGATGGAAACTTTATTTACAGGAATTTAATTTTACAATTGTTCACATTCCCGGTACACAAAATATTGTAGCAGACGCACTATCCCGTTCTCTCAGCAACAATCAGCAAGCCATCGCAACCAAGTTCTGCCAAGCAAATTTTAGCGTCATGTATATTCAACAAGTTGCATTTTAAAATTTCATTTCGACGTCATTACGAGACATAGCACAAGAGTAGAGCAAAGACAACGTATGGAAAGAAATTAAACACCTTTAGCAAGATAGGAATAATGTTACCATTAGAAACCATTATACTGTACGCAACAATATTCTGTTTCGTCGCTCTCACCCTGACAGCAACAACTGGTTATTATGTATTCCTGACGAGCTCGTTAACAAAGTAATTTGGTATACTCATTTAAGTTATGCACATTATGGAGCCAGAAAATGATTTCTTATACTGAAACAGATCTGTTATTTTGCCGACATGGAGAAACGTATTCGACGAGTTTTAGCGTCATGTAAACTCTGCCGGAAAGCTAAATCAGACACGAATTCACATATTCCTCCGTTAAATCCCATTGTACCGATTAAATTGAGATATATGGCCGCTGTACACATTTTAGGACCGATTCCCAGAACATTAGAGAGGTTTTTGTTACTTCCTTGACGCTGTTGAACTCACTTCGAAATTTGCTACCTTCACTCCGTTACGCAAAGCTACTGTTAAATCTATTTCGAATGCATTTGTAAAACATTTTTTATTCCATGTAGGGCATGTATTGAAAGTAATTTCCGACAATGGACCACAATTTCGATCAGCGACATGGACACTTATGTTACGAGCTAGAAACATTTCTCCGATCTATATATCCAGGTATCACGCTCCTTCCAACCCTTTTGAACGACTGTGAAAGAAATTGATAAACTATGTAGAATATACTGCCATAAAAGACATATTGATTGTGATACAAACATACTCTCATCCCAGGATGTAATGAACTCCATGCCAAATGAATCTACTATGCTATCTCCGACTGTTATATAAAAAAATGTTGAACCACCCAACAAAATTAAAGAATTAACACTCTTTCCTACATCTCGTCGACTACGCCACCATGAAATAATTGACATTGCGCTCAACAACATCAAACGTGCTGCAGAGCGCCGGAGATGACAACAAAAACAGGTTTGTACAGGCCGTGAATTTCACAAAGGACAGAAGATATTAGTACGCACACATTATTTATCCAACAGAGGAAAGAGTAGATTCCGTAAATTTGAGCTTCTATACGCAGGTCCATAGTCCATATAGAATTCGCAGCATTCCTCACCCCAATGTAGTACATGTCGAAACTTTGAGAACCAGAAAAAGCAAGGGCAATCACCATATTTCCAATATTAAACCCTTTATTGAATAAGCATACATTATGACTTATCACACTGTAATACCATTTCCAGAAATTTATATGAACACTTACTGGTGATTATTATTATTTTTTTCTTGGCAAGTGCCCGGCAAGGTAAGGTTACCAGGTAGCTTTTCTTGTCGTTATATATCAGACCGTGCACATTTTCCATTTTTTTTATGTATATATGATGGTTTTCCCATCGAAAGTGGAATTTTTGTCTGTATGCACTATGAAATCTTTAATATATAACACCAGTTTACTTTGACATTTTGCCTTATGATATCTCAATATCTTGACTATTCTACATTCTTTGCTCCTACATTATGATATTGTGTGTACATTTATGCACTTGAAAACTGTCTATGTTTTTGACCTAATACGTTTTCTGTCATGCTATGCTGTACGCTTAGTTATATCACTAGAAACAAGTTTTCATATAATGGGTATATGAATTAAACGCAATATATTAATCCATATTCATCATTTTCAGAAAGCAATAACGTGTAAAGAAACAAATTAAACAAACCACAGTGGTTTACTATGAAAAGGAATTTTCACCATCGGAATGAACGAAAGAAAATGCAATACCTTGTCATGAAGAGTAAATGGATCAGAATTAACAAACATTAAGAAGAATATACTATACACACTGTATGATAGCAGTCTTGACTAATTATTTTTCTTTCAGAATACGAGTCGATTATTTCAGGCTGTCAAACGGAACTATACATGTTAATTTTAGTGATGAAATATGTTAGAAGTAAGAAACTCTATAATACATATAATGAATAGTTGTATGACGAAAATGGTAACATGAATATGAATAATGAAGTTTCTGTTTTTTGCAGATGATGATAAATGATGATGAGTAGTTGTATGAAGAATATGGTAATATGAATAATGAAGTTTTTCTTTGCAGATGACGATAATGATGAAGTTTATATATTTTCTATCAATTAAGAAAAGCTATGTAGTTATTTAAGTATTTGTTGCAGTTCTTTTTGACAGTATGTCATATGTCGCATAGTACAGGGTGATCAAAAAGTCAGTATAAATTTGAAAACTGAATATATCATGGAATAATGTAGATAGAGAGGTAAAAATTGACACACATGCTTGGAATGACATGGGGTTTTATTAGAACCAAAAAAATAAAAAAGTTAAAAAAATGTCACTAGCAACTTAATGCTACACACAATAACGCCTGTATTGAATGGTGACTTATGAATAATGCATAATAAATGCTTTGTAACTGGCCAACGAGTGCCAATAATTACTGTAATGAGATGACCTATGATGCCAATAATTCCAGTAATGATATGACTTATGAATGATGTTTTGTAATACTGCAAAAATTCTGTGCCAATGATTAATGTAATGAGATGACTTATGAATAATGTGACGTAATACTCCATAAATGCTACATAAATGCTTTGTAACTCGGCCAATGAGTGCCAATAATTACTGCAATGACATAAGTTCTTAATAATATTTTGTTATAATCTATAAATAAATGCCAGTGATTACTGGAATGGTATGAGTTATGAATGATGTTATGTAATACTTCATACATACAACATAAATGCTTTGTAACTGGCCAATGAGTGCCAATAATTACTGCAATGACATGACTTCTTAATAATGTTTTGTTATACTCTATAAATGCTATGCCAATGATTACTGCAATGAGATGACTTATGAGTAATGTTTTGTAATACTCCATATATACTACATAAATTTTTTGTAACTGGCCAATGAATGCCAATGATTACTGCAGTGAGATGACTTATGAATGATTTTATGTAATTTCCATACATACTACGTAAATGCTTTGTAACTAGCCAATGAGTACCAATAATTATTCAAATCGGTTGATACACTAATGTAATTCTGAATGATGACTAGCATAAGACTTAATGTATCCTTCACCTTCTGACCTAATTACCACAAATTACTGCGATATCCGTATGTCCTCTCCACCCTCATGATCATGGAGCACTCTATTTGGTTTTTGCATTAATTCTACATTGATGTAAGAGTATGGATTCTACAAGAATGTGGTGTTGACATCAAGCTGTCCACCACTCTGACCGAAGATGTTATTATGGTCCTACTGTTTGGTGCACCTAATGTACTACCACAATGATATCATACAATATTAATACAACATTTCAGTGTCTTGGCTACGCTGATAAATAATTTAGGGAAAAGAACTTCAGATTGTCTCACTTGGAGTTGTGCTTCTGTAGAAAGATATGAACTTTTAGTACATCAATGTGCAACTCACTATGCTACAACCATGATGCTATCCTTCCCATTCCTTTCGTAGTTCTTATAAAATGCTAAAGACATATACAGTGCGTGTGCACTTTATTTCATTTCTCGATATATTTCAATTCTTGTAAAATGGTAAAGACTTATACAGTGTGTGTGCACTGTTTTTCACTTCGTAGTATGTTCTGTACTCATTCCGTATATACTTTGTCATTTCATAATATTTTCTGTACTCAGTGCATGTGCACTCTATTTCATTTCTTAATGTTCTTTAATTTTATTATCTGTCAATAATGTTATATATATGTATATACTCTGTGACTGTAGACTTAGTAAACTGAATAGACTATAGAAAAATTTGTTGCTCATGGCAAGTCCAATTGACTCACCATAACTGCCAACTTTTAACCCCCCCCCCCCCCCCCAGTGGAGGGTTATGTAAGAGGTCCATGACTAAGGAATTCGAGCAGATGTAATTTCGATGGACTGCTCACGCACTACCTGCGATATGTAAGCTATAAGAGAATCTCAGACCACAGAGCAGTGTTGGCTGCAGTAAGAGCACTGTCAGTAGGAGTAAGTAGTAGCTATCAGTCTGGTGTATGGAGTTCGCGAGGCCAGTCGTGGGGAGCGATGGCAGTGCCTGAGCGGTGTAGTATCAGGTAAAAACGGATGTGCACATATGTAGTTTGTTACAACAAAGTTTGTACTATTGTTATATTGAAAGGGTGCAGTACCGCCTGAAATTGAAAATAGGTACAACATTCTTCGTTATTCTTGTCAGTACAGCATATTTTTTCTAATAATAACTCAATTTCAGTTAATACAAGAAGCCGGATACCAGTGTGGGAAAGAATGACAATTTATTTATTTATTTATTTGATCACATGTGCACTCCCACAAAATAAATCCCTACATCCAGTTTGTTGAGATCTGTGAAATGAATGAATGTATGGTCATCTGCTAACCGCAGATAGTGAATGTGAATATATGATCATCTTTGAGACGATCTTTTGGTCACCTTTGGTGGAACCAAAGAAATGAAATTTACCGGAGCTTTGAGCGCCTGAAATGTGGCTGACCAATGGGTAGCATGGCTTCCCCCACCTCAAAGGAGGTGCGAGATGACCTGAAGAACGGCCATGTTTCAGCACTCTGCCGCTGGATCTTGTGTTGGTAAGACCTGTCTTAGGTGTGCTCTGTAAAGAAAAAAGAGTGGAGACATGGTATGCATGTGAAATACTTAAGTGTAGTTTGGAATAATAATTTCTCTATTTCAGAAACTTTTGTGGGGAGAATTAAATGTCAGGCAGGTAATATTAAGGGGATCATAGTAATCTTCGGAAGTGACCAACAGTCACAATGAAACCACGTGTAGCAATAAGTTGAAATACTTCCGAGTGCTTAAGTTAAGCTGAATTACTAGCGTGTGTACTATAAGTTGGAAATATTTAAGAAATAGCGTGTGCAGGACTTGAAATTAGAGACCAGTACTTCCACGTGGTGAGTACTGCGTGAGTCTCAATCTGTGTGTGAGACAAAGGATAAAGAGAAGTACTCGTCCATGGTATCAGTTGAGGACTCGCGTGTGTGATGAATATGGTCTTAATATTACGTTGCGTGTTATGTTTCCGTGTGACGCTTGATTCAAACTATAATACTCTGAGAGAGAAGCAAGGTGAGTCAGCCATCTATCCAGCAACGCCACTTGGCTTGCATTGCACAGGAAGACGTGCATATATCCTCCATAGTTCATAGTAGGAAAGAAAAGTTACGAAGTGGGGAAGTGTCGTGTGAAACTGGGATAAATACTAACTGAAGTGGGAAAGCTGAAAGTGATGTGATTATAACGTTGTGACTATTCTTTGTATTGTATGTTGCCAGTGTGACGTATTTCATGAAATTTAAGTATGTGTGGTTGGCATGGGAGAGTAACCAGATAGTTTCAGAGGCAGTGAGTTATGCATGTTCCTTTTTGTACTGCTCGGTCTGGAGGAAATTTATCATGATGATGGGTGTGAGTGTCGAAGTGTGAGATATAGCAAAAGATCCACCATCCTATCCAGAAAGTGCACTGTAGCGTTAAATAATTACGAGACCATAAGATAGAGAATCACCAATGTAAAGCCATGCCCACTGGGCGGAATTTCTCATGTGTTATTGTTGTAGGTTATAGAATTTGTGTGTTTAGGTTATAGAATTTATCGGAATAAATAAGATAGTGAAAAGAAAAAGACTGGTGGCCTTTTCCTTCGAATAGTATGTTGTCATGATACCCAGAATTTATAATGTGTGCGCCATTCATGTTCAGTGCGATGGCCACGTGTTGATCAAAGCCGTTAAATAAGAAAGAAAATGTGGTATTGCCAGTGCGTAGTGAACAGTCAGAGCTGTGTAAATTACTAATAGTCAGATGTGCGTTTCCGTTGCGTAATATCCAGACAGGAGAATAACTTTTAACATAATTGTGAGTACTAGAGTTCATGTTACTCGATAAATAAGAATGAGTCCAATCGCTTGGCAGACCACTCATCTTGCAGGCCTGACTGCTTGATGCCACACTATGAGCAAGGCATGTGGGTGCCTCTCAATATCAAGTCCCATGTAAATGTTTTAAAAAATCTTTTAATAATAATCTTTTTTATAAAATTAACTTTTTTGACAATCATTCATTTGAATTTAACGAATTTACTAATTTCTGCTATCCATTGTCATCCCAATTATCGTAAAGAAAAATAAGTTGTTTCTTTGTATACATGACAAATCTAGCGGCCAGCATTGCAGTGGGCTGTGCCAGAAAAATTTCTTATAGGAGCAGATATATACGCGTTATCTGGCGACACTTCATTGAGGTAAGAATTTTCAATTTATTCAGAATGATCTTTCAGGGCCATGAAGCAGCACTGCTGACGTCCAAATTTAGCAGTTTAGATTCACAGTCAGTTAATTATTGAAAGGTTATATGTGAGCCACAATCTTATTGAGAGATTAGTCACCTTATTAACTGTTGTGAGGTTACACTGAATGTGAATGCTATACTTATTTTTTACTGTTGGAAGGTTACACTTTATGTTTTTACTGTTGGGAGGTAACAAGTGTTGCATATCAAGTCACGGCCTGCCTCCAAGCGATGTAATTATATCGAAATCGCGACTCTCGAGGATGCAAATATGGATACTATTTACAACGTTGACAAGAGCGACGAGAAATGACGAATGTTATATAGCAAGGTAATTTACGAAAAAAACTAGTAATTATCACTTACTTTACTCGCTGGCGACGTCTTCAGCATGAAAAATTCTAGATCGTTGTGAATCATGGAAATACAAATACAGGAATATACATAGTTCGTCTCGGTCGGCCTTCTCTCTTACCTGATGATTTTAAAGATTTTCGCAACTACTCAGTATTCTGCGTGAGGACCGATGGATCTTCGGAAGATACAGATTCAATGGAATGGTTCACGAATTCATGATCTATGCCTTCTTTCTTCAAAGTTTTATAAGTCTTTCGGTCATCAGTTGTAACTTTGGTTCCTGGCAAAATGAAGTGCTTTGTAGGGGCATTAATGTTTTCTTGCAGCTAGAGCGTACTCGAAGAATAAATCACTTCCTAGACTCCCCTTCAATACCTCCAAAAACCCACATAGGTAAATCCATTTCAAATCACCCAATATAAATAAAATTTGTCTCTCAGCATTTTTTATTTTCCTGATTTTTTATCATGAGGTCCCTATAGGGAGACAGTCACAAACCACTGTTTAAAAAAAATTGGTAAGCCATAGTTTTTTTCTGGCAGCCATTTTTAAAATGGCGACTGGGCAAATTTTAATGGAAAACGGTTTACAGAAAGTTTATCTATCAAGTTACTTTCCAAGCCATCAGAATAATTCAAAAACCAATGTGTTCAGCATGAAATGAACTTAAGGAATGCAATTTTCAAATTTTTCTATCATGCAAGAGAGTCAGTCAATCTCTTCCTGTAAAGACTCGGAAAAAATTTATCAATCGTTATGTTTTAAGACCATAAATTTTTATGAAGGAAAGAGACTCACTAATAACATGTTATTTCTGTGTTGAGGACTTGCATAACTATCTGTAGTAAAAGTTTAGTCCTGAGAAAGCACTTCTGTTTTTTTCTAGAGATTTTTTCAAAATTGACCAAAAGCCTTTTAACATCAATTTTCAGAAGTATCTAAAAAGGGACTGAATGAAAACAAGAGCAAATTTTACAGAATGTTCTTTATACTCATAGGAATATCTCACAAAAAATATGACTGAATCTCAACTACGTTGAGAGTATAGAACAGTGAATTTCAGTAAAAACGCATCTTTCCACATACCCGTTCTATGCCAAGTTAGCAAACAAAGGCTTGAAATTATTGCAGCTGACGTTGGTTGAATGATGTGTAAATCATTGCTTACAATAAATGATCGAATGTTTTTTACATTTAAATAGTAGTCGCACTTATAACAATAGGTAAGGTACTAGTTGAACAGGAAGAGTAAAAATGTGGATATTAACCTAATTCCTGGACAAGCTCTATGTCCAATTTGTGAATCACGAATATTTGTAGAAAAACAGATGAAGAAGCGACAAATAGTGTTGAAAATGACCATGAATTTCTTCCAGGGCCTTTTGAATTAGTTGAGGATAATCAATTGCATCAAGTAGAAAGTTGTGTAACTTTGGATTTATCTCCTTTGTGTAAAATAACGAAGCTTAACACAGGACATCAACTGCCAGATTTACAAAGAAAAACAAGCGCAGTCAATCTAAAATTGCTAGAATCTTTCCATAATGTCTTAGAAGCTCATATCAAAACAGTATATAAAATTTACAAAAAGAGTTGAGATAGGTGGAACAAAAAAAGAGGAGTTACACGAGCTTTCCTTCAGAGATCTTACACAGAACATATCCCGACCCCAGAAGATATGTTCAGATATTGTTGACAGAATATTACTTGTACCAAAAATATACTTGTTTCTCACCTGAAATTGAACAAATCAAAACTGACTGGGATATTTGAATGTTCTTTATCAGTTAAAGGAAAAATAAGCTATCACAGATTTGTCCCTATAAGTGAAAATCAAATAATATGTATTGTTACTTCCAAAGGCTCACACTTTGATGATCATTAAACTTCAATACTTTTTACAAACATGTCATCTTTAACAAACAATGACATTATTGTTTCTATACACGATGAGAAGTGATGGCTTGAAAAAACTGAAGACAAACAATGATGTTTTGGTGCATTTCTTTTAGTCTTCTGCATCAAAAATTGGCTTTCAACTTTCCAAAAATGATACTGTTTGGTGCCTGCAAAGACAATAGTATGGAAAGTGAGTCAATTGGAACCCACACCATTGTGTGGTAGAACACACAACATCACTGATAAACAATGCAATGAATTATCATGTATGTTTAACTCACTAATGAAAATTGCAGCTGGCAAGTGGTTACAACTTATGTTTAAATCTAAATACATAGAGAAACGTTATGGTATGTATACTGTATGCAAGTGTAGTACACCAAAAGTATCGGTAAGTTAAGTTTAAGAATTAGAATTCTTAGCTATGGTTATCACTGCCTATTGTCATTTAAAAGTAGAAACATGGTATCATTTATTGTATGTAGTGATTTTAATATCATTCAGCCAATGTAAGTTATAATAATTTCAAGCCTTTGTTTGCTATATTGGCACAAAATGAGCCTGTGGAAGGGTTGCGTTTTTACTGAAATTCACTGCTCTATTACTCTCAATGTAGTTGAGCCTCATCCATAACTTTTTTGTGAGATACTTCTATGAGTATAAAGAACATTTCGTAATATTTTAACTTGTTTCCGTTCAGACGCTCTTTAGATACTGATTTCTGATATTGATTTTGCCCATTTTTGAAAAGCTGTAGAAAAATGTGAGTGCATTTTCAGGACTAAACCTTATACTGCAGGTAGTTATGTAAGTACTCAACAAAGAAATAACATGCTCTTCCTTCAGAAAAATTTATGATCTTAAAAAGTAACTATTGATAATTTTTTCCAAGTCTTTACAGAAAGATGCATGAAAGAAAAATTTTAAATATGTATACCTGAAGTTCATTTCATGCTGATCACACTGGTTTTTGAATTATTCTGATATCTCGGAAAATAATTTGGCAATTAAATTTTCTGTAAACCACGTCCTCTATTAAAATTTGCCCAACAGCCATTTTAAAAATGACTGCCAGAAAAAAGAAAAACTATAGCTCCTAATTTTTTTTTAAAACAGTTATTTTCCTGTTTACCTTTAGGGTACTCAGGATTAAAGAAGTAAGTAAAATAAAAAATGAATAGCAACATTCGGTGATATGAAAAGGATTGAACCACAAATGTTCTACTTCGTTTTTTAGAAGACGTCCTCTCTCGTACTTCCGAGTGGTAGTATGTGACTCATCAACTTAGCAACCTTGCTCTTACCACCGATAAGGACACTTCTATTCGTGACAATAACATAGAAAACCTCATGACAAAAACCGAGTCTACTGAAGAACTGGATACAACCACCACCACCTAGAGACAAGGCCGCGGCGCGAAATTCATAGCAGGTCGTGACGTCACTCCAAGCGGGCCACCATGTTGTGTTTCGAAGCGTTTGTTTATCTACACGTTTGTTGGATCGAGAGCTATATTCGTGCTTAAAACTAGCGATTACAGTGTTTACGTTTAGCGAAGCTACTGTGAACATGGTTTGCAAGTGTTGTGTGCCAAGGTGTCGTGGGAATTACGGAAATCGACCGAAAGTAATGTTGTTTTCCTTTCCGAAAGATGCGAATCTGCGTTGGAAATGTCTTTCAGCGATTCATCGGGACAATTTCCAACCCACTGAGCACACGAAGGTATGTAAAAACTATATACCTAGTACAATTATTATTTTTTTCTGCATTTCTTGCATTTTGGATACATTTGACTAAAATTGTGAGCAAAAGTTCGCAGTAAATAGGCCTAGTATTCGCTATCAAGTGGCTTTATTTTGATTTTGGAAACGAAATATAAATTTGTGGCTCGGGTTACTTTTTATTCGTGTTTAAATTTCTCTGCAGTTCGTATTTTGTTACGCATTACCGTTACGTTTTATTCTCTATTTGTGAGTGGGTGTTGTTTTTCACTCTCGCATTAGTTATCATGAGTGCTAACGAATGTTGAAACTGCTGTTTTCATGTTTAAAAAGCGATCTCTCTGTATGAAGCATATCTGTTTTATTTTTCGATGTGTCAAACAATGGAACAAATTAATCTAGAAATAGGTTAAATTTATTATTGACGTTTTTAGCTTGACACATTGTCTCATTCCAACTGCTGCAAATGTCTGCTGAAGGTTTGTAGATTTTCACTGTTGACTTATGCTCAAAATCTGCCATATTTTTACAGGAAAGAAAATTTACATTACAATAACAACGCATAATTGTTTATGTGAGGTGAGTTAAAAGTGATTGTTTGCTTGGGGAATGTACTCAGCTTTCCTGAGGGAGCTCTATAAACAGCTACACAATATTTATTTAGGATACTAAAGGCAGAGGAATTTAATATTATACACTGTATTAGTGCAGAATTTTTCAAGTGAGTGTAAATAATAGTTGTCTGGTCCAGAAAGAATGTACTTTATCACAGTGCATTTTTCACAAATGTACCTTGTTTTATCATGTATATCGCAATATTATTTACATCCCGCACTCGTACGTTTTCACTGGCTATTGATAAGTCTTATGCCATTACATTACCGGTAAAAAAGAATTATAAACTATAGTTTCTGCTATATCGCGATTGATAAAGTTACTTATTTTAACCATTCGCAAAGTACTCTCCTATTTGCGTGGTATCATTTGCCAAGATCTCGTTTCGCTATCTCCAGCGGTTTACGAGATAGGACAGGCGTTATGAATATTTCATTCCCGCGCGTTGCGATCGGAAGTGAAGTTACTGCAGATGCTCAATTTTTTCGAGATTGGAAGCAGATATTGATCCAAAGTTTTACGAAAATTTCAAAACCTCATCTGTATTTCATACTCAGCAATAGAATGTGTAATATGCATCAAACACAAATTCATAGCGACCCCTATTTTTGATGGGAACGTTCTCAAATTTTATACTCATCTGTGAAATACCACAATAGTTATGACCATTATCGAAATGATTGGCACTTCATCATGAAGCTGCCATATAAAGCTAAAAGTATTTCAGAAATTGATTATTTTTTACGGAATAGGTTCTGTAAAACCGTTTGACAAAGATTTGCAGGCCGTGCGTCTCGATTCTTTAAGCGCAGCGCCAATCCAACCGTGGCCCGCTTTGCGTGACGTCACAAGAGCGCGCCGCGGCCTTCTCTTTAGGTGGTGGTGATACAACCCGTCGGCTTTGCCCAGTGACGTCAGAATTTGCCAGAGAGGATTTATTACACAGATGTAACGGCAGAGAGAGTGTTCATAAACAAAGGAATACGGGAGAGAAAAGAGATGGTAGACATATATCAAGTCTAGTAATATTTCGACCATAATGTTAAGGATATCGCTTGTTTGAGTCCTAGTACTACTGTAAAAAATAAAGAAGAAAAAGGGATGGAAGTAGCGGTAGCATAGAATACCTCAGTTGATATATACGTCGATTTCTTCGTTTTCGTTAGCATTAGTATCCTATTCTTCAGTTCAAATGTATAGGTCAACTGAAGTACGGGATACAAATTTTACGTGTGTTGCTTCTTTCGCCTCCGCTACCAATAAGAGTCTGTTCTTACGTAGATAGTAGTACTACCGACGGCAGAAAGATCTACGTACACAATATTTGTATCCCTTACTTCAGTTGACCTATGTATATATTATACCGCTAACGAAAACGAGGAAATCGACGTACATTACCTTTACCTCACTTGAACTACGCGAAGGCGCAAGAAGACGACACACATAAAATTTGTATCCCGTACTTCAGTATGGGATACAATTATTTTTGCCTTGGATGCTAATAGTATCGACTGAAAGTTATAGTCTTGCTAACGACGACAAGAAAACCAACAGCAGTGAAATCTGTATCCCATTCTTTGTTTGAGCTATATAGGTCCATTCAAGAACAGAAAAGTAGCACTAGCGAATGGGAAATAACGACATTTATAACATGCGTATTCACTACTTCAATTGACCTATGTATGTCAATTGAAGAATAGGATACTAGTGCTACGGAAGACGAAAAATAGCGCCATACATAACATTTGTATCCTGCTCTTCATTTGACCTATATAGGTAAATCACATAAATGTTACATATATCGCTCTTTTCGTCTAGGTAGTACTAGTATCCCGTACTTCAGTTGGCCTTTACACGTCAACTGAAGTACGGGATACAAATTTTACGTGTGTCAGTCTTTCGCCTTTGGTAGTGCTAGTATAGACTTGAAAAAATCATACTGATACAAGTGCTGGGAAAGGGGAGAAGAGCAACAGCTGCAAAATTTGTATTACGTTCTGCAGTTGACGAAAGTATACGTAACGGTGTAATACAATAAAATACGTCAAAATAGACAAATGCAGTGAAACAAAAAAATAAAAAACTGAACTTACCACACGGAAACACCTCCGCATAAAAACCGAAGCTCACCTAGAAAAACATCAACAAAAATCACATACCCACACACACAAGAACACGTCACGAAAACACACACACACACACATTCATC
The DNA here is from genome assembly GCF_023864275.1 of Schistocerca cancellata. Taxonomy (NCBI): domain Eukaryota; kingdom Metazoa; phylum Arthropoda; class Insecta; order Orthoptera; family Acrididae; genus Schistocerca; species Schistocerca cancellata. The sequence continues at coordinate 492,625,749 of NC_064626.1, read as the reverse complement.
CCCACCCCCATCCCAATCTGAAATTAACTATCAAATTTTGGACGATACATTTGCCCAACATGTTTTAGAAATCATTTAAACGGGCAGTATGTATCGGGTACACTATGCTTCGATGAATATTCATCTAAGTGACTCCGTGGTGTCGAAATCCTTCGTTCCCCTCTCTCTACAACAGATTTTATAGCTGACCAATAACCTTCTATGCTATTTGTACGAGCCCCAGAGGATAAACATCTGAATTCAATATTGTTATTAACAACAAGATGCTGATAACCCCTATTCCCCAAATCCCTATATGAAGAAAAACCATCTGAAATCACTACGGAACCATCTGCAACACGATCTTCAATTAACGTGACCAAAATTCCCTTCGTTCGATTGGGAACTACTTTAAAAACTACATCGTCACATTCTTGACCTGAAACTGCAGCTCCCCAAACCCATAATCCTACCGGAGGTTCCCCCCTGTTGTACTTTCTTTTACCAAAATGCGACACGTCGATTTCAGCTCTAACACCTGGCCCTCCCAACGGCCCCCTGTACTTTAAATATTCCGCACAAACTTCCCTACAAAAGGAGTACCAATCTACAACTGTAGGCTCACTCACACAACATTCATGCACACTCAGCCACACAGGATATGGTTCAAATGGCTCTGAGCACTGCGGGATTTAACTGCTGAGGTCGTCAGTCCCCTAGAACTTAGAACTACTTAAACCTAACTAACCTAAGGACAACACACACATCCATGCCCGAGGCACGATTCGAACCTGCGACCGTATCGGTCGCGCGGTTCCAGACTGTAGCGCCTAGAACCGCTCGGCCACCCCGGCCGGCCCACATAGGATACCTCAAACACCAATAGTATGTAATTTTTATGATATCCCTCAAGGCGAACTTAGATTTCTCGAACCATGTTTCTCGTCTAATGGACCGCCACAAAACGATCTTTGCAGCGCCATACGAATAAGTCGTGAGTAGGGCGAGCGGACACACTAGTCAGGCGCATATATTCGCCGCACTCACGACATCGAACGTAATCGGCAACAAGGCCATACATTTGTAAAAATCGAATCGTGGCTATCATGTTCACGCCCATAGCCTCTTTTAAATCATCCAGATTCATTGGACTAGATGAATCCGTACCTACAAACGAAAATGAAAACCTAAAAATTTTCCAAAAATAAAAAGTATTAGTCCCAATTATCTCAGACTCACTAAGAATGAAATTAAGTGCCGAATGCACTGCAAACAACCATTTACTTAAAACAATGCACACGAAAAATAAATTTACGCAATATCTAGCGCTGTCTTCTAAAACCACATTCAATTTTTTTTTAATGTGCAGTGATGGCGTTTATCCGCAGCAGACAACCGATTTATTATCTATGGTTGGAAAGTAAAGACATTAATATCTATGAGCAATCTACGACGTCATTGGTCAAAGCGACGGGTTGTATCCCGTGCTTCAGTAGACGTAAGTCCGCCCCCGGTAGCTAAGTGGTAGTTCCGTTTCAGCCGCGCTAGCGAGTGGCCGCTGTTAACAGCTGCGCTGCACTTCCGTGTATACATCGCTGTACTTGCGCTTCGCCGACTGCTGTCCGTCCGTTAATCTCCGTGTTCGTTCATACTCCTTGTGATCTGATCGCTCTTTCTAGTCTTGCTGCTGCTAATTGGAATTTTGGGTGTTTAACCATGGCTGGATTAACCATGGCAACAAACCTCAGGAAGAATACTCTGGTATTTGCTTTTGACAAGGAATCCCGTCCTACTCAGCCGACATCCCTGGAAATAGATGACTGGATTACACAGGTAATTAGTCTCAATTCTGAAACCGTCCATACCTGGCAACTGGATCAGGAAAAATACTGTGTTTTTGTCAAGTTATTCAGTGCTGCGACTGTTGGTAAAGTGTTACGAAAGTGGGGCTATGAAGTAGATTTTGTGCATATAAATGGTTATAAAAGTAAGGTTTCAATCTACAGAGCGAAAATTCATTACAAAACCGTTCGCGTCTTGAATCTTCCCATTGAAATTGAAAATGATGAGATTAAGGAAGCTCTTTCAAACTACGGGGACGTTACATCAATCGCAAATGAAAGATGGTAGCCTCGCTTTAAATTACAATGTTTCAAAGGGGTCCGCTGTGTAGAGATGGACGTTAAGACGAATATTCCGTTTCTGATAACTGCTTGAGGGTATAAGGCACAAATTGTTTTTACAGGTCAGGAAGCAACATGTCATATATGTAACGAAACTGTCCGCGGCGAACTGTTGTTCTTAAAAGTAATTTGATACAGCGTCAGAAGCTTACCTTAAATGATCTGTTACCAAAGAACTGCCGGCCGCGTTGGTCGGTCTAGCGGTTCTAGGCGCGCAGTCCGGAACCGCGCGGCTGCTGCGGTCGCAGGTTCGAATCCTGCCTCGGGCATGGATGTGTGTGATGTCCTTAGGTTAGTTAGGTTTAAGTAGTTCTAAGTTCTAGGGGACTGATGACCACAGATGTTAAGTCCCATAGTGCTCAGAGCCATTTGAACCATTTGTTACCAAAGAATAGCTCGGATCAACTGGTTAAGGATGTTAACGCAGGAGGCCAAGCTGATTTCTCCCTTCACGATAACAGTCAATTTACCCCGTTAACAACAAAGGGAAACCCTGCCACCACTACTCGTGATACTAAATGCAATCGGAAAAACGACCTCTGGAGACAACTGATAGTTGTTCAGAGGACGAGCTGTCCTGTCCAGCTCCCTCACTTCGCAAGCAAAAACAGTGCGATGAGGAGACAGAGGAACCGGAAGGCAAAACGCGAATGGAAACTGATGAACAGAAAGGTAATACACATACGGTACCAGAAAATGAAGGGGGTGTAATCAGTATTAATTTGCAAGGAACTTTAGTCGCAGTAGCCGATTGCAAACATCAGCAGCTATCTGTTAATAAACAAATTCAGGGAGAGGTTCCAAAACTGCAGTCTCCATTTGTTTCCCTCGATCAGGGAGTGCGTGATATTAATAAAGAAGGAGGAAGTTTTGGCCCAACTGAAATCACGGTCAACATCTCAGTGCAGGCGCCGGCAACATTAATTGCGAAAGCGTCTGCTGCTGCTCCAGATAAGCCGCGAAGGAAAATACCGACGCAGCCAAATGAGAATGTAGCTCGTAACCAAGGGAACGGAAAATCCGGTAACGGCGACCCAAGCCCAAAGAATGTTCGGTCCGAAACGGTCCTACACGAATCACTGGAGAAAAATCAGAAAGTTTACCGGTCTGCCTGCGGTACAAGAGAACACATCAGAAGTAGAAAAAAACTGGACAGTAACTAATAAACTGACTGAAGTGTTATTACATGTTCAGCCTTCCGAGAAAACTGTTATAGCTTAACTGAACCTTGAACCACAGGAAATTAAATTAGTTCATCAGAACAACTATATAGCGACAGCGCAACGTCGCAATATTATTCTGTCACCACTATGAACATAAATAAAATTACGTCCGGTTTGAAATTATCGGCCCTTAAGGAATTTTTTTACGAATCCGCGACTGATATTGCCCTGTTACAAGAAGTTCTAATTTCGGATTTAGTAATTCCCGGTTCTGACAGTTACATAAAATGTGTCTCCCGAAACAAGTGTTGGAACAGCTGTTTTAGCGAGGGAAGGGATTACAGTAAGCGAGGTGGAACAACTGGAATCCGGAAGGGGTATAGGACTAAATATCTATGATATGACTATCATCAACTTGAATGCCCCTTCAAGAAGTTCTCACCGAACTGACAGGGCACGTTTCTTCAAAGGTGACCTGATATAGTACTTTTCAGACCATTCAAGTGCCGGCCGGTGTGGCCGAGCGGTTCTAGGCGCTACAGTCTGGAACCGCGCGACCGCTATGGTCGCAGGTTCGAATCCTACCTCGGGCATGGATGTGTGTGGTGTCCTTATGTTAGTTAGGTTTAAGTAGTTCTAAGTTTTACGGGACTGATGACTCAAATGGCTCAAATGGCTCTGAGCACTATGGGACTAAACATCTGTGGTCATCAGTCCCCTAGAACTTAGAACTACTTAAACCTAACTAACCTAAGGACATCACACACATGCATGCCCGAGGCAGGATTCGAACCTGCGACCGCAGCAATCGCGCGGTGCCGGACTGAGCGCCTAGGACCGCTAGACCACCGCGGCCGGCGGACTGATGACCTCAGAAGTTAAGTCCCATAGTGTTCAGAACCATTTGAACCATTAAAGTGTCTTAGGTTACATAAATCTAACAAGACAGCCAGTTCGCCGATTCAAGAATCAGTGGAATTTGAACACTTCCTTGTTAGTAAATCATGATTTAGAAGACCTGATTAAAGAAACATGGGCAATATGCCTGCGTGCTCGTAGTAGATATGCCACTGCTATCGACTGGTGGGTTAAAATGGCGAATCCAAAGTTGAGGAAGGTTCTTGTTCAATACAGTGCCCAGAGCGCAAGAGAAATCAAATGCACTATAGAATATTACTATTCCGTTTTGAGAGATCTATATGATCAAGTCTCAGCAGGTTCCTCACTTCGGATAGCAGACATCAAAAAAGTCAAAGCCACGTTACTTAATATCAAGAGAAGTCAAATGGAAGGATTGAAAATAAAATCGAAGGCAAAGTCGGTGTCAGAAGATGAAACTGCTTCCCTGTATCATTTAGTGAAGCATACGAAAAATGGGAGGACTTTTATTGATGAAATTCGAACAAAACAGTACGATTCTCAGAACCCAGCAGGATATCAAACGAGATTTTTCGCTATTATTGCAAGCTATATTCTGTACATCAAAGTAGTGATGCTTCCTTGGAAGAATTCCTTGACATCCTGGCCCCACAGCTGACAGAAGATGACAACGAAAATTTTCTCGAGGTTGTCAGTGAAGAGCACGTGTATGAGACTCTGTGTGTCTCACCACCAAAAAAATCCCCAGGACCGGATGGTCTGCCAGCAGAGTTTTGCATCCGTTACTGGCCAATAGTAGGTGCGAAAATCACGGACATCGTAAATGAGGTTATTCAGGGTAAAATGCTTCCGGATGAGTTTAAGGAGAGTAAAATTGTTCTGAAGACAAAAAATAATGGTAACAAAGATTTAAATAATTTTCGTCCAATTTCACTGCTGAATTTTTATTATATATTAATAGCTAGAATACTAAACAAGAGAATTTCATGCCTTACAGATAAAATTATTAGTCAACATCTGAAATGCGCGCAAGGCAGAACCATTTTTCAAAATCTAGCATAATTCAGGGATATCACTGCAATAACTTCTGTAACAAACATAAAGTGTGCCTTATTTTTTTTTTACATTTTTGTAAAGCGTTCGATGTAGTAAATCATGAACATCTTCTACAGACATTGAAGAAAATAGGTTTCAACGATAGGGTCATACAGCTGATTAAGAACATTGCAACTGGAATAAATTCTAAAATAACGGTGAATTGTCAACAATCCAGGCCGATGAAAATACAATGAGGTGTTCCTCAAGGAAGTCCTCTGTCCATGTCGCTCTTCGCCATTTCGCTGGAACCTTTTCTCCGTCATGTCCATGCTAGATTAAAAGACTTAACATTATCAGGAAATAAAACAGTTATAAGAGCCTATGCTGACGATATATGGGTCATTATAAGGAATAATGACGAGGTAATCACACTAGTAACAGTGATTGATTCGTACTGTAGAGCATCTGAGGCCATGCAAACGAAAAAAAAAAGTAAGATGTTAAATTTCAGAGATTTTGATAATATCAGCGTCGAGTTGACAAAATTAGTCCGACAACATAAAACGCTTGGGATCACTCTAACAGCATGCCCCATGAAAATGACGGCTTTAAATTGGAAAGTTGCAGCAAATAAAGTGCAAGGAGCCATTATAGAGAATTTAACTCGATATATGAACCAAGTTCAAAGAACGAAGTATATCAGCTCATGCATCCTTGCTAAAGCTTATTATACTGCCCAGTTGTTTCTAATACCGAGAATGATAGCAAGTAGATTAATGTCCAAAATCACCAACTTTTCGTGGAGATGTGAAGTGTTCAGAGTACCTGTTAAAGTAGCCACTTTAGAACCTAAAACTGGTGGACTAGGATTAATTGATATAACGGATAAAGCCTCTGCACTTTTTATCAAAGGAAAGTTAATTTAATAAGAGACTCGCGAGAAAGCCTAACCAGCCAACTTTTCGAGATCATTTAACCTCGAAGCCTGCTCCCCCCGATTGACGTGCAGAATATCAACAGTCGTTTACAGCATGTGAGGATTTTCTATGTTGAGTTTAGTTATGTAAGTGTCGAATTCAGGCAGTCTCGACACTTAACATCAAGAGCCATAATGCGGGAACGAAAGAAAAGCGAAGGAAGGAACAAAATAGAACGACAGTTTCCAAACATTGAGTGGACTGATATTTGGAAAAACATTAGTTCTAATGTGCTCGCGTCTAATACACAAACATTATGGTACAAGACAGTTAACAACATAGTTAGCACCAATGAAAGACTGTACGCAATTGGACTCTGTGAAACAAATTTATGTCAACAATGCCATCTAGTTGACACAATAATTCATAGATGGATCCGGGAGCAAATAGCTCTGATTACAAGGACATCCCTGAGTATATATCGCTGTCATTGATACACAGGCCTGAAGCACGTTATTGCCCAGAGACAGAAAATAACGCTGTGTACTGGTTGCTGGGTAATTTTGATAATTACGTCCTTAACAAATTAGGATTATACAGCACCATAGAGTTCAAGGTACACATGCTGTGTGAATTCCACAAAATTAGAAGGTATTCGAATCACAAGAAAAAGTTTGGTAATATGCTAAAAATTATATTTGAAAGAATGGGCATTGGTTAATAATAAAAAGAAGACTGTGTTGACAGTGATGTATTGTAGTTATTTTAAGGATATTATTTAAAATTTGACTGTATATTTTTGGTGTGTGCTTTTTCTGCTTCAGAGAGTAGTTTTTGAAATTTTATAAGCTAATGTACAGAACTTATGTGACAGTCAGATTGTGCGTCTAATAGTGTCAAAACACAAAACATTAATGCTGCATTATTGGTTTAGATTAGAAACCTGGAAATTGACAGTTTTTTACGGAAATGTCGTTATCGATTGGTTAAAACCATATGATTATATCTGATATAATATAATATTCAATTGCTGGCACATTGCCCTGTTCATTTTAGCACTGTGATGTCTAAGTCAGTTTTGCAGTCATCATCATCATCTTGGACAGTTTCCAGCCACTGGCTGGGTCTGTCGGGAACACAAGCCTCTCCATCGTGTTCTGTCTTTCCACCATTCCCCCTCTTCCACCTTCGTCCAGTTCTCTCCTCTTTTCGTCACACATTCCTTCACTCCCTTCACCCATCTATCTCTTGGTCTTCCTCTGGGCCTCTTCCCCTCCAGTTGCAGATCAAACATCCTCTTAGGAATTCATCCCTCATCCATTCTCTTCATGTGTCCATACCACTGCAGTCTTGATTTTTCTATCCTGTCCTGTACTGGTTCCTCCTTTAGTCTTTCCCTCACATACTCATTTCGCAATCTGTCTCGTCTTGTTACACCCAACCTGCTCCTCTGGAACTTCATTTCGCTAGCCTGTATTCTACTTTTGTCGCTTTTGTGCATTACCCATGTCTCACTTCCGTATGCCAATATGGGGACAAAGTAGGTTCGGTATATAATTCCCTTGGATTTCTGTGGCACCTCCTTGCTCCAAATAAGCCCCCTAATGCATTTGTATAACTGCCCTGCTTTTCTGCACCTTTCATTTATTTCCATTGCGTTTCCCCCTCTTACTTTCAATCACGCTTCCCAGGTGAAAGACTTATTATATAGGTCTGATCACGTCAGATACTTAACATTCTGTTAATGTCCAGAAAGTGTAGTTGGAACGCTAGTCAACTTTATAATATCTCCTTTCCGCCGTTCTCAAGTATTTCAGAAACTGTCTAATATGATTATTAAATTGTTTTATGCGCGATGGGCATAAATCTTCCATATTCTGTATTTGGTGACTTCCATACATTTGTGTGAAATGCTCATAGCTAGTCTGACTAGGCTGAGAAGGTTAAAGATCAGTTTCTACCCTTAACCTCTCTCTCACAGAGACGATTTCCTTGTGTACATTAATATATTAAAAATTATCTTACCAGCTTGCTGCTATCCTTCATAAAGAGCTATTTCTGCTTCTGCGAAGATCGGAGCACATGTAAATCAAAGTGCAATTTTTATTTCTTCATTTTGAAGTTTGATGTCTTTAAAAAAACTTTTCTTGATGTTTAACTTAATTATTTCTGGTAATTTAGTCAGTAACACAATCTACTGTTGTATTTTTTTAACATCAGCATAATTGCAATGATCAAACTGTTTTTGTTTAAATCATTTCATGTATAACATGTGTACATGGTTAGTATGTATTTGGAATGTGTAACATTGTTATTTTAATAAATGTTTTTATAAAAAAAAAGTGCTCAGCGCGACAGAATGTCAATCCTAATTGCCCGAGTTCAATTCCCGGCTGGGTCTGAGATTTTCTCCACTCAGGGGCTGGGTGTTGTGTTGTCCTAATCATTATCATTTCATCCCCATCGACGCGCAAGTCGCCGAAGTGGCGTCAAATCGAAAGACTTGCACCAGGCGAGCTGTCTACCCGACGGGAGGCCCTAGTTACACATTTTTACTTAGTAGACCCCTAAAACCGTTGTAATCGCCAACAACATTTCAGACGCAGTGGCTTGTAACGTGTATTCTTTTGCCCATCACGACACTATACTGACATTCACTCGATGGTGAATTTGGAGATATCAAATCATGGAAGTTCTGTTCTTGCATTTTGTGTAGTGCAACTGAAAAGAGAAGTCAACAGGGGCGGCCCTCTTAGTGTTCGTCGCACACTTCTCCCCATGACAGTCATTGTGATAATACTCTCAAGAAAACTGTAAACAATTGTCTACACTACACAATCGCGGAATTAACTTCCACTCTGTGAGACCATTCGAACTCGACAATATACCGGTTTCAGTCATCACTATTAACAACGTTATACGACGTTCCGTTGTCAACGCAGAAAACAGTATCCCTATTTGCCTCCTCGAGAGTCGCGTGTTCAACATATATCGCTCGGAGGTAAATCGCGACTTCGATGTACAATTTTTCTTGAAAATTACTGGAAATTAAAAATTAGTTTTGAGATGTTTTTTAGTAACGTCGTGTTACGTGAATGGCACACTGTGATACGTTTCTGAACAGGTCTTTCACCGAATGAAAGGTACAGGGTGCTATTTAAAAAAGACGTATTGCTTTTCATAATGAACAATTTATTTCGCTTCTGGACAAAAAATTGTGACGGTTAAGAGAAATAGGACACATTGTATAAAAGGCAAAACATTTATTGATTGCATTCTCTGTAATATGGACACTTAATTCTGTAGGACAACAAAAGAATATGGAAACGAAAAATTTCTAAAGCAGAAATAAATAAGAGATGGGGGTGGGCAAGTGTGGAGGAGGCGGCGGTGAAAAGTTTCTGGCCTAGGGCGCTGACATCAGTAAATCTGGCCCTTAGCTTTGCCAATATCTACGTGCACTTGCTTATATACAAAGATCCATGATGTCATATTTCGAGTAACGAGAATAGTTTACAAGAGTTATAAAGACAGCAATGAGAGGCCGTTACGATCTTCAAGATGGCGGTCTAAAGAAAGAACATTACAGTCGAAAACAAGTATAAAAAACCCGCAAGTATTTTAATAAAGTAATAAAATGATATCAACGGGACAAGCGCGTGAATAAGGGATTTTTGGCTGGGACAAACTAAAAAAAGTCTAATAAAGCTAAGATCATTCCAAAGGAACCAAAAGACCGAAAAGTCATGCATACTAATTTCTCTAAAATAAACGGAACAAAAATATACAGTACACAATGGAGGTAAAAAAAAGAAGGGAGGTGGCACCACAAAAACACGCTATACGTTGTTTTGAAGTCAGAGTGGGCTGGGACTGCCGCTATTTTAAGTAGTCCAAAACGTTAGCAGACTACTGTTTACAGTTGCTTCTTGTTATTCTGCCGCGCGCGCGCAACAACTGTTCTGAATATTAAAAATTATAGAGCGTACATAAATAACATAGTGTCAGGAAGGCAGTTTCGAACTTTTTTTTTGTTCTCGAATGCGTATTTGCTCTAGTAATACGACACAGAGTAGCGTCGCAAGGCAGTGTCACCACGGTTAGCTACGAGGGTATGAATGCAGTGGACGTAATATTTTGGGCTAGATAAGATGGTTTCAAGTTTGTGACGTAAAGCCATCTCCCCCTTTTTTATCTCCGTGCAGTACGGTACACAAAAAATTGTAACCAAATAATTCCCTTGACCTATATAGGTCAAACGAAAATCGGTACTACTGAACAACGTGATACAACCCCTCAGCTTTGACCAATGCCGTCAGAATTGCGAGAGATGATTTATTACACAGATTTATCAGCAAAGACGAGTGTTTATAAACAAAGGAATGCAGGCGAGAGAAAACAGATGGTAGACATATGTCAAGTGCATTATTACTTCGAACGTAACGTTAAGGATATCACTTGTTTGAGTCCTAGTGCTTTTGTAAAAAATAAAGAAAAAAGGGATAGAAGTAGTGTTAGCATGAATACCTCAGTTGACATATATATAAGTTATATCTCGAACATCAGTCGATCTGTACAGGTTAGCTGCAGAACGGGATACAAATTAAACGTACGTCGATATCTCCGTTCTCGTTAGCATTAGTATCCTATTCTTCAGTTGACGTATATAGGTAAATGATAGTAGTGTTACATATGTCGCTTTTTTCGTCTAGATAGTACAACAATATCCCGTACTTCAGTTGACCTGCAAACGTCGACTGAAGTACGGGATACGAATCTTACGTATGTCGGTTTTTTCGCCTTCAGTAGCGCTAGTATAAACTCCAAAAAATCATAGTGACACTAATACTACAAAAGGAAAAAAGAACAACAATTGCAAAATTTGTATTCCGTACTTCAGCTGACGAACCCATACTTAATGAAGAACAATATAATACGACAAAAAATACATCAAAATAGACAAATTCAGTAAAACATAAAAATAAAAGACTAAACTTACCATAAGCAAACTCATCCACAAAAAACCAAAGCTCGCCTTTAAAGACGTCAAGGAAAATCACATACCCACATACATAAGAAACGCAACATCGCAAAAAAACACATACACACTTACATACAAATATATAAACCCAGAGTCCACATCAACGAAATGAGGTAAAATAATTAAAGAAATATCCACAGAAGAAAATTACCTAGCAAAACAAATGAAGAATGATAGATCAACCCCAGAAAATCCAAATCAATATTTTTACCATAGCGACCAAACTCATCGTTTTCCTTAATTATCAGTTACCTCCCCCCCCCACCCCCACCCCATTCCAACCTGAAATTAACTAACAAATTTTGGAGAACGCATTTGCCCAACACGTTTATGGAAACACTAAAACGGGAAATATGTGTCGGGTACTCTACGCCTCCATGAATATTCATCTTAATGGCTCTGTAGTCTCGAAATGCATCGTTTCTCTCTCCCTGCAACAGATTTTATGGCTGACCAATAACCGGCACTTATGCAGTTTAGCAGGTACGGAAAAAATTTTTCATTTTTTTTCAAAATTTGATCGATTATAGTCAAATTTGATACGCTGATTACGAATACGATATTTATTTTCGCCCCAGTCAATTATTTACATCAAAAAAAGTGTTTTAAATTTTTTTTATTTTTTTTATTTTTCAATATTTTGTCGATTACCGTATAACTAATCAGTATTTTCAAATCATAGGCGGCCGCTGCCGCGGCCGCATTCCAAAAAAAAAACTCCCAACCTAACCTCAAGTGGGCTACGCTACAGATCAATTTATGCAGTTTAGCAGGTACGGAAAAAATTTTTCATTCCAAATGTATCTGGCTTGGAGAGCTTTGTGGGTGAATATGTAAAGTTTGTTGGTGATTGTACTTTGTATTTTCATAAATAAAGTGATCTGTAGCGTAGCCCACTTGAGGTTAGGTTGGGAGGTTTTTTTTTGGAATGCGGCCGCGGCAGCGGCCGCCCATGATTTAAAAATACTGATTAGTTAGTGTATTACGCAATGATGCGTCATCGGCAGCGCCGCGCTTATCGGGCAGAAGATATCGCCGACGGTCAAGGGAAAATGAAAATGGATGTTATATTCGAAATCAGCGCATCAGAATTCACTATATCGACAAAATATTGAAAAATAAAAAAATTTTAAAAAAATTTAAAACAATTTTTTTGATGTAAATAATTGACTGGGGCGAAAATAAATATCGTATTCGTAATCAGCGTATCAAATTTGACTATAATCGATCAAATTTTGAAAAAAAATGAAAAATTTTTTCCGTACCTGCTAAACTGCATAAGTGCCCAATAACCTTCTATACTACTGGTACAATCCCCAGTTGATGAAGATCTGAATTCAGTATTATGATTGACGTCAGGATTGTGAAAACCCCTATTCCCCAAATCCGTATATGAAACTTCGGAAAAACTGCAGAACCCTCTGCAACATGATCTTCAATTAATTTCATCAACATTTTCCTCGTTCGATTAGGAACCGAAATTACATCCCACTATATCTATAATCCCGCCGCAGTTTCCTCCTTGGTGTACCTGGTTTTGCCAAAATGAGACTCATCGATTTCGGCTATACCATCCCCCCCCCCCCCCCCCGCCCCATCCAAAGGCCCCCTACATTTTATATATTCCCCACAAACTTCCCTGCGAAATGAATACCAATCTAAAACGGTACGCTCACTCACACGACATTCATGCACACACAACAACACAGGATACCTCAAACACCAACAGTATGTAATGCCGGCTTCGATTTCTCAAACCACGTTCCTCGTCTAATTGAGCACCACAGTCGATCCTTGTTACACTTCCATATGAATAAGTCGTGAGTACGACGAGCCGACAAATTTATCATGAGTACATGTTCGCCGCACTCACGACATCGAACGTAATCAGCATGAAGACCACACATTTGCAAAAATCTAATGGTTGCCATCATGTCTACGCACAAAGCCTGCTTTTTAAGTCTTCCATATTCCTGGGAGTAGATAAATTCATTCCTACAAATGAAAATCAAAAGTTAAAAATTCTTATACATGAAAAACTATTCTCCCAAATTATCTGACACTCACTAAGAATGAAATTAAATACCGAATGAATTGGAAACATCCAATTATTTAAATCAACTCAAACGAAAAAAAATCTCACGCAATGTCTAGTGCTATCTTTTAAAAACACACTCATTTATTTCAGCTTACAACGATGGTCCTTATCCCCAGCAGACAACCGATTTATTATCTAAGGCTCTAAAGTAAAGACATCAATATCTATTAGTAACATATGACCTCATTGATCAAAGCCGACGGGTTGTATCCCGGTCTTCAGTTGACCCTCGATACCTAACACACACACTGCAAAACGACGTCTTAATCTAAAAATGATTAACACACACAAATTCCTCCAGAATAAACCAAAATCCAATAAAAAACACAACTGGATTCGAATTTTCGCTTGATCTAAGTAACTCACACGAAAATAGCGATGCCAGAAACACAACCACAAAACAAACACATAATCGAAAAATAATACAAAAATTCCTCCGAAATAAACCGAAAAAAATATATGCAAAAAAATGAAATTTCACTGCAAACGAAAACCAGGTCGAAAACCGAAAGGAAACAAATACCAGAGGCTCGATCCTATCAGCTATACCATTAGTATAAGCAACATCACAAAATCGAACATTCACCAAAAGAGTGAACCACCAGTCACAATAACATGACCCCTCGATTTCATATGCGCAGTGTCTCAACGACGTCACATTCACAAAAAGCAGACAAATGTTTGTAAAACCCAAAACTAAAACTAACATTACTATTTCTCTCTAAAACTTGCCACATAACAAAAATAGAAAAATAATTGTAATAAACACCATGTTAATTACAATACGTAATCATTTCACTCGTGACAATTTCACTTGTGCTCTTATGTTCCTGCCTAACCTTACCCTCAGAAATCGTGACAAATACAGCAAGAAACAGCCAAATATTTCCGAGAAAAAAAGCGTAATCGCTACTAGTTTCTAAATCGATAATTTAATGTCTGCTCTCAGGTTCCACCCAAACTACACCATCTTACATCACCATATATTTGGAATAAACAGATTAGTTTACAAACATCATTAGTAACTAAGACAAACACAGATAACATTTAATAACAGGCCGCTTAGATCCTTCTCAACGTAAACTCTTGTCAAAGCAGAATGGTGGAATCGAACCTTACACTTGACCCAAAGATATGGACTTTGTGCTACATAAATTATAGAGTAATGCAGAAATCAGATCAACGTACTTGTCTGTGAAGCTCCAGAGCAAAACAAGGTTGTTGCCATAGAACCTATTCTTGACCTCCCTGTTCATCTGCTCCAGACCCTTAGACGCAAACCTCTCGTAGAAAGTGAAGCGTGTGTGCTCCGCGTAGGAGACAGCGACTGTGCCAGTAAGTGTCGGGTGCCACGCCACTGACGTCACCACCCTCTCCTTGCAGTGCTGCACATCGATGAAGTTCTCGTACTCGTCGAAAACGACTTTCTCGCGAACCTCATAGTCTTGAGCCCCAACGCCAATCCTGCCGTAGTCGTCGCAGTACAAGTCTAGGACGGCGTTGTAAGTGAGTTGACTCTCTACATTGTCCATCACCGAACTCAAGTAGCCTTCAAGCTTTTCTACGACTTCTTCTTGTAACGTCCCCGCTCCTACGTCCACTGTGTACTCATACTGTGACCAGGTGTGTCTCGGAATGGCAGTGTACGTCTGTGCCTCTCTGTTAGTCACAGGAGGACTCGCCTGACAAAAGTTATCGTACCTTTTCCTCTCGATACGTTGTGATTTCAAATGTTCTTTGGGGAAGAACCTGAAACTGAAGTCGTCTTCCCCGTCGCCACCTTCGTCTTCAAAATCGGCGGGTGCCTGTGATTTGTCTATGTCCCGTTCTGTCAACATTTTTGTCTTCAGTTTTGGTCTCGTGTCCCGTATAGCAGCCTCTTCTAAGAATGTTTCCGTTCCGAGTGACTTCCATTCCTTGATACTCTTCAAGACGGCGTTCCCCAAGCGCTCCTCTACAGCTATTCTCTTTTGCTCCAACACTTCAAGAATCTCTTCTCGAGCCTCTTTCGTCAAGCACAGTAGAAATTGGTTTTCTGCTTCTTCTAACACATCCCACCCGATGAACATCCTATCTCCGGGATAAGTGGTAATTGCAATTCTGCTGTCGTAGAACGGTGACTCCGCCTTAAGGGTTCCAATGTTTTCTTGGATTGCAGCTTTTCGCACTTCCACCCAAGGCGAGTCCAGAGTGCATTGTTCTCCTATAACGCATTCTAGCACGGTTTGAATTTCCAACGGCAGGCAAAGGCGCACGATACCTTCAATAGCCATGGGTGGGCCTTCCTCTTCGTCCTCTTCCATTTCCATTTCCGTCTCGGATTTAAGGGATACATGCTTCTTCTTTTCAGTGGATTCACCTTTCCCATCTTCAGTTACGTCTTTCTTACCTTTCCCCTTTTTTGGCATTTCCCACTGAAACTGTATGAGCTAAAGAAAACTGCTCTTGATAATTGCTCTTCTCTTATGTCTTTCTTTATTCTTTGCGTTATTCTTTAAGTATCTCTTGGAACTTACAACTAAATGTACACGTACTGTACTAATTCGTTTTTGCTCAAAAAGTTCCGTGACTGCCGTATGCTTTTGTGAAATTTTATTTTTCCTTCACTGCTGTCACAGTTAACAATTCGCTACCAAAATCTTTCCTTTACCTAGCACCTAGAAACAATATGAAGCTGTTTTGTAGAAAGATATACCACTTTCCAACTAACGTCTCTCATACTGCAAGGAGTCCATCATCATCTCTCGAATACTTCAGTTTAAACGAGCCAGTACATTCGAACACACGTGAAACAGACCTCTCAAGCGGCAACACTCGCCATAGGTAAACCGTTTTCCTTTTCTTTTCGCTGATTGTGTTGATCAACACAAGACTGTTAATGTTGCCGTGCTAACAGTAAACAGGTAGTTTGCATATAAAATCTCTAGAGGCAACTTTGGCTCAGAGAAACACATATTTTCAATAATTGCTAGCAAAACTAAAAAGATTAGCGACCAACAAAGTATAGTGTTCTGTAACAGTTGATTTCTTCACTCCTTAATGATAGCAATTCCATCCGTATAAATACACGTCGCAGATTATTGATGATACTTCGTTAGAATAGGTTAGGAAATATATCATTTCCTTTCTTTCGAACGGTGTATGTTTATATGGTTGTAACAATTATTTTTTACCACTTCAATAGAGATCCGGAAAATGAACATTAAATTTGTATTAATAACATATTCTACATACGGTTATGCTTTTCTCTCATGTTCCATCTCCTTACTATGGGTTTATGGAAAGAACAAGGTATCCAATCTGATGTACACTTAGAACTAGTATTAACTTAGTTTGCTTATCGCTGATTGACAGCTGCTTACATTGACGGAGACATTGTATGCGTCGGTCGGCTTAGAATGTAATCTGCCATGGTTGACCGTTTAGACAATTACTACTTGCTTCTGTCATCATCAAGGATGGTAAAGTATGGGACCACGAGTCCCAGTGGTGGTGGTGTTGTGACGATGACGAGGATGGTGGGTGTGGTCTTAGTCGGTACTCGTGATACCATTTGTGTGGGGCTTGAAGGCAAATGTTGATCTGAAAAGTTACTAACGGAAATTTAGAACTCGTGCACAGTTTCAATTTGTTCGCTACGAAGTTAAAATCAATATTAATCTAGGGAAATGAAAAAGATCTGCTCGTTTAGCGTAATACGTGGTCGGCTAGAGCGTGGCCAAGTTCACACGCGCAGCGTGTACCGACCGCGGGAGGGCAAGGACCTGGCCTGTCATTTGGCGTTGCTCGGTCCTTCCCGGATGTTTCTGGAACAGCATGACATTCATTTTGCATTTCGAAGCGTCATTTTTCGGTCGGCCCAACTCTCTTGAGTTCTGTACAGCAGTGCCGTCAGCGCAGTTTACTCTTCGCTGTTTGCTCGGTGGTATGAAGGACGTTCACAGGTCCAGTGGTTGTTTGTACAAAAAGAGGCAGTCTGTCGATCTGAATCCTTTAACATGAATGGGAATGACAGAAGAGAGGAAATATGAGATACAATTTTTTTTCGCCTTCGATACTAATAGCATCGAATGTAAATCATCGCAGTAGTACTAGTGACGGCGAAAAAACCTGCAACGGTAAAATTTGTATCCCGTACTTCAGTTGACCTTGTAGGTCATCTGAAGAGCAGGATACTATCTTCGTAATTCAATACTAGTGTACTGCGTAAGTGACGAATACTCCATCTTGGCCGTGAATGGCATTACAATACCATGCAAAAAAATTTAAACAATTAGTTGACAATGAAAGACCAAAAAGTTACAACGGTCGACAGATGGGATTCGTTGTTCTGTAAATCAAGAAACACTTTGTGCTAAATTTGCAGGCATGGAGCACGTGAAGAAATTGGAGGTACATTTCTGAAACCGCATGCATTGTTTGTTCCATTATCCATTGCAACTGTTTTCAATGGCACTGAACGAGGAGTATGAAGACTTCATATGCTCGTATTGCTGCAAAGTACTTTAGGTAAGTGAAGGGGCAAGTCTGGAACGATTTTTCGATTCAAAACCAGCTATTTTTGAATTTATTAATGATAAAAGAGTGCAGGAATGAAAATTAGAACATCCGAAATGGATTGCAGACTGCGCATTTTAAGTGTACGTGACTGCACACTGTCCACAGTAAGACATTGCAAGATAACTTCTTTCTTATTTGATGTGGATATATTTATAAAGAAAATCGCTTTGTAGAAGGGATACATTCTGACAAACACAGTCATGTTCCTCAAGTTCGCTGCCGTTAAAGAAGACGAGAGGGTGGAAGAATACATTGTGGTCTTGACAGAATTACAACGTTTCCTAGACGTTTTGAGGACACTGCCAATGAATCTTACATCTCTTTTCCAGCTGTTTTCGAGACCCTTTGCAGTTTCAGTTGAAAGCAACCCCTGTAAATGGGTCAGGTGTGCACTACTCATTAGAGACTGCTACTTAGATAGCTGACTGTGCCTGAGGTGCACACAAGGGTTTTTAAATTATGCGACTCTCCACCCAATCCAGATAACGATAGCTGTAGGAAACCTGGAAGTATCGGCATAAGATCAAAAGAGATGCCTCCCACAAGTGAGAGTATTAAAATCCTGGGTCAACTGAGCAATGGAATACAACCCGTCGCCCATAGACCACAGATAACCCAGACTGCGCATGACGTCATTTAACTGGAACCAACATCTAAGTCATGTGACTCGGGGCACGAATCCGAGTATGTCTTTACGCATTCACAGCGGACAGTTTATGATATCTGTGTTACAGATCAAATGTTATGCTTTTTTACTAGAAGCAGAACTATTGACCTTCACATATGCTCAGATAAGTCTTGTTTTATATCATGCTGATTAGGTAAACTGACGAAAATCTCGGTTGTGAAAGTGAATTACTTTAAAATACTCGCAGAGATATTTCCATAAGCGGAAAGTTAGAATGCATGTTAATCCTTAATTGTAAAACTCGATGAAAAACTAACGTTTTAAAATGAGAGAACGTTAATATCTCACTCACTACAGTAATTCTCTACTATATTTTCTAATAAATTATGTCCACTATTTTGCTTTCTGTACTGGATTAAGCAGAAGTCATAAAATATAAACGCTTATTATGGGAGAAACGGACATTATAGATATAAACTGATTTCATTTCTTATAAAACCGTAATGAAATATTTCATACGTATTGTTGAGGAACTGTCAGAAAATTAATACTGCCTGTCAAACATATAGTTCGTCTTATAATCCTGTGGCAGTGGTGAATTAAGACTGACAGTGTAACGAAAACAGGCATTCACCGAATAACTGTAATTCTGTGTTTCGTGAAAAGAATTGTCAATACTTTTCGAATGGTCACGTGTAATAACGATAACCATGGCATTAATATTAGGAATTTCGGAAAAAGTAAGTTAACTGTACTATTACACAGAGAATAGTAGCAATACAAGTCATTTTATAGTTAAAGTGTGTGCTTGACTTCAGGTACAAATGAGAAAAACTGTCAGCCCCACTTTGTAATGACAGAGTTCGGTTTGCTGCAACGAGTTTAGCTTGCTGCCGCGAGTCACGTGACTTAGATGTTGGTTTCTGAAGTCAACACGGCAAGAGATTGGTGCGTGCGCGGTCTGTATTATCTATGGTCTATACTGTCGGCTTTGACCAATGACGTCATGGTCTACTCATAGATATTAATGTCTTTATTTTTGAGCCATAGATAATAACCGTTATATTCTGTGGCGAGGTGTCATCATTATAAATTAAAATAAATGAATGTGTTTTTAAAAGACAGGGCTAGATATTGTGTACGATTTTTGCCACCTGTATTAATTTAAATAATTTGTTTGTTCCAGTTCATTCTTAGCGAGTTTGAGATATTTTAGAAGACTTGTTTTTCATTATGGACAATTTTTACTTTTTGATTTTCTTTTTTAGGTATGGATTTATCTATTGCTATGAATATGGCAGACGGGAAGCAGGGTTTTTCCAGAATACAGATTTTTCAGTTGTCGCTTTTTTTCTCCTTCACTAACACTAGTATTGAATTACGAAGATAGTATCCTGCTCTTCAGATGACCTACAAGGTCAACTGAAGTACGGGATACAAATTTTACCGTTGCAGGTTTTTTCGCCGTCACTAGTACTACTGCGATGATTTACATTCGATGCTATTAGTATCGAAGGCGAAAAAAAATTGTATCTCATATTTCAATTGACCTGTATAAGTCAACAGAAGTATGAGACACAAATTTCATGTATGTCGCTTTTTTTCACCTAAGGTACAGGATTTCAGTGTTACGTACGTCGATGTTTTCGTCTTCATTGGCATTAGTATGCTATTTTTCAGTTGGCCTATATAGGTCAGCTGAAGTATGGGACACAAATTTAATGTATTTTGGTCTTTTCGTCTTCACTAGTACTAGTATGAACTGAATAATAGGATGTTAGTAGTAGCAGAGGCGAAAAAAGTAACACCTGTAAAAATTGTATCCAATACTTCAGCTGACCTACATAGGTCAACTGAAAAATAGGGTACTAGCCCTAGTGAAGGCGAAAAAACCGACATACGTTAAATTTGTATCCCGTATTGCAGTTAATCTATATAGATCAGTTGAAGTTCGGGATGTAACTCGTATTTGCCAACAGAGGTATTCCATGCTAACGTTACTTCTGTCCTTTTTTTCTTTCCTTTTTGCACCAGTATCCCACTCTCCTTCCATGAACCATGGATCTTGCCGTTAGTGGCGAGGTGCAACCACAACGGAGGGGTATCTGTTGAGACGCCAGAAAAACGCGTGGATCCTCAAGAGAGGCAGCAGCCATTCAGTAGTTGTAGGGGCAACGGTCTAGATCAGTGGTCGTCAAACTTTTTTGCTCAAGGGCCAAAACTAAGAATATGATGTGGCACCTCAGGCCGCAGATTTCCACGTCTTTTTATTAACTGGCAAACCACGTAAATTGTGTGTTATGAACCTCCAATAGACTAGCTGTAGTAAAGAAGCGAGAGGTTTACCACTGACTTTCTAGCACTTATCGTTAAAGTCGATACCATTCGGACCACTACGTGTAGAATGTTCTCTGCTTCAGATTGTTGCCACTCTCAATGACCCGTAAATTGTAACACTGTAATTGCCTGCCGAAATGTTGCTGCATTGTCTTTGTGAACAGATGGTTAATAACAACAAATAGACTTATACTTAAATGTATTATGTAACATGAGACACGATCACAACTTTTTTCTACATGGTTTGAAAGTCATTTTTCTTCAACTCACTTGGATGAACTACAACAGCCTTAATTTTATTTTATACTAGATGAGTTACCTAATATTTTTTTACAAATTGAAAATAATATGTGTATCAGTGTGGTTGAAATAAATCCGAGGGTTTAGGAGGAGAAGTGGAGGATAAAACACACACACACACACACACACACACACACACACACACACACACACACACACACACATACATTTTTAAGAGCTAATGACTAACTATTTCTTTTAACAAATACGTACCGTATATGACCGTCTCTACAATGTGTATTCATGAATCTAACGCACTTTCATTTAAGGCCAGTATTACACTAATAAATTTCTTTGTCAAATATCTTTGTCAAAAATATTTGTCGAAGATATTTGATGGTGTAATAGGGAACTTTGTCAAATGTCATCCAATATTTGATCAAATCTAGGGCCTCGCTGTAGTTTTGATCAAAGAAGTCACTTGTCTTCTGTTCACAGCAATGTGACATGTTACCACATGGAGCGCTAGCATCACTGCTGCGTTCTGTCGTCTGTAGTGTTTTTATAAACATTGCCAGTAAATACAATTGGTGTGTGCCGACAACTGCAAAATTAATAGAGATGTGTGAAGCTGATGAGGCGCTTTACAACGTGAGGCACCCTGAATACAAAAATAGATTAAGAAGATTGTAGACTTGGCCTAACCTAACCTAACCCTCTCCTGTAGCAAGGAATCGGAGTGTTACAGTGAGCCTGTCTTCTGTAGATGTAGCAGCTCTTAAGTGAATATTGTACTTTGTGAGGTGGCGCAGTGGTTAGCACACTGGACTCGCATTCGGGAGGACGACGGTTCAATCCCGTCTCCGGCCATCCTGATTTAGGTTTTCCGTGATTTCCCTAAATCGCTTCAGGCAAATGCCGGGATGGTTCCTTTGAAAGGGCACGGCCGATTTCCTTCCCCACCCTTCCCTCACCCGAGCTTGTGCTCCGTCTCTAATGACCTCGTTGTCGACAGGACGTTAAACACTAATCTCCTCCTCCTCCTCTTGTACTTTGTGATATAAGAATACACTTCCCTGAGCACATACAGAAATGAATGCTCATCCGTTCTTAAGTAATTGATGTACGACTTGACGTCCTCCACTATAAGATCACGTAACAAGTTTTGTTGAATGATTTTATGGTGTCCTCGTAAAACCCACGGCTTCACCCAGGTACGTTTCCTTTTTCTCCCCCGCTTCTCTTTCGCATGTGCACACAGTGCAATTGTGGTACATACAAATGCTGCGGTTAATAACAACTTGTTGATGTCAGCCATCTTGAACTTTGACGAAATGATGACAGTGTAATAACCCTTCTAGCGCTACGTCAAAGATCTTTGTCAAATATATTTGACGGAATTTTTGCTCACATCTTTGATCAAATCTTTGACAAAGAAATTTGATAGTGTAATACCGGCCTAGACTGATACCACACCAGATAATTGGTACGAGGCACATGCACCCATTTTTTGTCAGAACTGAGACACAAACAAGAAAACATTTCCATTATTAAGTGCCCTCCCACCGCAACGACAAATCTATCTGCCCTGTATCAAGTGGCACCTGTAAAGGTGATAGAACAACTTTACGCGGTCCTACTTACAATTCTTGAAATATTTTTCATTTGACGAAGGAGACAGGTTCAGCAAACAGCTTCAAACCATTTATTCTGTACCGGATTTGGATATATATCATTTATCGTTCTTCAGAATCTGTAAACATTAGCACCTGTTAAAATGAAATAGTGCTTTCGGAAACAAACCACTCGCAGCTTTTGGATGTATGTGACTCCTTCGCCAAATAACATTGCTGTGCAGTTGCTGACAACAATAAGCCATGTTTGTGACACTGAAAATCTGCAACAAAGGGAAAAAGATTTTTAAATACCTGTCCGTCGGTTTGACAACTATTAGATTATGAGGGATATATTCGTAGGAGACATACAAGTTGCTGTCACATTGTCAACAATTACATTTTTAGTCAGTCTTCACAGGAGTAAAGTGTTGAGACCTACTGGAATAATCGTTGTGGTAGCATGAGTCAATGATGACATGTGCCATTCACAGACTTTCACAGAATGACTGTCACCATGTGTTGAAATCTGCATAAAATGCTGCTGATCAAATTTCAATAAACTGGAAAAAAAGCATACAGTGCATCCGACTAATTCATTCCAGTTTAATTCTCTCTGTGAAAACAAAATTCACATGACTTGCATAATCTTACAGTATTCATGTACATAGGCAGGAGCATATGATGGGTGAAGGGAAGGAATGGAATATTATTAATTTTGTGCCACTACCAGAAACAAATTTGGTATCAGTGTATCTTGTTCCTATTTAGTTTAAAGTACTTTCATGCAAGATGAGATATATGTATTCTTAAAATATTATATTACATTATTAAAATGGCCACAAAAACTTTATTGTAATTGCATTAATTTCACTTTCAAAAAATGTAGAAATAAGTAAGAAATAGAAATTTAAAAAATAAGAAAAGGACAGATGCATTGCACATGCAACAGGCTATATAAGAAAGCCACAGGTCTCTTGTTGAATTTGGTTTTTATTCATTATAATTGCAAAACAAATGTAAATACAAATATATAATTTTTCATTAATGTAACTTGTGATATTTGACTTTTCTGGCTATGTCGTCTATATCTGCGTCGTTTGGCTGCATGCAATCCTCATTGCGTCTTCTAAATGACTGGATAACCGATTACGATATTTATTTTTCAGATACTTCATTTTTGAAAATGAAGCTTCATAAAGGTAAGTTGAAGGAAATAGTGTTGAAATGAACTGTGCACAGTCTCGAAAATTTTTATCATTGTTAGGCACACATTTTCAAAATTCAGTGTACTGTTGTGTTTCACAATGTTCTATAAAGAGAGCTTTAAGCTGTGTATCATGCTTAAGTTCGATTATTTCATTTAGCAAATTAGTTTTAGGAAATCCAAATTGGCAGAATAATTTGAGGTCATCATGTCCAACATGCCAAGGGTTCTCTACGAGAATGAAACAGTTTCGAATATTTCTAACATTTGCAAATCTGTTTTTTTATTTCTTCCAGATTGGCTTCCAAATATTCTTTCATGTTTTGATAAATAGTTTTGGCGATAGTTAAGCCTGATCAGAGCAAAGCAACAGTTGGAAAATTAGACAGGTATTTTACTTCGAGTTCATTTACACACAATTGCAGTTTGGCTTCAAATGGAAATATTTTATTGGTCATTTGCCCAATTCTCTCGTTTGTTCCTTGTAATTCCAAGTTAAGGGTGTTGAATTTTTGTGTAATGTCGGCCAAAAAGCTGTAAGTATCCACCATTCATCATCATCAAGTTCAGGATAATTTTTGCCACTTTGTTGTAAGAATAAAATAATTTCAGATTTCAAATTGACATACCGTTCCAACACATTTCCTTTGCTTAGCCATATGACAGCAGTATGTAGGAGTACATCACTGTAACAAGCTTGCAATTCCTGCAGAAGTTCTTCAAATTTTCGGTGATTAAGTTCATGGGCACAAATGAAATTTATAACGCTTATAACCGTTTGCATAACATTCTTCAATTGGGTATTTGATATCTGACATGCCAAACTTTCTTGATGCAGTAAGCAGTGAATGGAGAGTAAATGTAGCAAATTCCATTCCTTCTTAATCAGTGCTATCAAACTATTGTTGACGCCCGTCATTGATGGACAACCATCTGTACATACTGATATTAATTTGCTCATAGATGAGTCATTTTTTTTACAAATTCTTTAATTGCATCCACAAAATCATATCCTTTTGTGTGATCCTTCATGGTTATATTTGCTAAAATATCTTCTTCTATTACCCCATAATTTGTGCAGTAACGCACAAATAATGAAAACTGATCCATCGAAGCTAAATCTGTACTGGAATCACATGTAAGACTGAAGTATTTGCATAGTTTGACTTTATTAATTACTGCTTCAAACATATATATTGAAATAGCTTCTATATGACGTCAACAGGTAGATTCTGAAAGTATAAGCTTACTCCTTTCAGCTGATATTTGTTTACTGTTGGAGAAATTCTGAAACAAAGTTTCAGAAACAGTCATCATACATTGCTTCACTAATTCAGCATGAGTGAAAGCTTTCATATTTTTTGCCAGAATATTACATGCAGTACTTCGTATGATGCTCTTGTGACAGCCTCACTTTGCCCAACTGTTGCTAACATAACGTTTTGTTGACGGCGAATGGTAGATTTTAGATGAGCAATTTTTTTCCTTTCTTTCTTTTGAATTCAAAGGAAAAGCTACTGTAAATGATTTTTGCTGACTTGTGTAGTGGCGAAATAAATTTTATCTCTTCAGTCCCACTTTCGTATCCCGGCATATTAAGCAAGTAGCACTACCTTCTTTGTGTCCACTTATAAACCAGAACTCTTCTTCCCATATTTCTTGGGAACTTCTTTTCTCTTCACATATTTTCCTCTTAGTCACTGTTCTTGAGGTCAATGGTGGCCGAGCAACTGTCTCGTAACAATACGCCAGTCACTACTCTTGATGAACTGTGGTATCATGTTGAAGCTGCATGGGCAGCTGTACCTGTACACACCACCCAAGCTCTGTTTGAATCAATGCCCAGGCGTATCAAGGCCGTTATTACGTCCAGAGGTGGTTGTTCTGGGTACTGATTTTTCAAGATCTATGCACCCAAATTGCGTGAAAATATAATCACAAGTCAGTTCTAGTATAATATATTTGTCCAATAAATACCCGTTTATCATCTGCATTTCTTGTTGGTGTAGCAATTTTAATGGCCAGTAGTGTAGTAAAAGCTTCCATCGTGTAACTTGTGTTTACTCTGACATGATGTTGTTGTTGTGGTCTTCAGTCCTGAGGCTGGTTTGATGCAGCTCTCCATGCTACTCTATCCCGTACAAGCTTCTTCATCTCCCAGTACCTACCGCAAACTACATCCTTCTGAATCTGCTTAGTGTATTCATCTCTTGGTCTCCCTCTACGATTTTTACCCTCCACGCTGCCCTCCAATACTAAATTGGTGATCCCTTGATGCCTTGGAACATGTCCTAACAACCGATCCCTTCTTCTAGTCAAGTTGTGCCACAAACTTCTCTTCTCACCAATCCTATTCAATACTTCCTCATTAGTTATGTGATCTACCCATCTAATCTTTAGCATTCTTCTGTAGCACCACATTTCAAAATCTTCTATTCTCTTCTTGTCCAAACTATTTATCGTCCACGTTTCACTTCCATCCATGGCTACACTCCATACAAATACTTTCAAAAATGACTTCCTGACACTTAAATCTATACTCGAGGTTAACAAATTTCTATTCTTCAGAAACGCTTTCCTTGCCATTGCCAGTCTACATTTTATATCCTCTCTATTCCAACCATCATCAGTTATTTTGCTCCCCAAATAGCAAAATTCCTTTACTACTTTAAGTGTCTCACTTCCTAATTTAATTACCTCAGCATCACCCGACTTAATTCGACTACATTCTATTATCCTCGTTTTGCTTTTGTTGATGTTCATCTTATATCCTCCTTTCAAGACACTATCCATTCCGTTCAACTGCTCTTCCAAGTCCTTTGCTGTTTCTGACAGAATAACAATGTCATCGGCGAACCTCAAAGTTTTTATTTCTTCTTCGTGGATTTTAATACCTACTCCAAATTTTTCTTTTGTTTCCTTCACTGCTTGCTCAATATACAGACTGGATAACATCGGGGAGAGACTACAACCCTGTCTCACTCCCTTCCCCACCACTGCTTCCCTTTCATGTCCCTCGACTTTTATAACTGCCATCTGCTTTCTGTACAAATTGTAAATAGCCTTTCGCTCCCTGTATTTTACCCCTGCCACCTTCAGAATTTGAAAGAGAGTATTCCAGTCAACATTATCAAAAGCTTTCTCTAAGTCTACAAATGCTAGAAACGTAGGTTTGCCCTTCCTTAATCTAGCTTCTAAGATAAGTCGTAGGGTCAGTATTGCCTCACGTGTTCCAACATTTCTACGGAATCCAAACTGATCTTCCCCGAGGTCGGCTTCTACTAGTTTCTCCATTCGTCTGTAAAGAATTCGCGTTAGTATTTTGCAGCTGCGACTCATTAAACTGATAGTTCGGTAATTTTCACATCTGTCAACACCTGCTTTCTTTAGGATTGGAATTATTATATTCTTCTTGAAGTCTGAGGGTATTTCGCCTGTTTCATACATCTTGCTCACCAGATGGTAGAGTTTTGTCAGGACTGGCTCTCCCAAGGCCGTCAGTAGTTCTAATGGAATGTTGTCTACTCCTGGGGCCTTGTTTCGACTCAGGTCTTTCAGTGCTATGTCAAACTCTTCACGCAGTATCGTATCTCCCATTTCATCTTCATCTACATCCTCTTCCATTTCCATAATATTGTCCTCAAGTACATCGCCCTTGTATAGACCCTCTATATACTCCTTCCACCTTTGTGCTTACCCTTCTTTGCTTAGAACTGGGTTTCCATCTGAGCTCTTGATATTCATGCAAGTGGTTCTCTTATCTCCAAAGGTCTCTTTAATTTTTCTGTAGGCAGCATCTATCTTACTCCTCGTGAGATAAGCCTCTACATCCTTACATTTGTCCTCCAGCCATCCCTGCTTAGCAATTTTGCACTTCCTGTCGATATCATTTTTGAGACGTTTGTATTCCTTTTTGCCTGCTTCATTTACTGCATTTTTATATTTTCTCCTTTCATCAATTAAATTCAATATATCTTCTGTTACCCAAGGATTTCTACTAGCCCTCGTCTTTTTACCTACTTGATCCTCTGCTGCCTTCACTACTTCATCCCTCAGAGCTACCCATTCTTCTTCTACTGTATTTTTTCCCCCATTCCTGTCAATTGTTCTCTTATGCTCTCCCTGAAACTCTGTACAACCTTTGGTTTAGTCAGTTTATCCAGGTCCCAGCTCCTTAAATTCCCACCTTTTTGCAGTTTCTTCAGTTTTAATCTACAGATCATAACCAATAGATTGTGGTCAGAGTTCACATCTGCTCCTGGAAATGTCTTACAATTTAAAACCATTTTCCTAAATCTCTGTCTTACCATTATATAATCTATCTGAAACCTTCCAGTATCTCCAGGCTTGTTCCATGTATACAACCTTCTTTTATGATTCTTGAACCAAGTGTTAGCTATGATTACGTTATGTTCTGTGCAAAATTCTACCAGGCGGCTCCCTCTTTCATTTCTTAGTCCCAATCCATATTCGCCTACTAAATTTCCTTCTCTCCCTTCTCCTACTACCGAATTTCAGTCACCAAAGACTATTAAATTTTCGTCACCCTTCACTATCTGAATAATTTCTTTAATTTAATAATACATTTCTTCAATTTCTTCGTCATCTGCAGAGCTAGTTGGCATATAAACTTGTACTACTGTAGTAGGCGTGGGCTTCGTATCTACACTCCTGGAAATGGAAAAAAGAACACATTGACACCGGTGTGTCAGACCCACCATACTTGCTCCGGACACTGCGAGAGGGCTGTACAAGCAATGATCACACGCACGGCACAGCGGACACACCAGGAACCGCGGTGTTGGCCGTCGAATGGCGCTAGCTGCGCAGCATTTCTGCACCGCCGCCGTCAGTGTCAGCCAGTTTGCCGTGGCATACGGAGCTCCATCGCAGTCTTTAACACTGGTAGCATGCCGCGACAGCGTGGACGTGAACCGTATGTGCAGTTGACGGACTTTGAGCGAGGGCGTATAGTGGGCATGCGGGAGGCCGGGTGGACGTACCGCCGAATTGCTCAACACGTGGGGCGTGAGGTCTCCACAGTACATCGATGTTGTCGCCAGTGGTCGGCGGAAGGTGCACGTGCCCGTCGACCTGGGACCGGACCGCAGCGACGCACGGATGCACGCCAAGACCGTAGGATCCTACGCAGTGCCGTAGGGGACCGCACCGCCACTTCCCAGCAAATTAGGGACACTGTTGCTCCTGGGGTATCGGCGAGGACCATTCGCAACCGTCTCCATGAAGCTGGGCTACGGTCCCGCACACCGTTAGGCCGTCTTCCGCTCACGCCCCAACATCGTGCAGCCCGCCTCCAGTGGAGTCGCGACAGGCGTGAATGGAGGGACGAGTGGAGACGT
The DNA here is from genome assembly GCF_023864275.1 of Schistocerca cancellata. Classification (NCBI taxonomy): domain Eukaryota; kingdom Metazoa; phylum Arthropoda; class Insecta; order Orthoptera; family Acrididae; genus Schistocerca; species Schistocerca cancellata. The sequence continues at coordinate 492,596,506 of NC_064626.1, read as the reverse complement.
GTCGTCTTCAGCGATGAGAGTCGCTTCTGCCTTGGTGCCAATGATGGTCGTATGCGTGTTTGGCGCCGTGCAGGTGAGCGCCACAATCAGGACTGCATACGACCGAGGTACACAGGGCCAACACCTGGCATCATGGTGTGGGGAGCGATCTCCTACACTGGCCGTACACCACTGGTGATCGTCGAGGGGACACTGAATAGTGCACGGTACATCCAAACCGTCATCGAACCCATCGTTCTACCATTCCTAGACCGGCAAGGGAACTTGCTGTTCCAACAGGACAATGCACGTCCGCATGTATCCCGTGCCACCCAACGTGCTCTAGAAGGTGTAAGTCAACTACCCTGGCCAGCAAGATCTCCGGATCTGTCCCCCATTGAGCATGTTTGGGACTGGATGAAGCATCGTCTCACGCGGTCTGCACGTCCACCACGAACGCTGGTCCAATTGAGGCGCCAGGTGGAAATGGCATGGCAAGCCGTTCCACAGGACTACATCCAGCATCTCTACGATCGTCTCCATGGGAGAATAGCAGCCTGCATTGCTGTGAAAGGTGGATATACACTGTACTAGTGCCGACATTGTGCATGCTCTGTTGCCTGTGTCTATGTGCCTGTGGTTCTGTCAGTGTGATCATGTGATGTATCTGACCCCAGGAATGTGTCAATAAAGTTTCCGCTTCCTGGGACAATGAATTCACGGTGTTCTTATTTCAATTTCCAGGAGTGTATCTTTGCCACAATAATGCGTTCACTATGCTGTTTGTAGTGGCTTACCCGCATTCCTATTTTCCTATTCATTATTAAACCTACTCCTACATTACCCCTATTTGATTTTGTGTTTATAACCCTGTAGTCACCTGACCAGAAGTCTTGTTCCTCCTTCCACCGAACTTCACTAATTCCCACTATATCTAACTTTAACCTATCCATTTCCCTTTTTAAATTTTCTAATCTACCTGCCCGATTAAGGGATCTGACATTCCACACTCCGATCCGTAGAACGCCAGTTTTCTTTCTCCTGATAACTACATCCCCTTGAGTAGTCCCCGCCCGGAGATCCGAAGGGGGACTATTTTACCTTCGGAATATTTTACCCAAGAGGACGCCATCATTATTTAACCATACAGTAAAGCTGCATGCCCTCGGGAAAAATTACGGCCGTAGTTTCCCCTTGCTTTCAGCCGATCGCAGTACCAACACAGCAAGGCCGATTTGGTTAGTATTACAAGGCCAGATCAGTCAATCATCCAGACTGTTGCCCTTGCAACTACTGAAAAGGCTGCTGCCCCACTTCAGGAACCACACGTTTGTCTGGCCTCTCAACAGATACCCTTCCCTTCTGGTTGCACCTACGGTACGGCTCTCTGTGTCACTGAGGCACGCAAGCCTCCCCACCAACGGCAAGGTCCGTGGTTCGTGCGGAGGTACTCTGACATAGACTGTCAATAAAGTTAAGATTTAGGCCTAGGGAAAACATTAAAGTCATTGGCATTTGCAACAAGAATTCCAGCATTTATAATGAATAACATGTATTCTTGAGCTACTGCTTCTACTAAATGAATAATGAAGACCTAGAATCTTTTTAGAAAACAAAAGGCGAAAAAAAAGGTTTTCATTATAGGTGGAGGCGAATCTACCTTAAACTTCACGACTCAAAGAAGTCATGACACTACCAACATTTTTTATCTTTTATTTAGTTAACTTTTTTGTTTTTAATCTTATTCTTTTTTTATTTTTAGCGGAACAGGAGAGGGAATATAAGCTTTATTTCCAAACAAAAACCTATACACCAAATCTGTATTTAGGTAATGTCAGAAATTGCAAAAAGGAAAAAGTGATCATTCATTGCAACCAGATGGAAGGTATGGACGATGGTTGATGAGTACTTGCAGGTCACCTCTGGCTTGATGTCAAGGTGTGGAGTGGAGTGGGCAGGGGTCGACCACATGGGCCTGGCCATGGAGTCCCCAACTCCACCAACCAACCAGAATTTGACATGAAGGGAGAGTCAAGCAAGAAGATACTCAATTGTAATTATAAAATTTCATCGTGTGACATAGCAGTGGTAGATAGGGGGCCGCACGGGGTAGCCGCGCTTTCTGAGGCGTCTTGTACCGATTCGCGCTGCTCCCCCCATCGGAGATTCGAGTCCACCCTTGGGCATGGGTGTGTGTGTGTTGTCTTTATCTTAAGTTTGTTTAAGTTGTATTAAATAGTGCGTAGGCCTAGGGACGATGACCTCAGCAGTTTGGCCCCATAGTCCCTACCACAAATTTCCCATTTGGTAGATGGGGGGAAGTGAAATGGAAGACAAGGAAAGTGTGGTGTTATGCACTTCACCTGCTGGGGGCTTGAAGTAACGAGGGTGAATGTTAGTAGTGGTCCTCGACAGCAGTTGAGCCAACCACACAAGGCACAATCCAGCTAAGTGGGGGATTGCGCAAAAGCCCACACAGGTAATTGGCGAAATAGGTGTGGTAGGATGGATGTTGTTCAATCACCGCATGTGCATTCTGTAGGAGGCTTGAAAGACCGAGCCACGCTTTGTAGCCATCTCCATTGAGGTAGGTGATCACCTATCCTTCGACCCAGACTATTACATGAGTCTTGGTTGCAAGGAAACACACGTCCTCCGGACGAATGAAAGTGTACGTTTCAACTATGGTTGGAGGGGTGTGGAGGAAACAGGCGACCATTTGTTGCCCCATCGTCCAGATTGCATGAACACCGGTGTAGTCAGGCGATGGGCATCATCGTCCACCAAGTGACAGATGAAACATAAAGGTGTGTCCATCAAACCAATCATATGTAAACGCTGGTTAGTGGCGTGATAGCACGTCGATCAGACTGTTGTCGGGAGGTAAGGCTGAGGATGGTTGCGCCACATCAGAGTCCAACTTGTTAATGGATATCTGAACTCAATACTTTTGTAAGGTATGGCATTCAGTAATTGAACATCGAAATTCTTCGGATGTGGGGGGGGGGGGGGGAGGGGGGATGTACGTGGGAGGCTGACATGTTCATAGCTAAGATCCACAAAAAAGGCAGACAGATACATGAAGAGAGACGCAAAATGTCCTGCTGACACAGGTGGGGAGATGGAGGTTCAACATGTAAATGTCCAAGAGTTGTCACATGAGTGAGTTCCTGTGCTGGACCACTATTTGTTTATGGTGTTCAGATATAAGACGCAGCTCGACACTGGATGATTGTGTGTCCAAGTCCCCCTGCCTTCTGGGGGAAGGTGAATATATCTTATTTGACTTTAAAAGTGTTATCAGCCACTATAAAACAGTCCAACGTGTGTTGTAGGATGCGACCAGTTGCTGGCGACATCGGAAGAACCTGTGCAAAGAATCAAGGCAATGGAGATGATGCTGCTGAACGGTCTCGCTGGTGACTTAAAGGGCATTACAGAAGCTGACCACTGCAGTGCGACATGTGGCGCTTGTAATGACAGGGTCAAAGTATTGGAAGCTCTGGACGCAAGGTAGTGGCGCCATTTCTCCTCATGTGCGTCCACAGCCAGTTGGCATCAGTGAAGCTTTGGCAACACACAAAGCACTGCCTGCCACAACCCTTTACGCGGAGATCAGTTCAAGTATGCACATGGTTTCTTCCCTTAACCTTAGAAGCAGTAACAGGTCATCTGCATGGCCATGACAGCAGAACGTGTATTGCCGCAGGGTGAATCCAGACAAGTGCATTGTGTCAGTCCGAATAAGTGGCTCCTGGGAAAGAGTATAGAGGAACATCGATTGTAGGCATCCCTTACGTAAGGAACAGCGGATCAGTACTGGTCTGGTGATATGACCATTAGCCTGGACAAGGGAGCAGGTGCTGGCATAGAGATGTCTTAGGGTACCAGCGATGAGGGCCAGAAAGCCCATCTGCTCCCTGATGGCGAAGATGTAACCATGTTGCACCTGATCAAAAACGCTGTCAAAATTGGTGGCCACCAATGCTGCATGGGCATTATACATAGCCACTAGAGTGATCACGTCTCAACCTTCACCAGTTGCTGTATGGGCACTGACAGGCCCACCTGGCGTCGTTTCTTTGGTGGATATTATATTCGGAAGGATCCGACGGCATCATGTCGCCAAAATAAGTGCAAATAACTTTTAGTTGGTATTCAGTAAGATTAGGTCACGTTAATGGCAACTCAGTGTTCAATGGCTCTAAGGGACTTAACATCGATTAGTGAACACAGGATTGTCGTAGCGAGATTGAATATTGTAATCGCCAAATCCTCGAAAAATAAGCAAAAATATACCTATTTAAAAAAGCAGATAAAAATTCACTTGACGCCTTCCTGAGAGACAATCTCTACTCATTCCAAATTAATAATATAAGTGTAGACCAAGTGTGGCTTGAATTCAAACAAATAGTATCGGCAGCAATTGAGAGATTTATACCAAATAAACTAACAAACGCCGGAGCTGATCCTCCTTGGTACACAAAATTGGTTAGAACACTGTTACAGAAACAACTAAACAAACATGCCAAATTTAAACAGACGCAAAATCCCCAAGATTGGTGATCCTTTACAGAAGCTCGAAATTCAGCGCGGAGTTCAATGCGAGACGCCTATAACAGTTTCCACAACGAAACTTTGTCTCGAAACCTGGCAGAAAATCCAAAGAGATTCTGGTCGTACGTGAAGTATGTTAGCGGCAAGAAACAATCAATGCTTCTCTGCGCGATAACAATGGAGATACTATCGAAGACAGTGCTGCCAAAGCAGAGTTACGAAATGTATTCACAAAAGAAGAAGTAAATATTCCAGAATTCGAATCGAGAACAGCTGCCAACATGAGTAACGTAGAAGTAAATATCCTCAGAGTAGTGAAGCAGCTCAAATCATTTAATAAAAGCAAGTCTTCTGGTCCAGACTGTATATCAATTAGGTTCCTTTACGAGTATGCTGATGCATTTAGTTCATACTTAACCTTGAACTGCTGACGTGCGGTCTGTGAGACCGGGCGCGTTTTCCATCACTTGATTTAAATACTTTCCCGCGCTCACTATAGCGCCACCGTTTCAGTAGCTTCTGAGAAGTTCAAGACGACTCACGTAACTGCGAGTGAAACAGCTTTTCCGCTAGACAGGTGAGTTAGAACTAATTAAATGTTGACGGCGGTCTGTCAGACCGCATGTCAGCGTTAGTGTAATTATTTACAACGAAGGGGTTACTTTGTCATTCTTCTTTATGGGTATTGTACACATAAATAAATGGAAGTAGCCGGTCCGTCTGGCAATAAAAGGTCGAAAAAGGGCCAACAGCAACACATATGTGTTACTAATGAACATTTTGAAACAACTGTGCAACGTTGGTTAGAGGAAACCGAAGATTCGGACTTCAGTGTTGTGGGACAGACCCCAGACAATTCAGAGAACTAAGAAATAGTCTTTGACTATGATACAGAAATGGTTGTTTCAGAAAAGGAAGAGGAAGACCTAGATCCCGTACAAAGAATTTCCAATGGTTTTTATGGCAAGAACCGGTACAAGTGGTCGAAAAATCCACCGAACAGAGCAGTTAGAGCTCCTGCGCATAATGTTATTGTAAAATTACCTTCTTCCAAGTTGCCTAAAAATGAAAAGCATGATCCTCTTTCCATTTGGTGCAAGTTGATACATAATGAAATGATGAATGAAATTTTGAAATGGACGAATGAAAAACTAGCCGCTTATAAAAATAAATTCTTACGCGAAAATCGGCCTGAAATCGCTGAATTAGACTCTATGGAACTGAGAGCGTTTTTTGGTATTTTATTCTATTCGGCAGTTTTCAAATCAAATCATGACAATGCTGACTACATTTTCGCATCTGATGGTTCTGGCCGAGAAATTTTCAGGTGTATTATGAGCAAAAATAGATTTCTTGTACTACTGTACTGTTTACGATTCGACGATGCAACAGACAGGATTGAAAGGTTGTTGAGTGATAAGCTTGCAGCTGCATCGTTCATATTTGAAAAATTTGTTTCCAGTTCTCAGAGCTTGTACAATTTAGGAGAAAGTGTCACTGTGGATGAAATGTTGGTGTCTTTCCGAGAACGTTCTTATTTTGTTCAGTACATGCTACAAAAACCTGCCAAATACGGCATCAGAATTATGAGTATGTGCGACAGCAAAACCAGCTACTTCTACAATGGATACGTCTATAGTGGAAAATGTTCCGATGGTCAAAATTTATCTTCTGAAGAAGAAAAATTTTTGGTACCAACTCAATCTGTTATCCGCTTATGTAAACCAATTTGTGGCTCACATCACAATGTTACTGCTGACAATTGGTCGATTATTTGATAAATGAGGACCTTACGTATGTTGGAACAATGAAAAAAAATCAAAAAAGAATTAGCTAGTGAATTTCTTCCAAACAAAAACCGTGAAGAAGGGTCTGCGTTAATTGGTTTCACCGGTACAAAAACGTTATGTTCATATGTGCCTAAAAAAAAATAAATCAGTGGTGTTAGTTTCATCAATGCACCATTCTAATGAAATAGATAGGCATACAAACAAACCTGAAATTATTGCCTATTACAATTCCACGAAGAGAGGTGTGGATGAGGAAGAAATGCGCAATTTACTCGACGAGCCGAAGGACAAGACGATGGCAGATGACAATTTTTTACAGAATTTTCGATCTGAGTGGGGTAAATGCGTATGTGATCTACAACACACAATTTACCAAGCCAATAGAAAGAGGAGTTTTTCTGAAAATGTTAGCACGAGCTTTAGCGTTGCCTCGAATGAAACGACGTGCTGTGAACAACAAGTTGCCACGGGAATTAAGAGCGGCCATCATCAGAGTTCTTGGACCCGATGCACCGGAAGAACAATCACCAGGCCCAGAAGAAGGACGTAAAAATAGGCGAACCTGCTACACCTGCCCTTCAAAACTAAAGAGAAAAACGGGTTATTCGTGAAACACATGCAAAAAGGCTATTTGTCTACAATGTGCAATATTTGCTTGTAAAAATTGCAGCTAATGTTGAGCTATAGCAATTTTTTTTATTATAAGACTGAAATACGCCATTAGCATGTTAAGTTACTCAGAGTTCCTTATAATTTATTTTTTTAAACAGTGTATGGTAAAATTAAAAAAAATTGTAGTTTTTTAAATTTTTATTTCGTTGTTCCTTCTCCGCTAATGCTTGTAACACACAATCATGGAATACGTCAAAAAAAACTTTATAAACAGTCCATTTCATAAGTAAATTTACATGCCTTTCAATTGTTATACATGTATTTGAAGTATTTATACATATAAAAACAAAAAAAAACACATCAAATTGTTGCCTGTACGACACAAACAATACAGCGGTCTGAGAGACCGCACGTCAGCGGTAGTGTGACAAGATCGGCACGTCGTCAGATAAAGGGTAACAATCATATACAACCGATCGCTCGACGAAAGATCCGTACCCAAAGACCGGAAAGTTGCACAGGTCACATCGATATTCAAGAAAGGTAATAGGAGTAATCACTAAATTACAGGCCCATATCGTTAACGTCGATATGCAGCAGGATTTTAGAACATTATGTTGTGTTCGAACATTATGAATTACCTCGAAGGAAACGGTCTATTGACACACAGTCAACATAGGTTTAGAAAACATCGTTCCTGTGAAGCACAACTAGCTCTTCTTTCACATGAAGTGCTGAGTGCTATTGACAAGGGATTTCAGATAGATTCCGTATTCCTGGATTTCCGGAAGGCTTTTGACACTGTGCCACACAAGCGGCTCGTAGTGAAATTGCGTGCTTATGGAATATCGTCTCAGTTATGTGACTGGATTTGCGATTTCCTGTCACAGAGATCACAGTTCGTAGTAATTGACGGAAAGTCATCAAGTAAAACAGAAGTGATTTCAGGCGTTCCCCAAGTTAGTGTAATAGGCCCATTGCTGCTCCTTATCTATATAAATGATTTGGGAGACACTCCGCACAGCCGTCTTCGGTTGTTTGCAGATGACGCTGTCGTTTATCGACTATTAAAGTCATCAGAAGATCAAAACAAACTTCAAAACGATCTAGAAAAAATATCTGTATGGTGCGAAAAGTGGCAGTTGACCCTAAATAACGAAAAGTGTGAGGTCATCCACATGAGTGCTGAAAGGAACTCATTAAACTTCGGTTACACTATAAATCAGTCTAATCTAAAAGCCGTAAAATCAACTAAATACCTAGATATCACAATTACGAACAACTTAAATTGGAAAGAACATATAGAAAATTTTGTGGGGAAGGCAACCAAAGGCTGCGTTTTATTGGTAGGACACTTAGTAAATATAACAGACCCATTAAGGAGACTGCCCTACACTACGTTTGTCTGTCCTCTTTTAGAATACTGCTGCGCGGTGTGGGATCCTTACCAGATAGGAGCGACGGAGTACATCGAAAAAGTTCTAAGAAAGGCAGCACGTTTTGTATTCTCGCGAAATTTGGAAGAGAGTGTCACAGAAACGATACAGGATTTGGGCTGGAAATCATTAAAAGAAAGGCGTTTTTCGTTGCGACGGAATCTTCTAATGAAATTCCAATCACCAACTTTCTCCTCCGATTGCTAAAATATTTTTTTGACACCGACCTACATAAGGAGGAACGATCACCACGATAAAATACGGGAAATCAGAGCTTGTACGGAAAGATATAGGTGTTCATTCTTTCCGCGCGCTATACGAGATTGGAATAACAGAGAATTGTGAAGGTGGTTCGATGAACCCTCTGCCAGGCACTTAAATGTGATTTGCAGAGTATCCATGTAGATGTACATGTAGAACATCGGAGGTCATCAGTCCCCTTTAATGGCAACTGTGGGCCCTGGCGATGACTTGTGAACTGGGGTGATAACGCCATCAACAACTGGGACCCATTGCAGTCAGCCTTGGCGCCACCAACTCATGGAAAGCCCTGTAAAATTCCACAGAGAGACCATCCAAGCCAGGCGACTCATTTGGAGCACCCTTTGCTATTGCATGTCTGATGTTATGACAAGTGATGTGCTCCATCAGAGATTTTGCTTCGACACATGAGATGGTGCAGGTGATATGGGAAAAAATCAGCTTCAAATCATGAACTTCATGTTGCTCATACTGGTAGATATGGTGAAAGTGTTCCACAAAGCCAGCCACGATATCTGCCTGGATGGTAATCCGATGACCCCACGAGTGCGACCCCTGAAACAATTTTTTGCAGACGATGCTTCCTGGTAATCATGATGTGGTGCACTGTGAGGTCTTCCTGCCACATCGTGTCTTGCTACCATATCCTCAGAACCAGTCCCTGCAATCTGAGATGGGTCAGCGCCACTATTTGAACCTTGATCCTGATGTGGTCGAACTGAGCAGCTGGAGTGGGTGGTTACATGTCAAGGTCACACAGAGCACAGCACAGTAGAAGTATGTTGTATGGCAGTTCCAAGCACACACCTCCCTGTCAAACTGCATCAAGGCTCGCTGTATTGCAGGCTTGGCACATTGGCACACTCCAACCAACAGGCCATCATTGTCACATATATCGGATGCAGGCATTCCCACGCCATCGAAACCTCCACTACATGTCACTGGCAGACAGGATTGTTAAGGTCTACAGTGTTTAATTTCTACATCACACGACTGAGTCACACTGCCTGCCATGTGTTGAGGAAGGTGCTGATGTAGTTACAGTGGTTAAAGAACGCCAATGGCCAGAGCTTTGCATCTTGGATAGCACTGGTGAGCCCCTGGGAGACATAAATCCTATCCAGGCTAATCGCAGAGTGGCCTGTCTGATATGGACAACCCTGTGTATCACCATATAGAATCTCCCAAGTGTCACAGAAGGAAAGGTCACAGAAGACGAAGTACAGTTCCTAACAGGGGTTGACGTGTGGTTGTTGTTCCTTCTGATGTAGAATACAGTCGAAGTTTCCACCAAGCAGGCAATGCCCATCATGGCCCAGAAAGAGCGGAGTTATCTCCTCAGAGTAAAATCGAGCTGTGACCTTTCTATGGCCAGAACCAGGTGGGGCAGAGCGTACATGTTCATAAAGTGCGTTCCCATCTGGTAAGTGCCACATCCCTTACAGATGGCAGATACTTGATTCTTCTGCTATACCCTCCTAAACACACACAGCCACTCTGTGCCCAAGCAAATCATTTTCCGCAGAAGGTGGAGTTTCACATCGCACAATAACCCTGAGTTTGCTGTGTGCCTGCGGTGGGGTGGGTGGACCACTGTGGCCTGTTGTGAGGTTGTGAACCACTGAGGGCTACAGCGGGGTGAAGCCTCTCCATCGTTTCTAGGTCCACAGTTCAATACACGATACACACAATACACAATGTTGTTGATTTAATCGTAGCCATGCAGTGTGTCTGAAGCTGTGGCCTACCATGTGGGGGGATCCTGCCAGTAGGCAACAGACATGCCTGTAATCCACCGTTGCTACCATACGTTTATTGCTCCATCGCAGGCGCTACAGGCCCCTACATGGGGTCCGGCACGTCCTCAAAGTCGTCGCTCAATGCCAATATCGTTGGAGCGTCGTATGTGTCCATATGATTCACTGAAAACATGGCTGATGGCAGCAGCAGAGCACATGAGCTGCCAGTGGGGCAGATTCGTCAGTTTGCACAGGCATCGCACTTATCACTGCTGGTCCATTAGCCAAAGTAACATTGTGGTCCTCTTCATCTTGAGAAATCATTGAGGTGTCACCACGGTGATGAGTCACGGAATCCCAGGTGGGAGGCGAGCATCCCAGTCGGAGGTCTTGAGGCGCCATCGCTTGCGCTTCTTAGATGACCGCTGCTTGTATACCCGACTTTTAGTGTAGGAAGACAGGAGGGATTCCAGACGTTCCAGCACAAAATCCGTCGTAGGAACGATGAGTGATGAAAGTTCCATTGAAGTATCCGGCACAGTATCGACAGGCGTCGATTTTGTAGGGGGTGGAAGGGATGCAGGCGCCTCAATTCCGTCTGTCTCCACAGATAGGTGTGTCACTTGTGACAGTGGCTCTGTTGGTCGCCAGCTAATGGTGGCCAAGTGAGGACCGCCATACAGTTGACAGGCAATACCGTTGGTGGAGTCTCTATCGGCATCTCAGTGCGCGGCAGTTGAGTGATGTGCCACTGCAGATTTGCTACACCCAGTGCAGGTCTTGGGTTGTCTATCGCATATAAGGGCCGGGCGACACCCACGGATGTTTACAGGACGTCACATGACATCGAAGGTCAATCGTGGCCTAACGGAACCCGTTTAAAACGGGACACGTACTGAACTGCACCCAGCGTTCTGCTGTGTGACTGTAAAGCTCACTGTAGGGCTGGAAGGCTGCTATGACTTTCTCTGTCGAAAGCTCTAAAGGCAACTCAAACATGCGTATGGTACAAACAACCACAACAACCACACCGACATTTCCGAAAGCGTGGCGAAACCAGATGCCATATTGAGCAGGTTTCAAGATCCTGTCATAAGCCGCATTTTCAACAACCTGGCACATGCGACATTACTAAGAATGAAAGGAAGTATTCCCAGCATGTTCGATCATGGTATCTTTGCCTCATCGAGGAAGCGTTCTACTTCGAACGCTTTTGGTCGTGTATATTCATCATTAAAGGTGAATCGAAGTGTTTCTTTCGTGAAGTGGCTGGTCATATTCCAGCTCACAATCAGGCAGAGTCTAACAAGGAACGCCTTGAGTGCGAAGTCGCAGAAGGTAAATGATGTTTACTGCATTCGACACCCCAGATATTGTCTACCATGCAACCACACTATTTGCTGCTAACTGGAAATGGGGGCGGGCCTGGGGGTATCCAATGGTGAGGACAGCATGAGGCTACAGAGCGTAGTTGAACTGCTTAGTGGATGAGTAACTCTCAACAGTGCTATAGTGCTAGTTCTGTTGATACAAAGGAGAGCATTATTTCTACAACAATTACCGAAGTTGACATTTCGTCAGAGAGGAACCCAAAGAATTTCGCGAAGTGAGAAAGAAACGGCAGATGAAATATTATTGTTTCTTCAAGATGAGTCAGTGGAATGCGTGGTGTATAAACTAGACTGTGCGGACAATGTACATGAGGGGTACAATGATGACGATACGTGTTTGAAAATTGAAAGTAATATAGAAACAGGTGTCGGGTCATGTAGTTCACCATCCTTGTCAGACAGAGAGCCACAAATCCCGTCTCCAGTGAAACTTAGTAAAGGACAATTGTTGTCCAAGTAGCGGGTACTGAACATAATTACGGAATATCACCGCATCATAGTAAAAAAAAACAAAACAATTATGAGCAGATTTCGAAGAAGTCCACAGCAGAGTGGCCGTGTAGTGCATAAGAAAAACTATGGATATTAAAGGGAGGACAAGGTACACTTGTTACAAAAACTGGTGTATGCGAGTTTAGAGGATGCTCGAGACAATTTACAGGATGTGCACGATAATGACTTACTACGTTATCCACATCAAGTTGCTCACGACGTTGATTACAATGATTTCAAGGGAAGCAGTGGATGGTTGCATAACTTCAGTGCTACAGAACTAGAAAACGTAAGATAACGAATTTTCAAACAAGGTGTCAACTTGACGATGCCCAGCAAAATACGGAATCGGTCCGAAAATTTGCAGATGCGACAAATAAACTATTCCATCGTCCAGTAACGAATTTGTTTTCAACTCCGACCAATCGGGATTTTAAGACGAAATGCATATGAAAGAAACTCTGTAAATTGGAGGTACCAAGAGAGTTGTATCAAGATCATATAAAATCAGTGCCTTAACGCGTTCGTACACAATTATGTCAACTGTTGATCTGGATGGTATTTTGGCTGGAAAGTTATTTATTACGCTGCGAGAAGCTGGAGGTGCTCTGGCCCCTATGATTGTTTCTCGTGAGCTTGATATTGCAAGGGCAGTAGGGAATATTTGTGTCACAGCCAGCAAGAGTGGGAAACTGGGCGTGAGAGAACTACAACTATGGACAAAGCTGGTCAAAATAAGTTTCTTTGTCTTGATTCCTGGTCTGCATATAAAACTCGTGCATTTAGAGAAAACTATCCCTCCTTAAAAGTTTGTGACATTGCAGTTCATATCACCTGGAACCAATGGAAAAATTCAGCCTCTAAAAGTTTGTTTTTTTCCGTGCCTGAAAAACATATTATCGCACTATATGCAGCTACGCCTTAAAGCACACCCAGTTGCACGATAAACTCCACGACAGACTGTTTTGCGTTCGGTTACATGCCATCACACCCTACCAGTTATCATCGCTCCATTACATCATTATGATTCTATGTGCATTCTTTAAGAGTGGATACCTAGCCAAACCTCCTTCACGGTTTGTAACTCCCAAGGGGTTCGCCTTCGATCTTGATGGTACGACCCTTTGTCGTCACTGTGGCGCTTGATTTTTTATTCGGCGTTCATTGTACACGTTAATGGTTTGTTTTAACATTTCTTGAATGTTGACGATATCCGTTTTGTGTAGTGCATACATCTACATCTACATACATACTCCGCAAGCCACCTGACGGTGTGTGGTGGAGGGTACTTTGAGTACCTCTATTGTTTATCTCTTCTATTCCAGTCTCGTCTTGTTCGTGGAAAGAAAGATTGTCGGTATGCCTCTGTGTGGACTCTAATCTCTCTGATTTTATCCTCATGGTCTCTTCGCGAGATATACGTAGGAGGGAGCAATATACTACTTGACTCCTCGGTGATGGTATGTTCTCGAAACTTCAACAAAAGCCCGTACCGAGATACTGAGCGTCTCTCTTGCAGAGTCTTCCACTGGAGTTTATCTATCATCTCCGTAACGCTTTCGTGATTACTAAATGATCCTGTAACGAAGCGCGCTGCTCTCCGTTGGATCTTCTCTGTCTCTTCTATCAACCCTATCTGGTATGGATCCCACACCGATGAGCAGTATTCAAGCAGTGGGCGAACAAGTGTACTGTAACCTAATTCCTTGCTTTTCGGACTGCATTTCCTTAGGATTCTTCCAATGAACCTCAGTCTGGCATCTGCCTTACCGACGATTAATTTTATATGGTCATTCCATTTTAGATCACTCCTAATGCCTACTCCCAGATAATTTATGGAATTAACTGCTTCCAGTTGCTGACCTGCTATATTGTAGCTAAATGATGAAGGATCTTTCTTTCTATGTATTCGCAGCACATTACATTTGTCTACATTGAGATTCAATTGCCATTCCCTGCACCATGCGTCAATTCGTTGCAGATACTCCTGCATTTCAGTACAATTTTACATTGTTACAACCTCTCGGTATACTACAGCATCATCCGCAAAAAGCCTCAGTGAACTTCCGATGTTATCCACAAGGTCATTTATGTACATTGTGAATAGCAACGGTCCTACGACACTCCCCTGCGGCACACCTGAAATCACTCTTACTTCGGAAGACTTCTCTCCATTGAGAATGAGATGCTACGTTCTGTTATCTAGGAACTCTTTAATCCAATTACACAATTGGTCTGATAGTCCATATGCTCTTACTTTGTTCATTAAACGATTGTGGGGAACCGTATCAAACGCCTTGCGGAAGTCAAGAAACACGGCATCTATCCTTAGAAGGTTGATCTCTGCACCTCCCCGACACTCATTTTCTGTCATCCTCCTGATGCACGTAGTTAGTCATTAGCAGCTAATATATTGCCTGTCATAGTAGTTAACACATGACTTTCTAATGACTCTTGAACTGGCGACCTCGCGCTCAGCAAAGTAGACGGGGCTGCGCGCTTCGCAGGCGGAAACAGCGTGCATCCGCACTGCTCAGCTTCTAGAGCCAGACTGCCACCTGCGCTACAATTTCCACCGCGTAATTAAAGTTTACTATATGGCATATACTGCGTCAACATCGAATCTGCAAATGTCGGTATTTGATATTTAATATGCAAAGTACCAAAAACACTCGCTGTTGATAGATCATCATTGTGCTGTAACATTAGAACGCTATACGAACGATATACTTTCGTAGAACACATGTTATGACACTGGAAACATAAATTACAGATAGCCTTCGCCTGCCGGCAAGTGTTTTCCTGTCATTTTATTATAGTAAATAGCAGCTAAAGCGACGCGTTTTCGAGAGATCATCAATGCTTTGAAACAGCTTTTAGATTCATACCAGGTACTCTATGAGATAGAAAACCCACGATACACGATTTTTAAAGGCATACAACTTGGCTTCTCGTACTGTACGTTCCGCTTGTGGCATGAAACGATGTCGCACCTCATGGCCAAGTTCCTCTCCACGAGGCAAAAATCTGACATGCCAGATTCTTTATTTTACGCACCGAAGTGGAACGGAAGTCACGCTGTGGCATCACCAGCTCCTCGTCCAGGTGCGTGGTCACGTTCCGACAACAAAACGTTTCGTCAGTAGCAGTTGGGCAAAAGGAGACTGTCGCGAAGAAGTACGTTTTGTAATATTCTTACAAAAAATACGAAACCTTTCACTGATACCGAATTAGTGAAGCAACGTATGATAGATGTTTCTCAAACTTGGTTTCTACGTTTCTCAAACAGTAAACAAATACTGGCTGGAAAATAGCTTACTCTTTAGAAATATACGTGTTGCGGTCACACTGAAGATATTTCAAAATATATGTTATATGCAAATATTTTAGTTCTGCATGTTATCCCAGTGCAGATACAGTTTTGACGGCTCAGTTTCCCTTAGTTGTTCGTTATTGTACAAATGCATGATAGTAGAAGAAAACGTGTTAGTGGTTAGAACCTTGAGAAGTCCCACAAAAGGTTGTGATTTTATAGGTGCAATTAAATATTTTGTCCTTTTTTTCTATGGGACATAATATTCCTTCATTCCATCCATCTGGTATCCTTTCCTATTCCCATGTGAGAGTGATAAGTTCAAACAGAGACTGCTCTAATATTGCTCCTCCACATTTTAACATTCTGCAGGAATGCTATCAGTGCTGGCGGCCTTGTTATTCTTCAGTTGCCTCAAAGCTTTTTTAACGTCCTCTAACCCTTGGCCATTCAGTGGCTTTTTATTATCCAATCCTTGCTCACAATCATTAGAGATATCCTCTGCTTGCTCTGTCTCTCTTCGCCATCTTTCCAGAGTCTCTTTACTCTCACTTATTATGTTTCCTTCTTCATCTCTAATCAAGCTGGTTACTGGAGCAATTTGTCTTCTAGCATTGTTTGATTTTATGAAGGACTTCCTTTTTTCATTCTTCTTCTTGGACATTCTATTTCAGCCTTGGTGCATTCCCTTTTCTTTCGGCGATGTGTCACCTTTTCCATTCTCCTTTTCTCTCCATAATCCTCCAGCAAGCTTCATGTGCAGCTCGCATGTAATATCTTTTGATGCGCAGTGTTCTTTGCTTCAGTCACTCTCTTACACTCTTCATCAAACCATGTGGGCCTTATTGATTTTCCCTCCATCCCTGGTGTTCCCTTTGCTGAAATGTCTGTAGCTCTTTTTATCGTCAGCCACTTTTGTTCTACGTCATTACTGTCTTGCATTGTTCCCTGTTCTTGTTCTAGGGCCTGAGAAACTTTCTGGCAGTACGATTCGTAAGTTTCTGTTAATTGCAGTGCTACAATATTATAGCGTTCTTTCCTAATATGTCTTTCTTTCTGAGCATTTGATATCGTTGCTGTTATCTTGGCCATTACAAGAAAATGATCTGAATCCACATTAGGGCCACCAAAGGTTCGAACATCCAACAAGTTAGATTTATGCCTCTGGTCTATCAGCGTACATGATCAATTTGATTAATGGTTCCACCATCAGGTGACTTCCATGTGCCCTTGTGTATCTCCTTGTGGGGAAACCTTGTAGAACCCACTATCATATACTGGGAGGCTGTGAAGAGGCTCAATCTTATTCCATTATCATTCGCGGATCCATATTTACTGTGGGCTCCAATTACGGGCTGGAACATGTCTTCTCTTCCAAGATGTGCATTAAAATCACCCAGCAAGATCTTGATGTCATTCCTTGGGTACTTATCATAAGCTTTTTCAAGGGCATCATAGGAATTGTCTTTTAGGTCTTCAATAGATTCATCTGTTGCTGCATGTCCATTAATTATACTATAATTAAAGAATCTTCCTTTAATTCTAATTATTAATAGCCTTGGATTAATGGATGTACAATTCATCACCAAATGTTTCAGATATTTATAAACAACCGAAACCTGTACCGAACTCATATCTGTTATCATCACAGGTATAGAACATAGTGCCCTCTTTCTTTTTCAGTACCGACTGAATGGAGTGTAGAAACCACCGTGGAATCACCCTCCTGAACCTGGGGTACAAGATGTTATCTAATATTATTTTTACTTGGCTAGTCCCATAGGTGGACAAAGACATTGGAATACGCCAAAGCGAATTTCGACGAGGAAGGTCAACAATAGAGCAGACTTTCAGCCTGCGCCAAATTTAGTAGAAAACTGTTGAATATAGAACTGGAACACATCATCTCTTTATGGACTTTAAGGCTGCATAAGACAGCATCAATAGAAACCAGTTGTTTCATGCCTTACAGGAGATGGGGATGCATGGAAAGGTCCTGAGAATGGTTAAAATGATGATGTTTGAGGTAAGAAACTGCATTCGAGTTCGAGGAAATTACTCAGACCCCACGGAAATAAAAAAATGGGGTGCGTGAAGGAGATGCATTAGCATGCTTATTATTTAATGTAGCACTCGAGAAGGTGATTAGCGAAGCAGGTCTCGGACCAGGGGCACCATCTTCTACACGTCAGTGCAAATTTTAGTACATGCAAATGATGTAGACATCATAGCACGGACAGTACCAACACTAAAAGAAGCTTTTACAGCCTTAAGTCAAGCAAGTAAGAAGATGAGTATTATGATAAATGAAGACAAAACTAAATACATGACCTGTGGTAAAGCATATCAACCCAATATGCCATCAACTTTCAGTGTGAATGGATACACATCTGAAAGAATTGATAGCTTCAAATACCTTGGTTCCACAGTCACTTGCTTTAATGACATCTGAACTGAAATTAAGATTAGGCTGATATCAGCAAATAAGGCATATTTCACCTTGAGTAATTTATTCCGGTCAAGGACGCCTCAGCCACCCAACAAAATTCACTATTTATAAAACCCATGTTAGACAAGTTCTCACTTATGCTTCCGAAACATGGCCCTTGACACAAACCGATGCAAGATTGCTCGACGGATTTGAGAGGAAAGTTTTGAGGAGAATAATGGAGGAAAAGGTACAATGCAGAATTGTACACTATATATGCTGATGCTCCTGTAACAAAAATCATACAATCAAGAAGGTCATGTGGCAAGAATGGAGCAGTCTGAGGTGATAAAGAAGATTCTCTTTGACAATCCAGAAGGACAAAGAGGGTGAGGTCAACCTCGAGCAAGATGGCTGGATGGAGTGGAGACCTACGGGACCTCAGATGCAAAAACTGGAGAAGGGTAGCATGTGACCATGATGGATGGCGGAAGCTCATTGGGTAGGCCAAGGTTCATCCTGGATTGTAGCGCAACAGAAGAAGAAGAATTAAATATTTTGTAGAAACAAACAGTTTACCTACGAGCAGTTTAATATCTTTGTGTACAGCGACTGTCTGTGAATGATGGGCATAAAAAATAGTTTTATACCATTGATCAAGAGGGAATCGAATTTACGAAATTTACACTCCATTCCCTGTTTACTGCACCAAGAAAGATAGGCATATCAAACTTCAAGTAACAAACTGAAGGATAATATGAGAGTCGTCAGAAGCTATTTTGATTCATGTTGGTTCTTCTGAACACTACGGCCTTTAATGATTGTTGGTAAACAAGACGGCCCTCCTCTAGTTGCCTTATTTTCCAACAACTATCATAACCGTTACACATTGAAGAGCCAAAGAAACCGGTATCTGCATGCGTATTCAAATACCGGGATATGTGAACAGGCTCAATACGGTCTGGCGCAATTGTTAGATCGGATACTGCTGCTGCAATGGCAGGTTATCAAGATTTAAGTGAGTTTGAACGTGGTGTTATAATCGGCGCACGAGCGACGGGACACAGCATCTCCGATGTAGCAATGAAGTGGGGGTTTTCCCGTACGACCATTTCACGAGTGTACCATGGATATTAGGCATCCGGTAAAACATCAAATCTCGGACATCACTGCGACCGGAAAAAAATCCTACAAGAACGGGACCAACGACGACCAAAAAGAATCATTTAATGTGACAAAAGTGCCACACTTTCGCAAACCGCTGCAGTTTTCAATTCTGGGCCATCAATAAGTGTAAGCGTGCGTAACATCATCGTTATGGGCTTTCGGCGCCTTTTCGTGTACCCTTGATGACTGGACGACACTAAGCTTTACACCTCGCCTGGACCGATCAACACCGGCATTGGACTGTTGATGACTGGCAACATGTTACCTGGTCGGACGAGTCTCGTTTCAAATTGTATCGAGCGGATGGACGTGTACGGGTATGGACTCTGCATGTCGGCAGGGGACTGTTCAAGCTGGTGGAGGCTTTGTAATAGTGTGGGGCGTTTGCAGTTGGAGTGATATGGAACCCCTGATACGTCTAGATACGACTTTGACTGGTGACAAGTACGTAAGCGTCCTGTCTGATCACTACATCCATTCACGTCCATTGTACATTCCGATGGACTTGCGCAATTCCAACAGGACAATGCGACACCCCACACGTCCATAATTGCTACAGAGTGGCTCCAGGAACATTATTGAGCATGTCTGGAATGCCTTTCAGCGTGCTGTTCAGAAGAGATCTCCATCCCCTCCTACTCTTACGGATTTATGAACAGCCCTGTAGGATTCATGCTGTCAGTTCCCTGCATCTTCAGACAATAGTCGAGTCCTTGCCACGTCGTGTTGCGGCACTTCTGCGTGCTCGCGGGGGCCCTACACGATATTAGGTAGGTGCACCAGTTTCTTTGGCGCTTCAGTGTATGTCATTCGAGTACAAGAACCCAGTCATGAAAATTTAAAGAACTACTGGAAGAACTGCAGGCTTGTCACTACGATGTTATCCTATGTGTTGCTATCAGAAATAGCAAAGAAAAACTGCTGGAACGATTTGTCAATTTGAAATGGGAAATTATTTTATTCGTACAATGAAGCTGAAGCTGGTAATGGTGAATGGTGACTACATATGGCATTTTCTTCTGATGTTACACAAAAATCAACAAACTTAACTGAACCTGCAGGGACGTAATAATATAATTGGGCATATGACTATTAAAATATTCGTATTTGAAGCCAAACTGCAACTTTATTTAAATGACCCTGAAGAAAAGAATTTGTATAATTTTCTAACTGTTGTTACGCTCCAATTAGATTTAACTACTTCCAAAAGGATTTACCAAGACATGTTGTCATAATTGAAAGAATAGTTGGAAGACATAAAAAACAAATTTGCGGATGTTAGAAATACTCGAGGCTTGTGATATTGAATATGATGACCTCAAATTGTTCTGCCGATTTGGGTTTCATAAAACTCATTTGACAAATGAAATAATCGAACTTCAATGAGAAACAAAACATAAAGCTCAATTTATAGAACCTTGTGAAGAGATATGTGGGGATGTGTAGCTAGCAATTATAAAAATTTATCAGACTATACACAATTCATTTTAACACAGTTTCATTCACTTACCTTTGTGAAGCTTTGTTTTGCCGGCCGGTGTGGCCGAGCGGTTCTAGGCGCTTCAGTCTGGAACCGCGCGAATGCTATGCTCGCAGGTTCGAATGCTGCCTTGGGCATGGATGTGTGTGATGTCCTTAGTTGGGTTCAAGTAGTTCTAAGTTCTAGGGGACTGATGACCTCAGATGTTAAGTCCCATAGTGCTCAGAGCCATTTGAACCATTTTGAAGCTTTGTTTTTAAAAATGAACTACTTGAAAAATAAATATCGAAATCAATTATCCAGTCATTTAGAAGATGCAGTGGGGATTGCATGAAGTCCAAGTGACACATACATAACGAGATAGCCAAAACAAGTATGTCATAAGTCACACTAATAAAGATTTTAATTATTTTAATCAAGTTTGATTTGCAATTAGAATGAATAAAAATCCAGATTTAAGAATAAGCTTGTAGCTTGTGTACATAGCCTTTGCCATGTGGAGGATATCAGAAACTAAAGGGCTTGTAAGTTTTATGACATTTGAAAGTTTGAAATTAATGCCATTAGAATAAAGATTATGAGACCATTTGAATATTGCCACATAATTTTTTAATTATATAATTGGCTAATGTTGTATAAAAGTACTCTGTAATCAACATCATAGACAATATACACTGATATCAGACTCGTTTTTGATAGTGACTCAAAATAATTAAATTACTAATGAGTTTCTTCCTTTCCTGCATTCTTCATATTTACCTGTCAAATAAAAGGTGAACTTTATTTGTACAGGGATAAGGTGGACTGGACCCAGTTAGACAGGCGCTATGTATTCCTTCTTTTAGCTTACTGAAAATGTATCAGCATCAGTTTATATTACTTTCCATTTTCTACATGTGCAAATATTGTGGCAGTCATTCTGTGAAATTGTATCAGTGATGAATCTCGCTATTGCCTGATTATTATTCTATTATTCGAGTCAGTGCCAACACTTGACTCCTGTGAATACAACCTTCTAAATCTAATTGTTGACAAACTGGCATCATTGTGTGTAGAAACGACATAAGTGTGCAGTATTCTATGGTTGTGAGGACATCATAAATACTTGCTTTGGTTTTGAAACTCCATAAGTTACTAAAACTTAAGAATACTTAAACAGACAACTGATGGTTAAATCAAACATGAGATGTTTCAAGGGAAGAATGCTCAGAATTTTCTAATGTAAAGTACAATTTCTACTTAAAAACTTTTCTCTGCTTTTGATATTCATCAGTTGGATGTTTATCTCACTTGTGATTCTTTCACTATTAGGATTAAAGATGGAAGTTTACCTGACATTGGAAAAAGAATAATTGTTTTCCAAAAAACAATACACCTTAGAAGAGCTAAAAAATTCTACAGTCTATTTCAACACATATCAGATATGTCAAAAAGAAATGGTGAATACACTAGGCATATGAACAGATTATACGCAAAACTGACTCTTACTTAGGCCACCAGTGCAGGAGGAAGTTAGTTGTGGCTGTGTTTCGTATTCACAGCTTATGATTCTGCTATTCACTGCTACCATAAGGGTATTGTAACTAAAGTGGCAGATGAGGTATGCTTATTTTTGAATGACTATATTAAAGAGATTCCTGAAAATGTAAAACATTCGCATATTATCTCAGGAGGGTGTTCCACCCAAAAGAGGAGTAATACTATAGTGAAAATGCTTCTTGTAGTTTTCAAAGTCAGATTTTATTCTATAAACCAGTACTTCCCTCTCAGAGGTCAGTCCTCCCCTTCCCTGTGACATGAGCTTTTCTGTCAACAAGAGAAAGGTAAGGAAATGTGATAGGATGTACTCAGTGATGAAGTATGTGTCAATGATTACTAATACAGACAGGTATTATAGATTCTCAGTCAAAATTGTAGAAGATAATGATATCATTGCTCGCAAAACCTTGTAGCCTCCCTT
Source organism: Schistocerca cancellata (assembly GCF_023864275.1). Lineage (NCBI taxonomy): Eukaryota > Metazoa > Arthropoda > Insecta > Orthoptera > Acrididae > Schistocerca > Schistocerca cancellata. Next base: position 492,573,901 of record NC_064626.1, on the reverse strand, counting down.
ATTCAAGAAAACTGCCCTATCCATTGAATCGCATGGTGAAGCAATATCTGGAGTGAGAAACTATCATTTCAAGTATCACAATATAACTAGTTTGCTTACTCAGCAGAGCATTTTGTGTAGTTAAAGCTAGCCAATGGATTAGTAGCCTTGCATCTCACACATCCAGACTTGTGAGCTATGATACCAACACAATTATGATGCCAGAAAAAAAGAATATACTCCAGTAAAGTTCCAATACATTTATATAAAGGAAATGGAGGATTTTTAGAAAGCTAGAGAGATACTTGCCTATTGAGGATGAAAGTAAAAGATTTTGGAATGCTATATATGAGTAGAACACCATTAACAAGAAATCAACTGGAAATTTTTACTTTCATTTTCATTCAAGAAGCATATTCAATTTATCACTATACATTAATATATTTTCCTTGTGAAAATCGGTTGTAGCTTATCAGTAATGTAAATGTCTATTACATTTAATACTCAGATAAAGTAGACACACAGATCAATAATGAAGTTTGTTGTTTCTTAAACACAATAATAAACTGTTGTTCATTTCATTGTAAAATCCCGTAAGTCATAGGGTTTTAAACTTAACTCTAGGGAAATCTAATGAATAATTAATGTTCATGTCATACTTCCATGATACTAGGGCTATCCACAAAGTACATTACGTTTTGGAATTAAAAATAAATAAAGCATTCGAATTTTTTTATTATATACAGATGAAAGCCACACTTAAATACTACTTTTCTACATAGTTGCCATTTAAATTAAGGCACTTATCGTAGCGATGGACGAGCTTGGAAATTCCTTCGTCGTAAAATTCGGCCGCCTGCGCCTTCAACCACGTAATGACTGTCTTTTGGGACAGAAAAGGTGTGATTTTTGTGGATTTCCTGGAAAGAGGCTCTACAATAAACTCTCAAAGGTACTGCCAAACTCTGCACAACCCCAGAAGATCAATAAAAAACAAGCGCAGGGGAAAGTTGGGCTCAAAGATCTTGCTGATTCACGAAAACACCCGGGCCCACACGGCAAATGCCACTCGTGAAGTTCTCGAATCTTTTAAGTGGAAGTTGCTTCCTCATCCGCCGTACAGTCCCGACCTGGCACCGAGCGACTTCCACTTATTCCCAACAATGAAGAAGTGGTTGGCTATGCAGCGTTTTGATGACGACGCACAGCTTCAAGAAGAGGTAACCACGTGGTTGAAGGCGCAGGCGGCCTAATTTTACGACGAAGGAGTTTCCAAGCTCGTCCATCGCTACCATAAGTGCCTTAATTTAAATGGCAACTATGTAGAAAAGTAGTATTTAAGTGTGGCATTCATCTGTGTGTAATAAAAAAAATTCCAAATGTTAAAGGAATACTTTAATACCAATGCTTCTATTCTAACATCTGTAATTGATGTAGATGACAGAGAATTATGCTGAATAATGTTTATTCAAGAGATGACATCTCAAGTAAATGTGAAGTGGTTCTATGATATTGAATTACAATGAAAACGGAAAATATTCGTATCAAATACAGTGAATTTACATTGAGGGCATTATGAAAATGGTAGTAAAAACCCCAAACTAAATTATCACGAAGATAAGACAAAACTAAAGCAATTTCATAACCATAAAACACGAAATATTGCTAAAACAGTTCAGAGTTCAACATGATGATTTAAAAAATTATCCCACACGATAGGAAGGATGGGAACTCATACTCTGTCTATCCTGAGTTCTGTAATACAAGCAGAAAAAGTTAGAGCTCTACTCTGGAGCACATTCAGACTTCTCGAAATATAAAGTAGCTCCAGAAGTTAAAGTATGGCAGCGACCATTCATCACACAGAATCAGACACCTCCTGGTTACCGCAGGGAGGTCTACCTTCTTCCAGAGCTCACATAAAAGTGCCCTTGAGTTCTCTTGAAAAAGACCCAGGCTTCACATGACTCCTGTAGTGTTCCTCTACTGGCTGCTTTTTATTGGCTAAAGGCTGTCTGCACCAAAAACCATCGTTCTTAAGTTCTATGGACATCACTTGACTCAATTCACCAATACCTAGACTAAACTAATATATCACAACAGTATTTTACTAAAGAAATTTTATTAACATTCAGTAACACTCAGACCATTCACAATAAATGTAAATATAGGTTTATCCATAAATAAATATGCTAATAATCTTGTACGAGTGCACTCATCTTGAATGACCACAGACCATCATTAAATATCGTTTAAACAATTATTTACATCTTCTTGTCAGAAGCGTCTTTTGCCACTCTTTTAAAAAGTTAGTGTCAACTAATAAATGCAATTGACCACTTCTTAAATTACTGTGAGTTTTTATTATCAACTATAATTAGTATTTAAATAAAGCTATTGGCAAAATAGTAAACTGTTCATTAAATAAATACATTTATGACATGATGTGAGATATTCATGACAAAATGTGAGGTATTCGTGCTGTATTCATTTGTTGTGTAATTCTGGAGTATAAAACATTCTGACAAACATTTGCACATTTAAAAGATATAAAAAACGTAATAAATCGAGAAATAAAATACATACAGATGTGTAGCTTTCAGAGAAGATAGCTATAATACACTGCTGTCATCTGAGATATCAGATGTTGAAATCGCCTGATGAGTTTGAATGTTGCTAATTCAGAGGTTCATTGTGAAAGTGTTTATTCACTGTAAAATATAGACTTCCATAGTTTTAAACATGCTGACACATTCTTGTGTCATTCAATGCGCACCATTTTTCTGAGAATGCAGATGTATTCAGATTTGCTTTAAAACTCGACTGTAAGTTGTTATAGATCCTTGAAGAACAGTAAGAAGCCATGTTTCAGCTTGTCTGACACCCTTCCAATTCTTGGAGCATTGTCTGTCCTCTTAAGCAACAAAACTCCCTGTACTGGGACTGACCCATTTCTGGCCATGCACTCCTTGTCTTTGCACCTGGAGTAGCCACACAGTTTCCTCAATCTGGTGACTCACACCCAATCAAGCATTCAAATTCAGCTCTCCTCAATACCAGCCCTAGGTGGACAAATAACTTTACCACAAATTCAAGATACTCATTTCTTCATATGATTAAAATTTTCACATGTGCCAAAATGGCTATATATCCAGTGTGATGATGTTATTTAAGTAAATAAACCATATATTCTCCAAGATATTCCATTTTTCAATACCAGGCCCTTGATCATTGAACAATACTCCATCATGCAATTTCAACTCTTCTCTGTTAATTTGTTCTTCCCATACTTCTGACATCCTTCTCATTTTCTGTCTATCACTCTTTGAAGATACAGAGATTTGTAAAACATTCTATTCTCTTTCATTTTTATTTTTATTTCATGTCCTTGAATAATTCCAGGCGTTCCAAAACAAAAACTCTTTATATTCATTTAAGGTTCTTACCAGTTGCTGTCTCTGAAATGGTTCTAAGTCCACATTCTTGAAGTTTGGTGGACAAATCATCCTCTATGATTACATCATTTACAAGACGTTCTCCATTAAACACTACATCATGGTGCTGGCCAGGCACTACTACAGCAACCTGTCATACCTCTTTTTCTGACTCTTTCTCCTTCAATGGCAATTGATCACCCAAAAATCTTACTTCTCTCTCCCTCATAAAATGATTTCTGTTTCAGTCTCCAATAAAGACGTTGATTTGCTTTTCCCTAAGCCAGTAGATTCACAGCTAAATTTTCATGCTTAATCCCATTACTACAAACTGTCTGCTTGAAATTCATTCGTCCAATACAAAATCTTATGTTAGCCCTCTCCTTTAACGTCCTACTGCTATCACAATTCACTCCATGAAAAACTAAATTTTTTATTGGTAAAGTAACTGCCTCATCATGCTTCTTGATCATCTCTCAACGTGTTCTGTCTATCACACATATATCACTTCTAGTGTCGATCATTAATGTCTCCTCTTTGTCATTGACCCACCAATGGGTTTGATAAGGCTGACTGCTGTTTTAACTGTTCCTCTAATAATAATTTTTTAACTCAACTCCTCCATGTCATCTGACAAAAGCTCACTCATACATACATTACTATGTATGAAGTTTTCAGCTGAGCTGGTTCCTGCCTCAAGTGGATATTCACTAGTTCTCACATCTTCTGCAGCAACTGCTTCTCTCCAAGGTCTGTTAGTATATCTTGCCAGTTTCCACATTCCTTGATTCTCCACAGGTGGACTAACTCTTCATAACTTCTCCCATTATTGTTATAACTGTTATTATTTTAATAGTTCTGGACTCCCTCATTTCTGTTTGGGTAACTGATATTGTTTCTTCTCCTGTTCGTGTTGCTGTTCTGCAAGTTGGGTACTATCCATCCATAACTCGCTTAGTAGATGCATCCCTCCTGGCCATTTTCCCCCCTCTGATCATGTATTCACTTTATGTCCACTCTATTCTCTTTTATTATTATAACTGTCCCTTGATACATTTAAATAATCAAATTGATCAACAAATTCTAACTATTTCTGGACATTGTTACAGGTTTTCACTGTCGATTTTTCTCTAGCTACTGTGGGTAACCTACTGAAAAGTTCTTCGATCAGTCATGGTTCTTACTACCGTCATCTGAATATTTTGCCTGATTGATATGTTATTCCACGAAATACCTGCAACAATCTTAGGTCTCTCTCTATACACTTTGACACAGAAGCTGGAAGCTTAGTCTTTTCTGTGCACCCTTTGACCAAAATTTTCATAAAAATTCTCTTTGAAATTCCTTGTAGGACTCAGACCAGTCTATATCCAACAGTCCCCACTGCAAAGGATTTCCCTCCAAGTGATTTATCACAAAACTTACCTTTTTTGTAGTGCATGGGCACAGCTAAGATTCTATGAAATCCTTGCAGAAAAGTAACAGATTGCATTTTCCCTTCTGAGCTATGCCCTTGTCCTTGTCATAATTAAATTAATCCCAAAATTCATTTCCAGTATTACTACTCACCTCTCACTGTGAAGGAAAACTACTTTTAAAATTTGCCCTTCCTCTTAAACGTCCCATATAACTTTCAGAGTTTCTCCCGAGTGGGCTAATCCTCTCTTGCAACATGTCCTCATCTTCTCCAAAACTAAAAGGAGAGGTTATCTCACCACTACCCTGACCTACCTGCATTTTACTACTCTGCCCACAAGTGTCCAAACTGGTCCCACTCACACTATCCACAGATAAATCACAATCCTCAGCTTCTTTACTATTCAGTTCTGCACCTCAGATATCTTGTTATTCAGTTTCTTGTCTAAGAATTCTAATCCTTCTTCAGCATGTTGACTATCAGTCTTAAGTTCCCTAATCTTATGTAGCAATTTTTCAATCCTACCTTTCATCTTAACTTTTTCCACTATTCATTCTGAACTTGCCTTATTCATATGCATGACTTGATTACTTATTTTATCTACCTGTCCTATAAAATGATCTTGCAAGGCTCACATAAACTCTTATTTACTTTTCTGCAATTCCATAGCTAGTTGTCTTTTTACATCAACTACCAGATTTATGTTCTCTTCCTGTTGTATCAAATCCGTTTTTACATCATCTAATAACATCTCCCAAATGGGCTCCCAGTGGCCATCAATGCCACATCATCATTTCATTAGTTGCTAGCAAAACATTAAACCTCCTCTTTATTATTGAAACTAGCCATTTTGTTGAATATAAAAAGTCGTTCTCGTATACAGAAAATGGATCTCAATACATCTATATGTATCATATTAGCATGCTCAATGCTACCAGAACTATTGTGCCATTAGCAATCTACTAGCAAACTGCTAATTTTGTAGCAAAAATTCCTGTATCTCAAATTCGGAAAGGAAGAAGACAAGAAAAAGTTGACATTTCTGAACTTGAAGATTACTACAGTTACTACTGGAGGCCTTCAGTCACTACAAACGTGTACCCTTCACAACAACCCACCATCACAAATGTCAGTACATAAGCATGCAAGAGGAATTGTTATTTTCTGACGAACACCTTTACCTCACCTGTAGCAGTGTGCTGTAGTTTATCGGAAGTGCTCCCTTTTATTTCCACCTGACTGTGCATTCCTTTCTCAGCTGACAGCAATGTCATTTTAGTCTCTCGCCTGCTCTCTGTATCATATAGTGTTGCCAGTCCTACAATCTGGATCATACATCTATGATACTTTAAGATGGTGTAAATACAGTTGATCCAATCATTGTACATCTGTTGTATGGTCCTATGAAACACTTACTATTGTTATTAAAGTTTCATCATTTTTATTATTTTAATTTTTAGGGCTATTTAATTTTTGACAATGTAGTTCACAAATACGATTTTGAGCAGCCTATGTGCCAGCCTGTCTGTCTGTGGGATTCCTCAATTTCGTTACACTGTTGTTGCATGACTCAACTTAGGTTGTTCCCTGAGATGGAACAACCTGGGAAATTCACCATATTGACTGAATTGCACCATGCACGGTGCTCAGTAAGTGAAAAGAAATGGCACCATGAGAGGGTTAGCATTGGTCATTGAAGTAAAAATATTAATTTCTGTTGCAACTTGATTTCAATCATTGTTTGACCATCATCAGTGTTAGTATTAAAACCGCATGGACTCAGATTCAAGCAGTACAACTGCAATATTTGCACTTATCAATGAAGAGGACTTGTCAGACCAAAGGTGCAAATGCAACTCGCTAGCCAAAAACTGTACACTGGATGTGTTTAAATATAAGAGGCGAAAACAAATATAAAAAAAAATCTGGAAAATTAATTCTGAATTTAAAGGCTGGTTGTGTGCCGATGAATCGAACTCTAAAAGGGCTAGATGTGGAATTTGTAACATAACTTTTTCGTCTGAATTTGGATGCATTAAAACAGTCTAAAAGTGAAAATCTTGTCAAAAAATACAGTGGGTCTCATCTAAAGGCCAGACGGTTTTGAGTACATTTTGAAATCAGCTACCATTGATACCTCTCCTAATAAACAGACTCACAAAGCAGAAGTTAAACTGATAGGATGCATGGCAGAACACAATCTTCGTTTCAGGTTTGTATATTACCTGGAGAGCATAATTTAGAAGACACTAAAATTGCTGACACTATACATCTGAGTCGCACTAAATGTGCCCATATCATAAAAAAGGTTATGGGAGAGAGCCATAAGAATGAACGTCCAGAGAACTCAGGCATACAAAATTCATTCTGGTTGCTGATGAGTCAACAGACATAGGTTCTCTTAATACATTCTGTGATGTAGTTTGATAAAGTCATAAAATTGAAAGTAACTTTGAGAATATTCGTGAAATTTTCAAGTCAGGCGAATATGATAAGGCTAATGAAGGTGCAACAAGTAAAAACCTTTATTCTAATCTAATACTTTCATTGTTCCTGAAAAAATTATAGAATTTGCTTCTGATTGCTGTAATTCAATAATGAGGTCAAGAACCTTTTTGTTGCTACTCAGTTAACTGAAAAATGTCTTGAATTAATTATTTTCAAATGTATATATATATATATATATATATATATATATATATATATATATATATATATATATATATATATATATATATGCCAGTGAAGCTTGTAAATGTCTTTGCAGCCATTGTGAAGGCCTAGCTGGGAACATTCGTAATCATTTCAAAACTAGCGCTAAGAGACAGGCACAACTGCATGATTTTCAAACATTTTTACACATCTAACTTCATAAAACATTGCATTCATCACAGACTAGATGGCTACCTATCTGTAGGACAGACTGGTTGTGGCAGAAAAAAATTCACCAATCCCTCAATAACTATCTTTTTAAATTATTTTATTTATTTCTGGGCGATATTTTACCGAAATTTAGTGATCTGAAAAGTATTTGCCTAGTGGTAAAGTTGTTGTCATTGACATACATGAAAAGATGGTAGAAGGTTACTAGAAAATGTTGGTTTTCTACATGGACCAGCAGTATGTAGTTAGCAATAAACTGATTGACATTGACCCCAACAACAAGTCAAAGTTTCTACCTGACAGCGAAAAGTGTATAGGAGTTGAAGATCTGAAGGCAATTCAAAAACTAGAAGTATATAATGGACAGGATGCCATGAAAAGTTTTGCCACAAATGTAAGATTTTCATGCAGGAAGAATCTTCAGAGCTGAAATAGAGATATAACTGATGGTAATTTATTGCTATTGCTTGCAATTTTGACGCCTAAAAGAGCTCTATCACACCTCTTACGCCAAAATTACGAAGAATGGTCTCTTTCGATGACGGCAATAATCTACAGCAAATCGAAGATGACAGGAGGAAACTTCCTATTGCAAACATACACAGAAATATTAAGAACTGTTCAGGAATGGATGTATTTTGGGGCAACATACTCATCATAAAACTTTATCTGGTGAGAGGAAATTCCTTCTCCTAGCAGGATTTTCACTCTCATGTTTACCCCTCCCACATTGAAATGCTGGTTGCAAAAGAGGTTTTAGTCAAATAAATTTTACAAAATTTAAAAATAAGAATACTCTCACAGAGAATGGATGTTTGCTTGCCAGCCAGTTTGTGAGGAGCAGCAGCTTATGCAAAATTTTTGTTCATACCACAAATATACTCAGTATCATAAAGAAAAAGCAGTTATATTCACAGTCATTCACTTCCAGTTTTTCTGTTCCTGGTCCTCCAGAGGAGGAATATGATAATAATGATGCATTCAATTTTTAAGTTTTCTTCCAAGGTAAGGAAACAAAAGTAAATTTTTATGTCATTTTATTAATCATTTTTAATTTTAATAAATTATTTTCGAATAAAAATGTAATTTACCAATGACATTAAAATGTGCGGAAGTTAACGTGAAATAATTGGAACAGGCTTATTTTTCTGTCCTGTATGCTCGATACCCTAACAAAATGTATGATAATTTTGATGCAATTGTACGATCCAGCAACACTGAAAGGTTGGCAAGCTGTTATCACATTCACACCAACGAGGAACCTACTTGGTTCACATTGTATGCAGTATACCATTCAGCTGCAAACAAAGCACTGACGACAGTATGATTCTGTTTTCATTACCAGATTGTGAACCGCCTGAATATTTATTACAGATTTTGACAGAACAAAACTCGTCCTGTCCTGTTAGCGAAATCGTGAATCGGACTTCAAAATTAATATTTTACGTACTGAGTATTTAATTTCGATCGCCAGGATATTGGGCTAAAACCTGTATCCAAAGTAAATAAAGAGGGTTTGCTGTTGGTAATGTAATGAACAGTGAACTTAAGAACTAGATTTCACTGGATAGGCGGTATTCAGTTTCAGATTGGCAATGGCGGCTTTCAGGTATGACTGACCACAATTTGTAGATAGAAGATAAGATACATATCCCATTTCCTTGAAAATATGCTCTTGCACTTATTGTATTATATTTTGGGAGGCCAGAGCTACTACATATATACAGAGGAGCGTGCAGATTAATGAAAATCATCTAACTAACCAGCACACTTTCTCACTTCTATAGTCTTACAAGAAAACTAGACACCAACTGCCACAATATGAAACACACTCATGAAATGGTATTCACTCAGTGAATTAATGCTGAGCTACACCTCTCCTTAAAAGTAAAGATGAAACCAGTCCCATGTATGTGCTCCGATGCGCCATAGATTACTTATATCATAGCCAAAAACCTCTTGTACTGATTTTCTGTCACTTAAACGTTGTCTTAGAATTTTAAAAGAAAATAAGTAGTTCGCACTTTAACTAATGAAAGAAAGACTTTTTCATTACTTGTAACTCTATTCTAACATCCAGTTAATTAACATTCACTTGTAATTACAATCTCTTGTAAAGTAACTCTATTCTAACATCCAATTAATTAACATACACTTGTTATTTACAATCTCTCTTGTTATTTACAATCTCTCTTGTTATTTACAATCTCTCTTGTTATTTACAATCTCTCTTTCCTCTTTAAAATCCACAAGAAAACCCTTTTCTGTGTCTGTATCTCACAGATCATTTTCATTATATTACAGAAGAAAACAACACATTTCTCTGCTCCATTAAAGAACAGGACCAGCCCTCATAATAATTAATTTTAAATCACAATATCAGACTATAATTATCCTCAGTATAATTATATCTATACCGCTCATTTTAACAAAACTCTCTGGCGCTGCTGAGGTGTACTGTCTCGTCACAGATCTTCGTTTATCATTTTTTCCAAGTTCTCCTAATTCCCCACAGAAGCAGCAATTTCTTCTCTCAGAATTTCTTTTTCAGTTTTCTACAGCATGAAAAGAGGAATGAAAATTAGTGTCTACTCAGCCTTTCCCTATTCAGCCAGAAAAAAACATTTTATGCAATTATATTTCATTGGGGTGCTGTGAGAAATTATCTGAATTTGATAGAGTACAGAAACACACTGTTTGTGAAAGAAATTTGCGTGAAAGTATATATGCGATAAAAATGTTCCCTTACATCAGCACTCCACGAAGCTACTTTTTTGAAGGTGATGTGCTACGGTTCAGAACTGCTAAAGACCATACAAGTTGCTGAGTTCACTGAAGAGTGCCAATTCAAACTGGTGTCCTCCACCAGTCATGCTGGAGTCAGGGCAGCCAAAACGGAAAGTCCATAACTGAACAAATGCCCTTGTCGTGGATTCTACCGTGATGTTCGAGATTGGTATGGCTCCAATCCAGTAGCTGACTTGCTCGATAACTGAAAGAAGTAACAGAAACTTCCTGATTCAGGTGGCCTGATGAGATTCTGGTGAACATTCTGTAAATAATCTCCGGGTGTCGAGTAGTGGCCATTGTCGGCTGCGTGTATCGGCCTATTTTACAACATTAGTAGGCTATACAAGCCTGGATCTAGTGTTCACAATCACATATGTTGATCGACCATGTGAAACGGTCCATGATTAGTCTAGTTGCTGGAGTGCCAAACAAATGTGACACCCTGTACAGTGTGTCGAAACTACCGTTCCACAAAACGATTGGGACGACCTGTCTAAGTCAGTTCTGTGATATGTCACTCAAAGCTTGTGCTGATGTACCAGGAATGGTGCAACGTTCTATTTACAAGTCAGTAGCGGTGTTGCTTAGGCGATCGAGAAATTATGTCTCCTGAAGTTGTGCCTTGGCCATATCATCACAGAAAATATCTGCTGAGAGTATGTTCATAGAGACAGAGGACATTGTCTGTACCCTGGAGATGTCAGTTGTCAGTTGAAAATTGTGCAATATAATCTATACATCGAAAACGCTACAGGCAGTAGACTGTGGATGAATTGTGGACAGAGTCACCAACAACCTGAGATCTGTGTAGGAGATAACTGGCCTAACTTCAATATCATCTTTGAAATGGGGCTTCGATTCATACACCATCAACAGTTCCCTATGGTATACTGACTATTTGCACTGGGAGTAACAGTCAGTTTTTCAGATAAAATACAGACCTGTTGCTGTACACCTGCTGTCATCTGCTCAAGCACTGCACAAATATCAGAACTGCTTGCATCGGAAGTGATTTTCAGAGGGGCAGTGAGAAGTTGCTGTGCCAATGTCATATTTTGAGAGAGACTGTCTTTAATCTGCTCAAATGCTCATTGTATCTGCAAGGTCTACATAAGGTCATGTTTTCAGTATTTGTATTTTCTTACCAGAGTGTACATTAAATGGGCCTGAATGGTATCTGCATGAGGTACATGCTATGGTATCCCCTTTTTCTAGCCTTATTTGAGATTTAAAGGAAAGAATCAGACTATGCCTGTTATTACAAACTTGAAAAACAATTTCGCATAAAATAATATTATGCTGTACACAAGCGAAGTGCCAATGGTGATAGTATGCTGAATCTAATGCAATAGCACTATCCACTCTCTGACAGGATGGTAAATTTTTACTCCATGTATCAAAATTTCAGTGAAGGAGGAAACCTTGTGATGGGCTTTTTGTTGGAGTCATGGATCTGTGAAGACATATAAATTACTAGATACTCTATAATCATTCATTGTTATGGTGGCCAATGTAGCTATTTTCTGAACAACGGATTTCATATCTGCCTATGGACGAGCTTGATAAGGATTTGCTTTGCAAATGATAGGGAACACTTGAATTACTTAATGAAGAATATATATGGATGCTTGAACTGCTTAATCTGGATAACCTAATCCTCAATAATTCATGTGATGATGATGATGCCGGCCAGTGTGGCTGAGCTGTTCTAGGCGCTTGAGTCTGGAACAGCGCGACCACCACGGTCGCAGGTTCGAATTCTGCCTCGGGCATGGATGTGTGTGATGTCCTTAGGTTAGTTAGGTTTAAGTAGTTCTACGTTCTAGGGGACTGATGACCTCAGATGTTAAGTCCCATAGTGCTCAGAGCCATTTGAACCATTTGATGATGATGATGAGGTCCCATACTCCGAGGAACGGAGGGGAACCATGTGGGAGACCCACACCACCGACTAGACAAGGTTCTAACAGCGGTGGTTTGCCATTTCATTCCTCCGACCATAATGGGGATGAATCATTATGGTGAAGACGACACAACAACACCCAGTCATCTCGAGGCAGGGAAAACTGTGATCAATCTATCTATATCTATGTATAAATGGGTTGTGAGTGTATGTAATGACAGACTTTTCTTCATAACCATCTACTGTCAGCCCTTGCTGTCATACTGTCAATAAGGGAGTTTTGTCACATTTCATGGAAGTAAGTGCGTGTGGCGAGCAAAAAGCGACGAAATATGGAGCAATAAATACTTCTAGGAAAGGCTATATACTCTGTGACATATGAACTTTACCATACATGTGAAAATGTTTTATTGTTTCATTCGTCTGACAGAATATGATGCTCACACAGTTTCGTCATAAATAAAGATGTGGAATGTCAAATTTATCAGCTTTTAATCTTTCTGCATATTTTTGTCAATCACACTTTGCTGACGACCAACAGAGACACAAAGAAGAAAATGCAGATAGACCCAAACATAAAAATAATCGTAACTTGCAACAGTACACCACAGCGATTTTGGATAAACAATTCAATTATTCTTTGTGAATGTATTTCTTTTCAAAATGTAGTATATTTTCGTCAATCACTGCAAATATCGTCTATAAGCAAGCACTGTGAAAACAAGATATTATACTAATTTATATGCAATGAGAAGGAAGTATAATTAAATAAATTAACTTCCATTCCTTATCAGCTTGGTTTAAATACTATTATGTTAAGACAATATTACTGAACTAGCATTGGCCCCAGGGTGTTACCCATAGTTATATATGACTGTATAACGTAATGTTAATGCCAGTATGGGTGGAACAGGGTGAGGATTTTATAAGCTAGTATGTTTAATAATACAGTAAAGTTCAAAAGTCATAAAGAACATAATTTTTTGTAAGGGAACTTAGTGTTCCAAACTGCATATTGTATTGAGATATTTTTCAACCACAATCACCCATTTCCACCCAAAACACTATGGAGGAAACATGTTGAGGATTCTATCACCATTATACTACACCATAAGTGAAACAATAAAAACATTTTCACATATGCAGTAAGTTCGTAGCTTTACCTAAGAGTACCTGGTTTTCTATGTTTTGAGAATTTTTGCGCACCACACTCACCTACTGCCATGCACTGTGACCAAAGTACCTTATTAACAGATAATTGCATTCATAATTTCCTTAGTGAGATATACATCTGTATGCATCTCTTATCTAGAATGGTACTTATGTCTTTTCCCATACTATATGTTCTGACCTGGACAATGCCAGGTTTCTCAGCTAGTATCTTTATAATTCGTGGGAATATCTGCAGCATAACTGGGTAGATAGAACCTGCACTCTTTGGTAAATCATTATTTAACTTGACTTTCAGTCGTTAGTACAACCAAGAGCTACCCTTTCAATAGCCATACAGTGAGTCACACTAGCACACATATGGTCTCCCTTCTGTTTGTAAATACATAAAGAGACTTAGAATTAATTGCAAGTGCCCATATAAATGTACCGCTACCAGCATGTTTCAGATTTGCTACAGAATAATTATGCTGAAATGACAAAGACCACTTCCTGTTATATTATTAGAATCATTATGAATAGAAAATCGAAAGGCATAAACATTGATGTTAACTCTATATTATTATAGTTTCATCACTGATGAATTTGTACTTTGTAATAAAATTTGACCATACTCATGCACGAGGATAAAGGTAAATTCATTCACACTACAGAACTCGAAACAATATACTTCAATATCAGATTTTGTACATCGTTTCCATCACAACAATATTCTTTATATATGATTGATAAAGATTACATTTTAGTTGTGCACTAGGTGTCAGGACATTTGTATAATACATTACTGCAATTGTGCTAATTTGCATATTTTATTTTGTTCCATGTGTCCATGCTTGAGAACAAGGAGGTGTACCATGGATGAACCTACATCAATTAGATGAGCCCTGTGCATCGCTCCAACGTTTTGTTGAGGCAAGCATATGTACATTGACTGTCATCATTGCCTCACCTGTACCAGTTAAGTAACAAAGAGATTTTTAGCTCTTTTATTAATCTATGTTGTACAGTCTTTACTTATTTTCCTGTTATTAGAAAAATTCGGTCACCACACTATCTTCTGAATAGTCCTTCCAGGACATACTTAGTGTTATATTGTATGTCGCTTTTCTCCAGGATTCCATGTGCATCTTATATTTAATTTAAGTTATGAGTGTTAGTATTAAATTCATATCCCTATAAGTCAGGACAGATTTCAGTCTTCAGTGTATTGTTTGCATATTGGTCTGAAAATTAGCTCACAATTAAAAATGGAGCATCAACAGCAATTAAATGTTCAGGCTGTGGAGGAAATTGAAGAAGTTAGTGAAAGTGCAGTTGCTAGTGAATCCATACCAGATATGATAGCGGAAATTTTGTAGTAACACAAATTAATAGCAATGGGCAAGATAATCCACCTACCAAGCAGGATGTAGCCGTAATTTCACATCAGCAAAGAGACCTCACACTCAAGTTATCAGACCAGTCAATGAAACAACTGAGTTGCGCAAAGCTCAGGAACAGTTTCCTCTGAAAATGAAAAACTTGTCTACTGATGAGAAGAATAAAATCAGACCCTGGCAGGAAAGTTTAGACTTTATAGTAGACAGACTTGCAGAGCAAGTAGCAAATATAAATACCAGACACAAACCTTTCATTAAAGCCAAGTTTGAGGAACATAAGCAATGTGTCTCAATGGAACTAAATGCATGGTCCAATTTGAAGGAAGAACAGATCACCCAGCACATTAATCAGAGTATCCAGTCACTGCCACTAATTTTACATGTGCAGTACACGAAATAAAAGGTCAACTTCTTTCAGATTTCATACACAGGAGAAGCAAGATCGTCCCAATGGTGGAAAAAGTTACTCAAGAAGTCTAAGATATCTGGGGGGGGGGGGGGGAGACTGTGAAAGATAAACAGATGGGAATCTGAGAGTCAGAAAGACTACAGACCTTGAACGCCAAATCACTTTATGGGAGATATACATGCAGGCTAACCAATGCTCACCAGTGTTAAGTTTGGCACAGTGCTGTTCCTTCCACAACATTATATGCTGCCATGTTGAGGGAGGAGAAATTATTGAAACGGAAAATTACAAGCATTCATTACTGATAAAAAACTATTAACTCAGTCATATTTATAAATGGAGATTGGAACATGTTGCCTAGGTCATGGAGCGATCAAGAGCACGTTTGCTATGTTTCGGGATATATTCTTGGTGAAGGTGGCCTCTAGGCTACAGAAATGATGGAATCCTGTGGCTCTTATAATGCATTTGAAAAGCTTTTACTTGACAAACATTGGTCAAGAGGAATACAGGAATGGCTAAGGAATGAAGTTTTTAACCCTGAGCCATTTGCCTTCAGGAATGGAAGTCTCAGGAGATATTTAGAAAAATATTCAAATCGAAATATTGGTATGAACCCATAGCACATTCAGATATTTTTCAGATTCTGAAAGCAAAATTGCCCATAGACTTTCATGAGATGTTTCTACATGTCTCGAAGGCATACTGGAAGATATGTTTTCAACTCTCAATTCAATGGATTTAATACAGGAGGATGCGAGAGCAAAATTTACGCAGGAAAGCTTTAATTCACATAATCGGGGACCAAGCCATGTGCATGGTAACAGTCAACTGCTGTGAGAACAAAATGTGAACTGGTCTGCTCACAACAATAGTACAAATGGATTCACAGTAATGGCAAGTAGAAAACTTCCAACAGAACCAAAACAGACCAAATTTCTGTGCACATAGACACAACCTTGGGTTCACAGCAAATCAAAATCTACAGCATCGGGACCTAAACCAGACACCCCAGCAACATAGCAATGGTTGGTGGGCGCAGACCCCAATTATTACTATGGTAGTGGATGACCCTACTCGTAATAACAAACAGCACACATTAACCTCAAACTGGCTACATCACGCCCTAAAGGAGCAACTAAATGATGGGGCAGGCACCATAGTGGAACCATGAAATTCTTCGGATATGATGACAGTGAGGATGTACATGAGGAAATCTCTGCACATGTTAATCACTGCAATAAGGAGTATCCAATAATTATCCAGTCTGTGATACAGGCCATGGTTGAAGACATTCCTTTTACCATAGCCATGCATAAAGGAGCTCTGGTGAACGTGATATCATCCAACAGCCAACTTTTTCAACAATATTTCTGCGTGAAAAATGCTACAGGTCTTCCCAGTAACTGTTAACGCGTGATGTGACCTTTCTGTAATGAATACCACGAGGTGGGGTCTCTGGGACCCCTGAGTTTAAACCGAGATTTAAGGCAAAAATCATCTGATATTTTTAATTTATGCTATGTAACATTTATTTTTACAATTATTTAAGTGTTGTTTAAGTGCTTCTAGTTTATTTTATTGTACTAAACAAAGCCTGCAGCATTTTACTATTTATCAAACAAAATCACATAATTTTGTGTGGATCTTTTATATAGTACACATAAATAGACTGTTAGAGTACTGAATTTTACGTTCTGAAAAATTATACAATCTCTGTAGCGAATAAATTTCCAAATAAAACTAAATTCCAGGGTTTAAAGTTGTGCATGAAAATTCCTCCCGATAGGTACAAAAAGAAAGTCTATCAAATTGACATTAAATGCTGGGAACCACAATTTTAACACCGCTCAGAACATATTCGATTTTAACAGACACTTTAAGTATTTCACTGAAAAAACAGACAGTTCCCCATCACAACTTTCCTGAGGTTCTTCCTCTGAATGATACCCTTGTTCGATAGCAGATCTGCGATCGTTGGCTAATGTATTCTATATCACTGACACCTTACTCCATAGACCGACTAACAATTTAATCAAACACAGGAAAGTTAAAAATGACACATTCTTGCCAACACATTTTGAGCTGCCCTCAGGGGCTCAGCATTTGCTTGCTGAGTACAGGCTTGGTGACCCCGGGTTTCCTGAGCTGGGGACTGGAAAGTGCTGCCAGTCTCCTGTCACCGTAAGCTCTGGGCATGCTTCAGCGACCGCTGTGGCAATCTGTGGGGAACCTACCGCACCACAGTTGTATGAGGCTGACTCAGGCACATGGGGTTCTGTCTGAATGGATCCTTATTTCCCCAGCTGCTCGTAGGACCGAAATGGATCCTCTGAAATCTTCTTCTACTCCTCCCAATGGAACAGGTGGGCCACTGGAAACTACTAACACCCCCAACTAAAAAGAGGGCTTGGGTGGCCAGCCCTCCAGATTCGAGAGTAAGATAGCACACAGCAGTATCGAGTAACAGAACATAAGACAGTAATCAGAACGTGTTTTTAGTAATAAAAAAGAAAGAAGGTCATTTCAAGAAGGTCTCGCCCTTTTACATGCAGAAGGGCTTAGAAGGAATTGCTGGGACTTTAAAATCTGTAATGCAGTTGCGAAATGGGACGCTGTTGATTGAAACGTCCGATTCCCAGATAGCTGTTAACCTACAGAGTGCTAACTGCCTGGGCGAATATGCCATTGATACAGAGCTTCACAGCATTTTGAACTTCAGCAGATCTGCCGTATCATGTAGGGACCTCATAGATCTACCACTCGAAAAACTGAAGAGTGAGTGGGCTCCAGAGGGAATTGTGGATGTTCAGAACGTCATGAAAATGGTGGATGGAAATCTGGTCAAATCTGACTCCTTCATTCTTACCTTCAACACCTCCAAACTTCCAGAGTACATCAAGGAAGGCTTTCTTCGCCTAAACGTACTGCCTTATGTCCCAAACCCAATGCGCTGTTTTGGGCGAGAACCCTTGGGTGTAAAGGAGAAGCGATGTGTGCAACTGCGGTATGGCCGCTCATGGAGTTGGTTGCTTGTCTCAAGCTAAATGTATCAACTGCTCTGGACAACACCCAGTTTGGAGTAGGGACTGCAGAATCTTTCTAGAGGAACGCAAAGTACAGGAAATAAAACCAACAAAGTGTATCCCCTATGGTGAGGCCAAAAATATTTACAAGTCCATGCAGCCTCCCACGTTTGGTACGTCCATTCTTCAGAAGCCTACTCTGAAATCTGATGCCTCTGCACAAATAGAGGTGGCGAGTGTTGACACAAAACACCTGCATATTTCAGTGCACTTGCAAGGCAGCAAGTGTCCCAACGCCTGTAGCCCCCCCCCCCATCCTACAGCAGCAGACAAAGGTACAATGGCCAACTTGAGCGAGCCCCAGGCACCCTCGACGGCTGAGGCTGTTCAGAAGCCTGCACAGCCATTACCACTCCTACCCCAGCTCAAGAAAAGCCCACAAAACCGCGAAAAGCTACTGTAAAGCAGCAACAGCAGGTAAAGCCAACTGGTAAGCCATTCGACCATGTCGATCTGGTTCTACCTGATACTTCATTTGACTCTTCCCCAGAGCTGACGGAGTATGAGATATGTGTGGGGCAATCATCTTGACCCACGACTGCCCCTCCACCTGCTCCAGTCTCCCCATCCCAGTGGAGAGACAGGATGAAGGTGCTACAGCTGTGAGACATGGTTCCCATACCTCAGTGGAATTTGCAGGGGTTCAGGACGCATGTGGAGGAACTTCATCTACTATCTCAGGGTAAACCACGTTGTCTGTGTCTCCAGGAAACTCTTTTCCATCAGTCACACACCCCTGAGCTTTGCGGCTATATATATACACCATGAAAAGGACGACCTGCATGGACAGAGAGCTAGAGGACGCATAGGTATTTTCGTCAGGACCGACTACCACTCCTTGCCTCTCCCACTCACAACGACTTTACAAGACGTTGCTGCACGTACATCATCTGTTGACAATATGTTCCCTTTACTTGCCCCCACACGACGCACTTGATGAAGAACTTATTACACAGCTCCCCCAACCCTTCATCATCTGTGGTAATCTTAATGCCCACAGTGTGTTTTGGGGATCTGCAACTACCTGCCCAGGGGTAGAGCAATCGAGAGGCTTCTCGTGTCATCATGTGCATACTTGCTAAATGTGGGACAGACCACTCACTTCTGCACAGCAACTGGGTCATTCTATGCCAATGATCTCTCGTTTTGCTCTCCAGCCCTTGCTCATATGGCTCAATTGGAAGTTGTCGCCGACTTGCATGGCAGTGATCACTTCTCAATCAGGAGCCACTTGCCAGATGGGGTGGAACCTGAAAGGAAGCAGATTGGACACTTTACAGGCAGCTAGCCCAGTTAGAACAATGTGCCGATGTTGAGGAATGGGTGGATCATATTACCGAAATGATCCACCACCCTGCTGCAGCATCCACTCCACAGCCCACAGGGCAAGGGAAGAGGCACCTTGTTCCTTTGTGGAGTGGCGAATGCCGCACAGCAATCAGGACTAGGCGTGCGGCTGTGCGTAGGTTCAAGTGTCGACCAACTGCGGAAAATCTTCCAGCCTTTCGAGTGGCGAGGGCGAAGTGTCACCGGATTATTCGAGAGAGCAAGAAGAGGTCGTGGCGACAGTTCCTGAACTCTATTACTCGTTCCACAAAGAATTCTGTTGTATTGAAGACAATCAGGCGAGTTTCTGGGAGAGGAGTAATGTGCCCCATGGCTGCTGTAATGGGGAATGGCACTCTCCAAACAAATCTGCGAGACATTGTCCAGACGATGGTGGCCTATTTTGCCACAGTTACTGCAACTGTCAGTCAGGATCCAGGTTTCCAGCACCATAGAGCGGTTGCCGAGAGGAGCAGTTTGGATTTCCAGTCTGCCTCTGATGAAGATTACAATTCCATGTGTGAGCTGGATTCTGCATTCTCTGTGGCTCGTGACACATCCCCTGGTCATGACAGAATCCATTAAAGTATACTGTGGCACCTCACCATCCGAAATAAATATACCCTCCTCGCACTTTTTAATGCCATTTGGGCGTCAGGTCATTATCCCGACTCGTGGCGTAAGGCCATTTTGATTCCTCTTTTCAAACCTGGGAAGGACTATACGCACCCAATAGTTACCGCAGTGTTGCCCTCACTAGTTGCCTGGTCAACCGCCGCCTGGTCTGAATGTTAGAATCCAGGTAACTCCTTAGTCGCTTTCAGTGTGGGTTCACGAGGTATCGATCCACCTTTGATAACCTGGCCCTCCTTGATCCTGGCTATACAACGTGCTTTCCTGCCCTGGCATCACCTTTTAGGTATATTTTTTGGCATCGAGAAGGCCTACTATACTACTTTGTGGCAGCTCATCCTCGAGCAGCTTCACGACTGGGGTTTTCGTGGTTGTCTTCCCATTTTTATATGGGTCCTTTCTCTCGCCACAGTATTTTCGATACCGAGTCGATGACGTCCTGTCTGATCGCTTTGAGCAGGAGAATGGATTCCCTCAAGGTAGTGTTTTAAGTGTGACTCTATTTGCCATAGCTATTAATAGTATTGAGTTAGCAGTGCAAAATCCTGTCCAGTGTTCTTTGTTTGTGGATGACTTCTCTGTGTTTTCTCTTCTTCCAGCCTTACCACGACAACACGTCACTTGCAACTCACTTTTCGACGTTTGGATGAATGGACGCAGAGGAGCGGTTTTAAGTTTTCAGCCGATAAGTCTGTATGTGTTCTTTTTAAGCATTCTCGTTCCATGTTAAACTTTCCTGAGTTGAGGATGAGAGACACTGTTCTTAATTTTGCAGACACAGCGAAGTTTGTGGGCCTCGTATTTGACAGCAAACTTACATGGTTGCCACAACTTAAGGACCTGAAGAAATGGTCGCTTAAGGCTCTCAGTATTTTAAAATTTCTTAGCCACACTACAGGGGGAGCAGACAGGACTTGTCTGCTGCAATTTTATTAGGCATTTGTGCGATCTCGACTCGATTAAGGGTGCACGGTGTATGGGTTTGCAAGACCTTCTTATTTGAAAATGTTGGACATGGTGCATCATGATGGCATTCGATTGGCCACTGGGGCATTCAAATCAAGGCCCATACCAAGCCTCTGTGCAGAGGCTGGTGAACCACCATGTCACATCAGGCGACAGCTGCTTATGGTGCGCCAGATATATAAAACACTGTTCACATCATACACACGGTTGCTCAGCTTCCACTGGCGCGGCATTTTTAACACCCAACAATGTGCAACGAGGCCCTATGAGATTCATGCACAGAATTGCCTTTTTAGAGATGGACGTGGCTAGGCTTAATGTTTTGCGTCGAGGTTGGAGCAGATTTCCACCTTGGCTCCTCCAGAGACCCAGAATTATTTTAGAGTGACAAATTTTAAGAAGGATAGTACGCCAGATTTTACATTCCATAGTCTGTTTTTTAACATTTTAGATATGCATCACGGTTTCACAGTCGTTCCCACTGATGGCTCCAAATAAGGGAATTCCCTTGGCTGCTCTGTAGTGTTCCATGACCATGTCACCAGGATTCGCCTTCCTGCCGAGTATACTGTTTTTGCAGCGGAGCTCCTTGCGATCCTGAAGGCACTGGAGCAGATGCATCGTCTTCCGGGCAAACGTTTTCTCATCTGCTCTGATTCCCTTACTGCCTTACAATCGTTGCAGAACCTGTACCCAGCTGAGGAGTTGGTCCGGCTCATATTTGACCAACTGTACTTACTCCAATGGTGGGATTTTCTGTTGGGTGCCCAGTCATGTAGGGATATGGGGCAATGAACAGGCGGATCGGGCTGCTAAGGAGGGCTGCATGGGGCAGGATGTGGCACAGTGTCCTATTCCCTTGCAGTCTGTCGTTTCTGTCATACACAGGAAGTGCATGTAGCTGTAGGAGGAGGAATGTGTGGCAGTGACGACCAATAAGCTGCAGTTGGCGAAGTCGACAACCCAGCCATGATGTTCCCCCTGCCAGATTCTCAGGTGGGATGAAGTCACACTCACTCGTCTTAGAACTGATCTCTGTCCTCTCACACATGGTTTTGTATTATGGCAGCATGATCCCCCGTTTTGTGATGCTTGTGGTGTGCACATCTCTATCCACCACATTTTAACAGAGTGCATTTATACCATAATACAAGGGCAGCAGCAAATAGTGGTGGTGATCTGCTCTCTATTTTAGCTGATGATGAGATGAGTGTTACTGGGGTTTTAAAGTTTTGCGATGTGCCTGGACTCTGCCCTAAGCTTTTAGGCTGGCGATTTCAGTGTGATGCAGAGTGGCTGGCTCATTCTTTTTTTTTCCTTGCGGTCAGCCAGCCACATCCATCTGCTATATTGTTTTAGCTCCTTTTACCACTTTCTTCCCAGGTCGTTCATGTTTCACTACTAACGCCATGCTTCGTCCACTGCTTCAGTGTGTGTCTGCACATAGTTTTTCACCCTTTGTTACATGTGTTTTACTTGCTGTTTTATCTTTCTGTACTGAGTATTTTCCTGACACTCGTCTCAATCTGTTTTGGCGTGGGAGCTAAAGAACTTGCCGTTGTGCGCCCATACTACCATCACCATCGCCAACATTTTGAGCTATACACTGAAGAAAACAGGTACATAGTTCATGAGGCACGGTCAAGGAGACTCCAATACCTATCAGTAACACATGTCAACAGTAAACACAGAAGGCGATAACGCAACCGACAGCAAAATATAGTAGGCTTGGCAATTTAACGAGAGTAGGGGGAGTACAGAAGCATTCAACCACAACTGACCTTGGAGAGCGAGTTCGAAAATTTTCGCGCAGTCTGAGAGACCACACCTCATGAATTAAGGAATAAGTAAGCATGAGATTATTGTTGCTGCAGGCACGAGGTCCTGGAATGTGCGAATGCAGAGTTGTATAGCGATTAGACTAGAAAATGTAGCTGAAGCATGCACCTTCATAGTTATTGATGGTTTGATGGTGAGCTGCATCTTGGAGCTGGAGATTATTAAAGAAAGAATACAAAAATAGACTTTTCTACATGACATGTCTCATTCCACACCACATCAACAGAGCTGTAACCCAGATTGAGCTACTGAAACAGAAAGGAAGTTATGGATGTTATTGTCACAGTAACTAGATCAATCTTGTATTTAAACAATGCAGTCAGTCCTGAACGCTTCCAGTATGTGCTATGCAAGTACTTGGAGCAGAGGCACAGGTGGAACAGAAAATACAGGAGCCTGAGAACCTCAGCCCTCCAGTAAAATAATACAAACAGACCTACTGCTGCAATATTAAAAAGTATTCGAAGAAAAGCTGGGAGTTATAAAAGGTTTTCCCATATTAGACGTTATGCCAAAGTTTTTGTCCTGTCCTCTGGTTCCAGCGAAATGCTGTGAATGACGAAATAGGAAGGATGCTACAATGGAATTTGATTTAGAAATCTACTAGTCCTTACTGCAGCCCACAAATGGTTGTGTCAAAACTTGGATGCAAAGTTCGCTTGGTACTTGATGCTCATGTGATCAACAAGGGCATTATACACATCTGGACTCAGTCAGAAAACACTGTTGAACTAATCTAAAATTTTAATGGAGTCTGCTACCTGACTAGCATAGATTGACATCCCTCCTACTGGCCAATCTCACTGTCAAGAAAAAACGCTACTTTTATTGTTACTGCCTGAAGTTATCATTTCAAAGTCCTTCTCTTTGACCTGAACATTACTTTCGGTTTGTTTCAATCATGTCTGGGTTCAGTTCTTGGTCCAGAGATAAGAAGCCAACTGACATTATTCACTGACGATCTTCTGGCAGCATGTATGTCATGGTAAGAGTGCATAGCACTCCTAGTGAGAGAAATCTTTAAGCAAGCCAGGACGACACCTAACTTGCAAAAATCACATTTTGAGCTCAATAGAGTTAAACTTTTGTGATATCTAATAGACTCAAAAGGGATTCTTCCCAATAGCGAAAAGATTAGTGTGATGAAGAACTTCAGAATCCATGAGATGAAGAAACAATTGAAGAGATTTCTAGCCATAGCATTATTCTGTCATCACTTTGTACCCAATCAGTCAATGATTGTAGAACCACTATCACAGCTGTCACAAAAAGATGTGCCCTGGCAACAGACAGGCGACTGCTGATAAGCATTCAAAGCTGTCAACAAGGGACTTGTATGCTCCAGGATATTATTCCACCAGCATATATCACTTGATTACGGTGTAGTGACAGATGCATCATTAGTCACATTGGGAGCTTGTCTGTTCCAGATCAGAGGCTTGTATAGTAGGCAGATCTTTTACCCTATCGCTTTTATCTGACTGAGAGGAAGCACATATTGCAACAGAGGTTGAAGCATTAGCCCTTGTGTGGGAATTTCACAGATTTCAATATTACTGCTTTGGGAATATAAATCACTGTATAGTGTGATCAGGTGCTGAGCTTCCTCCAGGCCCATAAATCACTTCATGCTAGACTGGCTCGATGGACTTTGGCGCCCCAGTAGTATAATTTTAAGATAGTACACACAGATGGGAAATAAAATGTTGTCACTGATGGTTCATTTCGCCTTCCAGGGGAAATCGATCTGGGAACTCTACCAAATGACCAAGCCACTTATTTTCTAGTATTATTAATGAGAGATGATGCACGTCGATAATACTACGTTGATTTATGTAGAAACATGGCCCAGTTGCAAGTGTCTCAATTGTGATGCAATCTGGTACACCATCGGTTACAACAACCCATAGAAAATCGTGTAAAACAGTACTACCAGATTGTAAATGATGCATTATTTCACAAATGAAGTCTTCAAACGAAGAACAGGTATATACGTATACCTTTGGCATACAAAGGTTAGCTTATTTGGTATGCACATTTCACGTGGGGACATTTTGGTATTAACAAATGTTCCAGCAAACTGGGAACCCACTGCTACTTTCCCAGTCTCAGAACGAAACTTCAAGAGATACTAAAAACATGCCCTATATGCCAAAATATCAAGCCAGACAACAGAAGTTGCAGATGGCAGTTGCAAGCGATTAATCATGATAAGCTCTTAATTCTTGTTTCGGTCGGTGTCTATGGCCCCTTGCCAAGAGCTCAAGGGGGATATAAATACATTGTCGCCTTCTATGACGTGTTCACGAAGTATTCACGAAGTATTTATAGGTATACTCTATCAAGATGGCTACAAGTGCACCGACTCTTAACCCCATCTTGGATGACTAAATCCTGCTTGTAAGAAAGTCGAGTGTCATACTTTCAGACAGCATCTCAAACTTAAGTTGTTTTAGATGGTAGAACATTGTTCCTCAGAACAACATTACCCAAATACTCACTTTCTGATATCACTTGGAAAGTAACCCAGGTGAACACGTTTTTCGAGAAATAAATCGATTTATGAGTATGTATTGCCATAACTGACAAATGTTGTGGATAACCTATCTGCACTGATTCAAAGTAATAGTCAATAACCTTCTGCACCCATCAACACAGTATATGTCTACGAAATTGATGTCCCAATGAGCAGATAGCAATGGCTGGTTGGATAAGTTACCAAGAGCAATCAGTGAAGAACTTCAGTAAGAGGAGAAAGTTTAAGAGCCATCAATCAATCTCTTGGACAAGACTGTGCAGCGAAAACAACAAATATGATCACAAGTTTATATGAGTTCAACGTTGGAGACAATGTTATATCGACAATCTACGTTCAGTCATCATTGTTAAAGAAGCAAAATAAAAAATGGCAGTTCTTATGTACAGAGTCATTTGTTACACTGGAGATATCCAATTTGGGAACATACTTGCTGGGATATCCAGGAACCAACAAGATTAAGGGATTATACCGACACCAAATTTTAGAAAATATTGTATGTGAAGAAATAAGAATGACTTGAACTTTGAATCTATAATATTAACTGACTATTCATCAATTAAGATTTTGTGGCATGTCATAAGTAGGATTCACTGTTCCTTTGTAATTTCTCTTGTGAACTTGTGTGGGTAAAAGGGAGCAATATAGATGTAGGAACAAATGAGTATTATCTTTGTCAAATAATTTGACATTTATTTCAGTATATGAAAGAGAACTTACATTTCTTTCAGATTTTTCGAATAATTATGTATTCATAGATTGTGTTAATCATATTTTATTAAAGGAAATTTATTAATAATGAATAAAATGATTCTAATATATGTAAGATTTAAAGCTATTCTTTTTTTCATTTGTCATTCAATTGAAAGTGTATAAACTCAAGTAGTTGAGCGATTTTCGGAAGTCACAGTCATAGCTGAATATTTCCTATCAAAACCTGATGTAGATGAGTGTAATTACTCCTGTGGCAGGATAGTTTAAGAGCTAGTTCATTTATATGTAAAGTGACCTACACTTATAGAGATTACTGAGGTGGTACTGGTGAAATACTTGCATTGGTTAATGTGTGGTGCATTGCACTCTAAGTGTAATCTTCCTATGAAGCGACCTACTTAGTTTCTGTTATTGGTTCTGGGTGTGGTTTAGTAGAAGGTATATTACTGATCTGAATTTAATTTGGTTCAGGGTGATAACGTCTTATCAATGTAAAGCTGCAGTTATAGCCACCGAATTCCATGAGAAATGACTATCAAGTTACAGATTAGTCTATGCTGCTTTTCTGTAATCTGTGATGTGTGAAATATTGTCTGGACTAGTGATGTAGCATAGTTCGAGTATTTTGTGGTATGCACAATAAATACAAATCCTTGCTGAGTATTATGGAATGAATGTACAAATTCCATTGTTATCTCTGTTTCTCATTGCAGTGTGTTGACCTAATTCCTTCATGTAAGGAAATTGTGTTTGAATGAGAGACACTCAGCAGCTGTGTAATATATTCACCCACCAGTTCATCCATGAGAAATACTCTTGACGAAAATGGTCTACAGTTCAAAACAAATTGCACATTTTCAGCCTAATCTAAAATTTCAGACTATTATGTTCTCATTTCTGTACTTATCTCATTTGAATAAAATGAATTCAGGCCAACCTAACTAATACTTCTCAGATTTGTATAGAGATTCTACGAGGGTCACTCCAAAAGAAATACATACTATTTTTGTAAAAATACAATTTTCATTCTGCATGTGTGAAAGTTTTACAGTACGTAGATACATCCTTCCTGCTTGTTTTCAGACTTAGTTCAACCTGTTCCCGTGAGTGGTGTCTTCACAGCATGTCTTCAAGATGGCTGCTACACTTGACGTTCGTCAGAAGCAACTTGCTGTCATAGAATTCCTGTGCTGCGAAAACGAGACAGTGGGAAAGATCCACAAGCTATTGAAAAAGGTGTATGGAGATGCTGCTGTCGATTGCAGTACAGTTAGTCGGTGGGCAAGCAGGTTACATGATGAAAGCAGGCACGGCAATATTGAGGATTGTCCTTGCAGCGGCAGGCCTCTTACTGCACACACTCCAGACAATGTGCAGAGAGTTAACGAATTGGTGACTGCTGACAGATGCTTCACAGTGAATGAATTATCATGCTATGTTGGGATAGGGGAAGGAAGTGTTTGCAGAATACTGAAAGTGTTGGCGCTAAAAAAGGTTTGTGCCAGGTGGGTTCCCAGGATGTTGACAGTGGCTCACAAAGAAACAAGAAAAACGGTATGCAGCGAACTTTTGGAACAGTACGAGAAAGGTGGAGATGAATTTTTTGGAAGAAATGTGACAGGTGATGAAACATGGCTGCATCATTTTTCACCAGAGACGAAGAGGCAGTCAATGGAGTGGCATCATGCAAATTCACCCAAGAAAAAAATTCAAAACCACACCTTCTGCTGGAAAAGTTATGGCTATGGTGTTTTTCGATTCCGAAGGACACATGCTTGTGGACATCATGCCAAGTGGAACCATCACAAATTCTGATGCATATGTGATGACACTGAAGAAACTTCAAGCTCGACTGAGTGTTCGACCACATCGGCAAAAGCAGAATGTTTTGCTGTTGCACGACAATGCACGGCCACATGTCAGTCAAAAAACCTTGGAAGCGATCACAAAACTCAGATGGACAACACTGAAACACCTGCCTTACAGTCCTGGCCTGGCTCCATGTGACTATCATCTCTTTGGGAAACTGAAAGACTCTCTTCGTGGAACAAGGTTTAAAGATGATGACTCCTTGTGCACGCTGCCAAACAGTGGCTCCAACAGGTTGGTCCAGAATTTTACCATGCGAGTATACAGGTGCTGGTTACAAGATGGCGTAAGGCAGTTGAGAGGGATGGAAATTATGTGGAGAAATGAAAATATTGTTCCTAAAGGGTTTATCTACACACTGTAAAACTTTAAAACATGTAGAATAAAAAATGGATTTAAAAAAATTGTGTGCATTTCTTTTGGAGTGACCCTCATATTTCATTCAGGGCTTACTCTTATTCAGAAGTTACTAATTCCCTTTACCTGTGATTCATGTATGCATGCAGTCACCAGAAGCATGGCGCCCAGAGGGTCGTTTTACATTCCAATGATTGACTCAGTTCCTGACAATCCTATATCCTGTTGATATTCTGAAGGATGACCATCACCTACAATCCAAGATCCACTCCACAAAGATCCACTACACCATTCATCTACGTCATGCTAATGTAGCCATGATGTCCTATTACGATTAATCTAAAATGTCACTGTTTTATACCACAGCACGTTTATGTTCATCAACATATATTATGTAATGACAGCAAAATGTACTCAACACAGTTAAAACTGCTCAGTTACCTAATATGTGTAAGTAAACAGATGTCTTCTTATGAATTATTATTGATCTCTGTAGACATGATGATCCACTTCATATTTATTGTACCCTATGTAAAGGTCACTTGTATACCAATCGCTGATTGAAAACAAACTCAAATTTACTATACTTTTCTTATAAACCCAGCAGTTTTCTATAAATTAAATAAAATAACCATTGTCTCTTGTAAGTCTCAAAATCTAAAAGAAGGTTGACTGCACTTTGGTCCAGCTTTTCCATAGTTTCCCTTCAAACCCATTATTGAATGGAAACCACACAATCAGTCATTTACATCCATGGGTCCACAAGCAGCTCATGGGACAAAACGGTGTTGAGTGTCAGAAAATCAGCTACCAATATACACATAAGCAGCAACCAGTTAATAACAAATACTGATCCCATAATTGATGCATAATAGTCCCTAAATTCACTCATGTTTCATGCACTGAATATTGGTGGAAACTTTGTACGTTTTTTAACATAAATTGACAGTTTGGACACTTGTTATGATTAGAAGTCAAATGTAACTTAGATTAACACAAACAATGAGTGAGCTCATATTATTAATGTTGATAAACATTTGTAGATGATACTTCAACACGTATGTACAAACTTGAAGACTGTCTTAAAGAGTGATGTCAGAAAACTTCTTAACTTATTAACCATTTTCTACCATGGGGGCTTCATGCTACCCGTTTTGTATGCTCGCTTGTGATTTAAAGAAAAGAACTAAAGTCTAAATTTTATTACAAACTTGAAAATAATTTTTAAAAATGTAATATTACAATGTAAGTTAGTGAAGCACTGATGGTGATGCAACACTGAATCCAGTGCAACAGCACTATGTTCTCTCTGAAAGACCGGGAACTTTTTACACTGTGTATTAAAATTCAGATGAAGGAAAAAGGCTTGAAATTGACTTTTTCTCGAAATTATGAATCTGTAACAAAGTGTAGATTGATTGATATGGTATAATAATTCATTGTTACGGTAGCCATTGTAATAATTTTCTGAATAATGGATTTCATGTCTGTTTATGAAAGTGCTTGATAAAGATTCTCATTGCAAATGACAGGGAGTACTTACATCAATCAATGAAGAATAAATATGAATTTATATTAAAGTACATTTCAACTACTTAATTTGAATAACCTGATCCTCAATATTTTACGTACTACTATCAGTGTCTTTATAAGTCATGGAAATGTCTTCAAGATGAATTGAAAGATAGAACCTGCAGCACAGTCATTGCCCTCTTGTGTAAATCATTATTTAACTTGAGTTATGAGTACAACCAATAGCAACCCTTTCAACCCCATGCAGTGAGTCACACTGGCACATGTGCAGTCTTCTCTCCATTTATAAATATAGAAAGAGACTTCAAATTAATTACAAGTTCCAAAACTAATGCACTGTTACCAGCTCATTTCAGATTCGCTGAAACAACAAATACCACTTGCTGTTATTTTATTAGAATAAGGGTGAAATAGAACATTGAAAGGCATAAAGATTGAGTTAAACCTGCATTATTAAAGTTTCAGGATTGGTGGATGTGCACTTTTTGATAGAATTTGATCATACTGATACAAGAGGATAAAGTTAAATTCAGTTTCACTGCAGAACTAGGAGCAACATACTTCGATTTCAGATTTCAAACATAATTTCCATCACAATATTATATATTCATAATTAATAGATATAACATTTTAGAGTCAATGATAAAAATTTACCATCCCACAACATAGGCATAGTTCGTGTTAATTTTGTAGCCATGGCTGCTGGTGGATGAGTTCTGTGCATCTATAGTAGTCTGTATGCTGTCATTGCTAATGATATATCCATGAAAGGTAACAACAGAGAGGTCATCAGTCCCACATGTGGAGATGTGAAAATGACTAACATATTATCGAGGTATGCATAACAGAAGGTGAACTTGAAGAAAATATTGTCCATCGATTGCTGTCAAGCCCGTGCCATATTTTTCAGGTTGTATGGGATCTAAACAAATTTATAAAGTCCAGATTGAGTGATAATCGCTGTCTTGGGTACTTCGCCCTGTCCAAAGAAATCTGCAAGTAAGCCTGTCTACCATCTAAAATACTGAGCATAGAGGTGTCTGCTAAGGTATGGGTGAAATCCTGAATGTTTGCAGTCAGATAGCTGTCCAGAATAGTATAGGCACTGAGAGCCCAGTCATTGCTGCACAGTCTATATGTCATCCTTTTTTGTATTAGATGAATTGGTGAGCCCCAGGGAACCTTGTGGCTCATAATAATTCATCTATGACCGACTTCGATACATGAGGTCTATCTGGGGCTAGTCATCATATTGGTGGTGAACCAGGAGTGGAGTGGGGCGGGATCTGGGGTGGTACTAATATGATACACAGGGGTTCAGTGTCAGATATCACCCTTCTGTTGTAATATCACATTGAGACCTGATGGGCAGGGAGTTAAACATGGCAGATGTGCTGACATCATGAGAAAAATTCACTGCACTGACATATATTGGCGATAGTACAAGTGTTACAGACTGCCCTAATGGTGTGTGTCTACAGTTAAACGAATTTTGGCACACAGGCCTCTCTTCATGTAAGCTGATGTCATCATAATGCTTGGTAATGTATCATCATTCCAACTCCAAATCCTAACAGTCTTGGAAGATCTGTTGGTGGTTATCTTGCTCATCAATGGGCTGAAGTAGTTGCAGGTTGGTATCTGTCATTTGTGTGTATGGCAGTGGTGCACTTATGATGCCAGTAACATGTTCTCCATTGCTGCAGTGTAGGAGAGTACCCCATGCCAAGTCGTGAGAAAGCTGGAAACATCAGGGGAAATCAGCTCCCAGTATAGGCTTTCTGACGTCGTTGATTATAAACTGCCATGGAAACATGGCCGCACAGGATTAGCCAAGCAGTCTACCATGCTGCAGTTATGGACTGTGCGGCAATGAGGTGGTTCGATTCCTCCTTTGGGCATGGGTGTGTGTGTTTGTCTTTAGGATAATTTAGGTTAAGTAGTGTGTAAGCATAGGGACTGATGACCTCAGCAGTTAAGTCCCATAAGATTTCACACACATTTGAACATTTTTTGGAAACATGTCCTGCAACCTGAGATCCACAGCTCAAGAGGTGGATCAATAAATTACGATGAAAAAATCGTTTGCAGCACAAAGTAGGATGCTCATTATAATCAACTCTGTCAATTGTTGCTCACAGGGACCCCGTGTTGATGAGAAAGTATTGGTTGCTCAAACAATCTAGCACACAGAGTCTAGCCTAATCATGTGTAATTATTTTGGCCCACATGTCATGGTTGTAGGCGACTTGTTTTAGTTCAGTGATACAGGTGACTATTGCTGATCGCCTTTTGAATGTGGATGATCACAAGGTGCCACACAGTAGTGTGCTTTGTCACCAAAGCTTGTGTAGTTTCAACAAATGTGAAGCTGAGTCTGCCTGCCTGAGTGCAGAATATTGCTGACAGCCAGGGGCGCATTTGTTTTGACTAGCTGTAGGTCGCTGCTCTCATGGCGGTTGTAACTGATGTCATCCTCAGGAGCATCCATGCTTGCTTTGGGTGGCTTGGCTGCCTATAGATGTATCCCATGGTGTGATCCCTGGCTCGGTTGGAGGTGGTAATTGTTATCCAAATAATCCGTGTGTTGACGATGTTGTAACATGGCTAGAAGACATGAGAGATAATGTCCACTGACGATCTGCAGTGTCCTTAGTGCATAGTCTGGCATGAGGGATAGGGTGATTAACGTTTGTAGGCTACTCCAAAGTTGAGGACACATTATGGTGCATAGTCAGTCGTTCTAAATGGCTTGATGCAACTGTTGTTTCTGTGTCCTGGCTGATCAGTGCAGCAATGCTGCTGCCAATATATAGTATTTACCTGTCCTTGCAGTTATCTGAAAGATGTCACTGATGACGTTAGAATGCTCGTCTATATGGCTCAGTAGTGCGACAGACTCGAATCTGTTGTCGAAGATGTTGTAGTTGTGCGAATGCACTTCAGATAAAGAACGACATTGCCAGTTGTTCCAGGAAAAATGGTTGTAGTTTGCTGTGGATTCCTGCTTTAATAAAAGTTCTATAGAAATTTTGGCTCAGATGTGGTGTCATAGGAGGTCAGAGAGCATCAGCGGAGGAGCTCCTGTTGTCCAGACTTGGCGTGGAAGAAAAACCGATGATAGAGTGTTGCGGGGCCCAGCCAGCTGGGCTCCTCATGACGACCCAAACAGGTTCAGCGGAAATGTCCCAGAAACAGCTGTCCCAACATCCTTGGGTGGTATTTCATTGAGTCTCTCTGCGACAGACTGATGAACCGTGTCTTACTAATAGGAAAACGTGTTGCACTCGGTTCCCTACAAGTTATCACAAGGTTCTTGAGAGTGAAAAAGTTGGATTCTACACTACAGACCATCTACACACAACATACCGCACTAAAAGTTCAGAAAATTTGTGTTATCCTTCTTTTTGAGTAACTGACAACTCGATTATCATTGTTATATTAACGAAGCAGAGCACGGGCCATTAAATATAGCTATTGTTCTTTTCTGAATTTGTTCGATTTTTAACTCAAAGCTATTCAGATGATAGCTTACATGGTCTAGTGACATTTACGAATGGGCCATTAAGATACTTTGATGTAATTTTCATTTGCATGTAGACACACTGTACATGTGTTAAAGACCAGATGTGAACATGTTACAAACTTTAATATTATTACTATCAAAGCGGACTGCATTCACTCGTCTCACAACATCATTGAAAAGTGTCTCAGCAATTATATGACGCCACAGTAAATGTTACCGGTTAGGGCATCATATAGAATACAAACCATTGCTGACACATTGTTCCATTTAGAAGCTTATCTGAAGTTGTTTATAAGTTTCGTTATATGACTACTTCACAAGAGATCTTCAAGCCAAATTCGGATCCCGATGGACATAGCATAATCAATAACGTAGTTGTTTGGACGTATGCTATTATAGATAACTGCGAAGCATGGGGGAAAGTGAAGGCGTGTATCACTGTCCTCTCCAACAGTAAAAATGGTAGGGTGCGGACTTCCATACTTTTAATCTTTGGTCAATAAGGTCTTTGTCTTAACTTGTCTGAAAGACGCGTGCGGTATCGTTGAAAGTGTGTGGTAGTTTGATGTTGTGGTAAGTGGTGTTTATGTAATTCATTGCAGGAAAAAAATTACGAAAAATTTGTTATTTTAAAATAAAAGTGAAATGCGTTTCATATCTATAAGTGCTCACGTTCCGGTATACGTTTTAATAGAGATAGATAGTGACATCACTTTGTGTCAGGATTTCGTAAATATAAACAAAACTGGCAGAACAACCACTGTTGATCAGCAGATCGGAGAGGTAACTCTTGAATTGCATTTCCTTGTTTGTGTATGATTTTCATATTTGTATTTGCACATGTAACTTTATATTTACTCACTTAAGAAGAATCGTGCAACTTGCACGGAAAGAAAATGTTAAGTGATAAACTGCATATTTCAGAATCTGAATAAAAATTGTTATAAATGCTTGGTTAGAGAACAGAACTCGGGAGATGAACTGTGGCAGGCTCAGGAGTGATGGCACAAATACTTTTGCAAGTTCAAGTTTGTTTAAATGAATGTCGCATGTAATTTCCACCTGTTGTATGTTGATGGTATTGCATGCAAGTGATTATAATTTTTGTTTTTAAATTGTAACACGGTTAGCAGGTATGCATTTACCAATTATTTAGTCACCCAATTTATGATTTATTTTGTGTTTGCCTACAGATATAGTATAGAATGGCAGAAGATGCAAGCTGTAGCCCCAGTCTTCTGAATAAGATATATATGTTTAAGAGAGAGGGACCAGCAGCGACACTGCCACGTATCTCCAATGACTGTGATTTCCAACCAGTTAGAAATGGCATTGATGCAAACGTGATAGGTAAAATGCATTTTAAAAATTCTTTCACTTTTCTAAGTGTATTCCAATAGTTTTGAAAAATAGATAATTGTGGGATTGCATTAGCCGTGCTTTACAGTCTTATACCACTTAAACTCATTTATGAAGAATTGCACATAGTTTAGTTCCTTACAGGTCTGAATAATATAGGAGAGAGCTCTTTTGTGCAGTATTGTGATAAGTGTCAAACTTTATTAAGTGTAAAAATGTTGTTAACGAAATGAAAAATTGAAAATTTGTAATAAACCAAAAGTGATAGATATCTGAATTTATTTTCAATAAGGACTTTGGTCCCAAAACTATGAACATGATTAATACATACACACTTCTGAGCTTTTTTCGTTTATTTATTTATTTATAAATTGAGTAAGAAAATTTGTAACTTTTTGCAAATTTCAAAATTATGTTTTGAAAATACACTGTCTTGAGAAATGGTAAAGTGGAAGGACAGCTAATTGTCATCTATGACACTAATGCATGAAATTCTTAAAACTGTCAAAATATTTTTACATAAAGATGAAAGGATCTGAAATTTATTGTTTTTTTAGAATTTTTTTCTCCAAAACCTCCATCCTAAATGTTCTAAAAATTTCATGGTATGTTAGTTGGCCACTGTACTTAGGGAATGTACAATCAGAGTGGGCATTACTTGTCTGTACAAAATGTGAGGATTTTTTAGATAGACCTAGATCTACTCACAAGGTCGAAAAATCATGGACCCTTAAATATTTAAACTGATTGCTGATTTTAAGTAAATGTCATACAGAACTGTTATTTCTGAATCAAAATAATTACTTTACAACATTATAAGTAAGTGAGAAAACAATTTGTAATTTTGTTTGAAAGCATTTTATAACAAAAAGGAGACTATTTACACTCATTTTTCTTTTTATGATATTATTCACGAATTATTTTAGTCTTCTGTCATGATTTTACTGCTTCGTGACTTTCCATGAATTAAAATTGCTTACAATGTATCAACATTGCACTGTTGAAGAGAGTTCATTTGGTTTTTTCATCTGCTCCTCATTGAATTTGTAAAACTGAGCTGAATTTGGACAAGACAAGGATGATCCAACAAGAACAGTACTTGGGAAATGGGAAATGCACAGTCTTTTGATGAAGGCCATTTGAAAGCATTGGCAGGGCTATGAGGTGTCATAAAGGAGACAATTACATACTTGCAGCTCATAAGAGACAGTTATTATCTGTCCCAACCACCATTGATTCTCATACACACAAGAAATTAAGTGGCTCACTACAAAGTCACCTAATGTATACTTTGTTCTCTGCATTTCACACACAGTAACAGGCTGCATTTCATGGAGAACTGTTCGTAGGTGACACTCCAGAATGAATTCCTACTGCAGGCTTATAGCAGACCACTCTTCTCTTCATTTAGAATTAAGAGTTTAATGTTTGTTACTAATGTTGATATGGTGTGTACAAATCCAGTAGCATGTCTTACAGTGTCAGCAGCTTTATGCTGGAGATTAAATCTTGCTGCAAGATGTTTACAGAGACCTCCTACCCCACCAAATGCACTTGTTCCATTACCTGTTGCTGAAAATATCCATTTTCTGTCTTAATTCATGTAGTACACTGTTGACCAAGCTCATAAAGCTGAAAGCAGTTTTTAAAATGAGATGCTGCACCATCTTTCACATAAACATGCTAAGGAAATGTATGGCCTCAAGAAGCTGTGTCATCGATTGTCATGCGGACAGGGTATCCTGCATGTGCACTGTGATGAATGAGATCATCACTCATAATAGCTAAACAGTGTGGTGTTCCAAGAGAGTGAGCAACACATGTGAGTGTTGATACCTGTGATGTATGCCAGTAGTAACTTTAATTTTGTTGTGCAAAGCAACAGACCAGTAATCAGCAAAGTTGAAATGAAGAATTAATGTGTCAGTACTCTGGGATGTGGCTGATTGTATTTCTGCTATGGCCTGTCTGTGAATCCTCTGGATCTGATGGAGAGCTATTCCTCTCATGAGCCAATGCCTAACTTA
Source organism: Schistocerca cancellata (assembly GCF_023864275.1). NCBI lineage: Eukaryota > Metazoa > Arthropoda > Insecta > Orthoptera > Acrididae > Schistocerca > Schistocerca cancellata. The sequence goes on along the minus strand of NC_064626.1, from coordinate 492,536,766 downwards.
TGTAACAAACTTCTGTGGGTCTACTGTCTTCTTCACCAACTCTCCTCCCTCCCACAAAGCATAAATTATGTCATTGTCAATATCCTGAAGGTGTAATACTTCAACAGTCATCACTTCAGCACCAGGACACATTGCACACTCCTGCAACCAATATTTTATCTTGTGGCTCTTGACATATACTCAAAAGCATCAGGTCTATCTTTTTGTACTTCTTCCCTGTGACACTGTGTATGGTGATACAACACTGCGTATGGTGATACAAACAAGTGTCAAATTAGTGCAGTAAATCATGTGCATATTTCCTTCTCTGGCTGGCATTTTACCCATTTTGGCTGTAAGAAGTAGAATTTAGACCATTTTTTAAGATTGGGTTCTCCTGTTTCATTAGGAGATTCTCGTATTGATCTTGTCATATATCTTTTTAACTTTTTCACCAGAGGTAACATCAGCCTGGTTATGACTTTGCTTGCTGCAATATTTGTTGTCAATTAGGTAATATTCTAGAGCAACAGTAAGCATATCATCTTGCAACGTGTGCCCACAGTAAGAATCTGGGCATGCCCAAATACCTTTCTCATTCTTTTTTTTGTGTGGTTTTGAAATCAAATAGTAATGTGAGAAAGTGGGTAAGTGTTTCAGTGTCTACTGCTTAGAGTAGCTACCTGGTATCAGTGTCAGTAACTGTACCTTCTCAATGTAGGTGGCTGCTTTACAGCTGTATTTAGGATTCTAAACCACACATCACATTTTTGCACATATCACTGTCTTCGGTTTCTGCACCAAGTACATCTACATTATTCACTTCACAAAGTTTTGAAAATGTTGTTTGTGAAAATCTTGTTTCAGTGTCTTCCACTTTTATTTTTGCGTACTGTTTTCTTCTTGTGCTTCTTATCTTTCCTGGATGTTTAAGGGGGGGATCTAGTCGGGGCTATAGCAGCCATGCTAACATTTAATGCATCAACAATTTCACACCCAGGAATATAAACATCTGCACTGTCTTCTTCAGTTTCACATTCGGGTGATGGTGATTGTTCAGGTGGGTTGTCACTAAATTTCTTCTTGTAGTGAGTGTAGCAATTCCTGCATAATGGGTGTTATGCTAATACTGTTACTTGAGGACCAAGATATTTTGCAATGCTTCTGACAGATTTCCAACAAGTGTGAAGAGTTTTTTTTTTCTTCATTTTTCTTAAACACCATCTTCTTGTTTCTTTTTTTCATAGTCTGTGCACCTCACTCTTTTCACTACTGCTTTTCCTTGCTGAGATTGTATCTGACAAAAAGTTCAAACCAAGCATAAATCTCGATGCAGAATGGCTTATCTGCAAGTTTTCACTCGTTTGTTATAAACAGAAGAGCACTGGGGACAGTGTTGCCAGCATGCATATTCTACACTGGAAATTCAGTGATGTGAAATATGGAGAATGTTTGAAAAATTTTTAACATTTTACAAAGAAAAATATTGCCCACTGTGGTTGCACTGATTACTGGCATATTAACCAAACAATATTCTGTGTAATTCTCAAAAGATTTTGGATGGGGTTTTCAAGTAAATAATTCTTAAAAACTAGTAATAATGCAATTTTTTACGTTTTTAATAATAAATATTTACATAATACAGATAGCTGTAGCAGACAAGATACTGTTTATAATTACATCAGTAATATCTGGTAATATGAAAGAAAAGATAGCATTCTGTGACTTTCCAAATTAGAAAAAAATTTAATTGGAAAAATTAACTTAAATTTCGTATTTTCATCTTATCTCCATGAACCATGGACCTTGCTGTTGGTGGGGAGGCTTGCGTGCCTCAGCGATACAGATGGCCGTTCCGTAGGTGCAACCACAACGGAGGGGTATCTGTTGAGAGGCCAGACAAACATGTGGTTCCTGAAGAGGGGCAGCAGCCTTTTCAGTAGTTGCAGGGGCAACAGTCTGGATGATTGACTGATCTGGCCTTGTAACATTAACCAAAACGGCCTTGCTGTGCTGGTACTGTGAACGGCTGAAAGCAAGGGGAAACTACAGCTGTAATTTTTCCCGAGGACATGCAGCTCTACTGTATGATTAAATGATGATGGCGTCCTCTTGGGTAAAATATTCCGGAGGTAAAATAGTCCCCCATTCGGATCTCCGGGCGGGGACTACTCAAGAGGCTGTCGTTATCAGGAGAAAGAAAACTGGCGTTCTACGGATCGGAGCGTGGAATGTCAGATCCCTTAATCAGGCAGGTAGGTTAGAGAATTTAAAAAGGGAAATGGATAGGTTAAAGTTAGATATGGTGGGAATTAGTGAAGTTCGGTGGCAGGAGGAACAAGACTTTTGGTCAGGTGATTACAGGGTTATAAATACAAAATCAAATAGGGGTAATGCAGGAGTAGGTTTAATAATGAATAAAAAAAATAGGAGTGCGGGTTAGCTACTACAAACAGCATAGTGAACGCATTATTGTGGCCAAGATAGACACAAAGCCCATGCCTACTACGGTAGTACAAGTTTATATGCCAACTACCTCTGCAGATGATGAAGAAATAGATGAAATGTATGACGAGATAAAAGAAATTATTCAGGTAGTGAAGGGAGACGAAAATTTAATAGTCATGGGTGACTGGAATTCGTCAGTAGGAAAAGGGAGAGAAGGAAACATAGTAGTTGAATATGGATTGGGGGGAAGGAATGAAAGAGGAAGCCGCCTTGTAGAATTTTGCACAGAGCATAACTTAATCATAGCCAACACTTGGTTCAAGAATCATAAAAGAAGGTTGTATACCTGGAAGAATCCTGGAGATACTAAAAGGTGTCAGATAGATTATATAATGGTAAGACAGAGATTTAGGAACCAGGTTTTAAATTGTAAGACATTTCCTGGGGCAGATGTGGATTCTGACCACAATCTATTGGTTATGAACTGCAGATTGAAACTGAAGAAACTGCAAAAAGGTGGGGATTTAAGGAGATGGGACCTGGATAAACTGAAAGAACCAGAGGTTGTAGAGAGTTTCAGGGAGAGCATAAGGGAACAATTGACAGGAATGGGGGAAAGAAATACAGTAGAAGAAGAATGAGTAGCTCTGAGGGATGAAGTAGTGAAGGCAGCAGAGGATCAAGTAGGTAAAAAGACGAGGGCTAATAGAAATCCTTGGGTAACAGAAGAAATATTGAATTTAATTGATGAAAGGAGAAAATATAAAAATGCAGTAAATGAAGCAGGCAAAAAGGAATACAAACGTCTCAAAAATGATATCGACAGGAAGTGCAAAATGGCTAAGCAGGGATGGCTAGAGGACAAATGTAAGGATGTAGAGGCTTGTCTCACTAGGGGTAAGATAGATACTGCCTACAGGAAAATTAAAGAGACCTTTGGAGAGAAGAGAACCACTTGTATGAATATCAAGAGCTCAGATGGCAACCCAGTTCTAAGCAAAGAAGGGAAGGCATAAAGGTGGAAGGAGTATATAGAGGGTTTATACAAGGGCGATGTACTTGAGGACAATATTATGGAAATGGAAGGGGATGTAGATGAAGACGAAATGGGAGATAAGATACTGCGTGAAGAGTTTGACAGAGCACTGAAAGACCTGAATCGAAACAAGGCCCCGGGAGTAGACAACATTCCATTTGAACTACTGATGGCCTCGGGAGCGCCAGTCATGACAAAACTCTACCATCTGGTGAGCACGATGTATGAGACAGGCGAAATACCCTCAGACTTCAAGAAGAATATAATAATTCCAATCCCAAAGAAAGCAGGTGTTGACAGATGTGAAAGTTACCGAACTATCAGTTTAATAAGTCACAGCTGCAAAATACTAACGCGAATTCTTTACAGACAAATGGAAAAACTAGTAGAAGCCGACCTCGGGGAAGATCAGTTTGGATTCCGTAGAAATGTTGGAACACGTGAGGCAATACTGACCTTACGACTTATCTTAGAAGAAAGATTTAGAAAAGGCAAACCTTCGTTTCTAGCATTTGTAGACTCAGAGAACGCTTTTGACAATGTTAACTGGAATACTCTCTTTCAAATTCTAAAGGTGGCAGGGGTAAAATACAGGGAGCGAAAGGCTATTTACAGTTTGTACAGAAACCAGATGGCAGTTATAAGAGTCGAGGGGCATGAAAGGGAAGCAGTGGTTGGGAAAGGAGTAAGACAGGGTTGTAGCCTCTCCCCGATGTTATTCAATCTGTATATTGAGCAAGCAGTAAAGGAAACAAAAGAAAAATTCGGAGTAGGTATTAAAATTCATGGAGAAGAAGTAAAAACTTTGAGGTTCGCCGATGACATTGTAATTCTGTCAGAGACAGCAAAGGACTTGGAAGAGCAGTTGAACGGAATGGACAGTGTCTTGAAAGGAGGATATAAGATGAACATCAACAAAAGCAAAACGAGGATAATGGAATGTAATCGAATTAAGTCGGGTGATTCTGAGGGAATTAGATTAGGAAATGAGACACTCAAAGTAGTAAAGGAGTTTTGCTATTTAGGGAGTAAAATAACCGATGATGGTCGAAGTAGAGAGGATATAAAATGTAGACTGGCAATGGCAAGGAAAGCGTTTCTCAAGAACAGGAATTTGTTAACATCGAGTATAGATTTAAGTGTCAGGAAGTCGTTTCTGAAAGTATTTGTATGGAGTGTAGCCATGTATGGAAGTGAAACATGGACGATAACTAGTTTGGACAAGAAGAGAATAGAAGCTTTTGAAATGTGGTGCTACAGAAGAATGCTGAAGATAAGGTGGGTAGATCACGTAACTAATGAGGAGGTATTGAATAGGATTGGAGAGAAGAGAAGTTTGTGGCACAACTTGACTAGAAGAAGGGATCGGTTGGTAGGACATGTTTTGAGGCATCAAGGGATCACAAATTTAGCATTGGAGGGCAGTGTGGAGGGTAAAAATCGTAGAGGGAGACCAAGAGATGAATACACTAAGCAGATTGAGAAGGATGTAGGTTGCAGTAGATACTGGGAGATGAAGAAGCTTGCACAGGATAGAGTAGCATGGAGAGCTGCATCAAACCAGTCTCAGGACTGAAGACCACAACAACAACATCTTAAATTTGTAAGTTAAAGGAAGCCCATAAGTGCACGGGTGTCAACTAAATTTCAACACACTAAGAGGGAGCTTTAATGCAAAACATCTTCCACATCTCCAGTACTTTTGGTTTGTTAGGTTTTTTTCCCTTTCTCTCTCTCTCTCTCTCTCTCTCTCTCTCTCTCTCTGTCTCTACTGTTTCAAGAGTTGTTCACAAAATATACATTTTTCAAAGGGCCGTGCCACTTACAGAAGTTAAAGTAAATTCTTTATTTCTTAACACTTATGATACAGAGGATTTTCAGAGAAATTCATGACCACAAGTTGACATGACCTGTATGATTTGAGATGAAATAACCTATGTATATCAATCACATTTAACTGTAGGAGTTCATAAATTTAGAAATAAATATGTATTGGGTTGAATATGGGCTCTAAAGCTTCATAAAAATTGTCATAGCTGCTGATGAGTTTAATATGTGCACTCATTTTAATAAATGACAATTTGACTTGTTGTAAATGATTAATGGAAAATCTCATATAGAGATGTGAAACAAATACTAACAAAGAGATAGAGGGGCTGGCCAGTACTTACCTCAGCTCAGTACAGCCGATAGATACACACAAAACAAAACCGAAAATTTATGTTCCTAGCTTTCGGAACAAATGTTCCTTCATCAGGGAGGAGAGAGGGGAAAGAAAGGGAAGAAGGGAAAGGAGATTCAGTTACTCACAACCCAGGTTATGAAGCAACAGGGAAAGGAAAATAGGGAGGGTAGCAAGGATGGAGGCATGGTTGTCAGAGGGAAGCCAAAGATATTCTACTGTAAGTACTGTGCCAGCTTGAAGCATCCTCTTTGGTTTTTTATATATATATATATATATATATATATATATATATTTAGATGATGAGACTTACCCAACAAAAGCGCTGGCAGGTCGATAGACACACAAATAAACACAAACATACACACAAAACTCAAGCTTTCGCAACAAACTGTTGCCTCATCAGGAAAGAGGGAAGGAGAGGGAAAGACGAAAGGATATGGGTTTTAAGGGAGAGGGTAAGGAGTCATTCCAATCCCGGGAGCGGAAAGACTTACCTTAGGGGGAAAAAAGGACAGGTATACACTCGCACACACACACACATATCCATCCATACATACAAGACACAAGCAGACATTTGTAAAGGCAAAGAGTTTGAGCAGAGATGTCAGTCGGGACGGAAGTATAGAGGCAAAGATGATGTTGAAAGACAGGTGAGGTATGAGCGGCGGCAGATTGAAATTAGGAATTAGCGGAGATTGAGGCCTGGCGGATAGCGAGAAGAGAAATATATTTTTCCCACGTGGAATGTTTCCCTCTATTATATTCATATATATATATATATATATATATATATATATATATATATATATATATATATATATATATATAATAGAGGGAAACATTCCACGTGGGATAAATATATTTAAAAAGAAAGATGATGAGACTTACCAAACAAAAGCGCTAGCAGGTCGATAGACACACAAACAAACACAAACATACACACAAAATTCTAGCTTTCGCAACCAACGGTTGCCTCGTCAGGAAAGAGGGAAGGAGAAGGAAAGACAAAAGGATATGGGTTTTAAGGGAGAGGGTGAGGAGTCATTCCAATCCCGGGAGCGGAAAGACTTACCTTAGGGGGGAAAAAAGGACAGGTATACACTCGCACACACACACATATCCATCCGCATATACACAGACACAAGCAGACATTGGTTGATATGAAGCAGAAAATGTCTGCTTGTGTCTGTGTATATGCGGATGGATATGTGTGTGTGTGCGCGAGTGTATACCTGTCCTTTTTTCCCCCTAAGGTAAGTCTTTCCGCTCCCGGGATTGGAATGACTCCTCACCCTCTCCCTTAAAACCCATATCCTTTTGTCTTTCCTTCTCCTTCCCTCTTTCCTGACGAGGCAACCGTTGGTTGCAAAAGCTAGAATTTTGTGTGTATGTTTGTGTTTGTTTGTGTGTCTATCGACCTGCTAGCGCTTTTGTTTGGTAAGTCTCATCATCTTTCTTTTTAAATATATATATAACAGGCTGAAATGAACGATGCGAACGACTTTATGAACAGTATCGTGATATTGCAGACGCCCTCCTCCAAAGTCTTGATGCTGCTAGAAGAGTACGATGATGTGAGATGGTAGAAAGTGTAACTCAGATATTCAAGTAGAAAGGTGTGGAGCCTCCTGCTTAAGCTTGGCGGTGCCTCCAATAAATCCGGGCAGAAACGTGGTATTTCAGGAAAACCAAATCGCTAACCATATAGTTGAAACATCTAGATCGCTGAAAGGTTCAAAGAAGTTTCATTTCAAACACATACCCGACTCGTACGATTAAAGTTGGTGGTGACTTCTTACCCTCGATATTTTGGCTAAAATACATCATCTGTAATTGTGCTTATCACATTCTCTGAAAATTATTTTGAGCAGTTAGTTCATGAGCCCACGCAAATAGTAAATGGTTGTGAAAACACACTTGACCTCTTAGCAACAAATAATCCTGAGTTAATAACGAGCATCAAAACCAATACAGGGATTAGTGAACACTGGGTTGAATGTTGTAACCACCAAATCCTCCAAAAATAAACAAAAAATATACATATTCAAAATGCCTTCACAAAAGAAGACAAAGTAAATATTCCAGAATTCGAATCGAGAACAGCTGCCAACATGACGAACATAGAAGTAAATATACTCCGAGTAGTGAAGCAACATAAATCATTTAATAAAAGCAAGTCTTCTGGTCCAGACTGTATACGAATTAGGTTTCTTTCAGAGTATGCTGATGCATTAACTCCATACTTAACAATCACATACAACCGTTCAGTCGACGAAAGATCCGTACCCAAAGACTGGAAAGGTGCACAGGTTACACCAATATTCAAGAAAGGTAGTAGGAGTAATCCACTACTTACAGGCTCATATCATTAATGTTGATATGCAGCAGGATTCTGGAATATATCTTTTGTTCAAACATTATGAGTTACCTTGAAGAAAACGGTCTACTGACACACAGCCAATTGTTGAGTGCTATTGACAAGAGATTTCAGATCAATTCCATATTTCTGGATTTCCGGAAATCCTAACTAACCACACAAGCGGCTTGTAGTGAAATAGCGCGCTTGTGGAATATCGTCTCAGTTGTGTGACTGGATTTGTGATTTCCTGTCAGAGATGTCACAGTCTGTAGTAATTGACAGAAAGTCATCGAGTAAAACAGAAGCGATTTCTGGCATTCCCCAAGGTAGTGTTATAGGCCCTTTGCTGTTCCTTATCTATATAAACAATTTAGGAGACAATCTGAGCAGCCATCTTAGGTTGTTTGCAGCTGACGCTGTCATTTATCGACTAATAAATTCATCATAAAATCAAAACAAATTGCAAAACGATTTAGAAAAGATATCTTAATGGTGTGAAAATTGGCAGTTGATCCTAAATAATGATAAGTGTGAGGTCATTCACATGAGTTCCAAAAGGAATTTGTTGAACTTCGGTTACACGATAAATCCACCAAATCTAAAGGCCATAAATTAAACTAAATACCTAGGAATTACATTTACAAACAACTTAAGTTGGAAGGAACATATAGAAAATGTTGTGGAGAAGGCTTCGTTTTATTGTCAGGACACTTAGAAAATGTAACAGATCTACTAAGGAAACTGCCTACACTAGGCTTGTCCATCCTCTTTTAGAATGCTGCTGCACAGTGTGGGATCCTTACCAGATAGGACTGACAGAGTACCTCTTAAAATTTCAAAGAAGGGCAGCACGTTTTGTATTATCATGAAATATGGGAGTGTGTGTCACTGAAATGATGCAGGATTTGGGCTGGACATCATTAACAGAAAGGCATTTTTTGTTGTGACGGAATCTTCTCATGGAATTCCAGTCACCAACTTTCTCCTCCGAATGCAAAAATATTTTGTTGACACTAACCTACATAGGGAGAAATGATCACCACAATAAAATAAGGGAAATCAGATCTCGTATGGAAAGATATAGGTATTTTAAATCTGTCCTGCGACACCAAGGAAATGCCTTCTTTTGTCACCAAATGTGTTTCATGTTATTTAAATGAACTAACAGCAGTGGTCTTAATGAAACACGTATACCATTTGGTTTGCTTTCTTCATCAAAAACAGTGCATTACAAAAGATTTTGATTTTAGTACTTAAGATGTTTGCTCACACAAGAGAGAAATACAAAGATCTAAAAATTTATCAGGGAAAAATACTAAAACTGGTCTGGAAATCAGGGAAATATCAGGGAATTTCACTTGGGGAAACTTGTGGCAACCCCATGTGAGCAAGGAGAGGAAATTAGGTAATGGTCTACCACTGGGCTCCATTTAGGCACATCCCTCCCCACCATTATTCAATCTATATATCTCTGATCTCGCCAGTACCAGGTCATCAAAATTCTGCTACACGAACGATATCGCTCTTCTGTGTAGAACCAAGAATCTTGGAGGAGTGGAGATTGTTCTCGCAGAAGATCTAGCCGTTATGAGTGCCTGTTTTAGAAAGTACAGTCAAACAGATCAGTAACAGCTTGCACTGTACGTGCTTGAGCATTGTCCTGAAAAATCATGGTCAGATGTTGCAGAAAGTGTCATCACATCTGTCTCTATGCTGTTCATTTTTTGGAACACAACCTACTCCCAGGTTGACTGATGGGGCTGCTAAGTGCTATACCACCTACTGCACTCCCCTGACTTAAGCCCTCATGAGTTCAACTCAGTTTCTAAACTGAAGGAAACATTTCACAGCATTCGCTTCAGAACTGCTACAGATCCATTGGGCAATAGCCCGCGCCGCTCGAACTGTCATCACAACTGGCACTGCTAAGAGTATCTTACGACTTTCACATCGCTGGCAACAGGTTATACTCAATGCTGGTAACCGCTTTGAAGGTCAGTAAAACTTTGAAACACATATCTATTTTGCATGAGCTGTAAATAAATACAGGGCTATTACAAATGATTGAAGCTATTTCATAAATTCACTGTCGCTCCATTCATTGACATATGGTCACGACACACTACAGATACGTAGAAAAACTCATAAAGTTTTGTTCGGCTGAAGCCGCACTTCAGGTTTCTGCCGTCAGAGCGCTCGAGAGCGCAGTGAGACAAAATGGCGACAGGAGCTGAGAAAGCGTATGTCGTGCTTGAAATGCACTCACATCAGTCAGTCATAACAGTGCAACGACACTTCAGGACGAAGTTCAACAAAGATCCACCAACTGCTAACTCCATTCGGCCATGGTATGCGCAGTTTAAAGCTTCTGGATGCCTCTGTAAGGGGAAATCAACGGGTCGGCCTGCAGTGAGCGAAGAAACGGTTGAACACGTGCGGGCAAGTTACACGCATAGCCCGTGGAAAATTGACTCATGCCACAACTGGAGACCGACAGTGCCGACTTCATCTTTCAACAGGATGGTGCTCCACCGCACTTCCATCATGATGTTCGGCATTTCTTAAACAGGAGATTGGAAAACCGATGGATCGGTCGTGGTGGAGATCATGATCAGCAATTCATGTCATGGCCTCCACGCTCTCCCGACTTAACCCCATGCGATTTCTTTCTGTGGGGTTATGTGAAAGATTCAGTGTTTAAACCTCCTCTACCAAGAAACATGCCAGAACTGCGAGCTCGCATCAACGATGCTTTCAAACTCATGCTGCGCCGAGTGTGGGAGGAACTTGATTATCGGCTTGATGTCTGCCGAATCACTAAAGGGGCACATATCGAACATTTGTGAATGCCTAAAAAAACTTTTTGAGTTTTTGTGTGTGTGTGCAAAGCATTTTCAAAATATCTCAAATAATAAAGTTATTGTAGAGCTGTGAAATCGCTTCAATCATTTGTAATAACCCTGTAGTTACCACTATTAAAGTTCCAACCCTCGTATGTGTCTCTGCGGTCACCTTCATACTCTCTCTGTGAGATTGAGGTTGTTGGTGATGTCTCCAATACAATCAGCCACACCACAGGAACTGCTATTCCTCTTTCTACAGGCACACTCAGTACTCCAGTCCCATGGTGGACAAGAATATTGCAACAGCTTCTTATGATTGCCATAGGGCCCTGCAATATCTCAAGCGGCATCCCTTATAGGCCACCCTCATCACTCTCTCCACAAGTCCAAGAGAACGGCATTCCGCAGGCCTTCATCATGACCATGAGTGGGCTAGCGACCTCTTTCGGGCCACTGGTACACCCCCACACTGTCTGTCAATGACTTTTGCATTTGGTGCAACTCTTAATGCGTAGCCTCTGTTGCGCGCCAGCTTCAGTGTGCCATCTGAAGGGACATCGCTTGGAGCCCTTACCATGGTATCCAAATCCGTTCTCCTTGGGTCACACGTCTGTTGTCATATCACATTCCATCCTGATCGAGAACTCTAATTTGGTGTCCAGCACTTTGACGTTGTTGCAATCCCATTTTTTGGGTAACCTGTTTGATAAAAAACTGACTTGACTGCTCCATATTCATCAGTGAAATACTACGCACATGCAGAACCTTAGCAGTCTCTGCTTCCTTGTCCACACTTCTTGGGCTGCAGATCATGCTACTCTTATCCGTATTAAAGGGGTCCTGGTCTCATACCAACTGCCGACCAACCAGTTGCCAACATTAGGACTTGGTAGTAACAACTTCAGCTTTGACATCATTAGATCTAATCCACCATTGTGGCATTTGACTGGCTACTGGTGCCTTCTGGACTAGTTCAGTGACCAGTCTCCTTGGTGAAATGGGAATTTTCTCTCATCAACTCCAAGGTACCAACTGTTTCTCACTTACCACAGTCACCATCTGCCAACTTCCTCATCACCCAATTTGTCATGGTCTTTTCGCATGTGAGAAGCATTGATCCCCTGATACCCATCCCCAGGTGTGATTACCAGTTGGAATGCACTTAGCAGCCATATGTGAAGACCTCCACCTAACTCGTTATAATGTACTCCCCATGTTCCAGTCGCCATCATAATCTTTCGCAGTCTGTTCCTTCCAGTTCTCCAAGAGAATCAGCGTGCTACCATCATTTAACAGTTATGGCTGTAAAACCATGGTTTTGAGGAGATACGCATTTGCATCTCCTGCCAGTTGAGAACAACATTAGTCGCTGGGCGCATGGATTGATTTTACAGCAGAGCTGATAGCTGCTAACAGAGCCCTACGTTTTATTAAACAGACCTGCTATGACTATGTTTTAATTTTCAGTGACTCAGTGAGTAGTCTCCAGGCCATTAATCACTGTTATTCTTGTTACCCTGTTATTCACACTATGCGCAACCTTCTCTCTGAGTTTATTCGTAGTGCTTGCTCAGTTGTACTTCTCTAAGTCTTAGGTCATGTGGATATCCCAGGGAATAAACTGACCGACTGTTTGGCTAGAGAAGCAATATTTGGCTCAAATTCACTATGATGATCCCCAGTATGGATTTGCAGGTCCAAATAAGGCCTGTGTTCACTTGTAGATTGAACAAAATTTTTGGCTACTGCCCCCTCTATTAAACTCCACACTATCAAGAAGACTACTACTGCATAGTGCTCCTCCTTCCATTACTCCTGGAAGGCATCCACTGACATGTCACATCTGCACCGGTGATATGAGACTAACCCATAGTTATATTTTATGTGGCAAGCAATACCCACATTGTGGTTATGAAGTCTTTAATGCCTTGACCATAATGATCAGGAGTGGAACGGCTCCCGTTGTATGCTGACTTTCCTATTTTCCTCATCCAATTTTTGTTACTCATGGTCCAACTGATGTCCATTAGATTGTTAGCCTTCTCACTCTTATTGTCTGGAATTTGTAGACTAGAAGTCATTATTTGTTCTGTAACTGTCTTCGCTCTTAATTACGTTGGTGGTGATGGGATATGGGTCGGATTTCTCTCGCCATGGGTGAGCCCTGGGAGATCGCTCGTCTGCTTGACTTATGCACCAGATCAATCCATTTATTTCTCTGTAAATTATTTCTCAGCGTTAGTATTGCTTCCATTGCCTCAATTTGACTGCTCCTCTGAACCTTCATCATCAGAAAACGTTACTGGCAGATGTCACTAACTTCAAATGAACTATCCCTGAACTTAGAACCGATGACCTCGCTGTTCAGACCCTTAACTCTCCAACCACCCAAACAACACCTGAACTGTCATAAACCCACTGTGTCTTCTTCTGAAGCAAGCTGGCTCACAACTATTCTTGGTGGTCCTTGATATTCTGAATATTGGCACTTGGACTGAGTTGACATTGGAGCTGGTCCCATACATGTTTTATTGGGGACAGATCTGGGGATCATGCTGGCTGTGGGAGTACCTCAACATGACTCTGACTGTACAGAGATACACAAGATATGTACAGACAAACATTGTCCTGTTGGAAAATAGCACTATGGTACTGTTGCATGAGAGTTAACACATGAGACTGCAGGATGTCCATGACATTACATTGTTTCATCTGTTCTCTCAGTCACTACCAGCTGTGACCTGAAATCCTATCCAATGGGTTTCAACAGCATAATGCCAAAAGTAACACCACTGTACATGACCAACTCTCTGGAAGAATCAAATCTCTCCTAACGTTGATGCCATACTCATCGACAGTAATTGTCCAGGTTAGTGCAGATTCATCGCTGAACACAATGCTACACCATTCATCAAAAGTGGTCACAGCAGCACTCCAAAAACAGTTGGGGTGTTAGCAGCTGCCTACACAAGGAATGGTAATTTTGTTTCAGACTGCTGCTGTTCCCAGGCCAATGGTTCTGGATAACAAAGGATGTTGCAGTGTAGTATACCTTTTTCTTGGAAGGCAGGCACAGAAGAGAAGGGACTACAATGAGCTCAGTGCTCAGTATGGTAACCCTGTCCTGCTTTGGTCAGACATGGAAAACCAGGATCTTGACAATGAATATTGTCCTTGCATACCCATGCAGAACAACTTTGGATCACTGTCACATCTGAATGTCTTAAATATCTGGATATTACATGATACAACCATCCGGCCAAATGGAGACCCACAGAGAGACGCCTTTCAAACTCTGTCGGGTGCTGATAATGCTGTCACGCAAATGTACATGTCATCTCCATGTCCTTCACAGTGATCACTCTACATTTGATGCTGTTCACACCCCCTTGCATATTTATCTGGTAACAACAGTAAACACGAACAATGCTGATGCTCTCTGGTGACCGTTCTACCTGTCGGATAGAATTGCAGTTTTAATCATTTACATACATGTTGATGGTGTGTATGGCTATGAAATTACATTGACCAAGTCTTCTGGGTGCTTTCCTTTTTTTGTCAGGCAGTGTATACAAGGAAATAACTGCTACTTTTAATGAAACAACTGCTGCTTCTCTTATAGTAGTCAGTTGCTATTTTTGTCTAATGCTTAGGAACCATTTCGTGAAATTAGCATCTATTTTTTTAAATCTACGTCTGTGCTCTGCAAACAACCGTGAAGTTCATGACAGAGGGTACATCCCACTCTATCAGTTATTAGGGTTTCTTCATATTCTATTCATGTAGGGAGAGTGAGAATAATGATTGTCTGAATGCCTCTGTGTGTACAATAATTATTCTTAGCTTATCCTCAAGAACTTTATGTGAGTGGTACATGAGGGTGTAGTATATTCCTAGAATCATCATTTAAAACTGTTTCTTAAAACTTTGTTAATAGGCTTTCCTGGAATAGTTTTCGCCTGTATTCAAGAGCCTTCCAGATCAGTTTCTTCAGCAGCTCTCCCATAGATCAAAGAAACCTGTGACCATTTGTGCTGCCCTTCTCTGTATATGTTCAGTATCCACTGTTAGTCCTATTTGGTACGGGTCCCACACAAGTGAGCAGTATTCTAGAACTGGTCGCACTAGTTATTTGCAAACAGTCTCCTTTGTAGACTTATTGCACTTCTTCAGTTGTCTACAAACAAACTTAAGTATATCACTTGCTTTTACCCACGACTGAACCTGTGCGATTATTCCATTTCATATCCCTAAAAAAATGATACACCCAGGTGTTTGTATGAGTTGGCAGATTCTAACAGTGACTCATTGATATTATAGTCCTAAAATACTCCGTGGTTTTTTTGTGAAGTGCATGATTTTACATTTCTGAACATTTAAAGCAAGTTACCAATCTTTGTACCACTTTGAAATCTTATCGAAATCTGACTGAATATTTATGCAGCGTCTGCAAGGTCATTAATATACAACAGGAACAGCAAGGGTCCCAACTCACTTCTCTTGGGAACACCTGAAATTACTTCTACCTGTCACGATGACTCTCCATCCAAGATAACATTCTGCATCTTCCCTACCAAAAAGTACCCAGTCCAGTCACAAATTTCTTTTGATACCCCGTATGATCATACTTTTGACAATAAGTGAAGGTGTTACTGAGTCAAATGCTTTTCAGAAATCAGGAAATACTACATCTACCTGATTGCCTATATCCAAAGCTTTAAGTATGTCCTGGGAGAAAAGTGCAAGTTGGGTTTCACATGATCGATGTTTTCGGAATTCCGTGCTGGTTGACATTGAGGAGGTCATTCTGTTCAAGATACATCATTATGTTTGAGCTCAGAATATATTCTAAGATTCTACAACTAATTGATGTCAAGGATATTGGATGGTAGTTTTATCGATCACTTCTACTACCCTTCTTGCAGACAGGTGTGACCTCTGCTTTTTTCCAAGAACTGAGCAAGGCTCTTTGTTCAAGTGATTTATGATAGATCATAACAATACCAGAGAAGGAAAGTTGCTACTCACCATATAGCAGAGATGAACATAAGGTTAGTTTGCATGTTGAGGGATTTGGGGAATGATGTTGAGGCAAGGTTCGAGGTTAATAAATTCTGGAAAGTTAACAGGGGGTGGTTTGGAGGCAGTGTGGGTGGATCACAGTTGGATGGAGAAGTGAACTGAGTTAGGCAAGGTTCAATATTGGTCTTTGGTGGAGTCTAATTGGTCGGGTTGGTAGTGAAAAAGTGTTTCCACTGTAGGGACTGGGAGAAGGAGAGAAGGTCTTTAACTAGTCCAGCATGGTTGAATTTGGGAGTGGGGCTAAAGGTGAGCCCTTTGGAAAGGGCTGATATTTCTGTGGGACTAAGGCTTCTGGAGCAAAGGTTCATAAATGTGTTGCGGGTCTGTTTAGGTTCTGGGTTCTGTGTGGTGGTGGGAGGGAGTTTTGGAGGGTGGGGTAAATGTAGTAGGTCTGCAAGACAGGGTTTGTCAGCTATGAGGGGGTGTGGGGGAGGTTTGGAGGTGGTTGTAGAAGTGGTGGACAGTGGTATTCCGAGGTGGGAGTAGGAATTGAGCAGAATGGAGAGCTTTTTGAGGTGGTGTTGTGCATGTTGCTCAAGTTCCTGCAGGGCAAGGGTTTCAATGTGTGTGATGTTGAATTTGAGATTGCATAGCAGGAGAATTTTGCGGATAGAGAGAAGGTACTGCAAGGAGGATTGAGCTTGGTTGATATGGTTTTGCAGGACTATGTTGGTGAGGGCTAAGGATTGGCAGAATCTGAACAGGTGGAGGTCATTGTGGAAGGAGGGGTGGCAACCAGAGATGGGTAAATTGATGGAAAGCCATTAGGGGGGATTTCATGAGCCAAGCAACAACGTAGGAACAGTATGTGGGACTGGGATCTTTCCTCCAGAAGCCTTAGATCCACAGAAATATCGGTTCTTTCCAAAGGCCTCACCTTTTGCCCCACTCCCAAATTCATCCATGCTGGACTGGTGAAAGACCTTCTCTCTTTCTCCCAGTCCCTACAGTGGAAACACTTTTTCACTACCAACCCGACCAATCAAACTAAACCAAAGACCAATATTGAGCCTTGCCTAACTCAGTTCACTCCTCCATCCAAATGTGATCCACCTCCCACTGCCTCCAAACCACCCCCTGTTATCTTTCCAGAATTTCTTAACCTCGAACCTTGCCTCAACATCATTCCCCAAATCCCTCAACATGCAAACTAACCTTACATCCACAGAAAGAACTGCAGTCCACCCTGTAAAAACTGATCCTGACCTTATAATCCTACCTGCTGACAAAGGCTCGTGTGTGTGCGTGTGCGTGTGCGTGTGCGTGTGCGTGTGTGGGCGCGTGCGTGTGTGCGCGCGCACGTGTCTGTCTACTGCTGACAAAGGGCATAATGGTATTGTTACATTCCATCCTGGATTTTCCATTGTTTGTTTATGATAGATTATAGTTAGAAGAGGGGCTAACTCAGTTGCAAATTCAGTATAGAATCTGACAGGGGTACAATTGGGCCCAGGAACTTTGTTCTCTTTTAACGATTTGAGCTGTTTCTCATCACTGCTGACACTAGTACTTATTTCATGCATCTTTCAGTGTTATGGGATTAAATAGAGGCAATTTTCCTGGGTTTTCCTTTGTAAAGGAACATTTGAAAATGGAGTCAAGAATGTCAACATTTGCTTTGCTACCCTCAATTTCATTTCCTATCTCATTCATTAGGTACTGGACACTAACTTTGGTGCCACTAACAGCCTTTACATGTGACCAGCATTTCTTTGGGTTTTGTGAAATGTCATTTGGCAGTGTTCTGCTACGGTAACATTGAAGGCATCATGCTCTCTTGACAGCCAAACGCGTTTCATTCAGCATGTCTCTATCTATAGCCTACAATTTCTTTATAGTGACTGTATACCACGTGGAGTACCTTCCATTACGAACTGTTCTACTGGTTACATAGATATCCAGTGCAGAGTTAGTTTTTCTTTTAAACTTGATCTGTAGTTCCTCTACATGCTCCTGCCCTGTGCTGAAAGTTTAAAGTTCTTTACTGAGAAATGACTAATTTTTTTTGTATCTAGTTTACTGAACATATATACTTTCCTTCTTGTATTAGTTGTCATTTGTATCGTAGTAATCAATGTTGCCACAACCATGTCATGATCACTGATACCAGTTTCGATGTGGACATTCTCAAAGAGGTCAGGTTTATTTGTTGCCATTAGATCCAATATATTTCCATCATTAGTGGGGTTCCGAACTATTTGTGCTAGGTAGTTTTCAAAGAAGGCATTTAGTAAAGTTCCTCAGGATGTCTTATCACGCCCACCAGCAACAATACTATTATTTTCCCAATTAATTGTTGGATGATTTAAGTCTCCACCAATGATTACAGTATGATTGGGGAACTTGTGTACAAGCGAAATGAGGTTTTCTCCCAAGTTTTTGGTTACATTAGAAGATAGAGTCTATTGGGTGATAGTAGGATCCAGTTATCATTTTTTGCCTACTTCTGATACTGAGTCTTGCCCAAACAGTCTCAAATGCAGCTTCAATTTCTAACTTTGTGGATTTGAATTTCTTGTCTATTGCGACAAATACACCACCTCCATTTCCACTTCACTTCTTCTTTCGATGTACAGGTAAATTTTCCCCAAAAATCTCACTGCTATCAATTTTGAGTTTCAATCAGTTTTCTGTGCCTAGTATTATGTGAACTTCACTGCTTTTCATGAGTGGTTCAAACACTGGGAGGGGGGGGGGGGGGAATGTTGTGTGCACCCCACATGCTGTCATCTACGTGAGCAACAGGCTCTTAATGTGTAGCGCACACTTGACCCATTTAGGAGGACTCTCCTGTTCTCAACCTTATGGCACAAGTCCAGGAATTCGAAGCCTAGTTTGTCACAGAACCTTCGAAGTCTCTGGTTCAATCTTTCCACTTGACTCAGAACACAATCAGTTCCAGGGACAACGCAGCAAATTGTGAGCTTCGTTAAAACTCCGTACACTAGGCTGATCTTCTGAATCTTCTCTGCAGTTGCTGGAATGGCCTCCAGTTGACAACAGACAAGACAGGTTTCACCAAAACAGGCGAATTGAGTGCCACTGGCCCAGTTTTATTTAAGGACAGCACTTCAAACTTGTCCCTGCAGCAAACTGGGGCAGTGGCTAAGTAGTATGAGGCATCTTTCAGTCCACAGTCAACTGTGAGTGCACTTTGGTTCAAATTGCACTTTTTGCAATATTTTTACTCCTTGAAAAGAGAATGGAAGCTTTTGGGAAATTGGTATATTGTTATTTTCAGTTAACTACATTGTGTTGTGAAAATGGGCAAAGAGTGGTCAGTTGGAAGCCTCAGTATTTTACACAATGTTATCTCATACATTGTATGATCAAAATAAACTCCCACGTGAAATGCTTTCATAAAAGTAAATGAAGTTTGCTTCCCAAGACTTTTGTATGTGCAGGAAAATTGCAACAAATTAAATGACTCTTTTCTCTCTCTCTCTCTCTCTCTCTCTCTCTCTCTCTCTCTTTCTCTCTCTCTTCCTTTTTCTTAAAAAAAATAAAAATAGAGAAAATTGCATCCCAGCATTAATTGCATAACACATTTGGACCTCCGTTTTCTTCATAGTCCCGAAAAGAAATCAGGTAAGTTAAAAGGAAGTAACACATTATGTGAGAAAAACATTGAAAAACAGAATGACTGCATGAAGGATTAAACACTTCACAATACAGTTTTTCGTTTGAAGTAACCATATATAGATTTCACAAAGGCTTTCATTCTCTTGCTAGAGAGTAAAAATATAGAGAAAAGTCTGATTCGAGTCTATGCACATGGGAGCTGACTGATCTGCACATAGGCTTCATACCATTTGACTACTATTCCAGTCAGGAAGAACTTGCCTTATGTTTATTGGCTAAAGATCAAAATGACAAAGTTTTCAGTTTCTTGGAATCTGTTAGGTTACAAACTTGACATGTGTAAATGAACTTTCCTCATTTTCTAGTTTTCTACAAGTTCCATGTGGAGTGAAATGGGACCCGCATAGTAACCTCAGTCCATTTCACAAGACCTACTTTTGTGTGACTCTGGACTAGTATGCCAAAGCTCCTCGAAACCAATGTTGTCACCAGGTCTGTCCCATCCTTGTTAATCACCTGCACTTTGTGACACTTCACACACTGTGTAATTCTGTGTACATTATAATATTGTCTGATTACTTGGTATTAGATGATACTAAAGTTCATACTGAAAGAATGATATGTGTCATGTGTAATTACTTTTGAATTCTTGTTTTGTACAGTTCATACAACATTTATTATAATTTTGCTCATTATTTTTTTTCCGTTCTGTTAACACACTGTTCTCATTTTTTTCATGCTCTCAGTCTTTCTTGTTTGTTACCTTGATTATATGCTTTACTGTCTTGAAACTAAAGAAAAGTGTATTCTGTGCATTCCATTGCTTCTCGTTTCCTAGCCCATGAATGTGTTCTCGAACCATACACATAAGTACAAATAATACAATTGCAAATATATTGAATACAGATACACTATGTGATCAAAAGCATTTGGAAACCCCTAAAAACATACGTTTCTCATATTGGGTGCATTGTGCTGCCACCTACTGCCAGCTACTCCAATCAGGACCTCAGTAGTCATTAGACATCGTGAGAGAACACAGTGGGGTGCTCCGCAGAACTCACAGACTTCGAACATGGTCGGGTGATTGGGTGTCACTTGTGTGGACGTCTGTACCTGAGATTTCCACACTCCTAAACATCCCTAGGTCCACTGTTTCTGATGTGATAGTGAAGTGGAAATGTGAAGGGACATGTACAGCACAAAAGCATACAAGCCGACCTTGTCTGTTGACTGACAGAGACTGATGACAGTTGAAGAGGGCCCTAATGTCTAATAGGCAGACATCTATCCAGACCATCACACAGGAATTCCAAACTGTATCAGGATCCACTGCAAGTACTATGACCATTAGGCGGGGGGTGAGAAAACTTGGATTTCATTGTTGAGCGGCTGCTCATAACCCACACATCACGCTGGTAAATGCCAAATGATGCCTCGCTTCATGTAAGGAGTGTAAACATTGGACGATTGAACAGTGGAAAAACGTCATGTAGAGTGACGAATCACAGTACACAATGTGGCGATACAATGGCAGGGTGTGGGTATGGCAAATGCCCGGTGAACGTAATCTGCCAGCGTGTGTAGTGCCAACAGTAAAATTCGGACACGATGGTGTTGTGGTGTGGTCGTATTTTTCATGGAGGGGCTTGCACCCCTTGTTGTTTTGTGTGGTTCTATCACAGCACATGTCTACATTGATGTTTTAAGCACCTTCTTGCTTCCCACTGTTGAAGAGCAATTCGGGGATGGAGACTGCATCTTTCAACACTATCGAGCACCTGTTCATAATGCACAGCCTGTGGCAGAGTGGTTGCACAACAACAACATCATCAACATCAACATCCCTGTAATGGACTGGCCTGCACAGAGTCCTGACCCGAATCCTATAGAACACCTTTGGGATGTTTTGGAACGTCGAACTCCGACTTTATGCCTGACCTGAATCCTATACAACACCTCTGGGACGTTTTGGAATGCCGACTTCGTGCGAAGCCTCACCGACTGACATTGATACCTCTCCTTAGTGCAGCACTCTTTGAAGAATGGGCTGTCATTCCGCAAGAAACCTTCCAGAACCTGATTGAATGTATGCCTGTGAGAGTGGAAGTTGTCATCAAGGCTATGGGTGGGTCAACACCATATTGAATTCCAACATTACCGAAGGAGGGCGCCATGAACTTGTAAGTCATTTTCAGCCAGGTGTCCGGATACTTTTGATCACATAGTGTAATTGTTTATTTTAACATCGGAGTTTTATGAAGCTGATCTGTAAATGTGTATATTTTGTTGGCTCAAATAAGACACTGTATGCCAATGAACTTCATCTGAAAGTAGATGTGTGCTTGTCACTTTGTTTCCATCCTCTGTGCCATTACTTAAACAATGTAACATAACTCTGGAGTAGATTTGAGTTGTTAATACATACAGTGATACAGAATAGTAGAGCTGCTACTTCATTGATGTTTCAGATTCCTTTGTTAGTTTTTGCTAAGATCTTCATGACTCTTTCCTTACACATTTTCCATTTGGGATGACATGTGGCAAGTTGAAATGGAGTGTTAGTATACAACTTGCTACTGGTTGCTCCTGATTCTTTCAGAGTAATTGCATTGCCCATTCTAGGCATTCAACAGTTGATTTGAGTTTTGGTTTTAACTTCCCAATTCCATCAACACAGAATATACTATTCTACTTGGTCTAACCATCAAACCAATTGATATTATACTTTAAAATTCCTTATAAGCTATATTAATATTATTATTTTCTCTCATTCTTTCCTTCCAGAACTAGATGATGATGATGATGATGTGAAGCCGTTTCAGCGTAAGAAGATTACTTATTGTATAATAGATGATGATGATGATGATGACGATATCCAAGAGATACCTATCGAGCCAGTACCATCAGTTTCTGAAGAACAAGAGGTTATTCCTGTAGAGAATGGGGTAGAACCTGAGGCTGTTGATGGCATACAACCTGAGGCTGTTGATGACATACATGAAAAACAAGTAAGCCTTGACTTCCTGGAAGATGCATTTCCCACTAAAGATAAAATGGTGAGCAGTGCATGAGACCATTCATCTTTTTATTTTGTTGTTATTTTATAGTTATTTATGAAATGACAAGTTCTTGATTAAATTCTAATTAAAATTACTTGTGCCACTTGACCATTACCACAATATGTGGCAGCTACCACTGAGTTTTTGATGACAGAGGCATACTGCAGAGAAATAGAGGATAGTATGTAAATAGGATGAAAATTTTAAAGGTATATGCTGTCATCAGATGTTACTCGCCGGCAGCTGTGCTGCTCCAGAGTAAGTGCCACCACTCAGTTCATGATTATACTTTTAGAAGTAGTTGAATAAATGGTAGTAATGACTGAGCGAAGTGGTGCAGTGGTTAGCACACTGGACTCACATTCGGGAGGACAGCAGTTCAAACCAGCGTCCAACCATCCTGATTCAGGTTTTCCATGATTTTCCTAAATTGCTTTACGCAAAATCCAGGATGGTTCCTTTCAAAGGGCATGGCCGACTTCCTTCCCCATCCTTCCCTAATCCGATGGGACCGATGACCTCACAGTTTGGTCCCCTCCCCCAAATCAACCAACAAACAAGTGGATGTAACGATTAATTCATGTACATTTTGTTAGAAGGGACATTCATTATTCCACATTTAAAGAGACAGGATGCTGGGGAAAGGTAGTAAGCAAAGGACAAAAAAGAGAAACTGTTGAAAAAACTTCTGGAAGTCAGTCAGTAAATCAGTTTGTCTTGCTATCTAAAGGAGTGGAGGAAAGGCCTCATCCAGATGTAGTTGAATATATGTTGAAGCAGAATATTAGCTTAAAGAAAAAAAGACATGCCGGGATCAAATCAGAATAGGAGAATAGTTCTGCTTCTAGATAGCTGTAATGAGAGGGATGTAGGACAGCAGCTTCAGGAGAAATTAAGTGCAGGATACCAGGTCACAAGTTTTGTGAAACCGAATGCTAGCCTTAGCCAGGTGACAGAAAACTTAGGTCAGCTATTCAGGGACTTTGAGAATGGAGATCAGGTAATTATAGTTGGGGAGCAGGAAACAGCCTGGCTATGAATCCAAGATATAATATTAGGAGTGACCTGGATAAAATAGGAGCAGAAACTGGGCACACAAGTGTCGGGTTTGTGGAGTTCTTTAGCACCATGATCGGCCCTGGGTAAACACTACTTAAGGCATGTTAACACTGAGCTGAAAGGGATGCTCCAGACACCGGCAAAATCTCTCATAAGTGGTGTTCCAGTTGATGCTATTAGTAGTTGGGGATGCACTACACATGGTCTGCACCTAAATAGGAAGGGGAAAGATATGTTAGCTTCTCTATTAGCAGATACTGTAAGGAGTGCCACGTCACACAAGGGATGATCCCTGTTGTTAGTGGGACCATGCACACAGGTTTTTTAGGTTAAAGCCAAAGTCCAGACAGACAACAATCAAGAAAAATAGAATAAAAAAAGCTTCATGTACAGTAAATATGGATAAAGCTAAGGGTAGTATCAATTTACCTCATCAAAATATCAGGAAATAAAAAATAAAGTATGTGAGCTGTTAGTGTGTTTAGATCCTCTCAAAAATAAGAATGAGATTGATACACTTCATCTGTCTCAACACCATGTAAATGTAGGAATAGAAAGTGTCAGTATAAACGGATATAATGTAGCATCTTATGCTTTCAGATCTAACGTGGATAAAGGAGGAGTTGTCATTTACACAAAACAACGGTATAAAAACAAAACTGTAGAAGCAAGCATTTTGTGTAGATCAGCACTTTGAAGTTTGTGTATGTGAATTACAGCTAGATGATGTAGTGTTGATATTAGAAATAGTATACAGGTCTCCATTAGGAGATTGGGAGCTATTCACAAAAAAGTTTGAGTCCCTATTATGTTGTCAGTCAGACAAAAGGAAGTTATTAATCTGCGGTGATATCAGTGTAAACTTTCTAAGCAATTCTGATAAGAAAAGTGAACTACAAGTGTTATTAATGACATATAACTCAGAATCAGTGATAAATTTCCCTACACGTAGAACTCAAGACAGTAGCACTCCAATAGATAATGTATTTGCTCAGCAAGAGGGTGTAAAACTAACACATGCTTTCCCTGTCATAAATGAATTATCAGACCATGATGGACAATTGATTAATTTACAAAATCTAACAGGGTGTACATTTCAGAAACCATTAAGTAAAAGTGTAAGGTTGCCCAACCCGGTATCTATCCTTTCAGAGAAAGTTTAAGAAATGTTAATTGGGGAGATGTGTAAAACGAATCAAATGATAATTGAAATATATTTCTTGATAAATTTATATCCCTTTTTGAAAATTGTTGCCCCCCCCCCCAAAAAAAAAAATAAAAATAAAATAAATGTAACACCAAACAGTTTTCAAAGAAACCTTGGATTACTACTGGTATTAAAGTGTGTTAGAAAGAAAAAGAAAACTGTATGAGACAACAAGAATTAATAAAGACTCTGAAGTAATTTTCCACTATAAAAATTATTGTAGCATACTGAGAAAAGTCATCAGAAAAATCAAGAAATATGTATGTTACAGATTCAAGCGATAAAATCAAATCAGTGTTGTTAGAAGGGAGACAGGAAAAGTAACCACTGGGGTAGGTAGTATTACTATTAAAGAGACCATTTTAACCAACAGTACACGAGTAGCTAACGTGTGTAAAAACTTTTCTTAATTGTAGGCAAAAAAATTGGTGAGAATAGTTCAAAAGAAGAAGCCTTAACCAACAGTACACGAGTAGCTAATGTATGTAAAAGCCATTTCTTAAGTGTAGGCGAAAAAATTGGTGAGAATAGTTCAAAAGAAGAACACAAGCTGTACATGGAAGAGTCAATTTTGAGAACAACCTCTTGCGAAATAACGGTGTATACGACCCGGGAGATCTGGGAAAAACCCGGGAATTTTTTCATCCGGCAGAAAACCGGGAAAAACCTGGGTATTGTTTAGAATTCCGGGAATTTTTCATTGTTTTAGTTATCAGTTAAATTTTTGTGATTTTGACTGGTAAGAACCAATACTTTAACAAAGGATATTACTGTATCCCGCTTCTGCAGAATAATACTGCAGCAACAAAACATGACCAGGGGGAAAAAAAATAAAGAAAATAAAACTTAAGTTGCAAAGGAAATGCGCCATATACAACAACAAAACAGTGCTCGTGCAAGCGCCTGCCAACAGCAAAATGTGTCAAAGGCTTTAGGAAGACTATGCAATGCTTTGTAACAAGTTGCCTCTGATGAACGTGGTGTGACAACTGTTTAAATTAGATTTGTTTGAGCAGTAGCGGGCGGGCTCTTGCGCATGCGGAGTTGAGTCGCGTATGAGTAGTACATTCCCCCGCTTCTGGTTACAGATGTGTGGCTGGGCGCCACTACTTAATATTGCCCCGGTTCAGAAATTAGTAAATCTGGGGCTGATGCACAGAGCAGTCTGAGTTGTGGTGGGGAGGTGGATCGTCTCCACGTGACCTTTGTTTACGTTTAGTGATCTTGTTGTTTCCTCTTCATTTATTGCTCTCATGTTAAATGATAATAAAACGGATTTTTGTGGCCGGGAGCTATCAAATGAATTAAAATACATTTGCGTAATTACGGAAGGCTTAAATATGTTATTAGTTTTAGATTTTATTACCACCTAACTGACAGTCAAACATTAATCGCCTTACAGAACAATGAAGTTATTTTGGCCGGTTTGCTAAAGAGATTTGGCTTTTATTAATCTTTTCTGTTGAGGCAGTCCATTTATTTGAAACGAAGTGTTTAATTTCACACTATTGGCTAGTTTCAACTGTTCACTGCATTTCAAGTGAACGTATGGTATTATGCCATAATAAAGAACTAAACATGACATAATACAGTACTGGTACTCCAAGAAAATTTGCATACGAATGTGCATTTTAAGCTGAATTATGCGTTTTAGTATGGTTCACGAAATTCCGACGCTCATGAATTATCCTCTGATGTCTAAGTTTCTTTTATGACATATTGTGAGTTCTTTTAATGTTTTACACGTACAAACATATGGGCTTCCTTTGTCATTGTAGCTGCGCAAGCGCAGTGACGCTTGTTTTCTGGCGCTCTCTTGCAACTGCTGAAACAAACCTATTTCTAACAGGTCGCGGGAAAATGTTGCGAATGGTGGTTTGAAAAGCTTTACATTCAAAGGAGATTCCCTTTTACGTAAGATGAGCTATGTGCGAGAATTTACCATGAATTTATTAAATCACAAAGCGTTTGACCTTCATTTATAAATCAACTCTTTGAGGACGACCATTTAGAAGAATTTCGAGCCCAGAAGATCAGACATATACGTCATTATTAAAAATTTAACTGGCACATTTGTGTGATGTATCTTAAAGTGTAACAAGCGCAAGAAAGATCAACATTATATGTGGAAGCTTAGCTTCTCTTCCAGCTTATTAACCTTCGAGGCCAATATTATAGGTGAATGCTATGTATATCAATTTAAACCATTAAGTTTTCTTATTTGTGTGTTCGCGCTACTTAAGAGTGATGTTGCTATTGGCTGACTATATCACGTGTCCTACGTTGTCATCAGCTGGCAAGATCACATGACATGAGCTATGACTAGCTTACAAAAGCGCATCGCAATCTCGATTTCATTGCTTCGGAAAGTGACATGCAGTGTTTGATGGAATTAAAATTTATACCTTCGTAATATGAAAATATGCAGCGTACATGTTGCTGCACATCAAAGGTCTTTCAAAACTTGTTTTCCCCCCTGAGTTACGTTTTCTGAAGTGCCAGAAAATTCTACTCCGGTATATAAAAACATTAACATTCAAAGGATTGATGATTTTTACAGTGCCGAATAAGAGTATACTGTCACTTAACATGGAAAAAGTGTGTTTTCACCTGGGAGAAAGTGTATTTTTAACTGGTAAAAATCTGGGAATTTTTTTCCTTGTCCATGTATACACCCTGAATAAGGAAAAATCATTAAGTCTTCGAAAAATAAATATTCTGTTGGAGTAGATATCTTCTCTAATAAGATATTAAAACAATGTGGAGCAGTTACAGCTGATGTTCCAAGTCACATGTGCAATGTATCACTAACGCAAGGTATTTTCCCAAACAGATTAAAATATGCCATTGTCAAGCCTCTTTACAAAAAAGGGGACACCAGAGATATCAATAATTACTGACCAGTATCCTGGCTTACAGCATTTTCATAAATTGTTGAGAAAGTAATGTACTCAAGAGTGGTTAGCCATCTCAACAGTAATGGGACACTTAATAAATCACCATTCAGATTTCAAAAATGCTATCCCACCGGGAGGGCAATATACATTTTCACTGCCCACATAACAGAGTCTTTAAATAGTATAATTTCACCAACAGGAATTTTCTGTTACGTATCCAAAGTATTTGATTGTGTGAACTGTGACATATGCTACAGAAATTACCATTCTATGGTATGATACAGAACAGCATATGAATGGTTTCCCTCATATCTACAGAACAGGAAGCAAAACGTTTCTTTACATGGTTTAAGTGATTTAAGGAAATTTACCATCTCATCTAACAGGGAGAAATTACATTAGGTGTTCCACCGAGTTTGATCATGGGTCCCCTTCTGTTCTTGATGTATGTGAATGACCCCTCTTCTTATTTGAAACAAGAGGCTAAACTGACACTGTTAGCTGATGATACAAGAATCATTATTAATCCAGTAAAAGAAACTCCAATAGAAAGTGATACAAATAACGTCTTTGGAAAAGTTATTAATTGGTTTTCTGAAAATAGGCTTGCTCTGAACTTACAAAAAACACAGTACGTCCAATTTTCTGCTGCAAGGAGTACAGTTCCTTCAATAAAAATTACACATCAGCAGAAGTCAGTAGCTGTGATAGGGCATACTAAGTTTTTGGGTGTACATATACATGGGAATCTTAATTGGAAAATTCATATTTTGGATCTTCTAAAGCAACTAGGTTCAGCAACTTTTGCAGTCAGAATAATTACCAATTTTCAGGTTATTGAAATTAGCAAGCTAACTTACTTAGCATACTTTCACTCTCTGGTGTCACACAGAATAACATTCTGGGATAACTCAACACTTAGGCAAAAAGTATTCCTTGCTCAAGAGAAAGTGGTTAGCGTAAAGTGTGGGGCTCATAGTTGCACATCGTGTAGGCATCTGTAAAATGTTAGGAATTCTTACAACAGCCTTACAGTACATTTATTCAGTAATGAAGTATGTTCTCAACAACATGGACCTGTTTAAAAATGGCAAACATTCATGATTATAATACCAGAAGAAAGAAAGGCTTACACTATCCTCTTCTTAACCTATCTTTGGCACAGAAAGGGATAAAATATGCTGCCGTAAAACTTTTTGATAAATTACCAGATGAAATAAAATGTCTTGCAGACAGCAGTAATTGTTTTAAAAACAAATTGAAGTCATATCTCCTTGACAACTCCTTCCGTACCATAGATGAATTCTTGAATAGGAATAAATGAATCTATAGGTATAATATATGCATTTTGTGCCATTTAAGGGAATGGGGTAGGTAATAAAATTTTAAGCAAAAAAAAAAAAAAAAAGAAAAAAGAAGAAGAAGAAGAAGAAGAAACCCTAATTCATGTGTGCATTTCTGAAGCACTTGACACGTTCCACACCATAATGGTTACTGTGAGATTGATTATTTGAACACACAACTAACTAACTAAATTGCTCATTTCATGCATTTTACAGAAGCTCGCAGCCTCTTTCAGCGACATTTTCCACACTTTGCGCAGTTAGTTTCTCAACTCCACTGACACTAAACTTTTTATAGTAAAACACCATTTTTATGTTCCCGCATATTAAGTTTTCCCACTTTTTACATTCATTTTTGTCAGTCCAAACAGAAGTTCTATTCTGTCAGTACAGTGCAGTCCCATCATTAATGACTCTTTGTTACAACATTTCTCACATTTTAAGTTTTCTTTAATATTATTGCAACTTTTAACATTGATTTTGGCACAGATTTCTGCAAAAAAGTGCATTTTATTCCTGTTCAAAGTCAGGCTTGGAACAAAGCAGGAAAAGCAGACAACACAAAGTTATTGACCATGTAATGTGGCATTAGCATGGTAAGCAAGATTTTCATTGTCAGTGTGTTGGGTCATGGCCGCCTTTATTACAGTTTGCAGTGTTTAGAAAGATGAGAAAGTATGCTGTGTCACTGTCTTAGTGATAACCACAGTCTGGGGATAGTGATGCTAGAAGCAACCTTCCTTCTGCTCATTGCGTTGTATTACAACAGCTTTAAATTTCACAGTGATTTTTATAAACAAGCACCTCTTTTGAAGACAGTAGGCTCTGTAATGGGCTTTCATGAATTGTCATTACTTCCGCTTAAAATACACTGATCTGTACCAGGTGCATAGACTAAGGTTGTTACCACCTGATGTAAGACGTAAACATTCCTCCTCAGGATGCTCCTTAACATGATGACAGTTTCCACCCTCTTCCTCATCTATGATGTCCCTGAACCGAGTAACCTCCTTGTGGCAACAAGCTGTAGATTTTGTGCCTATTGTTCCCTGGTTACAAGAAATGCCAACTTTAGTGTTGTAACCAAATATTTTGTTACGAGCTTTCTACCACAATTTTATGATGATTATGTTAGAACACAAATATCTTTTTAATGTGGTTCCATGAAAGACTTTTGTTTCTGTGCTTTATTTACATCACTGGACATGGAGTGCTGACACACACAAATGCAAGCATCTTTTGTTAAACCACATTAAAATATATATTCATTTTTAATAAGAAACTTATTTTTCTTAATCATCATAAAATTACGGTAAATAAAATATTAGTTAATAGAATAAAGTTGGCAGCCTTCGTAAACAGAGAACAATAGGCATGAAATTTACAGCTTATTGTGTTTCCTGTATATTAAGTTTTCCTGCATTTTATACCTTCTTGGGCCAGTGTGATGAGCGTAAAAATGGGGTTTTACTGTATTTTGTTCCTTTTGAACTGATATACAACAATGTCAGTGATAAGGAGGCAGTCTTAAGGTAAAGATCTCTGTGTTATAACCCACTATGTTAATAGTTAGAGCTCTGTGGGGGGGAAAAAAAAAAAAAAAAAAAAAAAACGTTACCTGCACCACATCCGCATGACCCTTATCTGCATCTGCAAGTTCCATACTGCAGCCACAGATATTTGAAGATAACCCCAAAAAAGGGGGGGGGGGGCAATCTTGTCAGAAAAGCCATTTTACCTTCCGAAGTTGGCTGTGGAAAAGGATTTCTTGACAAGGTGCAGTTCATTATTGATGTGGAGGCCAAGTAAGGTGCATTGAATGTCATGAAGCAGGAGGTCTCAGCTGCGTTCACTGCAGCATCTCGGAAACAGTGCGGTGTGGGCGCTACGAGTATGAGGTCGACAATCGTACATAGTGCAGCTGACAGATGACAAGGCTCCACTGTCCCAGGCCATTTCAGAGCAAGCAACAATGCTCTGAGGTGTGTGTGCCGATTTCATTGTTCACAGAGAGCTACAATCCTCTATGAACAGAACCAGCCTGCAGTGTGTTGCTGTCTTGTGTTAGTAGTTTAGGTAGGCATTTAACAGATCATCATTGTTTAATTCCATGATGTTTTGCACATCTTATTTTGAAGTTAAATATTCTTGTTGGGAATAGTAAACATACTAAAAACATTTTGAGGTAGGTATTTTTAAATTATATCAGAAAGCTTACTACATCTTGCAACATTTTTTAGCAAAAAAATCATTTAAATTGCCTTGATTTATCTTGGACAAGATTGCTAGAACTTGGAAGAACTGCAAGGTAATTGACTCATACATGTCAAGTTGCTGTCCCATTATGTGTCCATATCTCCCTTCAACTACTTATACAGTTTGTTCTGAAGCCCATGTCTTTTAAGAAAGGTTGTGAAAGCTCAACAAGAATTTATTAATATTTACACATCACTCTTCATATTATTGATATCTCCTACAGTCATGTGCTCCAGCACATTATTGAGAATGTGCACTGAACATAAGAGTCTCTTGTATTGATGAAGTTCTGCTGCAATGCTTGGACCTCTGTTGACAATGAACACAGCATTTTGCACAGTTCTGGATAAACTGAATTACTCTAATATCAGTTGCCGGCCGAAGTGGCCGTGCGGTTAAAGATGCTGCAGTCTGGAACCGCAAGACCGCTACGGTCGCAGGTTCGAATCCTGCCTCGGGCATGGATGTTTGTGATGCCCTTAGGTTAGTTAGATTTAACTAGTTCTAAGTTCTAGGGGACTAATGACCTCAGCAGTTGAGTCCCATAGTGCTCAGAGCCATTTTTCTTAATCAGTTCATGTTTATGTTTTCCCCAGTTTTTTTTTTTTTTTTTTTTTTTTTTTTTTTTTTTTTTTTTTTTAATCTCACTCTTGAAATCTCTAGTGCACAACATTGAAGTTTTCCTTTTTCACTGTTAATGTAATGAGCAGTCACTCCCATGTAGTTTATTGTATGGTATGAATCACTCCATAGACCAATTGTTGGTGGCCTACCCTGGAAACATACCTCCTCTTGATCAGAGGTTTCTTTTTAATTTCTTGAAATGGTGGTTGGATGAGATGGCAGATGCTTGGCCCTCACTGTACTGTACGTGGACCCCACATCAATAAGAAACTGCGCCGTTTTAAGAAATCCATTTCTATATGCCAACTTCAAAAGGTAAATTGTCTTTCCTTACAAAATTGACAATTTCTTTCTCACAGCTGCCTTGAAATTTCGTGCAACTTCAAGAAACTTATATATCTCTTAGTATTTTTTAAAATAAAATTATAAACAGCCGACCAGTTGCAATGGATAAAGAATTCTTTACCTAGGTTTCAACAAATTTAAATTTGTCTTCTTTAGAAGGTGGCCTAAGGACAATGAACATCATAGCTTACATTAGAAAGGTATGAAACTTAAGTCAAGAATAGATTTTAACACAAATTAGAGAGCTCTTGCATTACAGAAATATGAGAACGACGACTGGTACTTACAATTTTACATTAGTATGGACTAATGTATCATCGCCGTTTTTACAAATGTCGGCATAGATCCATTTGTCAAAATTAAAATATGTCTCTAGAAATAGGGTTTGTCACATAAATATAAATTAGTACATGGATGTTGCAGAGCTCACAACCGACTGAGTGTAATCGGCCAGCGTAGTTACTCTGCGGCCAGGGCAGGTGGCGCTCATGGCGCGAACCATGTGCCAATTGGCGTACAGAAGCAACGTGTAAATTATCAGTATTAAGATCGTCCTTAGATAAAGTAACAATAAAAAGAAGGAAAGCGTTTAACACTCCCGTTATAACAGTATGGGAGCCTTGGTACAATTAATGTAGTTATACATCAAAAAGGCAGGTGGCACTTACGCCGAGAGAGTTACGCACAGTGGCATATACAGCCAAAATATAAAAATTACATTACTATATTAGTGAAGCCCACAAACGGTATATATGTCAGAACTTTAAAATTGACAATAATGGCTCTTGAGACAGAATTACGAACCCTGGTCCACAATCCAGTTAATACACATTCGCAGGGAACCAACGTTTTAGAGCCAGACAAAATCACATAAGGGCCGATGTAGTGGCAGCCATACATCGTGAGAAGACCTCATTACATAAAGGGTAGTGAGCTTAAAGCATTGAAAGTGCATCATAGCTTCCTGAGAAAGTAGACCACTGAGGTTACCAGCATTAATGTTATACCATAAACAGTACACGTTTAAGGCCTTCGAAAAATTGTCTACAAGCAAGGTTCAACTGGTCGTTCAGTATATTACCGTCTTTGAGCTCTAGATGTTTAAAAATTTGTAACTCTTCCCACAGATCTAGTCTACGCCCTTTGACTTGTCTGTGTAGGATAACAGTGTCTTCTAACTGTTTAGGCGTGTGGCCGGCTATCAAGAGGTGTTTGTACGCCAGTTGGCACATGGTTCGCGCCATGAGCGCCACCTGCCCTGGCCGCAGAGTAACTACGCTGGCCGATTACACTCAGTCGGTTGTGAGCTCTGCATTATCCATGTACTAATTTATATTTACGTGACAAACCCTATTTCTAGGGATATATTTTAATTTTGACAAATGGATCTATGCCGACATTTGTAAAAACGGCGATGGTACATTAGTCCATACTAATGTAAAATTGTAAGTACCAGTCGTCGTTCTCATATTTCTGTAATGCAAGAGCTCTCTAATTTGTGTTAAAATCTATTCTTGACTTAAGTTTCATACCTTTCTAATGTAAGCTATGATGTTCATTGTCCTTAGGCCACCTTCTGAAGAAGACAAATTTAAATTTGTAAAACCTAGGTAAAGAATTCTTTATCCATTGCAACTGGTCGGCTGTTTATAATTTTATTACGTGGAACCGTTGCTATTGTGCAGCTATTCTTAAAATACTATTTTTTAAAAAGTAATTTTACTGCTTTTTCCAGCATCACAAAATGTTTTAAAAGATTTGAAGCCCCCACTTTCGCGTCCAGTGTAAGTGTATACATTTCTATCTACAAAACAAGCCACTATGTCTTTGATTTTCTCATTGCCAGCAAATGCATAAGCAAATTTCTTCCAAATCAACAGTTTTAACTTCCAATAATGTGACATCATCTTGTTTCTTGTTACATGAAATTATGTCTATGGTGTGCATTTTATCACTAATGTTTACTTGGTCTTATTCATTACATGGTCACTCAGTTACTACAAGGCATTAACTGAAATCAGCAGAAACGTGGCAATTCTCATGTCTCAGGTAGCCAGTGGCTAGGGTTGTCATCCAGAATGTGCTTAACAGACTGCACAGAAAGGTTGCAGTAACGCACAGTCACAAGGTGTAGAGCCCTTGGGTGGGGTCACAGCCAGAAGGTAAGAAATGGATAGAGATTTCTGCTTTACTTGGGCTCTCAGACTTCAAGTTTCCCACTAACACTGCAACAGATATGTGGTGCTAATTCATGCAATCTCGTTCACTGACTGTAAGTAATACAATTTGACAAAAAGCATGTAATAAGATTGATATTGTCGTTTAATTTTTAGCTATCTGATTCAGTCCTTTGACTGGTGAGTAATATTCCAAGTATTGGTCAATAAGAATTTGTAAGCTACTTGTTTTGTGGGTGGACCACAGTTTCTGAGGAGTCTTTCAGTGATTCAAGGAGCACATCATCAACCTGGGCCACTGGTATCTACTGCTTTATGGGTCTAGTGGATAAGCAGGGTAATCTGGGTTCCATATGATTTTTGTTTGTGGATTCCATATTGTTTCCTACAGAGGAGATTTTTGGTTTCCAGAAATGTCACTGTGAGTATAAAATGCCTACCAAAATTCTGCATCATAC
This sequence comes from Schistocerca cancellata, assembly GCF_023864275.1. Taxonomy (NCBI): domain Eukaryota; kingdom Metazoa; phylum Arthropoda; class Insecta; order Orthoptera; family Acrididae; genus Schistocerca; species Schistocerca cancellata. Next base: position 492,501,824 of record NC_064626.1, on the reverse strand, counting down.
TAACATGACATCAGTGGTACAGACCTAGAGTTTTGTGCGTCTGTTTGACAATGCTTCTTGAAAATGTGAATGACTTGTGCTTCTTTCCAATCTATCATTTTGGCATTTGTGTGATGATTAAAAAGAAGAACCACATTACGATCCTTCTCAGTGAAACACTTTTGGAGAAAGATACGAAACATTTCGGCTTTCTCTGTGTTATTCATTTCAGTGTCCTCTGTGTCATTCATTTCAGTGTCATTATGGTCCCAGTGTGTCAGGTCAGATGACTTCAATATCTTGACTGATTTAACACAAGACCAAAACTTCTTATGGTTTTCTATGAGATGAGTAGGTAGAATTTTAGTTTGGAATTCACCGAACACTCAACATGTTGCTCTCCGTATGCTAATTTTGGCTTTGTTCAGTTTTTGTTTCTCTAGGAGGCCTTGGCTGCATTTAAACCTGAGTGAAACTCTTATTGATTTCGGAGCAGCTTTCTAACATGGCTATCAACCACAGCAGGTCTTTCCCATCTCTCACAACTTTGCTCAGCACATGGTTTCTAAGGCATATTCTAAAATACTTCTAACTTTGTTCATTTATGCTCAATATTTCCGCTGCTAGAGATGAATGTTTCAATTTGATCTCACATGTAATTTGAAATCTGTTTCTTGCCACACTGGCTGAACAGAAATATCTTCCTACATTTACTATTTACTGCCATATTCAGCGATGTTGTAGCAGCCTTATGTTCACTGATTCCTCGTTCTACATTAACTGGGTTGAAAAGTTCGGGTCTCCTAGTAACCAGGAACTCTAAAAAATAAGGTTCTCTGGTTAACTGTTCAAGATAATTTTTGGATAAGACGTTTAGAACAATTTCACTCTCTTCCCTGCCCCTACAACTTGCCCTAATCACTTGAGTCTCCCAGTCCATAGCTGGTAAGTTGAAATAACTTGACCAAAAAATTTGTGGCCAACCTTCTCCATCTTTTCTCTTTAAATGTCTGCCATTACTGCTCCTGAGGCAGGGAGTCAATAAAATCTGTGATTAGCATATTGGATCCACTTTTAATGCTCACCTTCAAGCAAATCATTTCACATTTGGAATCTATACTAACCTCACTTGACATAATTGTATTTTTTACAGCCATAAGCACACTTCCACCACCAGTGTTCAATCTACCTTTGTGACATACATTTCAGTCAGAATTTAGAATGTCATTGCTATTAACATCTGGTTTTAGGCAGCTTTCTCTCCTGAGATCTATCTGGGTATTCTTGCTGCTTACAGGCAATATTAGTTCTTGGATCTATACATGGACACTCATGCAGTTCACTAATACTTTATTAATGTTTCCTTTCTCCAGTATGACATGACAAATGCTACTCTCTTTAATTAATAAGGCTGATATTCTTTTCTGCCTGACATCAAAAAGTATCTATTCAGATCCATGGAGGAATTTCTGTGTCCTAAAAAACCTACTTGTGCACACCGCTTTGCCATCTGATTGTGGAGATTGAGAAATTTGCATCCAAGATCATTACAGAATTGTCTGAGGCTCTGTTTTAAGCTTTCCACTCGTCTCCATACCAGAGGACTATAGTTGGTTTCTAGAATGGGAATCATGTTGAAAAATGCACTCGAGGCTAGCTGTCTTCTCCAAAAAAAGCCAGCTCCTGTAAGAAGCAGGATGGCCTCTGAACTACAAATGGGGGATCCACTAGTGTACTGATTCAAAGAGGCAGATCCTTCTAAGGAGTGACGGCTCAGTGAATCAGAATCATTTTACATGTCTAGTTCCATAGGGCCCAAGTTGAGGAGCAAATCTCCAAGGTCATGGAACGTGTTAGTACATGAAATTACAAAGAAAATTAATAACAGATGAAATAAAATGTTTATGAATCCAAAAAAAAAAAGACAAACTGTAAGTTTATGTAAACGCAATCAACAATGTAACACAGAGTAACACAGAAATCAGCTTAATTTTTCTAGGAACTTGTCAACAGAATAGAAGGAGTGACCCCTTGAGGAAACTCCTCAGTTTCAATTTGAAAGCATGTGGATTACTACTAAGATCTTTGAATTTTTGTGGTAGCTTATTGAAAATGGATGCAGTATTATACTACACATGTTTCTACACAAGAGTCAAGGAAATGTGATCAAATGCAGATTGAATTTCTGCCTAGTATTAACTGAGTGAAAGCTGCTAATTCTTGGGAATAAGCTGATACTGTTGACAATAATTGACAGTAAAGAATATATATATTGAGAGGCTGGTGTCAGAATATGCAGACTAATAAACTGGGGTCGCCAAGAGGTTCATGAACTTACATCACTTATTGCCCGAAGTGCCCATTTCTGAGCCAAAAATATGCTTTGAGAATGGGAAGAGTTACCACAAAATATAACACCACATGTCATAAGTGAATGAAAATAAGCAAAGTAGACTACTTTCTGTGTCAAACTATCACTTATTTCAGATACTGTTCGTATACTAAAAATGGCAGCATTAAGTCTTTGAACAAGATCCTGAACGTGGGCTTTCCAAGACAGTTTACTATCTAAACACCTAGAAATTTGAAATGTTCAGTTTCACTAATTGTATGTCCATTCTGTGAAATTAGGACATCAGGTTTTATTGAATTGTGTTAGAAACTGTAAAATCTGAGTCTTACTATGATTTGGTGTTAGTTTATTTTCTTCGAGCCATAAACTTATACCATGAACTGCACTATTTGAAACAATGCCAGTGTTGCACACAGCATCCTACACTACCAAGCTAATGTCATCAGCAGTTGATCAAATTATGACTTTCAGGACCCCTCTTACATCTGACTAGGGTTTTACATGTAATTACAAAACTCATTACAGTCAGAATATGTTACATAGTAATGAAATTAAAATAAAATTAAAGATGATTTGAATTTAAAGTACAGAATAGAGGCAGACATTGTTGTAGCTATCTTTTGTAGCTGGATATGTTATTTGGTTCTCTGACATAGTGAGGGACATCAGTCCACTGTGAGGTTCCTGATACAGAAAAGGACTTGCAGAAGATGGTTGAGTGATGGTACTTGACAGAAAGGATTTGGCTCTGGTGGAATAAGTATTTCATCTGTGTTATCCATATAAAAGCTTTATGGTCTAGGGAAAATATTAGCAGTTGTTATTGTGAGCAGTAGTATGTCAGTAATAAGCTTGATCAATTCTATTGAGGGGCTGTCATGTCCAGTAGATGCCCGTTATGTCCAGCAGATGCTGATTTGATACGCATGATGGATATTTTGACAGTGTTGCCAGCAACAAGCTTAAGATAGAAGTTTTCATGACAACCATAATTTATCTGCAGGAAATAATAAATAAGCCCCCCCCCCACCCGCGCGTTCACACACACACATACACACACACACACACACACACACACATACACACACAGAATTAAAGTGAAGACGGCCAGTGATCTCTTATGGGAATCAGCAACATGCTGCAAGTAATGAGAATAATGGGCAAAGGCCACTAGGTTAGTAATGTGTGGGAAGCTTGAGAATTTGGGCCTGATGGGAGGCTTGCTAGGGCAGTCCATGCAGTTGCGATGACCGCTGAGTCTGAATGGATTATTAGTAAGAGCTCTGGTTCAGTTACCAGCCTGGCACAAAATTTCCCCAATGATTTGAATCAATGCCCACTCACAGCCATTGTCTGTAATTACTTTGTGTCTTAATTCATAGTGGTGCAGTGGTTAGCACACCGGACTCGCATTCAGGATGACGACGGTTCAAACCCATCTCCCGCCATCCTGATTTTAAGTTTTCCATGATTTCCCCAAATTGCTTCAGGCAAATGCCGGAATGGTTCCTTTGAAAGGGCACGGCCGATTTCTTTCCCTAATCCAAGCTCGTGCTTCATCTCTAATGGCTCCGTTGTCAATGGGACATTAAACACTAATCTCCTCCTCCTCCTCCTCCTCCTCCTCCTCCTCCTCCTCCATAGTGGATGCTGGATCAAAATGGTGTCTGTTCTTTAGTAGGACATGGCTGAAAGAAACACACACACACACACACACACACACACACACACACACACACACACGCTGATCAGTCAGAACATTATGTCCACCTACGTAATTGCCAGTATGTCCATATTAGGCATGGGCACAGTGGCAATGCACCATGATACAGAAGCAATGAGGCCTTAGTAGGTTGCTGGAGGGAGATGGAACCACAATCGCACACACACAGGTCACCTAATTCCTGTAAATTCCAGGGAGGGGGTGCAGTGATTTCTGACACCACGTTTTATCAATACAGATGTGTTTGATGGGGCTCAGACTGGGTGAGCTGTGGAGCCAGCACATCAATTGGAACTCGCCACTGTATTCCTCAAACCACTCCATCACACTCCAGGCCTTGTGACGGGATGCATTATCTTTTGAAAAATGCCACTGCCATTCGGAAACATTATCATCATAAAGGGGTGTACGTGGTCTGCAACCAGTGTGTGATACTCCTTGGCCGTCATGATGCCTTGCGTGAGCTCCACTGGGCCCACGGATGCCCACGTGGATGTTCCCCAGAGCATAATGCAGCCGCTGCCAGCTTGTATCCATCCCGCAGTACAGGTGTCAAGGAGCTGTTTCTCTGGAAGAAGACTGATTCATGCCCACCCATCATGATGAAGAAGGTATCAGGATTCATCAGGCCATCAGCGCTCTGTGGTCGTGCCTATGTCCAGTGCCAAAGGTCACGTGCCCATTCAGTCATAGTTGCTGATGATGTAATGTTAACATCTGCACATGCATGGGTCATCAGCTGTGGAGGTCCATCATGAAGAGCATTTGGTGCACTGAGTGTTCAAGCACACTTGCCTCCCAGGGGGCTCACAGTTCTTTTGTGACTTTGTGCATGGCACGTATAGGGCCTCGAGCTGCTGCAGCCCTTTCTCCCTCCCCTGGCTGCATTTCCTTCACCTTGCACCTCCCTTCCCTATCTTCGCTCCTTCCTCTCTCTAGGTTTTCTGATTTATATCCACCTGGTTCCCTGTATTGATCCCCTCTTGACGTTTGACCTCCACTTCTAAATTTTCTGTTTTTAGTATGAGCCATTTGGGGAAGAACTCCCTCCTTAGCATCTACGGCATGGATTCCTCTTCCTCCTTCCTTCCCCACCGTAGCTCTCCACCACCCCGCTAGATCACCATTACATGTAACCAGTCCATCTGGTGGAGCTGCTATATACCCATTTGACTGAGCCCCCTGACAACACAGGGATCACACTACTGATACCTGAGCTTTTCCCTCCTGTGTATGCCAAAAAGTGGTTGCTCATCTTCCTGGAGCATCTGAACTCCCAGCGATGGCTGCCCTATCACCAGGAGCCCTTGCTGTGCCAGGTGGCGCTGATTGGGAGAGCCGCTGCTCAGTGTGACTGGCATCACGGTGGATGCTTGGCGCAAGAAGCATATCAAGCTGTAAAAATCTGGCCGTTCTCAAATGGACGTCTCTATGAATTGTAAAGGATCATTGAATGGTGCTTCGTATGTCCCAGTAGCCTTCCCTTCCCTGGCTACACCATGGGAGGATGGCCAGACTCGCTACCTTGGGATGAAGCACTTTCCCCACTACCTTATCTATACTAGGACAGATGGGGTCATATTAACTGCCACAAAGCGCCCCCCCCCCTCTCTCTCTCTCTCTCTCTCTCTCTCTCTCTCTCTCTCTCTCTTTTGTGAAGTGAAGTCTTCCAGTAAGATGCGGTCGGGCTCCCTGTTGATCAGAGCTTCTTCTGCTGCGCAGTCTGCAGCTCTTTGTGCTTGTGATGTCTTGCCAATGTCCCAGTGTCTGTTACCCCTCATCAGTCTCTGAATATGGTCCAGTGAGTGACTTCATAGGGATCTCATCCTGCAAACTGATTAGGAACTCTGGGCTAATCTGGAGCAAATCAGCATTCATTTTGCTGTAGGTGTGCAGAAGAGTCATAAAGACAATGCTCCGATACCAGTGCCTTCATTCTGGCTTTCAAGGGAGATACCTTCCCACAGATGTGACGTGAAGCCGTACGTCTCACCACCCATGAGGTGCCTTTTGTTGCTTGCATTTTGGGCATATGTCTTCCTACTGTACCCCAAACACTCTGTGTGGTGACTGTGGACAGCCCTCCATGAGGGACTTCGGATATTAGATGCTGTCCACTTTGCGGGCATTCAGATATTGACTGGAGCCTTTCGGACCAGCCCAGTTCAGAGTCTGTGTGCAGAGGCTAGTGAACCACCACTCTTGATTCGGTGACGTATCCTTTTGGCTTGACGCGCTGAAAATCTCAGCATCTCCCCAGTCTTTGGCATTTAGTTCAGTGATCCAACGCCCACCTTCGAACGACTGTTCAGGAATCGGCCCCAAGCGACCCAGCCATTTGGTATATGTGCTACGGACTGCCTCATGGATCTGGATCTCTCAGGTATGAAAATACACACCCAGGGATGGAACGCACTGCTGTCTTGATGTCTTCGGAGGCCCAAAGTGATTTTAAGCTTGATGCAGTACCCAAAAAATTGTACTCCAGATATGGTTTTTACAACTTTATTTTCGTCTATTTTAAGTATGTACCATAGTTTTATCGTTATTTATACAGATGGATTCCAGCAGGGGAATGCTCTCGGTTGTTCTGTGGTTTTCCCTTATAGGGGTTTTAAAGTACGTCTTCCAGAACAATTTACAAATTATGATGTGGAGTTATATGGCATTCTAATGGCACTGGAGAGGGTTCACAGACATCACTGTACGAGTTTTCTTATCTGTTCTGACTCTCTTGGTGCACTTAAAACGCTTCACCAAGTGTATCCAGTAGACCCTCTGATTCAGCTTATTCCTGACTGCTTACAATGGCTCAAACACCACGGCAAGGAGGTGATCATTTGCTGGGTACCTGGCCATGTTGGGATACAGGGTAACGACATGGCTGATAAAGCTGCCAAGGAAGCATGTTGGGATGATGCTGTCCACCAATGTCCCATCCCGTTGCACGCCATTATCTCATTTTCTGACAGATGCATCATGCATCAGTGGGAGACTGAATGGTTGCAGTTGTCGGACAACATACTGCGGTTGCTCAAACCGACCACAAAACTTGGTGGACTTCGTGTCAGCCTCGCTGCTGGAAGGAGGTTTTGCTTACCGAACTGTGCATCGGGCTTAGCCCTCTCACACGTGGTTTCCTCCAGGATCCACCTGTCTGTGAAGTTTGTGGTGTGCTGCTTTCAGTTCAGCATATTGTGGCTGCGTGTGTCCTGTATACTGTTATTAGGGCAGCCCTTGGTCTCGCTGGAGATCTACCCACCGTCGTCGCAGATACCGATACCAGTGTTAACAGAGTGGTGAAATTTTGTGAACTACCAGGCCTCATCCCTAAACTGGTGGGGAAGGGCGGCAGACTTTAGTACGTTCTAAACTGCTCTGCATGTGGGCACAGCCTTCATCCACACCCGTGAGATTTCATGTTGACTTTTCATCAGGGCGCTGATGACCCGTGATGTTGAGCACCCCCTCCACCCAACTCATCTTCATCATCATCATCCATGAGGGAAGCCCCAGTGTTCTGCCTCGTTTGTGTGTGTGTGTGTGTGTGTGTGTGTGTGTGTGTCAGTTGTCATGATCACCACTCTCCACACTTGGCAGATTGCCCAGCTTACAGTAGAGAAAAAAATATCCAGCTGTACAACTCCCTGGTTCGCCTGTCTTATGCTGAGGCTCACCAAAAATGTGACAGACTCCAACCAGTGTCACTTTCTTCAACTTTTGCTTCTGTTACATCCTTTTCCCCTCCTACCTCCTCTTTGCCCCAGCCCCGTCCCTTTTTCCCCTCCCCCTCCCCCTCCCCTGCAGTTCCCATGGCCTCTTGTCCTGGAGCTGCTCCCCCTCCCTGGCCAAAGAAGTGCCCTCCTCCTGCGGCACTTGCCGGTGATGGGGCTCGCCCCCGGGACCCCTCCCCCCAGCGTCTCTCAGGCTGTAAGCCTGCTACTACAACTTTGCCACCAGACTCACCATCTATGCACCCCTAGGTCACCTGCTATCTTTCGGTTCTGGATCTTGCAGAAACCTGTTCTCCCTCTGTGCCCTGCCCTCCCCCACCTCTGAAAGAGAAGAAGAAGAAGAAGAAGAAGAAGAAGAAGAAGAAGTCCCAGTACAAGGCCATCCCCGGTGTCCCCAAGGGGCCATCTCCCTCTTCTCAACTTGTGCCTGACATCTTATTCATCGATGTCACCCCCACCTTATCAGTAACTACCACTGACCAAGTGGTGTGACCTCCCCTCAGCTCCTTTATGCCTAACCTGGACTCTCGACTCTCGATAATGTAGTGGAATTGCAGTGGTTATTATCATCACTTACTGGAAATACAACGCCTTATTTCCCGGAAATACAACACCTTGTTTCCTCCTATTTTATGTTCTGTCTTGCTTTTCTAGAAACACACTTCCTTGATGACCATTGTTCAACTTTTTTTGGTTATTGGCTGTTCTGTTGGAACCGTGCTGGCCCCAGGATAGCATTTGGAGGGGTCTGCACTTTGGTTCACACCAATGTCATTAGTGACTGGATCCCTCTTTGTAACAACCTGGAAGCAATAGTGGTTAGAGTGCAAACAATTCCAGAAATCACCGTTTGCAATGTCTACCTTCCTCCAGGTAGGCCACTTCCATATGTTGAACTGTCTACCTTAACACAGTAACTCCCACCCTGTATCCCCTCCTTAGGGACTTCAGTGCACACCACCCACTTTGGTGCTTGCTGGGAGTGCCACTTTGATGGGTATAGGTCTTCTAGTTAACCAGTTTATTACAGACCTCGATTTGTGTTTCCAAATGATGGTTCCCCTACCCACTATAGTGCCACTCAAGGCATCTTTACTGCTGTCGATCTCACGATCTCCTCCCCTGCTCTCATGGCTTCCTGACATTGGTCACCCCATGATGATCTTTGTGACTGTGACCACTTTCCAGTGGTTATATCGTTCCCCTGCCAACGCAAGGCAAGCAGGCTCTCATGTTGGGAATTTTGCTGCATTTCAACACCTCTCTTGAATAGCTTTGATGCGGTCATGCAGGGCTTCTCTGCCACCATTTTTCATGCTGTTGGCACTGCTTTCCCCCTATCCATAGGCTCCCCTCATTTTTGACCAGTACTGTGGTGGACCAAGGATGTAGCAGTTGCCGACCAGAACCACCACTGCTGTGATTTAAACGACACCCTTCACAGACCAATCTCTTCGCTTTTAAGCATCTCCATGCTAAAGCTCGATACCTTATTAAGAGGAGTAAAAAGGAATGCTGGGAGCACTGTGTTTGCTCCCAGTGAACGTATGCCTCTTTGTCACTGGTTTGGTCCAAGCTCCACAGCCTTCTGGGCTGCCAGTGACATTCAACTGTCCAGGGTCTTATCCTCTGAGGTGTTCTGTGTAATTATCCATTGATTCTTGCAGAACGCTTTGCACCACACTTCTTGACAGTATTGGCATCCTCTTCCTGTCCTGCTACCTTTCTCTGGCAGAAACACTTGAGTTGAGCATATAGAACACTCCCACCTCTTTCAAGCTCCACCAAGCTGAACCCTACAATGAACCCTTCACTGAATGGGAATTCTTGCAGGCTCTTACCTCTTCACATGACACTGCCCCAGGCCCGGATTCTGTCCACAACTAGGTGATCTAACACTTGGACATTACCCAGAGGAATGTCTACTCAAGGTCTTCAACCACATTTGGCTCATGGGTACCTTCCCTTCACAATGTCAAGACAGTATAGTTATCCCTGTCCTTAAGCCTGGGAAGAACCAAATGTCTCTCCACAGCTTCCACATGATTAGCCTGATGAAAGTGCTTTGTAAGCTGTTAGAGAGGATGGTTAGTTTCTGATCACGTTGGGTACTCAAATTGCGGGGGCTTTTTCCCCATATCAGTGTGGCTTCCAGGAAGGACAATCTCCAACTGACCATTTACTCAGATGTGAAACAGCAATCCGACAGGTTTGTACTACCCACTGGCTCCTTGTCGTGGTCTTCTTTGACCTACTTACAGCATACGGCATGGCTAGGTGATATCACATTGTAGTTACCCTCTCTGACTGGGGCTTTCGTGGCCCCCGTCTGATTTTTATCAGTGAGTTTTAATACCACTGGCGAGTTGACACTTCACTCAGTGCCTTTCAGATTCACGAGAACGGTATCCCACAGGGTTCTGTGTTAAGTGTCACACTCTTCCTCATAGCCATCAATGGGCTTGTAACCTCTGTCGGGCCTCGGGTTACCCTGACATTGTATGTTGACAATTTTTGCGTTTGATCCAGCTCCCACTAGGTAGAGTACCTGCTGAGCTCTGTCTCCAAAGTGCCATCTGATGAGCTTCTGCATAGGCCGTCACAGATAGCTTCTAATTTTCTTCCTACAAAATGTGAGGTATGTATTTTTGCCATTGACCCACAGTACACACTGATCCAGAACTTCATTTAGGCAACCAGCTCCTAAACGTTGTAGCACAGTCCGGCTTCTTGGGTCTTATTTTTGATAAAAAGCTGACGTGCCCCATATTCGTCACCTGAAGACTACATGCATGCAGAAGTTTAATGCTCTACACCTCTTGGGCCACACATCTTGGTGTGCAGACCTTACTACTCTCCATCTTTACTGTGCTCTGGTCTTGTCCAAAATAGATTGTGGTAGTCAGGTTTATGGCTCAGTGGCTCCTTCCTCTATGAAAATATGTGACCCTGTTCACATTGTGGAGTGTGTCTGGCTAGTGGTGCCTTTCAAACTAGTCCTGTTGACATTCTCCTCAAAGAAGCAGGGATTCACTCTCTGCTTTCTTACGCAATCACCATTCGCCAATTCTCTTACCATCCCGTGTACCCTATACTCTTACCCACCGCCCCCCCCCCCCCCTCCCCAGTTCACTGGTTGTTGGACTGGTCCTCAGTTTCCTCTATGAAACTGGTTTTTATTTTCAGATACAAGATTTTGCTTCACTCTTAGAGCAGGGGAGGGTGACTGTGGTTGGGACTTTCCTTCATATTTTCTCAGTCTGGGACCCCATGACCACTCTTTTTTTCCACTTTTTAGATTTGGGCCACCATTTTATGCCTTCTACAGTGTTTGTTTTAATTTCCTCTGGCTGGATCCGTCCACTTTTAGCAGACCCTCTCTCTTGTGTGAGTAACTTTGGGATCGCAGGCTGATGACCTCGCTGTTTAGTCCCATAAGCCCTCTCAGTTATAGCCTATGATGTCTGACATTTGTAATGAGGGATGGCAGCCTTATCCCACAACGTCTGGATGTGGTTCTTTGTTTCCCTGAGTGTTGAAGACGCTCACCACAGCACTTCTTGAATACCAGACAAGTCATGCAGTTTCTGAAATGCTCGTGCCGAGCCTCCAGACCATCACAACCTGCCCTCAGTCAAACTCAGATAGATTGCACAGCTTCCCCCTTCTACACATGGACAGCATGCTCACTGATACTACATGCCCTGTGCGTGTGTGTGCGGGCGGGCGCGCGTGCGCAAAATTAAGGTGATGACAGCCAATGATCTCCTTAGTATGGATGCACACCAGGCTCAAACTCATGTGGGAATCAGCAGAATGTCATGAGTAATGGCGATAATGGACAGGGGGCACTACATTGGTAGGTAAGTTGAGAATTTGGCTCTGAAGAGAGGCATGTTAGGGTAGTCTGTGCACTTGTGATGACCACTGTATCCAGTCAGAGCACCTGCCTAGTTAGCAGGAGACCTGGGTTTGAATCCCAGTCCGACACAAATTTTCAGCTTTCATCCTTGATTTAAATGCCTACTCACAGCCAACACATTGATTTAAATACCCACTCGCAGCCAATGTCTGCAGTTCCTTTGTGTATTAGAATAGGTTTTGTTTGTGGTTCAATGGTGGTTGTCACTAAAGTGAACTGCTGGCTTACTGGGAGAATGGGATCAGTTGGTGCTTTTACTTTGTCTATATTTAGACTACACAGATTTTTCCATAGAAAATTTGATCTCTTTGTTGTTAATGTATAGGCATTATTATGTCTCTCAGATTCATTGAATGTTCCTTTCCTGTGTGTAATCAATTTGATTTTAAAGTGTGGGATGCTGTTTATATGTCAGATGTGTACCATCTCTGAGATTCATGACCAGTTTTAGCTTGTGTTAGTTGAGGTAGAGGTTTCCTTCTCAGTTTTCCATTCATTGGTGGAGCATATTTTTTGTGTAGATGGACAAGTTTGTTTGTAAATACGTGAAGTTTGTCTTTTTAAGTCTGGGAATGGGATGAAAGTTGTCTCCCAAACACTCTGGTGTCTCAAGTGTAAGTTAAGATATTTTGATGCCCTTAAAGTCACTGTATGTAGTCGATTGTGGTTTCTTTCTTGAGTATTTTAGTGAGCACATCATTAAAATGATGTCATGGGCAGATATTTAGGTTTTTCTGTTTGTACAGTACAAACTAATCTGCAGATTTCATTGCAAATACATGTATTAAGAGTGTGACTGTTTGCCGCGTTACAAGTAGGTGCAAACTGAAGTAACATCGCATTTGAGTAAGAAAGCATATGCTTGAATTTCCCAATGGAACTGCTGTTGTACAGAATATTTATGTTACTGTCACCAGTAAGTGTATATATGCTGCTACTCACTCCCTCTCCACAAGTCTGTTACAGTTCTGGTGTATTTGAAGGACATTGCAGTCTATATTTACAGAACTGGAGGGCATGCTTGGCTTGAGCCACATCTCTGATAGAAGTGTTACATGGATGCCTGTTTTACAACATAAGTGGAGGTCCTCAAGATCAGTTGGAAATGATTGAGCATTTATATGTGTGACAAGGAACATTGTGTGGTTAGATGTAGCATGTGTGAGGTTATCACTTTTAGGTACAACGTCTGACTATGTCTCAACACCTGGTTAAAAAAAGTGTGAGGAATGCACTTGAAGGGTGTGGGAGATGGAAGTAGGATAGACTGGAACAGTGGAGCAGCTAGGAGGAGAAGGAAGGTGTTGCAACGAAGGTCCGCTGGTTTTGCAGTAGTCGTGACAAGGAAAGGTGAGGCAGGATAACGAATCTCACTAAGAACAAGTATAATTTGCACATAACAGTACTACAAACAAAATAAAAAGAATGGGAACAGAGGGTATTATTAATGTTCGTGCTGCTAATGACATGTAATTCCATTAGTATGATAGTGTTGCTAAAAATTAAATGCTTAATTAGCACAGCAATTGAGAAAGTCAATAAAAATAGTAATAAGATCAAGTAAATCAGTTAATAAATGCATTAGTTAATTATGGTCAGCTACATTCTACTGTAGCAGTGCAAGCACATTTATAGAACTAGTGGCCGCATGAGTTGGCAAGTTCTCAGCTCCCAAAGCAAAGGCTTTTGAGTTCATTTGTATTGCTGACTGATATTTTTTCCAGCTTCTATCATCATCATAAGCCTGTCATCACTTGTCAACATGTTGTGTAGCCCAAATTTATGTACCAGCTATTCAGAATTTGTGATCTTTCATATGAGAAATCCATGCATATTGTCACATCTGACTTTGTGAGTTTGCTTTTTGCTATGAAGATTTCAGATCTTTTCCTGTATCATGCACAGTATGATTGCAGTTCTAGGTTTTGCGAATCATGATGTTCTACATCAAACTCTATAACTTCTGATTATAGAATACATTGCATGTACATTTATTCTCATCTTAAGTTTTTACTGTGTGAGAAGTCTGTCTTAATAGTAAATATTTTAATTTGTCCAATCATACTTTTCAGTGCCTCAGGACAATCAGTTAACCACTTCGCCTTCACCTAGAAGAAAGTCTTTGTGTGATAAATGATACCATTTTACTAAATAAATAAATAAATAGAGAGAAAAATTCCATTACTGCCAATGGATAATTCCATTTTCTTCTGTCTCCTTGTCAAGACTGAAGAAATATCTAAAATTAAAGTATCTTAGAGTACCTCTCCCCCCCCCCATGAACCATGGACCTTGCCGTTGGTGGGGAGGCTTGTGTGCCTCAGCGATACAGATAGCCGTACCGTAGGTACAACCACAACGGAGGGGTATCTGTTGAGTGGCCAGACAAACGTGTGGTTCCTGAAGAGGGGCAGCAGCCTTTTCAGTAGTTGCAAGGGCAACAGTCTGGATGATTGACTGATCTGGCCTTGTAACAATAACCAAAACGGCCTTGCTGTGCTGGTACTGCGAACGGCTGAAAGCAAGGGGAAACTACGGCCGTAATTTTTCCCGAGGGCATGCAGCTTTACTGTATGATTAAATGATGATGGCGTCCTCTTGGGTAAAATATTCCGGAGGTAAAATAGTCCCCCATTCGGATCTCCGGGCGGGGACTACTCAAGAGGATGTCGTTATCAGGAGAAAGAAACCTGGCGTTCTACGGGTCGGAGCGTGGAATGTCAGATCCCTTAATCGGGCAGGTAGGTTAGAAAATTTAAAAAGGGAAATGGATAGGTTAAAGTTAGATATAGTGGGAATTAGTGAAGTTCGGTGGCAGGAGGAACAAGACTTCTGGTCAGGTGACTACAGGGTTATAAACACAAAGTCAAATAGGGGTAATTCAGGAGTAGGTTTAATAATGAATAGGAAAATAGGAATGCGGGTAAGCTACTACAAACAGCATAGTGAACGCATTATTGTGGCCAAGATAGATACGAAGCCCACACTTACTACAGTAGTACAAGTTTATATGCCAATAGCTCTGCAGATGACGAAGAAATTGAAGAAATGTATGATGGAATAAAAGAAATTATTCAGATGGTGAAGGGAGACGAAAATTTAATAGTCATGGGTGACTGGAATTCGAGTGTAGGAAAAGGGAGAGAAGGAAACGTAGTAGATGAATATGGATTGGGGCTAAGAAATGAAAGAGGAAGCCGCCTGGTAGAATTTTGCACAGAGCACAACTTAATCATAGCTATCACTTGGTTTAAGAATCATGATAGAAGGTTGTATACATGGAAGAACCCTGGAGATACTAAAAGGTATCAGATAGATTATATAATGGTAAGACAGAGATTTAGGAACCAGGTTTTAAATTGTAAGACATTTCCAGGGGCAGATGTGGACTCTGACCACAATTTATTGGTTATGACCTGTAGATTAAAACTGAAGAAACTGCAAAAAGGTGGGAATTTAAGGAGATGGGACCTGGATAAACTGAAAGAACCAGAGGTTGTAGAGAGTTTCAGGGAGAGCATAAGGGAACAATTGACAGGAATGGGGGAAAGAAATACAGTAGAAGAAGAATGGGTAGCTTTGAGGGATGAAGTAGTGAAGGCAGCAGAGGATCAAGTAGGTAAAAAGAAGAGGGCTAGTAGAAATCCTTGGGTAACAGAAGAAATATTAAATTTAATTGATGAAAGGAGAAAATATAAAAATGCAGTAAGTGAAGCAGGCAAAAAGGAATACAAACGTCTCAAAAATGAGATCGACAGGAGTGCAAAATGGCTAAGCAGGCATGGCTAGAGGACAAATGTAAGGATGTGGAGGCTTATCTCACTAGGGGTAAGATAGATACTGCCTACAGGAAAATTAAAGAGACCTTTGGAGATAAGAGAACCACTTGTATGAACACCAAGAGCTCAGATGGAAACCCAGTTCTAAGCAAAGAAGGGAAAGCAGAAAGGTGGAAGGAGTATATAGAGGGTCTATACAAGGGCGATGCACTGGAGGACAATATTATGGAAATGGAAGATTATGTAGATGAAGATGAAATGGGAGATACGATACTGCGTGAAGAGTTTGACAGAGCACTGAAAGACCTGAGTCGAAACAAGGCCCCCGGAGTAGACAACATTCCATTGGAACTACTGACGGCCTTGGGAGAGCCAGTCCTGACAAAACTCTACCATCTGGTGAGCAAGATGTATGAAACAGGCGAAATACCCTCAGACTTCAAGAAGCAGGTGTGGACAGATGTGAAAATTACCGAACAATCAGTTTAATAAGCCACAGCTGCAAAATACTAACACGAATTCTTTACAGACGAATGGAAAAACTAGTAGAAGCCGACCTTGGGGAAGATCAGTTGGGATTCCATAGAAATACTGGAACACGTGAGGCAATACTGACCTTACGACTTATCTTAGAAGAAAGATTAAGGAAAGGCAAACCTACGTTCCTAGCATTTGTAGACTTAGAGAAAGCTTTTGACAATGTTAACTGGAATACTCTCTTTCAAATTCTAAAGGTGGCAGGGGTAAAATACAGGGAGCGAAAGGCTATTTACAATTTGTATAGAAACCAGATGGCAGTTATAAGAATCGAGGGGCATGAAAGAGAAGCAGTGGTTGGGAGGGGAGTAAGACAGGGTTGTAGCCTCTCCCCGATGCTATTCAACCTGTATATTGAGCAAGCAGTAAAGGAAACAAAAGAAAAATTCGGAGCAGGTATTAAAATCCACGGAGAAGAAATAAAAACGTTGAGGTTCGCCGATGACATTGTAATTCTGTCAGAGACAGCAAAGGACTTGGAAGAGCAGTTGAACGGAATGGATAGTATCTTGAAGGGAGGATATAAGATGAACATCAACAAAAGCAAAACGAGGATAATGGAATGTTGTCGAATTAAGTCAGGTGATGTTGAGGGTATTAGATTAGGAAATGAGACACTTAAAGTAGTAAAGGAGTTTTGCTATTTGGGGAGCAAAATAACTGATGATGGTCGAAGTAGAGAGGATATAAAATGTAGACTGGCAATGGCAAGGAAAGCGTTTCTGAAGAAGAGAACTTTGTTAACATCGAGTATAGATTTAAGTGTCAGGAAGTCATTTCTGAAAGTATTTGTATGGAGTGTAGCCATGTATGGAAGCGAAACATGGACGATAAATAGTTTGGACAAGAAGAGAATAGAAGCTTTCGAAATGTGGTGCTACAGAAGAATGCTGAAGATTAGATGGGTAGATCACATCACTAATGAGGAAGTATTGAATAGGATTGGGGAGAAGAGAAGTTTGTGGCACAACTTGACCAGAAGAAGGGATCGGTTGATAGGACATGTTCTGAGGCATCAAGGGATCACCAATTTAGTATTGGAGGGCAGCGTGGAGGGTAAAAATCGTAGGGGGAGACCAAGAGATGAATACACGAAGCAGATTCAGAAAGATGTAGGTTGCAGTAGGTACTGGGAGATGAAGAAGCTTGCACAGGATAGAGTAGCATGGAGAGCTGCATCAAACCAGTCTCAGGACTGAAGACCACAACAACAACAACAACAACAGAGTACCTCTGGAATGATGTAATTCAGAAAGCCAATGAAGCTCACCATCAACCAATACAGAAATTTGAGAAATAGTTTTTCATGAGTTGTCCTCACTGAGGTCTACTTCCATCTCCAACAAAGGCCTCCTCCCGGGAAGTGAAATTGAGTCTCGGCTGTACCCAGTGTGTCATTATTGTCTGGGTCTGAACCAAGTCATGGTTTGATTTCTTTTTTGACACCACTGCCCCCAACCACTTTCCATTTGCAACAAACCAGAAGTAAATTTGTTAATGTTAGCAAACTAACCACATTAAATAAAAGTATGACATTAGATACGCAACATAATAATTTGCAAAGAATATTGTTCTTTCTCTATAGTTCAAGGCACATAATTTAAAAAAAAATTATAGGTATACTGTGCCCATATTATAATTTACCAAGTCGAAAAACATTATCACTCTCTCCAATTCCTAGTTTGTATCATGATTTGATAAAATTGAATAGGGTTTGGCCACTGGAAAGACCGATTTCCTCATGGCTAACAGGTGGACAGATATAAATAATATTAATTTCTATGTGCTTGCAACACAATTCATAGATGAAAAAAGTCAACTAAAGCCCAGATCATGTAAGAAATAACTGCCTGTCTTTACTTCAAAATAGATAACTGCATAAATTGTTGTTCTATTGTGCAAGCGATGTCACAAATGATGCTATGATGCTTATTGACCTATATGTGTCACATTATTGACAACACTGCTTCTTCACTGATGTGTGTGAGGGTTATTTTGTTGTTGATAGCAAAACTTGGCCATAGTGCTGCATGCTGAGTATGTTCGCCCCACAGCAGACAGTAGCTGAAAGTGGGCTGTGGTTTCTACTGAGCAATTTTTCTCAAGTTTCTCATCAATGACAGCAGATTGACTACTGTGTTTTCTACAAACAGCATTTATTTCTGCTGTAGGGATAATTCTTACAATTATATGCTGTGTAAATAAATGAAATCAATGAAAAGCAACACTTATAAACATTTCTCATGAGTTAGTGTTTGACTACAGGTTGTACTGCAATAAAAACTTTCTGATAAATTGTTGGATATACATAGTCGCATAGTTTACACACTTGTAGGTCCCCCCCACCCCCCTCCATGCTGTGTGTTTACTATCTCTTTTACAGTTAATTTTATATGAATTATGATGCTAAAAAAGTCTCTGCGCGCAGATGCAGGGTGACAATTATTGAACTATATGAAATAAAATTGTCATAGCTTCTGAACGGTTTGTGTTAGGACATTCAAACTGCATAGTTGGCCGAGGGGCATGATGGGAATTAGGGTGGTTTGGTTTAGCGACGAAGCCCACTTTCATTTGGATGGGTTCATCAGTAAGAAAAATTGGCACATTTGGAGGACTGAGAATCTGCATTTCGCAATTGAGAAGTCTCTTCACCCTCAGCAGGTGACTGTG
Source organism: Schistocerca cancellata (assembly GCF_023864275.1). Lineage (NCBI taxonomy): Eukaryota > Metazoa > Arthropoda > Insecta > Orthoptera > Acrididae > Schistocerca > Schistocerca cancellata. The sequence continues at coordinate 492,483,124 of NC_064626.1, read as the reverse complement.
GTGTCCAATGCCCAGTCATGGAATAATTGGTGCGATATTTCTTGATGGCATGGTGACCATCAGTAAGAAAAATTGGCACATTTGGAGGACTGAGAATCTGCATTTCGCAGTTGAGAAGTCTCTTCACCCTCAGCAGGTGACTATGTGGTGTCCAATGCCCAGTCATGGAATAATTGGTGCGATATTTCTTGATGGCATGGTGACCACCAAACAGTACATGATGGTTTTGGAAGATGATTTCATCCCCATTACCCAAAGTGACACTGATTTTGACATGATGTGTTCATGCAAGACGGAGCTGTATCCCATCGAAGCAGGAGGGGGTTTGATGTCCTGGAGGAGCTTTTTCGGGACCGCATTCTGGCTCTGGGGTACCCAGAGGCCACTGGCATGGGCCTTGATTGGCTGCCATATTCTCCAGATCTGAAGACATATGATTCCTTTTTGTGAGGCTATATTAAAGACAAGGTGTACAGCAATAACCCCAAAACCGTTGCTGACCTGATAACAGACATTCAGGAGGTCATCAATAGCATTGATGTTCTGACACTTCAGCAGGTCACGCAGAATTCGTCTGCGCCGAGTCATCGCCAATGATGGCAGTCACATCGTACATGTTATAACCTAAATCTGAATATCTGTAGTGATATTTACATGTTGAATAAAGTGTGTGCATGCCATAGTTTGTTACTAATATGTGTTTGTTTTTCATATAGTTCAATAATTGTCACCCTGTATATCATTAGAAAGCTTTCAAATTCATCTCAGCTTCTTTGAATTTGGTTAATTAGTTTAGTGAGAAGTGTTGAACAGATATAGTACCAACACAACTGTAAATAAACAATTGTTAACTGTCTGAAGCAGATGAGTTTTGACTTGGAGGTCCTACGGAAATTTGGCTACACCTGTCTGAGTAATTTGTTTCATGCTTTTCCGTTTTATGGTTGTTCGTCACTTGCCAATATGGTCATAGTGATTCTCTCTGATTTCTTCTTATCAGATTCTAGCAATACTACAAATAAATTTATCCGAGTACAAGCAATCACTGTAGTGGATGACACAAGTATACAGGCACCCACTACTGTTCCATTTACTGTGTTTTTCCATCCATCTGCTTCTTCCTGACATTAAACTGAACACGTAAAACAAAAAATCACACACACAAACAGATTTCGCTGCATCAAATAAAAATTTAACTGATCAATAACAGGTGTAGAAGACTCATTGCCATCGCTATTCAAGTAAATTAATCGAGCACAGTTCATGTAGTAAATACAATTTTGGTATCACTGGATATCATGTTCTGCCACCATGGACGTAATCCCTTATTTTGAATAGTGTATGTACGAGGGGTGTTTTGAAAAGTCCGTGCAAAAAAAAAAAAAATCCTTGCGTATTTGGGGTAAACCCTTTTTTATTTTTCGACGTAGTCTCCTTTTAGACTTAGACACTTCGTCCAACACTGTTCAAATTTGTTGATCCCTTCCAAATAATAAGAATTGTCCAAATCTGCAAAATAGCTATTAGTTCCTGCAATCACCTTCTCATTTGAATAAAATCTTTGTCCCACCAACCATTTCTCTAAATTGGGGATGGGTAGGATGGAGCAGTCCTGTTTTAGAGATTTACAGCTTGGTCACTGGATCTCACCTTGATGCAACTGATGCAATTCTTTTCCTGATTTTCATGTTATTGACTGCATAAGAAATCATATAGGATGTCCATTTAAAAAGCACAATTTTGTGTAGAATATAATACTTGCTTACATTTAAGAATGTCCCATAATATTTAGTTTCACGAGCCCTTGCCTTACATTCACGCCCATAGAAGTTATTTTTCAACATGGTTCTTGAGATGTACCTTATGTGGTCTGATGGAAGACCTATCCTTTCGTCTGTGTCAAATAGTGTGATACCAGCATGATGGATGCCCTGTGCATAATGCTGAAGTGGCAAGAAATGCGCTACAGCAACAATACCCAAATCAATGGGTAAAAAGGGGGAGTCCTGTCAATCGCCTTCTAAGAAATCGCAAAGTGAAGTTGATGCTTGAAATAAACAAAGAGCACCACTATTGCGCATCCCGAGATGGAAGCATGAATCCCATGTTGCTCTTAATCACAATGTAATTGATATGTGTAATCTTACTTTTACTGTTTTCATGGGGGCCAAAAGTAATAATAGGGTTTCCTGCCACAAGTATTGATATGTACATAACAGTCCCCTCTTGTGTGTTTTATTTGTCTACGTACACACTACAGAACAATACCTGGGAGAGTTTGCTAACCTGTTGCACTACCTGGTACAAGTCCTCACCTCTAGAGTTGTGTACTGGAACGAATCACAGTCGGCACAGTATGTTGAAACACCACACTATGAAGCAGTTGATTTTTGTGGAAGTACATACAGGTAAATGGGGCTGGTGTACTGTACACTGGAATGGCAAAAATGTTGTAAACATGGTATTGATTTTCCTTACCATCCATTCTAGGCATTCAAAATGGTTTTCACAAATGAAGAAATGGTTGAAACATTACTGATTTTCAGGGAATGTCACAAAAATGGCACATGGGCAGCACAATTGCATGCCCAGAGTTAAGCCTAATAGACATCTGACCCACTGTGCCTTAATAAATACTGTTAGAAGGCCTCGCGCAACAACACACATCTCTATGAACACGGATCTGGAGTAAAACAGCAACACATTAAGCAGCAGAAGTAGCTGTTCTGCCAGCCACTGCAATAAACTCTCATGCCTTTTCTTGTGATATGGAGAGAATGGTGGGAATTTCTTGAACAAGTATGCTGGGTATTCTCCACAGACAGAAATACCACCCGTACCTCATGTTGCTACATTGAAGGCTATGACTTTCAAATTAACTAGTTAGTTAGTTGGTTGCTTGTTCCATTGATCAGTTGCTCAGTACTGAAGCTGTTATGATGTGGAACGTGTCAGTTGCCCAAGAAATGCACATATGATACAAGATTTTATAATATATATGTATTACAGTACAGTGTTAAAGATTAATATTTCTATTATTTACCCCAGTCCCTTAAATGGCACAACATGCATATACTATACTAATAGATTTATTTATTCCTATTTGAGAATTCATCTATGGTATAGAAGGAGTTGTCAAGGAGATATGATTTCAATTTATTTTTGAAGCTATTACAGCTATCTGTCACGCATTTTATTTCATCTGGTAATTTGCAAAAATTATATAGCAGCATATTTTACCCCTTTCTGTGCAAAAGATAGTATTCTGGTATTATAATGATGAATGTCACTGTTCTTTTAAAACTGGCCCATGTTATTGAGAACAAATTTCATTAGTGAGTAACTGTACTGTGAGGCTGTTGTAAAAATTCCCAATCTTTTAAAAAAGATGCCTACAGGACGTGCGACTATGAACCCCACACATTATTCTAACCACTTTCTTTTGAGCAGTGAATACTTTTTGTCTAAGTGTTGAGTTACCCCAAATATTATTCTGTATGACATCAGAGAGTGCAAGTATGCAAAGTGTGTTGGCTTACTAATTTCTATATCCTCAAAATTGACAATTATTCTGATTGCAAAAGTTGCTGAACCTAGTTGCTTTAGAAGACCCAAAATATGAATTTTGCAAATAAGATTCTCATCTATATGTATACCCACAAACTTAGTATTGTCTACTGACTTCTGTTGATGTGTTATATTTATTGAAGGAACTGTAGTTTTTGCAGCAGAAAATTGGATGTAATGTGTTTTTTCAAAGTTTAGAGCAAGCCCATTTGCAGAAAACCAATTAATGACTTTTCCAAAGATCTTATTTCTATCATTTTCAATTGGAGTTTCTTTTACTGGATTAATAATGATGCTTGTATCATCAGCAAACCGTGTCAATGGAGCTTCTTGTTTCAGATAAGAAGGGAGATCTTGCACATATATCAGGAACAGGAGGGGACCCATGATTCAACCCTGTGGAATACCTAATGTAATTTCACCCCAGTTAGATGAAGTGGCAAGGAAACTTTTTGTTTCCTGTTCTGTGACTTAAACCACTGATGTGCTATTCCATTTATACAATAGAATTGTAATTTCTGTAACATAATGCCATGTTTCACACAATCAAATGCTTCGGACAAGTCACAGAAAATTCCTATTGGTGACATTTTACTATTTAAAGACTCTGTTATGTGGACACTGAAATTGTATACTACTGTCTCAGTGGAATAGCATTTTTGAAATCCGAACTGTGATTTACTAAATATCCCATTACTGTTGAGATGGCTAACCACTCTTGAGTACATTATTTTCTCTAAGATTTTTGAAAACACTCTAAGCAAGGATACTGGCCGATAATTGTTGACATCTGTGGTATCCCCCTTTTTGTAGAGAGGCCTGACAATGGTATATTTTAACCTGTCTGGGAAAATACCTTGAGTTAGTAATGCATTACACATGTGAGTTAGAACATCAGCTGTAATTTCTCCACATTGTTTTAATATCTTATTAGAAATGTCATCTACTCCGACAGAACATTTATTTTTCAAAGATTTAATAATTTTACTTATTTCACAAGAAGGTGAAACTTAATCTGACTAAAATATTTCAAAACTGACTGTTCCATACACTGCCATGCTTTTTCTTTTTTTTCTCTTACACTTAAGAAATGGTTGTTAAATACATTAGCTACTTGTGTACTGTTGGTTAGGATGGTCTCATTCTCTTTAATAGTAATACTACCTATCCCAGTGGTTACTTTTCCTGTCTCCTTTCTAACAACATTCGGTATTGATTTAATTTTAATGCCGGAGTTGTTAATTTCTTCGCTAACATACATATTTCTTGATTTCCTTACAACTTTTCTTAGTGTGTTACAATAATTTTTATAGTGTAAAACTAGTTCTTGGTGTCTCATACAGTTTTCTTTTTCTTTCTGAAGACACTTTAATACCAGTAGTAGCGCAAGGTTTCTTTGAAAAGTGTGTGGTGTTACATTTAGTAATTTACGTTGGGGGACAATGTTCAAAAAGGAATATGAATTTATCAAGAAATATGTTACATTTATCATTAGCATTTGGCTCATTATATACATTCTCCAATTAACATTTCTTAAACTTTCTCTGAAGTGCTCTATAGATACCGGGTTGAGCACTCTCAAACTTTTACTTAATGGTTTCTGAACTACATACCCTGTTAGGTTTTGTACGTTAATCAGTTGTGCATCATGGTCTGACACTCCATTTACCATAGGGAAAGCAGGTGTTTGTTTTACATCCTCTTTCTGTACAAATACATTATTTATTAGAGTGCTACTGTCTTGAGCTATACATGTAAGGAAATTTATCACTGATTCTGAGTTATATGTCATTAATAACACTTCTAATTCACTTTTCTTATCAGAATTACTTAGAAAGCTTACATTGAAATCACCACAGATTAATAACTTGTTCTTTTTGTCTGATAGACCGCATAATAGGGAGTCAAACTTTTTTATGAATAGCTCCCAGTCTCCTAATGGGGACCTGTACACTGTTGCTAATATCAATACTACATTATCCAGCTGAAGTTCACATGCACAAACCTCAAAGTGTTGATCAACACAAAATTTCCTTACTTCTACAGTTTTGTTTTTATACCCTTGTTTTATGAAAATGGCAACTCCTGCTTTATCCATCCTAGATCTACAAGAGTAAGATCTAAATAACACCCATTTATACTGACACTATCCATACCCACAGTTACATGGTGTTCAGACAGAGTACATCAGTCTCAATTTTATTTTTGAGATCATCTAAACACACTAATAGCTCATCTACTTTATTTTTTATTCCCCTGATATTTTGATGAAGTAAGTTGATACTGCCTTAAGCTTTGCTCCTATTTACTGTACATGAAGCTTCTTTTGTTCTGTTTATCTTGATTGTTGTTTGTCTGGACTTAGGCTTTAACCTAAAATACCTGTCTGCCTCGACACATTAACCACAGGGATCACCTCTTGTGTTTGCCTGGAATACTGCCAGTGGGTTATGCCGCAAGGCTATAACATTATGCGTAATATACTGTTTACTGATGAAGCCAAGTTTACAAACCATGTAAACATTAACTTACATAATATGCACCACTGGTCACTGGAAAACACACATTGGTTTTGTCAGGTAGAACACTGATGTCAGTGTATGATATGGTATTACAGGACAACACATCATTGGTCCATATTTCATTGATGACACTATTAATGGGCAATAGTATATGTGGTTCTTGTGATGTATCCTATGTGGTCTGATGGAAGACCCATCCCTTCATGTGAGTCACATAATGTGATCCAACGTGATGGATGCTCTGCGCATAATGCCAAGGAGGCAAGAAATGCACTACACCAACAATTCCCAAATCGATGGGTAGGATGGGGCAGTGCTGTTTAGAGATTTACAGCTGGCTCTCACTTTCATAGACTTATTTGTCTGCAGACATGTGAAAAATCTGGTGTATAAGCAGATTCCAACAACAATGGACAGCACGAAAGCCCCTATTACTGGTGCTTGTGCTGCAGTAACACCAGAAACACTGACAGCAGTATAAGTCCATCAGTGCTGAAGCATTCACAGTGGTATTGCCATGTAAATTGCGATCTCTTCAGATGTACATTGTGGTGTTTCTACCAAGATAAATGTGATTACATACTGGCATACATTCTGTGTGTATCTGAGAAGACATATGTTCATTTTGTGGATACTATTGTATGTTTATGTAATCATTGCAGCCTGTGCAAAAGTTCAGTTGTAATGTAGTCATTAAAATGTTCAGTGACTCATGCTGTACGTGTCATGTACACTATATAATTAATGTAAAAGTACCTACAAATAGTCTTTACTCCTCTGTTATATCCTTGGTCCGTCATTAATTATGTTTACCCTGGCATACTCAATATTTAGTTACAGTTATACCCATTCTAGTACTGTAGTAAAGATCAACAAATCACAAATGAGTAAACACTTTTCATTGGGTTTCAATGGACATCTGTATTGTTTCCAGTTGAGTTATAACAGTGTAAATAGCAATAAGTACAGCATTTGTTGCTTTGTAGTAAATCAATCACATCACAATTACAGGCAACATGGTGTTCACACTTGCATCTCAGAACATCCAGCAGCAGTGCATTTAGTTTATTTCAATTGTCAACTTTGCTTTACAATTTCTCTGGATGTAATTGACGTATTGTGTTACAGCCAACACCATTTTTTCATATTATTGATTGCATAAGAAGTAATATGGGATGTCCATTAAAAAAAAGTTTCTGTTGAAATTAGTATATGCATACATTTTAGAATGTCGCATAGTATATCCTTACATGAGCCCGTGCTGTACACTCATACCTGTGAAAGTCGTTTTTCACTTCTGTTGTTGCTCCAGAGATATTTGTGTTGAAGTGTGTGTGTGTGTGTGTGTGTGTGTGTGTGTAAAATCTGCAGAGTGTATGTGTGGGTGTACGTCTGGAATCTCCTCCCAAATCTGCGGATCGAAATCAACCAAATTTGGCGCAGGAACAGGAGACCTCAAGAGTATCAGCACTGTGGGGGTTTACAACCACCTAGTTCAGATAGGAGCATAGATACAGGTAAAGAGTTACTTTTGTCCTCCCCCTGACATAAAGGTTGCTCTGCATGACAGGAATATTCTGTGGGGAGAGTAACACCTGCTTGATCATTCTGCTTTGCAATACAGCCTACAAGTCAGGGGCAAGAAACGATTTTCCAGCCCCTGACTTGAAAGATGCCAGCAGAACAGGCATGTTGTTGTTGTTGTTGTTGTACCAGCCTGCTTTATTGACATCTTTTGCAGAGGGAAGGTTGAGATGAATAGAGGAGGAGATGGAGAGAGAAGGGAATAGTTAGGGGGAGAGGGGGGCAGGAGGGGTTGGGTAGGTAGAGAAGGAGTGGGAGTGGATGCACTGAAATGGTGCGAGAGGAGGAAATGGACATAGAGAGAGGGGGTGGAGGAGATGCACAGAGAGGGAAAGAGAGAGGGGGGAGAGGAAGAGATGGATAGTGGTAGGGGGAGGGGAGAGACAAGAGGGGAGGAGAGATTAGATGGGCTGAGATGTGGGAGGAGGAGACAGACAAATTAGGGAGGTAAGGAGGTGATAGCAGAGAGGGTAGAGGAGGAGATGGCTAAGAGATTTGTGCATTATGCATGATGTGCATGCACTCAGGTAAAGCAATGGGGAAGAGGCTAGTATATATGTAATATGCAAAACAGAGAGAGAGAGAGTGTGTGTGTGTGTGTGTGTGTGTGTGTGTGTGTGTGTGTGTGTGTGTGTGTGTGTGTGTGTGTGCATGCGTGCGTGCGTGCATATATAAGAACTATGTCCAATTCCCTGGAGTCAGTGGGCCAAATCTGACACACAAATTCCTTGCCCTGAGAGGACCAACATAACTAGGTTTACAACACATTAGCTCCAGTATTTGTGGAGGTACAGACAGGCATGTTTTTTAAGCCCCTGCTGTATTGGTTGGCCTGCATGACAAATGCGTTATGTGGGAATATTATCTACCTGCTTTTCAGGGCAGCCCACACATCAGGGGCAAGAAACGTTGATCACCCCCCCCCCCCCCCCAACCTGTAGGCTGCCTCACACAACAAGCATGCTGTGTTGTTGTATTGGCCTGCTTTACCAGCTGCTTTACAAGGCTGCCTATTCGTCATGGGAAAAAGAGTGCCTCCAAGGCCCTGAGAGATAGACGATGCTGCATTACAGGCATGTTGAAGTAGTACCAGCCTGATTTGTCAACCTCTTTCGCAGGGGCTACATGTGCAGATGGGTACACCTGGGGGTAGAGGAGGAGATGGAGACGGAGGGGGGGGGGGGCAGGAGGGAATGGATAAGGAGGGAGGAGGGCAGGAAGGGAAAGGTAGGGAGAGGGGGGGTGGAAGAACGGGGTATACAGAGAGGGGAAGAAGGAAATGGACAGAGAGAGGGGTGAAGGAAATGGACAGAAAGGAGGGAAGAGGAGATGAGCTTGAGAGGTGGGTGGGAGAAGCAGATGAACAGATAGGGAGGTGAGGGCCAGAGAGAAGAGGAGGAGACGTACAATAGATATAGCGGAGGTTAGGTATGTATGTCTGGGATTGATTTCAGCCAAATTTGGCACATGAACACAAGGCCTCAGGAATATCAGTGTTGGATTTATAACCAGTCTCCAATAGCAGTGGAGATAATGGTAAAAATAATTTTTTCCTGCTTCTTGCATATAGGCTGCCCTGCATCACAGGCATGTAGTGTCGGAGCAGTAAGAGCATGCATGGAGGGGATATTCAGAAAGAGAGGGGGAGGCAGGAGGGCATGGATAGAGAAGGGAGAAGGAGGGTAGACAGAGAGAGGAGGAAGCAAATTGAGAGCGTGGAGGAAGAGTAGGGGCATAGAAGATGGGGGCAGAGATCAGGCATAGGAGTTGAAGAGAGAGAGTGGTGAGGTGAGGTGAGGTGAACAGAGAGATAGGGAGGAGGAGATGTACAGAGAGTGGTGGGGAAGGATGTGGATAGAGGGAAGGACATAGATAGATGGGGGAGGAGATGGTGATGAAGAGAAAATGGGAAGGATGAGGTGGACGTAGTGATGGAGGGAAAGGTGGGAACACAGAGGGGGAGGAAGGTGTGGAAAATATTGTTTTGAAGGCACATGTGGGTAAATAACAGTAATATTATGAAAATATAACAATGAAAACAATTATTGACAGAATTATTTAGCTGAATACATAAAAAAATCTGTTCATGAGGCGGCAGCAGAACGCTCATATAAAAGACGGTTGTAATGGGCAAGCTTTTGGAGCCAGTGGCTCCTTCTTCAGGTGAAAGGGTTGAAGGGGAAGGAAGAAGGGTGAAGGAAAAGGACCGGAGAGGTCTAGGAAAAGGGCTAGATTTTGGGAAAGTCAACCCGAACCATGGCTCAGGGTAAGCTTACCATACAGGATGGGACGGAAAGACTGATTATTGGGGACTGAATCGGACGAGATTTGAAAACGTGTTGTTTCGCAGGTGGCTCTCCCTTTGATAGTATATGTTTTGCCAGTTACAGGGTTATTATAGGTGGTGGTACGAGGGTGCATTAGGAGCCATAGGGTAGAGAGATGGGTGCGGAAGGAGCATAGGGTCTCTCAAGAATATTGCAGAGACTGGGAGGGTGACAGAAAGCTATTCTAGGTGTGGTGGGAAAAATTTCAGACAGAATGGATCTCATTTCAGTGTACAATTTTAGGAAGTCATGGCCCTGTCGAAGTAGCTGATTAACACATTCCAGACCAGGATAATACTGAGTCACCAATGGTGCTCCGAGGCTGTTTTTTGGAGGGATCAGCAGTACCAGGATTGGCTGTGATGGCCTGAGAATCCTGCTTTTTAACTAGGCTGGTGGAGTAACTACATACAGTGAAGGCTGAGGTGAGAAGGCGGTGTTTTGCTGTAAAGAGTCTGCATCCGAACAAATACCTTTGCCTTGGATTCCAATGCTGTATGGGAGGGAATGTTTGACATGGAAAGGATGGCAACTATCAAAATGTAAGTACTGTTGTTTGTTGGTATGTTTAATGCGTACGGAAGTGTGTAGGTGGCCTTCGGTGAGGACGAGATCAACATCAAGGAAAGTGGCATGGCATTCGGAATAGGACCATATGGAATTTAATTGGTAGAAGGTATTCAGAGATTCCAGCAATTTTAGCAGTTCAGCCTCACCATGAGTTCACTCGTCCTGACCTGCTGATCGACACGTCATATACCAGTTGTTATGTAAACACTGTTCAGCCTTCTTAATCGGCATGACTACCTGCAGATAATCAATTATGGGCAGAGAGTGTATACTGACAGCTCGCAATATTGTATACTGACAGCTCGCAATATCCTGTTGCAGAACATGCTCTACAATGTAACATTCGTGACCTCGGCGCCTGTTTCACAACACGCGCCTTCTAGATTCTTCCCCCAGATATCAGTTTCTCAGAACTCCTCAGGTGGGAACTAGTACAAAAACATGTCCTTGGTTCTCGCCGTCCACATGGCCTTAATTTACGTTATTTTCTTCTGCCTCAGCAGACAGTGACAAAATAGACTAATCAGATCGAGAAATCACACTAGTCTTGGGTACTAACTGTAAAGCTTTTTCAGTATTAGACAATTACATTTCGATTTTTCGTGTAGCATAATGTGGTACTTTGATGAGGTAATAGATTCTTTCGCAGAAAGGTAAGCACGCCATGTAAAGCTGCAGCAAGATTAGAGAGAAAAGAAATGCTAGGACCTAAGGATTAAAGAAATGTGTACTGTCTTGCTTGTCTCTTGTCTTTATTGTTGTATGTATCCTACATTTCATTTTATGTCACACAAAACAGCAAGTTATTAGCTAATAGGAAGTAAAGAGTGCAGATTTTCTGAAGAGTTCTTGTTCTCCCGGTTACAAATAATCCCATCCAGTGTCAATTGCGAGGTTTTTGGAAAAAGAGCGGCGGGATGTCAATCCAGCCGACTGGTAGCAGGAGAGGCACCACAGGACATTATAATTTCCACTTTCGTGATTATAGTTTGATGGTATCCATTACAAAATATACACCTCGGAATTCCACAGAGCAAAATGCAGTGACGTGCGATAGAAGAATGCCCTGTGAAGAGGTGTGGCACTGTACTTGGCACACTGAACACCAAATAACATATCTTACATTTCCTCGAACATATATGTTTTATGTGCCAGACTGTTCAGAAAGACATGTGCTAAAAAATTAATGTTTTTTCGAAAAGTCTATTTTTTTTTTGAATTTTTAGGGTCCGATCCCAAACGTTCAGGGAGGGGGGGTTGGAAATACTATAGATCCGAGGCAAATGCGCAGAGCAGTCTGAGCTCTAGTGGGGAGGTGGGTAGTCTCCACGTCATCCATGTTCACGTTTAGTGACTTTGCTGTTTCCTCTTCATTTACTGCTCTCACGTTAAATGAACACAAAATGGATTTCTGTGGCCAGGAGCTACCAAGAGAATTAAAATACATTCACATAATTATGGAAGGGCTAAAATGTTATTAGTTTCAGATCTTATTTTACTTCCACCTTTCTGGCAGCCAAGCAGAACAATGAAATTATTTTTGTTGGTTAGTTAAAGAAATTTGCCTTTTATTAATCTTTACTAACAAAGAGATAGAGGGGCTGGCCAGTACTTACCTCAGCTCAGTACAGCCGATAGATACACATAAAACAGAACCGAAAATTTACATTCCTAGCTTTCGGAACAAATGTTCCTTCATCAGGGAGGAGAGAAGAAGGGAAAGGAGATTCAGTTACTCACAACCCAGGCTATGAAGCAACAGGGAAAGGAAAATAGGGAGGGTAGCAAGGATGGAGGCATGGTTGTCAGAGGGAAGCCAAAGATATTCTACTGTAAGTACTGTGCCAGCTTCAAACCAAAGAGGATGCATACAGAAGTAAAGAGGTATATAGTATAAAGATAAACACAACTATGTAGGATGAAAAGGTGCGTGAATGGCTAAAGAGGAAAGGGAAAGAGGAGAAGACTGAAGAGTAAATGGGAGTGAGGTTGTTTAACGTAGGTTCAGTCCAGGGGGATGGCGGGATGAAAGGATGTGTTGGAGTGCAAGTTCCCATCTCCGCAGTTCAGAGGGACTGGTGTTGGGTCCCTCTGAACTGCGGAGATGGGAACTTGCACTCCAACACATCCTTTCATCCCGCCACCCCCCTGGACTGAACCTACGTTAAACAACCTCACTCCCATTTACTCTTCAGTCTTCTCCTCTTTCCCTTTCCTCTTTAGCCATTCACGCACCTTTTCATCCTACATAGTTGTGTTTATCTTTATACTATATACCTCTTTACTTCTGTATGCATCCTCTTTGGTTTGAAGCTGGCACAGTACTTACAGTAGAATATCTTTGGCTTCCCTCTGACAACCATGCCTCCATCCTTGCTACCCTCCCTATTTTCCTTTCCCTGTTGCTTCATAGCCTGGGTTGTGAGTAACTGAATCTCCTTTCCCTTCTTCTCTCCTCCCTGATGAAGGAACATTTGTTCCGAAAGCTAGGAATGTAAATTTTCGGTTCTGTTTTATGTGTATCTATCGGCTGTACTGAGCTGAGGTAAGTACTGGCCAGCCCCTCTATCTCTTTGTTAGTATTTGTTTCACATCTTTATATGAGATTTTCCATTAATCATTTTTATTAATCTTTTCCACTGTGGCAGTCAATTTATTTGAAAGTGTTTAATTCCACGCTGTTGGCTAGTTTCAACTGTTCGCTGTATTTCAAGGGCACGTTTTCATCTTCTAGCACGTATGACATTATGCCATAGTGAAGAACCAAACATGAGATAATACAGTACTGGTACTCCAAGAAAAGCCGGCTGGTGTGGCCGAGCGTTTTCTAGGCGCTTCAGTCTGGAACCGCGCAACCGCTGCGGTCGCCAGTTCGAATCCTGCCTTGGGCATGGATGTGTGTGATGTCCTTAGGTTAGTTAGGTTTAAATAGTTTCCAAGTGTAGGGGACTGACGGCCTCAGATGTTAAGTCCCATAGTGCTTAGAGCTATTTGAACTCCAAGAAAATTTACATCCCGAAAACCACACTGAAGAGCATAATATTAGGTCGAGGCCTACTTCATTGGGAATCTGGACATGCGAATGTGCACTATAAGCCGAATTATGCATTTTACTATGGTTCACGAGATTCCGATGCTCTTGGAGTATCCTCTGATGTCTTGTTTCTTTTATGGCATAATGTAAGATCTTATAATGTTTACACTTACGAACATAGGGGCTTCCTGCGTCGTCGTAGCTGCGCAAGCGTGGTGATGCCTGTTTTCTAGCACTCTCTGGCAACTACTGAAATGAACATATTTCTAACAAGTTGCGGGAAAATATTGCGAATTGTGGTTGGAGAAGCGTTAAGCATAGTTTACACGACGACATTGCGTTGCGCCACTCGTTGCGTGGAATGAGTTGCACGCAAATGGTTTCATATATGACTGTAGACACGGCGACACCAGCATACACTTCAGCTTCATCGTTTTGTGGGTTCCTGAATTGTGTCTGAAATGAAAGTTTTGGCAGCTGCACGTCACACAAGTTGTGATGGAGTTAAAAGCTTGTTGCGTGGAATCGCTGCATTAAAAAAAATAAGAAATATGTTTTGATTCGTGGCTGGATGGAAACAAGATGTCAGCTAGGTTGCTCAGCAACCTTGCTGAAATAATTTATAATGGATGACCCACGAAGTTCTTTTAATTATCTTAGAATGTTACCAGAACTGTTCACGTTTCTTCTAAATAGAGTTAATTATGAGATAGGGAAAAGACACTGTAATGCATGAAGCACTGTCGTCAGAACTGAAATTACATATCACATTGCATGCATTACAATCGAGAATACTCGGCATGCTAGAAGATGTAGTTTTAGTTGGTGATGACTCTTTTTCATTAACACCAATAATTATTAACATATCAGTAATAATTATTTACATTAATAGCAATAATTATTCGAAGCAGGCCGCATTAAGAACAGAATGGTTTGCAAACTACTGTCTTGAAGATAGATCTGTAGTGGAAATATTTCTAAATTCAAACATATGTGAATGGGGAGCATGGTACGACGTTTTGAATAGATGAATATTGAATAAAGCATGCAGCTTCTTGACTTGTGTAGCATTCCCTCCCGTCAATAAACCGAGAAAGGTGGCGCAGTGGTTAGTACATTGGACTCGCATTCGGGATGACGAAGGTTCAATCCCGCGTGCGGCCTTCCTGATTTAGGTTTTCTGTGATTTCCCTAAATCGCTCCAGGCGAATGCCGGGGTGGTTCCTTTGAAAGGGCACGGCCGACTTCCTTCCCTAATCCGATGAGACCGATGGCCTCGCTGTCTGGTCTCCTCCCTCAAAACAACCTAACCCTGTCAACAATGTCCCTTAAAAAAGAATCATCCAACTCGAACGCTGGGATTTTAGCCTTGTAGACGAGAGCATTTCTACAGCCAGAATTGTATTTCTCTTAATTAAGTTGCATATGTGCTCCATTTTCAATCAATTTTGCCCTGCAGCTCGGATATTGTAAACCATCTGTATTCTGATCACACATGACTGTTTCAGGAGCAGCAATATGTTGCTTATATTTTTGTTATCAACATCACTGAAATCCCACAGACACCTATACAAAGATATCCAAAAAGCAAACATTATTCTCCCTGCCTCACTTCATACTTGTTTTCCGCACTCTATGAACATACATAACCTCAAAACTCGTGCAACTAGTGTTGCCAAAGTATCAACACGCTGAAAGTGTTTAGTTCTATGGTCTAATTTCACCAACGAGTTGGGCAAATGTGCGGTGTGCATGCGCAGTGGCCGGTAGCGCAGTTGCCTACAACCTAGTGTCGTCGTGTAAACTAGGCTTTACTTTTCAAAGTAAATTTCCTTTTACGCAAGATGAATAATATGCGAGAATATACGATGAATTTCCAAAATCACAGAGCGGTTGACTCTGATTTAAAAATCAACATTTTTGGACGAGCCATTTAGAAGAATTTCGAGCCCAGATCATCAGACATTTATGTCGTTATTAAACATTTTACTGGCACATTTATGTGATGTATCGTAAGTGTAACACGCACAAAAAAGATCAGCATTATATGTGAAAGCTTAGCTTCTCTTGCAGCTTATTAATCTATAGGTAGTGGGGAGCGAGCGTGCTGATTACGATGATAATCACTTGCACTCCCGTCACTTACTATGAATACTTTTATTCTCGCAGTGTATGCACAATGCATATAGCATAGAGTTCGTACTTCAGAGAACTTATATGGAAAAGATACATTTGTTCTCACTGCGGTAGGGTAGCAATATTATTAGGGGGTGAGCCAGTGATTGTACGTCCTCACAAATCTTAGAGACCAATATTATATGTGAAAGCTTTGCTTTTCCTGTAGCAACACTATATATATTAATTTAAACCATTAACTTTTCCTATTTGTGTGTTCGCGTTACTTAACAGTGATGTTGCTATTGGCTGGCTACATCACATGTCATATACTCTGAATATCTGTTGTCATCGGCTGGCGAGATGTCGTGGCGTGAGCTGTGACTGGCTTACACAAGCGCATCGCAATCTCGATTTCAATGCTTCAGTAAGTAACATGCAGTGTTTTGTGGAATTCGCATTTATACTTTCACAATATGAAAATATACAGCATACATGTTGTTGCACATCAAAGATCTTTCCAAAATGTCTGTTTTTTCCCTCTGAGTTATATATGCTAAAGTGCCGAGAAGTTCTACGCCGGTGTATAAAACCATAGCCATTCAGAGGATTGATAACTTTTACAGTTTCGAGGGGAAGTATACTGCCACTACATGGGAAAAGTGTTTTTTCCACCAGGAGAAAATGTATTTTTAACCAAGAAATTCGGGAATTTTTTTTCCTTGTCCGCGTATACACCCTGAATATGCAAGCGGGCCTACGGGAGACATTCAGCACTGTCCTACGTTTGGTGTGAACAATTGTATCCTGAGACAATAAGAAAATCACAAGTTGCACTGTTTACACACTAAGTTGTAAGTGTTGATGCCAAACAACATTCTTACTAATTAGATGAGAGGCTATAATTATCAATCCCTTATCATTGTACAGTATTGTTGACGATGTTAATGTCTGTTGCTATTGTAATTCATGGCGTCACAAGTATTTCAGTCTTACAAATAATGTGTCTCATATCACACCATTGATTGGGATGATTTCAGACACACGCTTTTAAATCTCTGCCCGAAGTTTCAAAGTATGTGGGAGGAATTCGGATTTTTTTTTTTTTTTTAATTCTACGTTCTTCCTATTTGATTTTAGTGACTTAACACCTTCTTTTTCCTCCTCCTCCTCCACCTCCTCTTCATTTTCATTGTTTTTTATTTTTAACATGCATCACATGAATACCTTTTTTCCATTACAAAACTTGCTACTAACAAAAATATTGTACTGTTATCAATAACAAATCAATTCAAATTCACTGGCACCATAGACCGCCATGATGCAACATAGGCTTGACAGTGTGATGGTGGGGTGGGAAGGAAAGCTTGTGAATCTGCGCATCACATTTGTTGCGTCAGTGCACTGCAGCTGCCAATTCAAGCCAGTGATGCTAGATAGAGATAAGTTTCCCGTGGCATTGAATATATGGCCACCTATAAGACTAGCAGGTATTTTAAGCCAAACACTGAACATTTATATATCAACTTCGATTATAAGATGCACTGGAATCTGGAGCCAATTTTTTTTTTTTTTTTTAAAAAACAAAAAGCATATTATTGTCTGTTGAATACGGTAATGAATTTTATGTATTAAAGGTCAGTTTTTATTATGACACCTTGCTTCAACATTTCTTGTTGTTCCTATTTACTACTGCTTGTCCTCTCATTCTCCTCTTGGTAAATTGTTAGAAAATTTCTTCTTTTCGGCCAGATTTGTCAAGGTAGCCTTTCACTAAATATCTAATACCCAATTTAGTGAAAGGAAATCTCCAATGTACAGCCCTCAAGATACCTTGACATTCCTTCTTATTCCTGGTTTCATACTGGTTGTACTCCCAATTGTTTTTGGATTTATTTCCCATTCTTTATTTTGTAGGATTGATCTAAATATTCGATACAAACCACACATTTTCTCTACGATTACCATACTGTAGTACCTTCTCATCATTATCTGAAATGTCCCCAAATAGTCCACAATTTTATAAAAACTCTCGTCATGTTATAACTGTACACGAAAAACTGGACAAACTTCTACAGAAATTGTCTAAATGCCATACGCTACAGGGCTTGTTGACCATTGCAGTTATAATACTATCTCACCAGTTGCAACAATAGGTAGTTTCCACTTTCAACAGTGAGACTCTCCACCAGATATTTACCTAGGTAAACAATCGAGCCAAAAGAAAAGTTGTGGAACATAAAACGGTAAATAACTCAAAATAACTGGTGTGTGGAAGTGAAAATGAGTGCCAATTCATTGCTGCAGCAGGGAAGAGAAAATAAACCATACTGTCTGAAACCCTCCTCCCCCCACCCTCCAGTGTCCAAAATCACCCCAGTTGATGGTTATTATAGGTGTGAACATGTCGGATATATCTGACTTGATACACCTGTAGCACCTGGGAATGGCTTGTAAGGGCAAAATTGGCCAGTAATGCGAACCGAGGTTGAACCATTACAGTGACTTTCAACAAATATAAAACTGTGGTACCCCACATGAAAAAAATGATTGAGAATATAAGACATGACCAATCTCATTCTCTGATTGAGTTTTCCTATGGTAGGTGTCTTGTATACAGTTAGCTGTCAGTCATATTGTTATTCTGATTCAGGTGTAATTCTTCATCATCAATTAACCCTTTGTTGTTATAGCAGCGGCAACATTTGAGTATTTGTGTGCTACATATGCTCAAATGCAACAAATTTACGGTTACACTGAAAAGATGACATTCTGTCTTCGATGGTATGAAATGAAGACGACGTATTACAAGTAGCTGTTTTTTTTTCTGAATTCAGAATTTTTCCATGTTCTCCAGCATGTCAATCTCCGCTTTACATACAGCTCTTGTATTTGAATTAATGTAGCTCTAAATCAAGACCTTTGAAGGCCTTATTTTGTACTTTGCATGTTTCTTTTTTTCTTTTCTTTTTCAGATGTCAATTTTTCTTTGAGTTACTTATTAACTCCACAAAGAATTTTGTCATAATTGGTTACTTAAAAATTAATTTCCAAACATTCTGAGGTTGGGCAATATGTATGCAATCCATTGGTATTTGGTAACACATCAAAAAATGTGAATTGTGATCCCTTCTCTACAGGAATTACAAGATGCCCTTGCACGCAGCAACTGGAATGTGGAGCAAGCAATGGCCAGACTCTGTGAAGAGAAGTTTTCTGATACAGCTAAAAGAAAAAATGATGATGAACTGCAGCACAAGAAAGTTAAGAAAGGTTCATATTTATTTCTGTTTTTCTTTCTCTTTTGCTTTTAATTAGTTCAATAATATGAATGAATACCACAGTGAACATATCAGTGATTCTGAGGCTGTATTATAAAATGGAAATCCTATTTTTCTTATTATTTCCTAAGGTTTGTGTATGGCCTTAGTTACATAATTTCATCTCAACATGCATAAATATGGAATTTATTGTTTATTCATATTTGTTGTTTCCATCTCTCTCTGTAATGCATTAGTTCAGCTGGTTAAGACCTCCAGGCCGTCTCTTACATCTAACCAGACGTATTTTTAGAATTTATCTTGCAAATAAAATTACACTGTCATAGGAAACGCTATTACAGTAGTAATGCAGATACAGATGATTTTATACTTGGGAGCATAAATATTAAGGTAATGTTAATCACACATGTACAAGCAATTGAATTAGGCACATCTACCTAGTACTGTGTTGCCATCTGTTCACTTTGATGACGGTGGTGGTGCATCATGGCATGGACATAATAAGATATTGGGGTTACATTGTCATCCAAGAATGCCCAGTTCATTGAGGCCAGTTGGAACTGGGCCTAAGGTGTGCACATTTCACTGAGAGACGTATTCAGTAAGATTGAGTTTATATGTCCTTGTGAGCCAGATGAGTACTCTCATGTCTATAATTTTCCATCAGTCATTCTGACACAATTTGAAAGCAGTGGATTGGTGTATAGACTGTTGAAAGTATATTACTTTTTGGGTGCTGTAAGTGAACAAATGGATGCTCATGATTGTGCAATAGTTTCCTGTACCATTAACAGTGCAAAACATGGTAGACATAAGATGAAGCCCATTTTATTCTACATAGACATTCACTCACTTGTGAGACTACCACATCTACCTGAAAAGAGCCTTGTTGCCAAGTAGAACGCATTGCCTCATTTGGTTCTTAATCTCCTCATGCCCTATCATAGGTTTGTGCCATTCCACACTGCAGTTAATCAGCTTAGTAGGCAAACATTTCCCATGCTCTGAGCATTCAGTAGCACTGTTTATGCACTCATGCTAATTAGTACCTTGTGACATGTATCTATTGTAAGGAGTAGTTCTGGATGGTTTATGTACTCAGCAGTTATTGTCCAACATTCTACTGGCAAGTGTTTGTCTTCTAATGCTCATCTATCTGCTGTTACAATCTGCAGTAGTCAACGGTAATCTCTCTCATCAATGGTTTCTTTGCTCGCAGCAGTTTCTCTGGTGGTAGTGGTGGTGGGGCTGATGGTGAATTTCCGTGGTACACCTTTGAAGACCAAAATTGCTGATATTGTGCCTCGTGTGTGCCTTATTCTGTACAATCTTGGAGCCAGCTACCATAGGGCATGACCATGTGGCACACCCAACTATACATAGCATTTGGAACTTGCGTTTCCTTAGAGAGAATAGAAGAATGGATTGCATTAGCTTGGGAACTAGGAGCTAGGTCACTCAGATTCCAGGTACAAATAGATCTGCATGTTGTGAGGATAAGGGGACACAAACATCAACATGAAGGGGAAGGTGGTAGAGCATTAAAGATTGTACTCAACATTTTTTTTTCACTAACTATTCCTTTCTTCTCTCCATTTTAGATTTGTGTATATTTTATTTTCGGACTTGTCTATTTTTCCCTGCCCCCACCTCTACCACATATAAGGCACTTAGCTTTCTACTCTTATTAACTCTAGCACCAAATTTTTGTCAGTTATCGCTGCCTTGCTTATTAATATGCCTTCTGCCTTTAAGATCTCAGGTTTTCAGATCTTGTCCAGTGCAGTCCCTAACAATGAGTCTTTCCTTCTCATGCCACCTCCCTTGATCCATGGTTTCTGGGCGACATTTCTGAACTTTCCTAATTTCCTAAATCTCGTCAGTCCTTTTCCTTCGTCCTTCTTTCTTCCCCTTCAACCTTTCTGCCAAAAGAGAGAGCTACTGGGTCAAATAACTTGTACATTTATTTACCCTTTTCATGTGTTTTCCCATTCCGTCACTTGGTAAGTAGATTTTTTTATCTATCTGATAAGTGACAGAAGTGAAAGGTTCTTTGCATGCTGGACATTGTGTTTGGCCCAGTTTAGATGCTCATTCAGGATCACACAGAGATCTAGTATGTTTTTTTTGCTAACTTAACAGATATCGTGGAGTACGCGAGAAACTACTTCATGAAAGGGATTACTGGCAGGCTTGATGTACAATATGAGGATCAGTTGCAACTTCTTTAGGTTCCGTTTGAGGCCTAGATCCATGCCTGACTTAATACTGAAAAAATGCTGTAGCTGGAAGAAGTGACTACTGGCCTTCGGGTGCATGTTGATATCATCAGAATGTGAGTAATAGTCAAAAAAGGAAAATTAAGACAACTGATACATGATTTATATGGAAGAAGAAAATATTAAGATCCCAAGGACTGAATTCTGAGAAATATTTGTGAGTAGATGTAGGCTCCCATTTTGTTGGTGGGTTTTTTTGCCTGTTTAATTTTCAAAAGTGTTATATCAAAGTCAGCACTTTCAAAATGTTGTAATCCAGCAGTGTTAAAATGGGCACTTCACCTGTGTGTGTGTGTGTGTGTGTGTGTGTGTGTGTGTGTGTAGACATGTTTGAGATTCTTAACAGCTTTCATTAATACAGATATGTTTTGATAACTGTTGTGAAGACAATAGTTTAATTTATATGTCATTGCCTTTCTTATACTAAAGCCCAGGAGAGCTTTCATTTTTCACTTTTAATGTTATGTACTGAAACTACAAAATGCACGTAAGACTATGAAAAATCAAAAGCCTTGTGGTACTGAGAAACTAAGAAGCACATGTTTTAGATGAAGCGAATTCATAATTACTAAAATGTGCCAGTAATCCCTTTAAACGAAGACTGTTGCACCTAATCAACAAGTCCTGGCCGTCTACATATTTCGTGATGGCTGAAGAAAAGGTCTGGTGTTGCCTATGTTTAGAAAAGATGATAGTAGTATGGCTTAAGTTTATGAAACACCACATATAAATTATATGGGAAAAATAATTAATGGGATATTAAATTCGGAACCAGACACGTTACTGCTTGAAGAACAAGCTGAGTTTAGAAACAATCAGTAATGTATAGACAACACATTTTCTTTTAAAATGCTGATTCCAAGAAGACAAGAAATTGACTTAGAGGCTCACGTCATACTTGTCAATTATAAGGGGCGTTCAAAAAGAAATGAGCCAGAGGGATAATTATAGAAACCAGTAACTGTATGTTAGAAGTATTGACCCTGGCTGTTGAGACACTTGTCCCACTGTGAGACAAGGTGGTGAATGGCTGTCTAATAAAATTCCTGGCGCTGCGATGTCAACCAGTTCTGCGTGTACAGCTGGACGTCATTGTCCGAGATGAATCGCCCCTCAGAACCTTTTTAAGGGGACCAAAAATGGTGTAATCACAGGGAGAGATGTCGGGATTGTATGGAGGGTGGCCGAGAACCTCCCAATTGAATTTCTGCAGGAGTGCCGCGACTGTGTTGGCCGTATGAGGCTTTGCATTGTCGTGGAGCAGAATGATCCCACAGGTGAGATTGCATGGTCATTTTGATTTGATCACTTAGTGAAGAGTGGTCAAGGTTTGCAAGTAATGCTGGGCATTCACTGTTGTCCTGTGCTGCAGGAAGTGGAGCAGAAGGGGGCCATCTTGGTCAAAGAAGGACATCAGCGTAACCTTTCCTGCACTCGTGTGGATGGCCTTGGCTCTTTTTGGTGGTGGTGACCCTGGATGCTTCCACTGGAGAATTGGTCGTTTTGATTCTGGTTTGAACTGATGACACCATGATTCATCTCCAGCCACCACTCGTGCCAGGAACGCATTCCCTTCCCAAGCATAACGCTGCAGATGAGCAGGACAGTGGGCCATTCAACACATTTCATGGTGTGGTTGAAGACTGTGAGGCACTTATTGGGCACACACTTCGCGCATATGCAGTCATTCCTTCATGATGGTGTGAACACTTCCGACACTCAATCTGACCATGGCAGCTATGGCTTTCACTGTCACTCGGCAGTCCTGGGTAATCAGTGCATCCACCAGCTGGATGATGTCATTGGTAATGCATTGTGGTGCCCCAGACCATGCATCATTGGCTGACAACACTCGTCCTTCCCTGAAGCGTTTGTGCCATGCCTTGACCCTGGCAAGAGACATGTAGTGTTCGCCATACACTAGTGACATTCATCGATGAATGTCCCTTCCTCTTACTCCTTCTGCTGTCAGAAATCGAACAACACCTCTTTGCTCTTCTTTTGACGCCTCCATGTCACTGTTTCCAATGCGACTGGCGGTGTTGGAAGATTGATGGATGCTGCTGCTAGCTCTGTATAGTCACGTGACATGTATGCCTGCCCTCTAGCGATGGGCTGTGAACTTTCACACTCTGGTCGGCACTACACCTCGTTATACATGCCACGATATTACCCTCCTGTCACTGGTTTGCGCATTCCAGACTGCGGCTAATTTCTTTTTGAATGCCCCTTATACAAAAAGGCCTTTGACAGAGTCAAAAGATCCTAATCGTTTACAGAGCGAGGTGACACATTGCTTAGCACACTGGACTCTCATTCAGGAGAACAACAGTTCAAACGCATGTCCGGCCATCTTGATTTAGGTTTTCCCTGATTTCTCTAAATCACTTCAGGCAAATGCCAGGAAGGTTCCTTTAAAAGGGCACAACTGATTTCCTTCCCCATTCTTCCCTAATATGAGCTTATGCTCTGTCTCTAATGACCTCATAATCGACGGGACGTTAAATATGAATCTCCTCCTCCTCTACGATTAGACAAACTTACCTTCTCCATCATGTGGATGTCATAAAAATCTTACACTCTGATACACAAATACTGAAAAAAAAAAAAAATAAAAAGAAAATGTACTTCTAAAGAAATGTGTATCAACCAAGGAGTATATCAATGATGTAGAGCATCCCTTACATTGGAATAAGAATGCACCTAAGTAAAATATTGTTTACTGATAGGCAAGTTGTTATTCAACAAACTGAGGTGAGATGGCTATTGCCTTCATCAGATCTGCACGAGGTGTAACTTGACAACCTCTACACAAAATATTAAGACAATGTTTGTTAGAAGCAAATATCCAGTCTGGACAAAATTGCCACTAGGCTATGGACTTATTGAATAATTGTCTCACTTCCAATATCTTGTGTGAATAAACACCAGCCCATATGTGGAACAATCTGAATAATATTATGTAAAAAATGAGAAAAGAGACACAAATAGAATTTTACAGAGTGATAGTTGTGCCAAATTTGCTTTACAGCTCAGAGACATCGACAATAAGTACTAAACATCATAGGAAGATACAGAAATCAGAAATAAAGTTCTTGAAATCTGTGAAAGGCTACAAGGGACTGAATAGTTTTAAAAATAATTATGTGCAGAGAGAAGTTAATATTTTTAAAATAGCGGATATGAGCTACGAAAATAAAGGTGGCTGTTGCACCTGAACAGAATGCAAGAAGGAAGAATAGGAAAATAACTATTTTTCCTGTGGGGAAAATGAAAATCCAAGGCTGCGACTATAAAAATGTATATTCTATATTTTATGCAAACACACATTATTTTAATATTCAGATCAGTAGTTAACAAATAATAATTGTCTGAGTAGACAAAAGTGTTCGTTAAGGTAATTCTTTATCCATAAAAAGATCAACAAAATCAACTATTGCAGTCTTCCAAAATAGCAAATATTATGTTCTGCAAAGTGACTGTGATAGCGACTGTACTACAAAAGATCATGATCTTGAAAATACCAATGATTTGAGAACAAATGAACTTTTTGGAAATAATGTCAACAAGAAACATGGATCATCAAGAAAAGAAGAAACAGTGGTGTAGTTTTACTAATAAACAGCCACGGCAAAAAGCTATCTAATATTTTACAAGAGAAAAATCATGACATAACAGTGACTGTTCTAGTGAAACGTGGGGCAGGAACCTGACATATTGTAGATGCTGATTTTCAGACGAAAATTACACAACATAGTGACTATTGTTTGCATAATGGGATCGAATGATGTAGCTGACAATGAAGCAGATGTTTGTGTGAAAACTTACATAAATTTTTAGATGTGAATAAATCTAGAAACACAATAGTTGCCACAGTGCCTCAAAGGCATGATTTGATTTACATTTCATGTGTAAACAAAGAAATCCCGAAGACATATTAAAATAAAGAAACTGTGTTCAGCATGCGATAAATGCAAAGTACTAGAAATAAGTAAGCTGCATTGAAACCTGTACACCAAACATGGAATGCACTTGAACTATGAAGGGAAACTGTTTGTGTATGATCACATCAGTGATATAATTAAAGATCAACTTTAAAGAAATAAAACTGTCTGTCAGCTTCCTATATGTCATGCCGCCAACAGTGGTGAAAGTAACATGAGCAAGAGAGAAGAAATAGTTATTTCAAAGCCCTCAGATACTTTTTTGTGTGAAAGTATGCAGTTTTAGCAAGTGAAATTTTTATTCTTTTAGAGGATCCAAAAGGAATAAAAGGTGCTAATATATTATATTTTAGTGAACATTATCTGAAAGATGTTGAAATGTTGCAGTTGAGTGGTTACTGTCTATCAACACATTACTCTAGATCTATATTGGAAAAAGATGGTGATGTAAATTAGGTCGTAAAAAATTACATATCTTACAAAGCATTAGAGTTAAAGAGTCACTGTATAGAATGAGATATTGAAATATATGCAGTAGATATGGGGCCTACTGCAAATCTTGCCAGTTGTAGTGTTAGCACTTTACGAAGCTCCTACAGGGAAGATGAATATGTTCCTGTGGCAGATGGAGTCTCTCTTATTCCCCCTGTGTTCAAAAATCCAAAAATTTAATAACTGTAGGCAAATTCAATATCAATTTTCAAAATGAGAGCAACACTAAAGTAGATTTAGAGCATCTAGTAGAATCTTTTAACCTGATCACAGTAGTAGATTTTTCGACTAGGATTGCTAATAGCTTTCAAATTCTGATTGACAATAGATTTGTAGATAAGTCAAGAGTCAACAAAACCAGTGTACATCCTATTGTTAATGGCCTTTCTGACCATGATGGTGAGTTGCTTATCTTCACGACATCAATTTGTTCAACAAGTCTGACCGTTCTTGGAAATTTTTTAGGATAATAAATGATGAGTCCCTTAAAAATTTCAACTGCAGACTCCAGGGGATAGATTGGAGTCCATTTTTCAGTGGAACAGATGAGAATAAAAAGAATATGTTTGTAAGTGAACTTAGATCTCACTCTGAAGCTTGCTTCCTCAAAAAATAATTACAAACAACCATGTAACCACTGACAAGAAAAGTGGCTTACTGCATGGATAAAAACATCCTGCAGAAAAAAAGGATGGTATATAGTTCTCTCAGAACCTGTAATGACTCAAAGAAACAGCAACATTACACTAGTTTACTGTAGGATTCTGAAGAAGGTTATAAATAAATCTGAGAGTATGTGCATAATAACTTAAATGGAGACATCAGAAAACAAACTAAAAAACAATTTGGAATGTGAAAAGAAAGAAAATGGCAGGAAGCAGGGGACGGGACACAGATAGAAATTAAAACCAAACAAGGTGGCAATATTATAAAGAAACCTGAAATAGTTGCAGAAATATTGAGCAAACATTTTCTGTCAACAGCAGAGAAGGTAGTCTGTAAAGGATCTGTGGACGAAGCAATAGCTCTTCTACAGAAAGCTATCTGCAACAGGACTCCATAGACATCCTTATCTTTAGTACATTAAATGATATTGAAAGAATAATCACTTCATTAAAAAATAAAAAAGTCTGTTGGTTCAGACACTATTTCTAGTAAAATACTGAAATGTTGTTGTTGTTGTTGTTTTTGTTGTTGTCTTCAGTCCAGAGACCGGTTTGATGCAGCTTCCCATGCTACTCTATCCTGTGGAAGCTTCTTCATCTCCCAGTACCTACTGCAACCAACATCCTTCTGAATCTGTTTAGTGTATTCATCTCTTGGTCTCCCTCTACACTTTTTACCCTCTTCACTGCACTCCAATACTAAATTGGTGACCCTTTGATGCTTCAGAATATGTGCTACCAACCGATCCCTTCTTCTAGTCAAGTTGTGCCACAAATTTCTCTTCTCCCCTATTATATTCAATACCTCCTCATTATTTATGTGATCTACCCATCTAATCTTCAGCATTCTTCTGTAGCACCACATTTCGAAAGCTTCTAGTCTCTTCTTGTCCAAACTATTTATCGTCCATGTTTCACTTCCATACATGGCTACACTCCATACAAATACTTTCAGAAATGACTTCCTGACACTTAAATCTATACTTGATGTTAACAAATTTCTCTTCTTCAGAAACGCTTTCCTTGCCATTGCCAGTCTACATTTTATATCCTCTCTACTTCGACAATCATTAGTTATTTTGCTCCCCAAATAGCAAAACTCGTTTACTGCTTTAAGTGTCTCATTTCCTAATCTAATTCCCTCAGCATCACCCGACTTAATTTGACTACATACCATTATCCTCATTTTGCTTTTGTTGATGTTCATCTTATATCCTCCCTTCAAGATACTATCCATTCCGTTCAACTGCTCTTCCAAGTCCTTTGCTGTCTCTGACAGAATTACAGTGTCATCGGCGAACCTCAAAGTTTTTATTTTTTCTCCATGGATTTTAATACCTACTCTAAATTTTTCTTTTGTTTTCTACTGTTTGCTCAATGTACAGATTGAATAACATCGGGGATAGGCTACAACCCTGTCTCACTCCCTTCCCAACCACTGCTTCCCTTTCATGCCCCTCGACTCTTATAATTGCCTTCTGGTTTTTGTACAAATTGTAAATAGCATTTTGCTCCCTGTATTTTACCCCTGCCACCTTCAGAATATGAAAGAGAGTATTCCAGTCAGCATTGTCAAAAGCTTTCTCTAAGTCTACAAATGCTAGAAACGAAGGCTTGCCTTTCCTTAATGTATTTTCAAAGATAAGTCATAGGGTCAGTATTTCCTCATGTTTTCCAACATTTCTATGGAATCCAAACTGATCATCCCCGAGGTCAGCATCCACCAGTTTTTCCATTCGTCTCTAAAGAATTCGTGTTAGTATTTTGCACCCGTGGCTTATTAAACTGATAGTTCGGTAATTTTCACATCTGTCAACACCTGCTTTCTTTGGAATTGGAATTATTATTATTATATTCTTCTTGAAGTCTGTGGGGGTATTTTGCCTGTCTCATACATCTTGCACACCAGATGGTAGAGTTTTGTCAGGACTGGCTCTCCCAAGGCTGTCAGTAGTTCTAATGGAATGTTGTCTACTCCCGGTGCCTTGTTTCGACTTAGGTCTTTCAGTGCTCTGTCAAACTCTTCACGCAGTAGCAGGTCTTTCAGTGCTCTGTCAAACTCTTCACGCAGTAGCATATCTCCCATTTCATCTTCATTTACATCGTCTTCCATTTCCATAATATTGTCCTCAAGAACTTCGCCCTTGTATAGACTCTCTATATACTCCTTCCACCTTTCTGCTTTCTCTTCTTTGCTTAGAACTGGGTTTCCATTTGAGCTCTTGATATTCATGCAAGTGGTTCTCTTTTCTCCAAAAGTCTCTCAAATTTTACTGTAGGCAGTATCTATCTTACCCCTAGTGATACACGCCTCTACATCCTTACATTTATCCTCTAGCCATCCTTGCTTGGCTATTTTGCACTTCCTGTCAATCTCATTTTTGAGACGTTTGTATTCCTTTTTGCCTGCTTCAGTTACTGCATTTTTGTATGTTCTCTTCTTCTACTGTATTTCTTTCCCCCATTCTTGTCAATCGTTCCTTAATGCTCTCCCTGAAACAGTCTACAACCTCTGGTTCTGTCAGTTTATCCAGGTCACATCTCCTTAAATTCCCACATTTTTGCAGTTTCTTCAATTTTAATCTACATTTCATAACCAGTAGATTGTGGTCAGAGTCCACATTTGCCCCTGGAAATGTCTTACAATTCAAAATCTGGTTCCTAAATCTCTGTCTTACCATTATATAATCTATCTGAAACATGATTCTTGAACCAAGTATTAGCTATGATTAAGTTATGCTCTGTGCCAAATTCTACCAGGCGGCTTCCTCTTTCATTTCTTACCCCCAGTCCATATTCACCTACTACGTTTCCTTCTCTTCCTTTTCCTACTATCGAATTCCAGTCACCCATGACTATTAAATTTTCGTCTCCCTTCACTATTTAAATAATTTGTTTTATCTCATCATACATTTCATCAATCTCTTCATCATCTGCGGTGCTAGTTGGCATATAAACTTGTACTACTTTGGTAGGTGTGGGCTTCGTATCGAACTTGGCCTTTATAATGCGTTTACTATGTTGTTTGTAGTAGTTTCCTCGCATTCCTATTTTTTTAAATTCATTATTAAACCTACTCCTGCACTACTCCAATTTGATTTTGTATTTATAACCCTGTATTCACGTGACCAGAAGTCTTGTTCCTCCTGCCACCAAACTTTACTAATTCCCACTATATGTAACTTTAATCCATCTATTTCCCTTCTAACCTGCCTGATCTGTTAAGGGATCTGATATTCCACGCTCCGACCTGTAGAACACCAGGTTTCTTTCTCCTCATAACAACATCCTCCTGAGTAGTCCCCGCCTGGAGATCCGAATGGAGGACTATTTTACCCAAGGGGATGCCATCATCATTTAACCATACAGTAAAGCTGCATGCCCTTGGGAAAAATTACGGCTGTAGTTTCCCCTTGCTTTCAGCCATTCCCAGTACCAGCACAGCAAGGCCGTTTTGGTTAGTGTTACAAGGCCAGATCAGTCAATCGTCCAGACTGTTGCCCCTGGAACTACTGAAAAGGCTGCTGCCCCTCTTCAGGAACTAACAGATACCCCTCTGTTGTGGTTGCACCTACGGTACGGCTATCTGTATCGCTGAGGCACGCAAGCCTCCCCACAAACGGCAAGATCCATGGTTCGGGGGTGGGGGGGGGGGGGGGGGGAGATATTGTCATAAATATGTAAATCCAGTCTTATGCAACGTACTCAATGCATCTTTGCAAGAAGGAATTGCCACTGATAGACTAAAAGTGGCTGTCAGGATACATCTCTTTAAAAAAGGTGACAAAAACAGTTCAAAAATTCTTGAAAAACTTGTGCGCAAATTGATCATCAGCCATCTTAATCTCCACAATATCCCGAATATGAGTTTTGTGCTGGCTTTTGTACTGATCAATTCTCCTTTAGTAATCAAGTTTTGTGGGCTGTTAACATAATAATGTCTCCACTAGGTATTTTTTGGTTGAAAGCCTTCGAATGTGTAAGCCACCAAATTCCTTGAAAAAGGCAGAATATTATGGTCTAGGTGATACTGTTGGTTTGCGGCTTCAGTCATAGCTAAAGGACTGAAAGTAGACCATAATGCTGGATGGCTCTTCAAGAGAACCTTTTGCATCGGAATTGGGTACCGTAGGTTGTGGTGTGCTCCGAGTCTCAATTTTAGGTCCGCTGCTATTTCTTACTTTCAAAAATGACTTTCCTCTTTGTTCCAGTACAAAGATTAATTTTACTCTTTTTTGCAGATGATACATAAATTCTCATTGATGAATTGTCTGACAACAATCTTGACAAAACTACAAACAAAGTTTTCTCTGAAGTTTTAAATTGGGTTTCTCCAAATGGTCTCTCACTCCACACAGATAAACCCATTACGGTCCATATGCCACAAAGAAATCTTGACAAAATTAGCATAAAGTGTAGAGGTCAACCAATGCAAAAAATTGAGGATACAAAATTCCTGGGTGCATACATAGACAGCAAATGTAATTGGTCTACCCACATCCTTCATCTTCATCGCTATAAAAGATTTAGCTCAGCAATATATACAATATGAATTATTGTGTCTGTGTGTGAAGTGGATGCCATTAAGGCTTCCTACTTTGCCTACTTTCATTCAATAATGTCTTGTAGTATCGTGTCCTGGGGGAACCAACCTCTCGCAGAAAAAGAAAAAAGAAAAAAATTTCACTGCCCCCCCCCCCCCAAAAAAAAAGGCACCAGAATAATAAGTGGTGTCCACCATAGGCTCTCTTGCAGAAACTTGTTTCGAAAGATGGGGATCCTTACCACCTCCTCACAGTATATTTTTTCCTTGCCGGCCGTGACTGTAAAACCTTTGCTGTATACAAATACAACAGTGAATATCATGACTACAACACAAGAATGAAAACAGTCTACACATTGAATTGAAAAGTCTAAATCTGGTGCAAAAAAGAGCTTATTACTCTGGCAATAAGCTGTTAATGCACTCCCACCACATATCAAATGTCTGCACAAATAATTACCAAAATTCAGATGAATCCTGAAAGAGTACCTAATGGAGAAATTTTTTTATACGGGCGATGAATTTATGAGAGAAAATGAATACCACCACTAAATTTATAACTATTTTTCAAATACTTTTAATCTCAGTATCATAGATATATAATAATTTGGTTTTCTGCATTCATGTTTGTATTTATTGTGTTATTCAGCTTATTTTTGCTTCCTCTGTATGTTACAGACCTATCCTAAGTGTAACTCAGTATTCTGTTGATTGGATATATCTTTTTTATGTGATATCTCCATTGTACCTTTTATTGCATTTATGTAAATTAGCCTATATCTGATCCTGCCTCAGTGTACCACAATATTCTGGTAACCGGATATATGTTCCTTATTTGACACCTTTTTTATATTGTATCTGTAGTATTTATGCAAGAGATATCCGAAACATATACAATCTGACACATTCTGTATCTTTGCCATTTACTCAGTACCTGTATCTATGGAACATGAAATAAATAAACAAATAAAATGATGAAACTATTTTATTAAAGAGGATTTATTTACATGTTTTGATTATTAACATATTGAGTGGTTATTTTCATTCTCAGCAAAGAAAAACTATAGGGATATTGAAGACAGGACATCTGATGTTGATGATGAAGATGCCCAGCCATTCAAGAGAAGGTTATTTGATAGGTAAGATGTTTGTACTGTTCTGGTGTCTACTGTGTATTGTAATGGTTCCCTAGATGAGTCAAACAAAGGAAAGTCTAGGATGGAATAACGGAAGTACAGAAAAGACGGATTGCAGCTTGCTATTGAGTCACAGTGGAAAAGACAACGCTAACCTTGAGACGGTCTTTCTCTCTAGCACTTTTTCATTGTGCCAGGCTGTGACTCAGTGGTGAGTAGCAATCTGTCCTGTACATATTGTTGTTCTAGATGAGTAATTTCCTACAGTTTAACACTTCTAGTGCCACTGTGGTCATCCAATGATGATTTGTTCAGTTTTATAAGTACAACACATTAAAATTAATTTATGCTTCTTCATACTGAGTATCCCAGTATGACCCCAGTCTAAATTTACTTTTGTTTCTTGAAACTAACATTTATGATGACTGTTAAGCTGAACAGCTGTTCATATGTTAGCTTGTTAAAATACTGCCTGTGTAAATTATTTGGAGTCTTTGTGAACCCATGGTTCTCAGTAGGGGAAAAAAATTCATGGATGTAGGAAGGTTAATTTTTTCCAGCATTGTATTTATTTATTTATTTTAAGTGGCATTTTAAGGTTATTTAATTTGAATGTATGTGTGTTAAGTTTTCTCATTTGCACCACAGGAATGGATTGCTTGATACAACATGACTATCAGAATTAATACTGGAAGGGAGGGAGAGAGAGAGAGAGAGATTCTGCTAGCTCCAGAAAAGAACTGAGAGCAGTGTCTTAGTAACATTGAAACATGTATTATTCACATAGTGTTTTGGAATGTTGAGTAGAAGACTGAAGCAATGAATTCTTTAATATACTTATTATAAATATGAGACTGATCAGTTCTGAAGTATTTACACTACTTGGTGTTTATTCTGGTTTATTTACAACTGGAACACAGTCCAGTAAGATCGTAACCTATTTGAGCAGAATCAAAGTTCAGTAGAGCCAAAATAGAAGAGGCTAGTTTAACTAGGGAATCTAGAAATTCACAGCCTATTCGTCATATGCAGAATACACAATCTCCCAGTCAGTCTGGCAAAATCCAAGTCCATGGCACACCTTGTCTATATCAGATGTCACACTGATGCTGGACAGTATGAAGTGAAGTGAATTGGTCTGTGAGGGTTTCTGAATACAGGCCAAGCACTGTAATTGAGGGCACCACCGTGCACGTTGCAAGTGCTTTGTCGCATGGGTTGCTTTGTGCTAAGTGCATTCATTTTCACTTTAAAATCTGCCGTTTAAGGTGTGGGCAATAAAGTGAAACTGTGTTATGGTCACTGCTAAAGCAGTTATCACTTGTGTTAAGTCTTACTAAAATTCCACTGACTAGGTTAGTCAATGATATTGTTACAACACAATATTTATGTCTTAAAGCTGCTCTGGCAGGGAAATGTATAATATACAATTAAGGATGTTGGGTTAGGTGCAATGTTAGTGAAAATCACTTGCTTCCACTAATAGTTTTACACATTCTCATTGACAGTGATGATTCTGAAACTGAAACAGCTGATGTGAGTAACCATGACAAGAAGAAAGTCCTGGAGTTTTTGTCAACGGCAACAATTCCGGAACTGAAAGCTATGTCATACTGTTCGCAGAAGAAGGCAGAGGCAATTATTGAGCAGCGCCCTTTCAGTAGTTGGAGTGATCTCGTAAGTTTAATTGTTTTAATATTTGTTTGATCCTTAAGTAGTTATTTTACCTTTTAGTTTTTCTCTGATGTTCATCCAATATTGACTAGAAATGTCTTTTACTATTTGTTGAATTACCATAATGGTACAAGATTTTTCTCCAGAAGCATATTATATATTTATTTATGATTCTTTTTACTGTGCAACATCTATGTAAAATGTTTTGTGAGCTTGAATAATAAAAGTGCAGTTAGGATGATGTCTGAACCTCTTAATGTTTGGAAAGAAGATAATTATAGAGAAAAGAACATTGTGTTAACAACACTTCTGTGTTCATGATTTTGTGTTACTCAACTCCCTGAAAAATGGGTGCACAGCCGTGTTAAATTTTTGTAAGGATGTAGTATTTCTTTTTATTTTTGCTGTTGCAGTTTCAGAATTTACGCCATTATCAAGCACCTAAAAACATGTAAATGCGTCAGGAAGACATAAATGTAATTGGGGGACAACAACATTTACATCCCTACTCCTCCTTCCACCTTATAGTATGTGGCAGAGTGTACTTCTGATCCAATACCTTTTCTCCCCGTACCTGTTACATTCTAAAATGATGTCTGAGAAGAATGATTGTCTGTTAATTCCCACATGACCCCCAATTTCTCTGATTTTCTCATGTTCATCATTTCGTGAGAAGTATGGAGGAGGGAGCTAATATGTTGCCCGACTATTTTGGAACATATGCTCTCAAAAGCCAAACTGTATATCTCTTCTTGATGCACAGTTCATATCTGATAGTGTCTGTCACTGAGTATGTTGAGTATCTTTGTAATGCTCTCATGCTGAGAACATGACCACATGACGAATCACACTGTTCTTTGCAGATCTTATCTATCTCTTCTGTTAATCCTACTGATCTTATCTATCTCTTCTCTTAATCCGTCTTGGTAAGGACCCCAGATTGACGAAGAATATTCAAGAACCATTTGAATGAATGTTTTGTAAGCCATTTATTTCACAGATGGATTTCATGTCTTTAAGATTCTCCCAGTGAATCTCAACCTGGCTTGTGCGGTCATTGTACTTTAGGTTACTCTTGATAGTTTACTCAAAGGTATTGCACGGTAATTGCTGTTTTCAGTGATTTGTTGCCAGTAGTGTAATCAAACAGTAGTGGATCTCTTCACCTATTTATGCACAATGTGCTGCAATAATTTGTGTCCAGAGTCAACTACCAGTTCCTACATCGGTTGTCATGTTGAGTTATACCTGCAAGGAAGTCCTGTATCCAATCATAAATCAGGCCTGATACTTGTTAAGCCAGTATTGTAAGTGCGGGATTTGGTCATGATGGGAAATGACTGTAAAATGGTTGTGTTAGGAGAAAACTTCAAAAGAAAGGGACTGATTGCAGTCCTTCTCCAAAAGTGTACACCTAAGGGCTACGGCAAACTCAAACTTGTTACAGCAATGGGAGATCGACACAGTTAAATTGAGAGGTACTATTGGCCACATCTGGTCTTGGGTGAGAGCGCACTGAATACTGATGCTCTCTCACCAACCTGCCTGGTAAGCTCCACATGACTGATACCTTTCCTCCCATTGGTGGGCAGAGGGTGCTTCAGTGGGCATCCTTCCGGCAGTGGTACGGAAACATGGCATCCCTCGCCAGTGGTATTACTGTGAGATGATGTCTATGTGGACTGAGTGTAGTATTATACAAAACATCCAATGCTATGCCAGCCCATGCTTGGTCGCTGTCTTTTCAGAGAGTCAACTGCCAGTCCTTACATCAGTTGTCATGTTGAGTTATAGCTGCAAGGAAGTCCTGTACCCAATCATATGAAAGAAAATCAGGAATGAAAAATTGGAACAAAGTTAGTTAATTTGGTTTTGAGATTTGTGAAAGCTGTGTAGATGTATAATGACCACATAGGACTAGTTGCAAAAGTAAGCAAAATTAAAGAGAAGTGACCCTGTAAGTTTTATCTTGATATGGGATTGCTGATGCTACACCGTCAGAGTGGGCATGGTGTCAGGAAGACAACTGTGGTTGTAGTTGGAGGATTGTGGGAGGGCGCTTTCAAGACACTCAGCCTGACAGTGGGTGAGAGCAGCGTGTTGCAGGGCATGGATGCAGTGACGTAGGAGTGCAGTCAAAACCAACGGGGCTGATGCTGCCATAGGGTGGTCGGCAGGCTCAGTGGGTAGGCCTCAGATTACAGGCAACTGTAACCCTCAAGAATGGGGCTCACATCAGTGGAGGGCCAAGGAAGGTCGTCAGTATACAGGGGCTGTTTACAAGTAACAGTAGCACAGTTTTTAGTAGTCACATAACAGGTTTTCTTCAACGACAGTTGGGCAATCTCTGTATCTTTGATTTACAAATAATAATCAATCATACACATTTCTTAATAAAAGTTGCAAACTAACACTTGTGCCCAATATGCACAACTTTTAAATTCTGAGTACAAATAATTCTTGATACGCAATTATTTGCTGCAGTGACTGTGCATTACCCCATGACAAAACACAAAATGTGACCATGTAAAAGGAACATGACTGCAGTGATGCAAACAATTAATCTATGCAGCTTAACATAAAGGAGGGCTGTGCTTGAAGTGTGCCGAGGGCATTAGTCATGTTACTCACCCAGTGTCTGTTTCTTGGGTATTACTGGAGGCCATGGTTTAAAACTTTTACAGTGGACATGAGTATATATTGTCCATACAACAAATAAAATAATAATTCAAGCCAGAGCAGACATAAAGCTCACATGGGATTATCTGGCCAGTGTGCAGAAACAATTTCTCATTCTCAATGCTGGGCACGTCCACCCTCTATAACCTACTGAACTGTGAGCTTCCACTGCGGGAATCGAGGTGTGTGCACAGTAGTGGCACAGCAATCTATCTCAAAACTATTTTAAAGAAATTATTCATTAAAAAAATTCTCACACATCTCGTAGCCTCATTTTTCAGTTTCATGGTGGCATGCCTTATCATTTTGTTGACAGTCATAGTTCTTTGTGATATTTCTACATCTGATAATGAAGTGTGCTAAAGTTGGATACTTTGCAATGAAAAATATGCGTCACTATGAGTTTGCATTTGGTGCATGTTAGGTTATGTATTGTTGCATACGAAATGCAGCTAACAAATTGAATTTTTCCATGAACTTGACATGAGATCTATATCTATCACCAGTCTCAAGAAAATGGATTTTATTTATTGCACTCGCTTAAGATTGTCTGTCTAAATGAGAGTGGGAGTGAAATACTCATGTCATCCTTCAGAACTCATAAATGATTTGAGATTCAGAAACAAATTTGTGATAAACGATAGCGTGCAAAGCAGAGAGTATTTTGCCACGTAGCTAATATGTGAAACTTTCTTATCTACTGCAAAATATTCAAGACTACAGATTTTTCTAGTGAAATAATGTAATTCTTCGAAGGGCTATTGGTAGCTGGTGAAATGCTGGATGGATGGAAAGGAAGGAATCACTCTTTTATATTTATACCAGGCGTGAGCTTTTCATAAGTTATTGGCGTTCACTTGTCTTCAATTGTTTGATTAATAGTAGACTGCTTCTGGATTCTGTTGCAATTACAGCTGCATTAGCATGCTAGTGAGGTGAAATTGTGTAAATGCCACCTCAGTGTTTTGGGAAAAGACGCTAATTTTAATGTGGCGACAAGAGGAAGAAAAAAAGATGTGCAAGACAGGTGAGGGAAAAAAATTAGCACTCTCTGTTCCAGTTTCGGCATAAATCTGTACCCATTGTGTTTCTGAAAGTAAATGGTTGACTTGTCAAATTATTTGTCATACTGGCATAACCTGTTAGTATAGTTGTTGGCAGACTTGCTAGCTGTAGCCTACAAGTTTTGTGAGATGCATGTGTATGCAAAGGCTTACACTGTAGAACCCCCACTACTGCGTTGTCCTGTCCGCAAGGGATCCCTCTACCTTCCCTACCACCCCTTCTGCACAGCTAGTGACCAAAAAACATTGCACACATTCTAGCATAGAGTTACTGGATAGCACCAGCAGGCTGTATGGGTGTGGTAACCCATTAGGTACTTCAGACTGGTATAGTATAACAGGCTTAAGACAACCATTGTGAGAATAGGTTAAATGAGCAGAGAGCTTAACAGTGGGTGTAACTATGTCCCAAGAATAAATGTCAAACAAGAATCCACCTGAGCTGTGATGATTTGATAAGACTTGAGACATGAATGTAGACTGATGGCACATCAAAACTATTGAAAATAGGTTGTGGCACAGAGTACAACAAACTGTTTACGACAGAGACAAACAAAGCTTCGTGCATCATAAGGAGAGTATGAGAGTAAGAGGGGGTAATTCACCGCTTGTAAAACATATGGTCGTATAGATGTATTAAATCAGTGTATTGTGTTAGTAATTGGTGGGTATTTTGATGTCTGTAGGTGATGGGAAACACCGTGGACACAAACACATGCAGAATTGCGATTCTGCAAGTCAAAACACCAACTCTAGACACAGGAAGGATTAAAATCCCAAATTAAAACACTTTCAGCCATTCAAATTTCCACTTTTATTTGATTTGTGACATATAGGAAGGATTCCACCTCTGGTCTAGTCAAAATAGGGGCCAGCATTCAGTGACTGGTTTCCGTAGATTTCTTCTTAACACAGCGATGCCTTCTATCATCACTTGTCGATGCATTGCTTGGAAGGCTGGAAGATGGCATATTTGACATTTTATATTGAACAACTGAAGTACAGCAACCATCTTGTATGAAGGTGGACTTACAGCGACAAGAAGGATTGAGCAGTTAATTACTGTTTACAGTGCTTGATTGCTCTGCGTTAGTGGAGTGTTAAGCTAGTGAGAGGGAATATTTACCAAATTTTGATGGTAACCAAAGGGCTACAAACGGGGACAGTGATTATTACTGCCACACCAACTGGCATTAGCCAAGAAATTGATATCCTGTTTGTGGATCTGTTTGTAAGATACAGGTGGTGATTGCATGGTGCCATGCCTGCAGTGACTGCATGCATACATGAAACATAGTCAAAGACTAAGCGCCGAAAGAAATAGAAGTATTAGTTAGCTGGGTCTGAATTCATTTTACTTTATGATGTAAGTACAAAGCTGAAATTTCATATCAGGCTGGAAATGTGCAGTTCACTGAGAAGTCAAGACTATTTTGTCAGGAGTACATCCCATGGTCACACTAGTGGATGAACGTATTGCACAGTTGCTGAGTGTCTCTCATTCAAAAATGGTTGCATTATATGAAAGAATTTGGTCCACACACTGCTACAAGAAACAACAATAACAATGGAGTGGAGTTTGAGGATGCCAATTGTCTAGCATCATTCCATTGTACTTAGCAACAAGCATCATTCCATTGTAATTAACAAGGATTTGCATTCATTGTGCACACCACAAAATACTCAAATTATGATACACCTCTGGTCCAGACAATACTTCACGTATCACAGATTATAGCAGACCAACATAAGTTCATCTGTCACTTGACAATTATTTCTCATGGTCTTCAGTGTTTATAAAGTTCCATAAGCACAACTATAATTTTACGTGGATATTACCACTCCAACCATTCTGCCAAACTACACCCAGAATCAATAACCGAAACAGAATAGGTGGCTTCAGAGTAGGATTACACTTAGAGTGCAATGCACCACCCATTAACCAATGCAAGTATCTCACCAGTACCATCTCAGTAATGTCTACAACTATTGGTCACCTTACTTGTAAAGAAGCTATCTCTTAAAGTATCCTCCCACTGGAGTAATTGCACTTGTCTACATCAGGTTCTGATAAGGAATTATGATTATGACTTTTGAAACTCACTTAACTAATTGAGCTTATGAACTTTCATTTGAATAACAGCTGGGAAAAAATTGAATGGCTTCAAATCTTACATATACTAGAATCATTTTATTTGTTGTTAATGAAGTTTATTTAATGAAACATTGTTAAGACAATCTACGGATTCATAATAATTATTTGAACAATCAGAAAGAAATGTGATTAGTTACATGAATAAAAACATATATGTCCTCTTTTGTTTACTATCAAACAAAAGCCAAGTTGTTTGACAAACATATATTTGTTTTTTTCTACACTGATATTGCTTACATTTATCCACAGAAGTATCACAGTAGAAATTATGAAGAAACACTTAACCCTACTCATGACATGACACAAAATCTTAATTGATGACTAATCCGTTTCTTCAAACACAATATTCCCTCCAAATTGTATGTGGGTATAATCCCTTAATCCTGTCTGTTCATGAATATCACAGCAAGTATGCTCCTGGATTGGTTATCCACAATATAAAAACTGGCCCTGTATATAACAAGTGTCATTTTTTATTTTGCTTCTTTAACAATGATGACTGAAGGTAGGATTAGTAAGTGTGCGTGTTGGGTACTGTCGGAGGGGTACAATAATTTTTGCACTTTCTGTGAACCAGGCATTGGCACAGAGCATCAAAGCAAAAAAAAAATAAAATGTATATTATTTAGTGTGCAAGACTTAGCACTGTGTATTAATGAAGTTAAAAAATTAAACTAGAAATTCTAGACTATGAAATTCATTATCATTATTTTTGTTTCTTCATTCCGTTGTATCTCAGCTTAATATTTCCTTCTTCAAAAAGCTGAAGATGCCTACCAGTAATTAATGTATGATATCTGTTTGGAAAAATGATTTTAAATGTATCATCAAGCTACATACAAATTTTTTCACCATATCTAGCATTTAAATGTCCACATCCTGTCATTTACTTCTAGCTCACTAACTTTTCTACGCAAATCAGAATTGCCAGTATTGTTGAGCTTCTTTAGTAGAACATCCATTTATTTAAATAAAATTTTATACTAAAATAAAAAAAGTTTTAAATGAACAACAACAGATCAGATTTGGTAGTATTGTTGAGCTGCTTGAGTAGAACCTCTGTTTATTTAGATAAAATTTTTACTAAGATTTAAAAAAAATAATAGATGTTTTAAATGGACAACAGCAATAGCAAAAACAGTACTACTCAAGCTATTGAGTTAATTAAGGAAAAAATTTCTTATTTTTCATGAAGAACAGAAAAAATGCTTAAAAGAATGAAAAAAGGTTAAGAGTAACTGAACAGTACCTGTATGCCAGATATGAATATTTGTATAATAATTATAACTTTATTCAAGCAATATTAGATAAAGAGGAAAGAGGTTGTTACTTATATTTAGTAAGACCTGATATATGAAAAAAAAAAAAATCAGGTTTCTTATTTTCTGATTTTGATATTTTTCATGATTCTTGAAATTAGAGAAATCTAGAGAGGAAATAGATTTAGAAAACAGAATACAATAAAAACATTATTCTATTGTTATAATGAAATACCTGATATAGATTTCATTTGTAAATGAGAAGATATAGAAAATTTATTTTAATATCAATATGGCACTGTATCATAATTTTCTAGAACCACTCTTTTATCACATTGATATGAAAATTCTTTGTTAACTTGCTTTTGATGATTTTTTTTGTTTTTACCTCTCCATTTATCGTATCTTTTCTTTCACTTCACTCTCAGTTAATCTTATCATAGATTTGCGATTCAGCTTTTGAATATTCCTATAATTGAAAGTATATCCATTTATCGTCCTAACAGTATTTTTATCATTTTTCTCAAAATAGTAACTTTTAGGTTCAGTTGAAGACTAATCACTAATCCAATTATTTCGTAACACATCAATCCATTAACCTAACATACATTGTGTTTCTGCAGTATTTTTACCATCATCAATATATACTATACTATCCGTATCCGTATCAAAATATACAACAGATTCTTCCAGTGATTGAAGTTTTCCCGGCGTATTTCCAATTTGAACAGTGCTTGGGTATCCGACCGGGTAGCATCGTAATTTCTCCACAAATTACAATGCTACCTGGGCGGATACCCGAAAACTGTTCAGATTCTTCCAGCTTATCTAAGATATATGCAACCCAATCTTGGATTTGATGTAGTGAATGCAGCAATAAAAATTAATTGTAGCATTGTTATTTTTTACATAATAATCTTAGAAATTATACTTCATTTGAACCGTATTCTCATTAATAAAATGTGTATCTATATTATCTAATTAATCATCCAGTATCATCTCATACAACTGGTGCAAATCTGTAACATACTCAGTTTTATTCATAATTTGTCATTGTGCAAATTTTCCCCATAATTAATTTAGACATATCTCAGCAACAGCATATTTTCCTGGATCCCTTTTCTCTTATCGGATTCTAATAAAATATCGAATTATTCTTTAACTCTTTTGATATACATCTCATTGGTTTTAAAATCATGTGAACTGGCTTCTAATTTTATTTTCTTAAAGTATTTTACATAATTTTTAAGCAATATGTTTATTTTATTTCTAAAATCCTATACTTCATTGACATCTAAAATTTTGTATTCGTTTTCCACAGCTTCCTTTCTTTCATCAATTGTCCATGTTCCAATAAGGAAATTACAGTTTTTGATTTTTATCGATCTTTATCCGTACTGGTAAAACTGGATTATACAATCCTGTAGCTGGCAACACCTTACATTTTAAAAATCTGTACTATTTTTGACGTTAATGCCTTGGTCTATATATTTTTGTTGAATGTCGTTCAGGATAATACTCATAATATCATACAGTTGGATAGAGGGTACGCACATCACTATGTTTTATTCTCATCTTAATACCATCTGCTTTAGCTCTTAATTTTATTGTATTTGTACAACCACCACTAAAAGCATCTCTTGGATTTAGAGGTTTGACATCTTTGGGTAGTTGTTTTAATTTCTTTAGTTTTTTTCATATTCTGTTGAGTTTACCCAATCACATTCCCACATTTCCACTAAATTATATCCAGAATTTCGCTATCTCACTACTTCTTGTTAAAGTGCTTTAATATTGCTTGTCCATTGACTCTTTATTTTTGTTGTTAATCATTTCATCTTTAAAATATATTTTTGCAATTATGCCAAAAACAGTCATGGTATTGATAAACAGTACTTGTTTTTTTATCTAAACCATCTACTTCACCATCATTAAGAGCACATTGAATATTATAATTGTTTAAACTGTTTAGCCAAGCAGTAGACTCTTTACTGTAATTTTCTTTGTCCCCTTTGTCCGATACAGCAATTGTTCTGCCGGACAAATATTTTGGTCTCTATATAGCCATGCAAACTCCAGCAATTAACAGAGTGGATCAATATTAGTTATCTCCAGGAATTTTTTTCTTAATTCAATACAAGTCCAAACAACCTAGCGCACTGGACTCGCATTCGAAAGGATGACAGTTCAAATCCATGTCCAACTATTTTGATTTAGGTTTTCTGTGATTTTCCTGGATCGCTTCAGGCAAATACTGGGCTGATTCCTTTGAAAGGGCACAGCTGATTTCCTTCCCCATCCTTCCCTAATCCGATCAGATCGATGACCACGCTGTTTGGTCCCCTCCCCCAAACCAACCAATCTAAACAATGTCTTCTCAATATATCTACATCACAATTACAGTATTCATTGATTTCTTTCCTCATATTGAATACATAATTTTCTTTAACTTTGTTGCACAAGTGTGAAATTAACTTCGAAGCAACTGTTTATTGTCTGTTGTGTTCACACAGTGCAATCTGAGAATACTCTATAAATGTCAGAATTCAACAATGCCATAAATACATAAAACTTAACACACAATCAAAGACATTGCATTGAAATGTACAACTTGTACACTTATACAACTTAATACACAACACTGCACAAACACTATACAGCCACTACATCACTTTTCCCCTAAGTGTTAACGATATCTGCAATTAAACTTGATATGGCATCTCGATTTCATGACAACTGTTGTTGCTGTTGTGGTGTCGTCACTTGTAGAACTCAATGCCCATGGCAGGTTATCGGTGGCATACAGCAGGGTAGTGGGTGGTTTAGATGTGTCCATAAATGGTGTTTTAGCTGATTTGTGTGCGCAAGTATCGGCAGCTTTAAAGGTAGGTTTTAGGTGGCCAATGGAAACTGTTGTTGGTGTTCCCATGACATTCATTCTAAACGTTTTATCATCCCTGCTTAGTACAGTATATGGTCCATCGTACATGATTGTAGAGGTTTACGTACTGTGCCGTGCATAACGAACACTTGTTTGCAGCTCGACAAATTGGCTAAGTCAATTGGGTAACGAGTCACTTTGATCCTTTTGTTGCAATAGTCGTGAGTGGTTGCATCTATGTGTGTAAGTCACTGAAAAAAGTCTAACACATTGATGATTGTGTGCAGTACACTGCACAGGAACTCACCAGGTAGTCTAATTGGTTGTCCATAGCCCAGCTTTGGTGTGGTTGTATTCCGATCGACTTTTATGGCTGTGTGGAGGTTCGGTAGCATGATCGGTAGTGTCTGAATCTCCAGCACTGTGACTTGTGACATCAAAGAGATGCTTTGAGCCAACAGTGTAAGCGTTGTGTCAAGCCATTTGCAGCCAGGTGGTAAGCAGTTGTCCGGATGCATTTCATACCTAACAAGGTGACGAGTGGCT
This sequence comes from Schistocerca cancellata, assembly GCF_023864275.1. Taxonomy (NCBI): domain Eukaryota; kingdom Metazoa; phylum Arthropoda; class Insecta; order Orthoptera; family Acrididae; genus Schistocerca; species Schistocerca cancellata. The sequence continues at coordinate 492,438,807 of NC_064626.1, read as the reverse complement.
TGAATATAAAAGATTCTAATTGCCTGCCCTGGTTGGTAGTGACGAGTAATGGTACATCAAAACTGGCTATCCATCCCTTTAGAAATGTAGTGGTGGTGGTCTCGGCAGTGATATCAGTCATGGCGAATATCTCTGGCCAGCGAATTAATCAGTCTATGACAGTCAGACAGTAAGTACATCTCTCTGACAGCGCAACAGTTCACTGATGTCAATTGAACATGTTCGAACTACTGATTAGGTGGAACAAATGTTCCAAGTGGTGCCCTAACATGACGATGCAGAGGGATGTACTAACATGACGAGAGATCTTGTCATGCTGCCAGTGTTCCACACACTAGTTTTTTTACACCATTTGCACTGTAGCACAAACACCAAGGTGAGACAGGTCATGTTGTGACACAATGGCTGTCGAAAACCTTGAGTCATGAAGGGTTGTAGCTTCATTGAGATACGTCACAATCCAAAGCCACACTTGTTGGAGGCACTTGAATGCAACATAGCTGAAGGCTTGATGGCTGGGTCAAGACGTCTCGGAGTTCACCAACAGACTGTTTTTTTACAGTTAGTGCCTCGTAATCGACTAAATGACGAAGATGGCATGGTGACACTTTGTCGGAGCATTGAAGAAATGCATTTGGGAGCGGTTTGTGGTCCATGACAAGAGTGAAGTGTCTGCCTTCAAGCATGTGTCTGAATTTTTTTATTGAATTGTATGCCACATACAGTTCGTGGTGGGAAGTAGACCAGTTCTGTTGTGAACGAGACAGCTTTTTGCTGTAGAATTCCGAAGGTTGTCACTGTCGCTGATGCACCAACCATTAAGGTGAGTGCCGCTTGTGGGGCAGTGTGTACCAACAGAGTGGATTCGGCCATAGCAGACTTTACATTGTTGAAAGCTGTCTTGCCTTCACTGTTCCACAGCAGTCTGCCACCTGGTGTACGCGAACCGTGTATTAAATCATTCAGCAGGGCTAGTGATGTGGAAGTAATCTTATGTCAATTCTTTCAAATCAAATTTTTTGTGAAGCTACTAAGTGGGCCTTGGACAAAATTGCTGCTATCTACAATTTTTTGTTCTAAATGCTGTATCTCCAATAACGTCAGTTTAGTTACTGTGTAGATGGTATTACGGTATTATTGTATTTTCAGCAGAGTATTTCAGAATGAATTATGAATCATAACCTTGAGAGCATCTGCTATAAATGTATACTTTTGATATTTGTGAGATATCGTCCACCTACAGAATTCATAATTTGTCTTAAATTTGTATCACCATTAAAATTGTGAACTATTATTAGATTTGGAATATGTATACCAATTTCTTGTTTCACTTTGTAATCAAACCACATGTATCTGTAAGTATTACAAAAAGGAATCCTTATTGGTATGCCTTTTTACTACATTTAAACTGTTTACCTGCAACTATTTTTTATTTTTATTTTATTTATTTATTTATTTATTACATTTCCAGCACTGGAAAACACAATAATCTTGGTATTCTCTTTTAATGTAACAACCACTTTTACTACAATTTTGGCATCCTTTGACTATATATTCTTCACCAAAATTTCTTTCACAACACCACCATTTTGTGTTCTGTGTTGTATGTAATACTTATGATTTTTAATTTTTACTATTTGTTTCTACATATTTCAAAGTCACATTTACGTAATTCAGATCTCAAACAAATCAATTTACGTTCTTGACCTTTATAAACATCAACATTATATCAAAATATTTTGATTTTTATGCAGATAGATTTTTATTGCTATCTTAGGACCACTATAGATAACTGAATTGAAATTTTCAGCACACACAACATTTATATGGATATCTAGTAGTTGCTCAACATTTTTAATGTCATCTAGGGTAAATTCGCCTTGTTGTATTCTCCTAACTGGTTCTTAATTTTAACTGTAGTTTGTTTGCTACCCAGGACATTGATTTTCATTATTATTAATTCTTGTAATACACATTGTAGTCTTTTTGTCTCAGCTAAATTTATTATTTTATTACCTCTGCTGCCTGTAAGAATTGCTAACATGTGAATACTAAACTTGATGTTTGCTATATCAGTAGATTCAGCAGATGATAAGATCTCTTATTTATCACGCAAAACTTGAACATATTTTCGAGTATTAGCTGATGCTTTGTATCATGTAGAAATCAGACAAAACATTTTTGGATTTGCAGTTGTTATAATCAACTTATCTCCTTTTCTGAAGTTAGTTCTCATTTTAGCTACTTGTACCATAGAATTAAGTGCTTTCGTTATATAATCTGTTTTTTCAGTAATGGTATCGAATTTATTAGTATCATGAAAGATAATTTTAGAGTCAGCAGACTAAGCATTAAATTTTTCATTAAATTTTGATCATAATTCTGTAGTCTCAAATAACTCCCGTTTTTTGATGGTTTGGTCTCTCTCTCTCTCTCTCTCTCTCTCTCTCTCTCTCTCTCTCTCTCTCTCTCTCTCTAGCTCTCTCTCTCTCTCTCTCTCTCTCTCTAGCTCTCTCTCTCTCTCTCTCTCTCTCTGTCTCTCTCTTGCTCAGATAGTTGACTACTGAATAGATGTATTTGAGTTAGTCTCACAATTTTTTTCTTTTCTCAGTGGTAGAGTTTTCTCAGAAACATCATCATCAAACCTGTAAAAGTAATTTGTATTAGGTACACATTTTGGTCTTGATTTAGTGTTTTGGAATAATTCATTACAAAAAGGAAACTCCTGTAACACAGTGAAACTAATTAAATCTGATTTCTTTAATTTGCTGTAGCCACTAATGCCAAGATTTCTGGTAAAATTTCTGACACAGTCTACTTCCATGATATTGAAGTTGTTTGTGTTGGTAGGGATAGATTCAGTTGTTATATTACATGATCTAATTTAACCAACCTTTCTTACTTTACTATACCCCTTAAATTATTTCTCCTACTGCCATCACGAAGTTGAGTGAGTGTAAACTATCTCAAAGTCTGTTCCATTTAAGAAGAAAAATTGTTATAAGATTTGTGAAGTATAGAAATTTAATGAAAATAACGAATGTAGTGATTGATTAAAGTTCATTATTAGTTAATTTTATGTGTTTGGCTGACAGTAAATGTTTTTGAGACTTTTTCAGTTATTTCTTTTCCACACTTACACACCATTTTCATTTTTTGCCTGTATTCTCATTGAAAAATCTTACGTCTAAGTGAGAGCTTGTCCCTAGATGTAGGATTTAAGTAGAAAATAGACAGTAATTTTGATACAGCAGGAGGCATCATGTACACAAAGTCATGAACTCCAAAGAAGCATTGTTTGGCAAATTTTTGTTGGCTTATGCATTCCCTAGTGTTGAATTGATAGAAGGCACTAGTAGTCAGAAAACTTTGGGCCACTTGTCTTTTCTTCAATCCACTGCCCATATCGATGGCACACCAAGGCCTTTGCTACTCGTAATACCGGCTGCTGCAATGGTACACTCACTATTGTTGTATTGGGTTGCTTCTGAAGATTAAAATTCCAAATAGTAGAAAATTGCATCGAAGCACACAATTCGTAATCTGACACAGGGTACAATTAACCAAATTATGTTGCTGTAGAAGATGATTTTAGAGATAGTTTATTTCCTATCTTCAAGTTTTGTAGCATGTAAGCTTTGGATCTTTTTCTAGTGGAGTTTCATACTGAGGATGTAGGGAAGTATGAAGAAGAATAAAAAAGCAGTAATACGTAATATTATGTAGCATAAAGTAAAAATAAATTAAGTGTGTAATTATAGTGAAATACGTAAAAATAGGTAATGATAAAATGAAGTATATCAGTGCTGGCAGTATAATTCTTGACACTTGCACTGTTCACGTGTGAAGGATAAGACTGTATAATTACATAAAATCCCGCACACTGTTTGTTAATGCTTCATTATTATAATCTAAATGTTTCAGCTCAGTTCTCGAAAGACAATCACAACTTTCTGTGCTTCTTTTATTTGAACATCACCTTCAGCAATGTCTTGCACATGTGAAAAAATACTAATTTACACAGTGTGTCTGGCCTCCTCATGCTATATTGTTAAATGGAATTGTAAACACAGTGAAATTTTATGTGCCGTTGTTTTGTTGTATTATGTGGTAGTCAATCTCACACTAACACGATTAACTAATGGATGAAATATTGAAATGTTGTATCAATTTCAGGTTGAAAAGTTTCAGAGTGGAAAACACCTTGGTACAGAGTTACTGAATTCTGCACAGGATATCTTAAGTACCCGCAGGGAAGTGAAGGAACTAATGAAGAGATGTGTAAAACTTGCCAAAAAGTTAGAAAAAGCTGTGCTTGAAGGTGCTACTGGCATAAAGGAGCAGCCAGAATTGTTATCAGATGGGTAATTATGTTCGCTTATCACTATCATCTTTTAAGAACAACTCCCAGGGCATCTTGCGAAAACACGTATTGCTAAATAAATAAAATACTCATAATTTCCAGAATCAGTTTCTTCTTTGAAGATAGAAAAAAAAGTAGTTGTGGTAAGAAAAGGGGGGGGGGGGGGGGGCAGATCACTTAGAACCGATGGAACCAATGTTATCACAATGATGCTTCATCAGCCTCTCTTAATTTCTCTTTTTACAGAGTCAACCACTTTCTTTCAATACAGCGGTCTGGCTGAATTGCACAAATCTTAAAAAGTATATTTTCCCCTTACATTTCCCTGCATTGTAAACAAAAATGTGGAAAGACAGATACTTACTGCAGCTGATTGATACACAGTGCATAGGCATGTCTAGCTGCACAAAATATTGCACCAGGTTTCAAGTAAGCTTGTATTCTTTTTTTGTTTTAAATGCTCATACTTTCAAACATCTAAATGCACTCCCCTAGGGCTGTGAGAAAATATTTGTATTACAGACCTGTCCCTCTCATTCTGAGGTCTGGGTGACTTGCCCTTTCTCGTTTAATAGCCACCAACCTATTTATTTGTTTTATTTACATGTCAAGTTCTGTAGGACCAAATTGAGGAGCAAGTCTCCAAGGTCATGGAACATGTCAGTACATGATATTATAGCATAAAAGTAATAACAGATAAAAATAAAATGTTTATGAAGCAAAAAAAGTCAAGCCATAAGTTTTAAGTTCACGCAATCAACAATATAACATAAAAATCAGCTTAATTTTTCAAGGAATTCCTCAACAGAGTGACCCATGAGGAAACTCTTCAGTTTCGACATGAAAGCACGTGGGTTACTGCTAAGATTTTTGAATTCTTGTGGTAGCTTATCGAAAATGGGTGTAGCAGTGTACTGTACACTTTCCTGCACAAGAGTTGAGGAAGTCCAATTCAAATGCAGGTTGGATTTTTGCCAAGTATTAACTGATTGAAAGCTGCTTATTCTTGGGAATAAGCTGATATTGTTAACAAGAAACAGTAGTGAAGTGTATATATATATATATATATATATATATATATATATATATAATAGAAGGAAACATTCCACGTAGGAAAAATATACCTAAAACAAAGATGATGTGACTTACCAAGTGAAAGTGCTGGCAGGTCGACAGACACACAAACGAACACAAACATACACACAAAATTCAAGCTTTCGCAACAAACTGTTGCCTCATCAGGAAAGAGGGAAGGAGAGGGAAAGACGAAAGGATGTGGGTTTTAAGGGAGAGGGTAAGGAGTCATCCCAGTCCCGGGAGCGGAAAGACTTACCTCAGGGGGAAAAAGGGACGGGTATACACTTGCACACACACACATATCCATCCACACATATACAGACACAAGCAGACATATTTAAAGACAAAGAGTATGGGCAGAGATGTGAGTCGAGGCAGAAGTGCAGAGGCAAAGATGTTGTTGAATGACAGGTGAGGTATGAGTGGCGGCAACTTGAAATTAGCGGAGATTGAGGCCTGGTGGATAACGGGAAGAGAGGATATATTGAAGAGCAAGTTCCCATCTCCGGAGTTAGGATAGGTTGGTGTTGGTGGGAAGTATCCAGATAACCCGGACGGTGTAACACTGCGCCAAGATGTGCTGGCCGTGCACCAAGGCATGTTTAGCCACAGGGTGATCCTCATTACCAACAAACACTGTCTGCCTGTGTCCATTCATGCGAATGGACAGTTTGTTGCTGGTCATTCCCACATAGAATGCATCACAGTGTAGGCAGGTCAGTTGGTAGATCACGTGGGTGATTTCACACATGGCTCTGCCTTTGATTGTGTACACCTTCTGGGTTACAGGACTGGAGTAGGTGGTGGTGGGAGGGTGCATGGGACAGGTTTTACACCGGGGGCGGTTACAAGGGTAGGAGCCAGAGGGTAGGGAAGGTGGTTTGGGGATTTCATAGGGATGAACTAAGAGGTTACGAAGGTTAGGTGGACGGCGGAAAGACACTCTTGGTGGAGTGGGGAGGATTTCATGAAGGATGGATCTCATTTCAGGGCAGGATTTGAGGAAGTCGTATCCCTGCTGGAGAGCCACATTCAGAATCTGATCCAGTCCCGGAAAGTATCCTGTCACAAGTGGGGCACTTTTGTGGTTCTTCTGTGGGAGGTTCTGGGTTTGAGAGGATGAGGAAGTGGCTCTGGTTATTTGCTTCTGTACCAGGTCGGGAGGGTAGTTGCGGGATGCGAAAGCTGTTGTCAGGTTGTTGGTGTAATGCTTCAGGGATTGCGGACTGGAGCAGATTCGTTTGCCATGAAGACCTAGGCTGTAGGGAAGGGACCGTTTGATGTGGAGTGGGTGGCAGCTGTCGTAATGGAGGTACTGTTGCTTGTTGGTGGGTTTGATGTGGACGGATGTGTGAAGCTGGCCATTGGACAGGTGAAGGTCAACATCAAGGAAAGTGGCATGGGATTTGGAGTAGGACCAGGTGAATCTGATGGAACCAAAGGAGTTGAGGTTGGAGAGGAAATTCTGGAGTTCTTCACTGTGAGTCCAGATCATGAAGATGTCATCAATAAATCTGTACCAAACTTCGGGTTGGCAGGCCTGGGTAACCAAGAAGGCTTCCTCTAAGCGACCCATGAATAGGTTGGCGTACGAAGGGGCCATCCTGGTACCCATAGCTGTTCCCTTTAATTGTTGGTATGTCTGGTCTTCAAAAGCGAAGAAGTTGCGGGTCAGGATGAAGCTGGCTAAGGTAATGAGGAAAGAGGTTTTAGGTAGGGTGGCAGGTGATCGGCGTGAAAGGAAGTGCTCCATCGCAGCGAGGCCCTGGACGTGCGGGATATTTGTGTACAAGGAAGTGGCATCAATGGTTACAAGGATGGTTTCTGGGGGTAACTGATTGGGTAAGGCTTCCAGGCGTTTGAGAAAGTGGTTGGTGTCTTTGATGAAGGATGGGAGACTGCATGTAATGGGTTGAAGGGTTACATGCAGTCTCCCATCCTTCATCAAAGACACCAACCACTTTCTCAAACGCCTGGAAGCCTTACCCAATCAGTTACCCCCAGAAACCATCCTTGTAACCATTGATGCCACTTCCTTGTACACAAATATCCCGCACGTCCAGGGCCTCGCTGCGATGGAGCACTTCCTTTCACGCCGATCACCTGCCACCCTACCTAAAACCTCTTTCCTCATTACCTTAGCCAGCTTCATCCTGACCCACAACTTCTTCGCTTTTGAAGACCAGACATACCAACAATTAAAGGGAACAGCCATGGGTACCAGGATGGCCCCTTCGTACGCCAACCTATTCATCGATCGCTTAGAGGAAGCCTTCTTGGTTACCCAGGCCTGCCAACCCGAAGTTTGGTACAGATTTATTGATGACTTCTTCATGATCTGGACTCACAGTGAAGAAGAACTCCAGAATTTCCTCTCCAACCTCAACTCCTTTGGTTCCATCAGATTCACCTGGTCCTACTCCAAATCCCATGCCACTTTCCTTGATGTTGACCTTCACCTGTCCAATGGCCAGCTTCACATGTCCGTCCACATCAAACCCACCAACAAGCAACAGTACCTCCATTACGACAGCTGCCACCCATTCCACATCAAACGGTCCCTTCCCTACAGCCTAGGTCTTCGTGGCAAACGAATCTGCTCCAGTCCGCAATCCCTGAAGCATTACACCAACAACCTGAAAACAGCTTTTGCATCCCGTAACTACCCTCCCGACCTGGTACAGAAGCAAATAACCAGAGCCACTTCCTCATCTCCTCAAACCCGGAACCCTCCACAGAAGAACCCCAAAAGTGCCCCACTTGTGACAGGATACTTTCCGGGACTGGATCAGATTCTGAATGTGGCTCTCCAGCAGGGATACGACTTCCTCAAATCCTGCGCTGAAATGAGATCCATCCTTCATGAAATCCACCCCACTCCACCATACACCAACAACCTGAAAACAGCTTTTGCATCCCGTAACTACCCTCCCGACCTGGTACAGAAGCAAATAACCAGAGCCACTTCCTCATCTCCTCAAACCCGGAACCCTCCACAGAAGAACCCCAAAAGTGCCCCACTTGTGACAGGATACTTTCCGGGACTGGATCAGATTCTGAATGTGGCTCTCCAGCAGGGATACGACTTCCTCAAATCCTGCGCTGAAATGAGATCCATCCTTCATGAAATCCACCCCACTCCACCAAGAGTGTCTTTCCGCCGTCCACCTAACCTTCGTAACCTCTTAGTTCATCCCTATGAAATCCCCAAACCACCTTCCCTACCCTCTGGCTCCTACCCCTGTAACCGTCCCCGGTGTAAAACCTGTCCCATGCACCCTCCCACCACCACCTATTCCAGTCCTGTAACCCGGAAGGTGTACACAATCAAAGGCAGAGCCACGTGTGAAAGCACCCATGTGATTTACCAACTGACCTGCCTACACTGTGAAGCGTTCTATGTGGGAATGACCAGCAACAAACTGTCCATTCGCATGAATAGACACAGGCAGACAGTGTTTGTTGGTAATGAGGATCACCCTGTGGCTAAACATGCCTTGGTGCACGGCCAGCACATCTTGGCACAGTGTTACACCGTCCGGGTTATCTGGATACTTCCCACTAACACCAACCTGTCAGAACTCCGGAGATGGGAACTTGCCCTTCAGCATATCCTCTATTCTCGCTATCCGCCAGGCCTCAATCTCCGCTAATTTCTAATTTCAATCTGCCGCCGCTCATACCTCACCTGTCTTTCAACATCATCTTTGCCTCTGTACTTCCGTCCCGACTGACATCTCTGCTCAAACTCTTTGCCTTTACAAATGTCTGCTTGTGTCTTGTATGTGTGGATGGATATGTGTGTGTGTGCGAGTGTATACCTGTCCTTTTTTCCCCCTAAGGTAAGTCTTTCCGCTCCCGGGATTGGAATGACTCCTTACCCTCTCCCTTAAAACCCATATCCTTTTGTCTTTCCTTCTCCTTCCCTCTTTCCTGATGAGGCAACCTTTGGTTGCGAAAGCTAGATTTTGTGTGTATGTTTGTGTTCGTTTGTGTGTCTGTCGACCTGCCAGCACTTTCATTTGGTAAGTCACATCATCTTTGTTTTTAGATATATTTTTCCTTCGTGGAATGTTTCCTTCTATTATAACTATATATATATATATATATATATATATATTGGATATGTGTGTGTGTGTGCGCGACTGTATACCTGTCCTTTTTCCCCCTAAGGTAAGTCTTTCCGCTCCTGGGATTGGAATGACTCCTTACCCTCTCCCTTAAAACCCATATCCTTTTGTCTTTCCTTCTCCTTCCCTCTTTCCTGACGAGGCAACCGTTGGTTGCGAAAGCTAGAATTTTGTGTGTATGTTTGTGTTTGTTTGTGTGTCTATCGACCTGCCAGCGCTTTTGTTTGGTAAGTCTCATCATCTTTCTTTTTAAATATATTTTTCCCACGTGGAATGTTTCCCTCTATTATATATATATATATATATATATATATACTTAAAAACAAAGATGATGTGACTTACCAAATGAAAGTGCTGGCAGGTCGACAGACACACAAACGAACACAAACATACACACAATATATATATATATATATATATTTAAAAAGAAAGATGATGAGACTTACCCAACAAAAGCGCTGGCAGGTCGATAGACACACAAATAAACACAAACATACACACAAAACTCAAGCTTTCGCAACAAACTGTTGCCTCATCAGGAAAGAGGGAAGGAGAGGGAAAGACGAAAGGATATGGGTTTTAAGGGAGAGGGTAAGGAGTCATTCCAATCCCGGGAGCGGAAAGACTTACCTTAGGGGGAAAAAAGGACAGGTATACACTCGCGCACACACACACATATCCATCCATACATACAAGACACAAGCAGACATTTGTAAAGGCTCAAACTCTTTGCCTTTACAAATGTCTGCTTGTGTCTTGTATGTATGGATGGATATGTGTGTGTGTGCGAGTGTATACCTGTCCTTTTTTCCCCCTAAGGTAAGTCTTTCCGCTCCCGGGATTGGAATGACTCCTTACCCTCTCCCTTAAAACCCATATCCTTTCGTCTTTCCCTCTCCTTCCCTCTTTCCTGATGAGGCAACAGTTTGTTGCGAAAGCTTGAGTTTTGTGTGTATGTTTGTGTTTATTTGTGTGTCTATCGACCTGCCAGCGCTTTTGTTGGGTAAGTCTCATCATCTTTCTTTTTAAATATATTTTTCCCACGTGGAATGTTTCCCTCTATTATATTCATATATATATATATATATATATATATATATATTTAAAAAGAAAGATGATGAGACTTACCCAACAAAAGCGCTGGCAGGTCGATAGACACACAAATAAACACAAACATACACACAAACATAATGAGGATCACCCTGTGGCTAAACATGCCTTGGTGCACGGCCAGCACATCTTGGCACAGTGTTACACCGTCCGGGTTATCTGGATACTTCCCACTAACACCAACCTGTCAGAACTCCGGAGATGGGAACTTGCCCTTCAGCATATCCTCTCTTCTCGCTATCCGCCAGGCCTCAATCTCCGCTAATTCCTAATTTCAATCTGCCGCCGCTCATACCTCACCTGTCTTTCAACATCATCTTTGCCTCTATACTTCCGTCCCGACTGACATCTCTGCTCAAACTCTTTGCCTTTACAAATGTCTGCTTGTGTCTTGTATGTATGGATGGATATGTGTGTGTGTGCGAGTGTATACCTGTCCTTTTTTCCCCCTAAGGTAAGTCTTTCCGCTCCCGGGATTGGAATGACTCCTTACCCTCTCCCTTAAAACCCATATCCTTTTGTCTTTCCTTCTCCTTCCCTCTTTCCTGACGAGGCAACCGTTGGTTGCGAAAGCTAGAGTTTTGTGTGTATGTTTGTGTTTATTTGTGTGTCTATCGACCTGCCAGCGCTTTTGTTGGGTAAGTCTCATCATCTTTCTTTTTAAATATATTTTTCCCACGTGGAATGTTTCCCTCTATTATATATATATATATATATATATATATATATGAAGAAAGATGATGAGACTTACCAAACAAAAGCGCTGGCAGGTCGATAGACACACAAACAAACACAAACATACACACAAAATTCAAGCTTTCGCAACAAACTGTTGCCTCATCAGGAAAGAGGGAAGGAGAGGGAAAGACGAAAGGATGTGGGTTTTAAGGGAGAGGGTAAGGAGTCATTCCAATCCCGGGAGCGGAAAGACTTACCTTAGGGGGAAAATAGGACAGGTATACACTCGCGCACACACACACACACACACATATCCATCCACACATACACAGGCACAAGCAGACATTATATATATTTATATATATTGAGAGGCCAGTGACAAAATACCTAGACTAATGAACAGGGGTCAACAAGAGGTTTGCAAACTTACACCACTTACTGCCCGAACCGCCCATTTCTGAGCCAAAAATATCCTTTTATAATGGGAAGAATTACCCCAAAATATAATACTATATGACATATGTGAATGCAAATAAGCAAAGTAAACAAATTTTCGTGTTGAATAATCATTTCAGACACTGTTCGAATAGTAAAAATGGCAGCATTAAGTCTTTGAACAAGATCCTGAACGTTGGCTTTCCTTGACAGTTTACTATCTATCTGAACACCTAGAAATTTGAACTGTTCAGTTTCACTAATCACAAGCCCATTCTGTAAAATTAAAATGTCAGAATTGTATGTTAGAAACTGTGAAAACTGAGTGTTACTGTGATTTAGCATTAGTTTATTTTCTACAAGCCTTGAACTTAGGTCATGAACTGCAGTATTTGAAACCGAGCCAGTGTTGCGCACAACATCCTTTACTATGAAGCAAGTGTCATCAGCAAACAGAAATATTTTAGAGCTACCTGTAATACTAGAGGGCATATCATTTATATAAATAAGGAACACAAGTGGGCCCAACACTGATCACTGAGGCACCCCCCCCCCCCCCCCCAATCCCTCCCATTTGATTGTATCCCACGCAGACCTACATCACAGCCATTCTCAACACTGTGAATAATGACATTTTGCTGTCTGTTGTTCAAGTAAGTGGTGAACCAGTTGTGAGCGACTCCCTGTATTCCATAATGGTCCAACTTCTGGAGCAATATTTTGTGATTAACACAATCAAACATCTTAGTTAAATCAAAAAATGTGCCTAGCATTTGAAACTTTTTGTTTAATCCATTCAGTACCTCAAAGAGAAAAGAGAATATCGCATTTTCAGTTGTTACACGACTTTTAAAGCTGAACTGTACATTTGATAGCAAATTATGTGATATTAAATGATCAATTATTCTTACATACATAGCCTTTTCAATAACTTTAGAAAACATTAATGGCATAGGAATAGGTCTAAAATTGTCTACATTATCCCTTTCTATAAAGCGGCTTTAATCGTTCAAGAAACTGAACATACCTAAACGAAAAATTACAAATACGGCTAACAGGGCTAACATGTGCAGCATACTACTTTAATATTCTGCTAGGCACTCCAACGTATCCATGAGAGTCATAGTGTTCAGTGATTTAATTATTAACTCAATCTCCCCCTTGTCTGTATCACGGAGGAGTATTTCAGACATCAATCTTGGAAAGGCATTTGCCAAGAAAGTTATACGATTCCCTGTAGAGACTAAATTTTTATTTAATTCACCAGAAATCCTCAGAAAATGTTTGTTAAATACTGTACATATGTCAGATTTATCAGTAACAGAAATATTTTTACTGTGAACTGACTTTATGTCGTCGACCTTGTGCTGCTGACCAGACACTGCTGACCGTATGGTTTTAATTTTATCCTGTGAATTAGGTATTCTATTTGAATACTACATACACTTTGCCTTCCTAATACCACTTTTAAGCACCTTACAATACTCTTTGAAATGGACCACTGTACCTTGATTATAACTACTTCTAACATTTCAATATGATTCCCGCTTTGTTCTTCATGATATCCTTATCCCACTAGTCAGCCACCCAGAGTGCATTTTACTGCTAGTACCACGTTTAGAACATTCTAATGGAAAGCAACTCTTAAAGAGCCTGGGAAATGTGTTAAGGAAAGCATTATATTTGTCATCTATGTTATTGGAACTGTAAGCGTCCTGCCACTCTTGTTCCTTGATGAGTTTATTTAAACACACTATTGTCATTGGATTAACTTTCCCATATGGTTTGTAATTAAACTAGTGAAAAGAAACTCGTGTGAGTGTACAAAAATTTGCTGTAGAATCACCCTCACTACCAGCACTTGCTTCGCTCATACTGTGGCCCTTGAACATATTTTTGATGTCTTCTTTTGGCATGTAGTTGGTCACTACCTTTCAAGTATCAGAATAGGACTCTTTCTGCAGTGGAAAAGAAAGATGCCTGCTGATGATGAGTGAAGAGAGTTGTCTCCTGAATTCATCAAAGGGTACACTGGAGGTTTGTCATAAAGCAGAACCCAAGTCTTGCTTTAACATAGATTGGATTTCAAGCTCTTCACTTTTGGGAAGGTGGTCTTTCATGTCATCGTATAACTTGATGGTAACAGTCTGCCCTTCACATATTTCTTCTCTGATGATAAAGTTACAAAAGATGAATTTGATTAGCATCATTTTAATCTTTAATTTTACATCTTTTCTTAATGTTGACTTTGATTTTTTTGATTTTTCATAGGTTTGTTCACTCTCTGATGTGATGTTTTGCACAAGGGATTCTACTCGAATCACCACATTTATAACCACTGATGGAAGACATTAGGATGTTAGGATTACCCTCTGTTGTTTCAGTGAAATTTACTGTTGCAATCCATCTGCAATTCTTCATGTTCTTCTGTGAGAGTATGTGTTTAACATACCACGAAACCTCTTCATGTTTGGCAGGTTTTCAGATGTCTATTAGATGATGCTGTGGCGATATGGTCATGGCTCAGGATATCTCCATAGATTCTGCTTTTATATTGGGATCAAATAATATCAGGAGATAACTGTTATTTTGAAGAGAAAGTTAGATTTTTATTCAAACTGCATAAAACTACAGTGAAACAACATAAATTTTGTTTTACAATTGGGGTGGACGTAAATGATTTAATGAGGTACATGGTGTCCATTTATTTGTTTAGCATAGGGCACTGTACATCACATGAATTAATTCAGGATGTGTATGACCCGGGACAACCGGGAGATCCGGGAAAAACACGGGAATTTTTTCATCCGGGAAAAACCCGGGGATTTTTTAGAATTTCGGGAATTTTTCATTGTTTTAGTTGTCAGTTAAATTTTGTAACTTTGACTGGTAAGAACCAATACTCTGACAAAGACTATTACTTTATCTCGCTACTGCAGAATAATACTGCAGGAATAAAAAACGAAAGAGAGAAAAAAACAAAAATAAAACTTAAGTTGCAAAGGAAGTGCACCATATACAACAACAAAACACAGTGCTCATATAAGCGTCTGCCAACAGCAAAATGTGTCAAATGCTTTTGGGAGACTGCAATGTTTCACAACAACAAATTGCCTCCGATGAGTGTGACGTCACAACTTTTTACATGATTCGTTCGAGTGGTTGCGAGTAAGCTTATGCACATGTGCAGTTGAATTACGTACGAGTAGTACCTTCTCCCACTTTTGGCTACAGAAGTGTGGCAGTTAGCTATATAAGCAATAGCAGCAAGCAGCTAAATGCTATCCAGAAAAATTTTACTGGTGCGCCTAAGCTGCCAGATCCACGTATCCGCAACAGGCCCGGAACTAGGGGGCGGGAGCAAACCTGGGTACTGCCCCGGGCGGCAGTTTTGGGGGGAAGGGCGCCAAATTCATATTATTGAGGAAAAAGACCTTGTTTCACAAAGCGCCTAGCGTCCAGCGCACATTGGTCTATCGAGTACTCATATGATTTTGAACGCATCCCTGCTGGTTTTTGAATATTTTAAAACAAATTGTAAATTGATTTCTGAAAGAATCGTAAGTTCATTTTTGAATGTGTGCGTAGTGTATGTGATATCTCTGCCAGCAGAATCCCCGTCACATCTAAAAATAAACTTTCTTTCAGAGAAAAGGGGACGGGTCTATACGAGCTGAGTGAAATAAAGCCGAACGGGTGAATGCCAATCGCTGTTTATGTGGTTGATAAGGTTTGCAAATGGTCAGCGTTGTTATAACTACTAGCGAAATAAATTCGGACTGCCAGAGTGGAAATAAACAATTAACAGGAATAATATGCTACAATGATTGCGTATCGTCTCCTCCATGTATCCGAGAAAATGAAATTTTGACGGAAAATTTTTGACCAGACCACTACACCACTAAGGGCCAGTTGTACAGTCCCTGGCTAGCAGCCTCTAAAATTCTATTCTGGGAGCAGCGCGGAAAACGCGTTATACGAACACGTAATAATGCCTAACTGGAGAATAAATGCGGGGTAGCTAAACCAGTGATTGTGGCAGGGTTATTGAAATTAACCAAAGAATAAGTTTTGACACTGGCAGGAATAGTTACAGAATTAGTGCTGACAAGATTGTCTGTTAAAACGAGGAAGGAGAAGAAATGGGGACTCGCACAAATTACAGAACAATATGAAGATTCCAAATTTTTAAAAAATTTCGTACTACTACTTTTCGGTCTCATGCTTCAGAAGCGAGAGAGTATGAATGAAATGTGAAACTATTTCGTAACATAAAACTTTTTCTTGTAGTAGGCCTAATAGGCATTTGATATTGGTCATTGGTGAATTATATTCTGTCGTGTTGTAAAAATGACCATTTGTGCTAAAACAGTCTCGTTTATTTGGTGTGTGTAACAATTGCTGCAATATTGGACAGGCCTATTTCGTTTCATCTAGCAGTGACAAAATACACGTAATCAGATCGAGAAACCACACCAGTCCTGGGTACAATTTGTATTAACAGCTTTTCTAATATTAGACAACGACATTTCGTTTCTTCATGTAGCAAAACGTTGACGAACTTTGATGAGGTAATAGATTCTTTCCCAGAAAGGAAAGTACTCTATATAAAGCTGTGGCAATATTAGAGAGAAAAAAAGGTAGGGCTTAAGGATTGAAGAAACGTGTACTGTCTTGCTTGTCTCTTGTCTTTACTCATTTTATGTACCCTCTATTTAATTTTATATCACACAAAACAGCAATTTATTAGCTAATAGGCAGTAAAGACTGCAAATTTTCTGAAGAGTTCTTTTCTGCCAGTTACAAATAACCCCATCCAGTATTAATTGCGAGATCTTTTAAAAGAGGGGCAGGATGTCAAACTGGCCGACTGGAAGCAGGAGAGGCACCACAGGACATTTTAATTTCCACTGGCATGAATATAGTTTGATAGCACCCATTACAAAATATTACGTGTCTGAATTCCACAGAGCGAAATCAGAGACGTGCGATGGAAGAATGTTGTGTGAAGAGGCGTGGCACTGCACTTTGGCACACTTAAGACCAAGTAACATGTGTTAAGTTTCCCACGAACATATATGTTTTATGTATCAGACTCTTCAGAAAGATGTGCTCTACAAAATAAAGATATTTTTGAAGCGTCTGTTTTTTTTTTTTTTTTTTTTTTTTTTAATTTTTGGCATCCTACCACAAAGCTCGAGGGAGGGGAACGCCACTATCTAATATTGCCCCAGTTCGGAAATATCATAGATCCGGACCTGATGCACAGAGCAGTCTGAGTTGTAGTGGGGAGGTGGTAGTCTCCACGTGACCCGTGTTTACGTTAAGTGATTTTGCTGTTTCCTCTTCGTTTATTGCTCTCACGTCAAATGAAAACAAAATCGATTTCTGTGACTGGGAGCTATCAAGTGAATTAAAGTACATTCACATAATTATGGAAGGCCAAAATATGTAATTAGTTTCAGATTTGATTTTATTTCCACCTTTCTGACAGTCAAGCATTAATCGCCTTGCAGAACAATGAAGTTATTTTTTTCGGTTTGTTAAAGAAATTTGACTTTCTTTTCTGCCGAGGTAGTCAATTTATTTGAAACGAAGTGTTTAGTTCCACACTATTGGCTAGTTTCAACTGTGCGCTGCATTTCAAGTTCACATTTACATCCTCTAGCACGTATGGCATTGTGCCTTGATAAAGAACCAAACATGAGATAATACAGTACTGGTACTCCAAGAAAGTTTACATATGAATCTGACCACATGAATGTGCACTTTAAGCCGAATGATGCATTTTAGTAAAGTTCACAGAATTCCAATGCTGTAGGAGTATCCTCTAATGTCTTCAGTATGAGATTTTTACTCTGCAGCGGAGTGTGTGCGCTAATATGAAACTTCCTTGCAGAATAAAACTGTGTGCCCGACCGAGACTCGAACTCGGGACTTTGCCTTTCACGGGCAAGTGCTCTACCAACTGAGCTACCCAAGCACGACTCGCGCCCCGTCCTCACAGCTTTACTTCCACCAGTACCTCGTCTCCTACCTTCCAAACTTTACAGAAGCTCTCCTGCAAACCTTGCAGTGAGTCGTGCTTTGGTATCTCAGTTGGTAGAATGCTTGCCCGTGTAAGGTAAAGGTCCCGAGTTGGAGTCTCAGTCCGGCACACAGTTTTAATCTGCCAGGAAGTTTCATATCAGCGCACACACTCCGCTGCAGAGTGAAAATGTCATTCTGGAAACATCCCCCAGGCTGTGGCTAAGCCATGTCTCCGCAGTATCCTTTCTTTCAGGAGTGCTAGTTCTGCAAGGTCCGCAGGAGAGCTTCTGTAAAGTTTGGAAGGTAGGAGACAAGATACTGGCAAAAGTAAAGCTGTGAGTACCGTGCGTGAGTCGTGCTTCGGTAGCTCAGATGGTAGAGCACTTGCCCGCAAAAGGCAAAGGTCCCGAGTTCGAGTCTCAGTCGGGCACACAGTTTTAATCTCCCAGGAAGTTTCTCTAATGTCTTGTTTCTTTTATGACATAATGTAAGATCTTTTAATGTTTTACACATACGAACGTACAGGTTTCCTACGTCATCGTAGCTGCGCAAGCGCGGCGACGCCTGTTATCTGGCACTCTCTGGCAACTGTTGAAACGAATATATTTCTAACAGGTCGTGGGAAAATATTCCGAATGGTTGTTTGGAAAGCGTTACTTTCAAAGTAAATTTCGTTTTACCCTAGGTAAACTCTGTGCGTGAATATCCAATGAGTTTCTTAAAACACAGTGCGGTTGACTCTCATTCAAAAATCAAATCTTTGAGGATGACCATTTAGAATATTTTCGAGCCGAGAAAATCAGACATTTGTGTCGATGTTAAAAATTTTACTGATACATTTGTGAGATGTATCTTAAAGTGGAACACGTGTAAAAAAGATCAACATTATGTGTGAAAGCTTAGCTTCTCTTGCAGTTTATTAATCTGAGAGACCAATATTCGTTTCTTTTCTTGTAGCAACACTATGTATATTAATTTAAACCATTACCTTTTCCTGTTTGTGTGTTCACGCTACTTAACAGTGATGTTATTGGCTGACCATATCACATGTCCTATGCTCTGAATACCCATTGTCATTGCCTGGCAAGATCGCTGGACATGAGCTACGATTGGCTTACAGAAGCTCATTGATAAGTTTTACAGTTCTGAGGAAAAGTATACTGTTACTTAACACGTAAAAGTGTATTTTCATCCGGGAGAAAGTGTATTTTTAACCTGGAAATCCAGGAATTTTTTTTCCTCGTCCACGTATACACCCTGTAATTACTCGTAAAGAGTCTACAGTATGGACATTAAGAATGCATATAAGACGTGCAGGTTATATAGAAAGAAAAGAAGGATATACAAATACACCAAATATAAATAACCATAAAATGTATTAAAATATCCACAGCCAAATACCCATGTTATTAATGTATTCTACCACCTTTTTGGTAGCATGCAAGAATTTGGAGCAGTCTCTAGAGAAAGCTATCAGTGGGTAATTTTCAACTGTATGTTTTACAGTTTGCGTAGCTGCGTCACAGTCGCACTTGGGAGAGTCGATTCAGTGAGTCAGTACAGCTGCTGCCATTTGTTCATGTTCTGTTTAGAGTAGCCCAGATTTTGTAATGCTTGTCAAATCCAGATTGTGTGGTGGTGAGGCAAGGCATATTATTAAAGGCAGAGAGTGACTGTTTGGTCCACTATTTCCAGTGATCATATAAGCTGAATCAAATTTTCACCCAAAACTGTTGCACGTTTTAGGGGTTGACGCTAGAGTTCAGTCTTGTTCTCTCACTGCCGAGGATGCCATCATGAAATTGTAGAAGATGGTTGTTCTCGATCTTTTTGAGTTCATTAATGAGTGATTGCCCCTGTCACACATGGAGAGGACCTATTTTCCAGAATGAATTTTTCACTCTACAGTGGAGTTTTCCCTGAGAAGGAGAACTTCTGTGAATTTTGGAATGATGGGAATGAGGTAGTGATGGAAGTAAAGCTGTGAAGATGGCTCATGCATCCTGCTTGGGTAGCTCAGTTGGTAGAGCACTTGCCTGCAAAATGCAAGGGTACAGAGTTTCAGTCTCAGTCTGGCACATAGTTTTAATCTTCCAGGAAGTTTCAGGAGCTATTTTGCTTACTGCAGGTAGCCAATAGGATGGGGCCACCTTTATTATGTCTGTTATGTGGTGCATAGTTTGATTCAGTTGAACATCTGTCCAACTAGTGTGAGTACTGTTGAGACAAACCAATGCACAATATTCCACTACCAGATGGACTAGACCTAAAACTGAAGTCCATAACCGATGAAGTGCTTGGCAGGAGCTGACAGCAGTTTGTCATGTGCTTGGACATGTAAATAGCGCTGCCTAGTTTCTTAATGATTACTTACGGGGTTTTGTTGTCTTTCATAAGGTATCAGAAACCTTTTGGCTTCTGTGTTTTGATATAGGTTTTTCTGGACAAAGGTTCGTTATTTTATTTTGTTGCAGTTTTTGCCTCTTGATTCTATTGCATTGTCTCTGAAAGTTTATCAGAACATCACAAGAAAGCTAGATATTTTGGAACCCAAGAACTGTGAACATAAGTCGTGCTATCAATTTTTCAATTCGTTGTAAGTCGGGAGATAGTGAAATAAATGAAAATGCTATGTTTCCAAATAGTTCTAACAGATTACAATAGTTCATAGTTTCTTCTTCGTGACTTGTGTAACGACTTAAAATACAGTATTTTGATGTATAAAGTTCTTTATTTATTTGTGTGTGGTTGTACCATTGCTGGTTGCACAAGGAATGTAGAACAAGATTATGTTACACGTTTTTTTGGATGCTATAGTTGAGGGACTGTGAAACCACGAGTAGGCGACAAGATGTTAGATGTCAACAGTGCATCACATTTGTAGAGCTCAGAGGCTTACCCACACTGTAAAATGGAATCAGTAACAGTTCTAAAGCCAGAATACAGTGCTGGCATGGACTGAAGTGTTTCAGAGCACAGTGTTCAGCACTCATTATTGAACATAGGGGCCGCGCGGCTAGAGATACCATGTCACAGATTGCGCAGTCCCTCCCGTCGGATGCTCGAGTCCTCCCTTGGGCATGCGTGTGTGTGTTGTCCTTAGTCTAAGTTAGTTTAATTAGTGTGTAAGTCTAGGGACCGATGACCTGATCAGTTTGGTCCCTTACGAATTCACACACATTTGAACATAGGGTTCCGCAGCAAATGACACCTACATATTCCCATGTTACCCCAACAACATTCTCAATTATGATTGCTGTGGGTGTGAAATCATTGATAGTGGACGGATAGGTCAATGGAAATATGTTGCCTGATAGAAAATCAGATTTCTTGGTACATGTACATAAGGGGTTGCTTCCAGATATGCCAACACCATCATCCAGGTAAATGGCTGCTCAGAACGTGTACAGTTACTCAGATACAGGCGATTGTGAGCAGTATTATTGTATGCGACAGTCACTTGAGCTTCTATGGGACTGTTGGAACACATTTGGCATGCTATTGAGTGACAACTCTGCATATACAAATCAGTGACTCAAAATTTACAGAATTTCCACTTCCAAAGGCTGACTAACACACTATTAAGCAGGTAGTCATAATGTTTTGGTTCATATGTGTATTTCCTTTCTTGCTTAGTACAATCTAGAAAAAGGATTGTACTTAAAATCTATTGGTATAATGATCAACATAAAAAATAAAAAGGTTATGAGTTAACTACCAATTTTAAACTGAAATTTTTTAATCAATGTATACTCAGGTGATAGCCCATGCTCAAATGAGGTTGTGTGAACAGGTAATTAGTTTTGAACTTCGTTAGTTTAAAAGGGGAGTGAATTTTATTTAATTCGGACAGCAGGCAGAAGCATATTTTGGCACAGTTGGTAATAGCTTCAGTTCTCAGTGATGTACCTGTGTTATTCTGATGAATTAGCTTCTCAGTGAAGCATATGCTTCTTTTTAAATGGGATTTTGTGTTAGAATAACTCCAAGATTGATTTGTCAGGTAATAACTTTAATTCATTGTTGCAGTCTCAAGCTAACAGCTTATCAGATGGTTGGCCTAAACTGGTTAATGGTTCTACACAATCAGAAGGTCAATGGAATTTTGGCTGATGAAATGGGACTTGGAAAAACTGTCCAAATAATTGCATTCCTAGCACATCTCAAGAAACTTGGGATCGCACAAAATGTTCCTCACTTAATAATAGTACCTTCCTCAACTCTAGGTAAGAATTTCTTATTTTCCTGTTGAAATATCCAATCAGTCGAAGGGATCAATGGAAAAAAGTGCTAACTCACAGTTTAGTTATGATTAGAATGATCACTTTATCTTATGTGTTTTTTAGTTCACCACAGGCCAGCTACATTAATTTCCATATGCACCACTAAAAAGTGCTCTCTGCAATATTAATTGTTTAGTCGTATCATATTTATGTCTTTGGCTTTGAATTTTACCAAACATATTATTTGCAAAACCTCAAATAATGCTCTTAGAGGTTGGTACTTTCTTCCACCAATCCGTTCAATCAAAAATACTAAAAGAGTGTTCGTGTTGTGACTTGATGTGGCAGCAATTACTATTTACTATAAAGAAAATGTATGCCTAGCACAATGTTCTTTATCAACAATGGAGAATTAATCATCTGAAACCAGTGGCATTATTAGGATGTGGTATGAAAGTGGAATTTCATTTACTGCATCTAAGAATTTTTGTGCATATTGTAATGCAACATCAGGAAATAGAGAAAAACCAGGCATTATAAAGGGAAAACTCCATGGCAAGGCCTGTGAAGATATGTCTGACAAAGAAACTGAATGCAAATAGTGAAATGAAATGTTAAGAAATGCAAGTCAAAATATGGAGAATTAGTGATCCACCGATAAAGGAAAAGTTAATGCTTAATTCCTTGGTGGGTTAGTGTCAGCCTTCAAATCCAAAGATTCAGGGTGGTATGCAAAGAGTTTTGTACCAGTCACTTCTGTCACCTACAGAAGTAATTTGTTTATATTCATGTACATGTATTGCATCATGTTTTGAATTAAAGGTTTGTATCCGGCATATATGCTCGCTCAAATAGCTTGGTGTATTTATTTCCATGAAAAGTTGGCAGATGTCAATGTAGTCATTTTGGATGCTGAGTGCAATTGTGTTTGACTTCCTTCACATCTGTTCAAGCATCACATGCTCAAATAACCTGACCATCTGTTCTAAGGCTGTGTGAACACTGGTGGCGAAATTGCACAGTAAGCTGTTGCATAACTTTGTAAAACCTGAGTCGTGGGACTTGAGCTTGAACATTGCAGTCATATTCGACTCACTGTCTCATGTTTAGTTATTGGCATAATGGCTTCAACCTTTTATGACATTTCTTTTCTGCTGAGGCGAAAGCTGAGATGGTGTAAAAGCAGGGAAGAAATGAGCACATGTGATGCATAAAAGGAAAGAAGAATTGCCCAATGAACCAGATAAGTTTTACAGTTATTTTAGAATGACTCTGAAAACATGTGAGTACATTCTGACAAGTGTGGTTAGTCAGCATAATAACTGGAGCAACTTTTGGAAAAACCATATCTTCAAGTGATCATTTGAAAAATGAGGGAACTTCAAGAATTAAATGTCTAATTGGAGATTCCAGCAATGACAGATTCAAAACTGAATATTGTGAAGTTTTGTAAAAGTGGCATGATATAAAATATGGACATAGCTTTGAGTGTTACAATAAATTCTTTGTGTTGTTGACAAATATCAGATGTTGCAAATTATTTATGGTAGCACTACACAGCATACAAATTCTGCAATGTGCTACTGTGTAATAAAAATTACTTTCAAAATAATCCTGTTCATAATTTCCCCTGTAAATGGTACTAAAATGAAAAATACTCACTGCTTATGTTCATTTCTGTGGAAACCTCCCATTCATGCAGTTTTTTGCCACCAATCGTTGTGTGTGTGTGTGTGTGTGTGTGTGTGTGTGTGTGTTCTACTTCATAAGAAGGCTTTTTGGTCGGAAGCTTACTTGTTTAGCAATCTTTTTGTTCCTGTCTTTGACTCAACATCTCCACTATACGGTGAGTAGCTGTCTATTCACATACAATTGTTTGACCACAATCACCTTCAGAGCAGTCCGTTTTAGCTTCTTGACATGCCTCTCTTTGCACTGCTGCCACTGCTGGAAGATGAAAACCTCTTTTGGTATGGTATGCAGCTGCTCCATCAAATTCTCATGTCTTCCCTTTTTTGAAATTCTAGTTCCTGTCACAGTCATTTACAGTTTAGGGAAAAGCTATAAGTCACTTGGTGCTAGATCAGGGGAATTGGGAGGCTAACAAACTACTGCCACTTTGTGTTTGGCCAAAAAACTCTGAATTAATTGAGAACAACAAACAGGTGCGATATCGTGGTGAAAGTACCAACTGCCTGCTGCCCACAAGTCTGGCTGTTGTGTCTCTCTGCCTCATGGAGGCGATGCAGGACTTCTTGGTAGATATTCCTGATTGACATTAGAACCTTCTGGAGTGAACTCATGATGAACCATCACTGGAATCAGAAGAGACATTCAGCATGACTTTCACATTACTGTAGACCTGTCTCGGTTTTTTGGATTTCAGGAACGATTAATGCTTCCATTGCAATGACTGGGACTTTGTTTCCGAAATGTACCCATGAACCCAGTACTCGTTACCAATTATCACTATGTTAAGTTAGTTGGGATTACTGTTCACAGTACCCAGCACTGCCTGTGCAATCTCCAAATGAAGCTGATTCTGCTCAGTTATCAGCAACTTTGGCACAGATTTTGCTGAGATCCTTCTGAGGTCCAAATACTCCATTAAAACAGAATGAATTTATTCAATACTGATTTGAATCTCCTGCAAGTTCTCTGATCATGATTTATCTATCCTGTATCACCAGGGACATGCTCAATAGCAACCTCATTTGGAGACACTGAGGGCCTACCTGAACATGTTTCACACTTCACAGATGAGTGACCATCTTTGAAGCAGTTGTGCTCCTCCTTTGTGTGTTACACATTGTACACATTGCTTCATCCCCAAACATTTGCCAAATCTTGTGGACTGTTTCAACAAGAGAATCACCAAGCTTAAAACAAAATTTGATACAATAATGTTGTTCCACTTTTTCTGTAATTTTACCCACAACACAAAATCCGACAACTACCACTTACACATTTCACTTGTCACCAGCTAGCCAGTAACTGGTTTTTTCAGTCATGAAAAAAAAAATCAGGCACGCACAGTATGTGTGCCTACAAACATGGAGTCCTTGCACCCCTGCACCCCGATACCATTGTTGGTTTCAGCAACAAAAGATAAGGTCTGGTACTTTTTTCAAAAACTCTTGTAAAATCCCAGAAGGATGGCATCTGGTCACCGGTCACATGTTTACATACACAGTCATACTATTGATATGCTTGCAGTGTGAGCATTTCCGTTGTTATGCTTGTATTCAGATTCTTGACATGATACTGTGCAACTTTTGGTGAATGAAAGTCATATGACGATGCTTCCAGTGTGTCCACTCCTTAATCACTGTGGGCCACGTGATACGTTATCCACCAATGAGGTTGACCTATATTTAACCTGTATGGATGGCAGTAATGATGATGATCCACTTGATTGGTGGAAACAGAATAGTAGAAACTTTCCCAGCTTGCTGTTTTAATGAAAAGAGTATTTAATGTTTAGCCTCAAATGTGGCTAGTGAAGGAAATTAAATTGTGGCAGGGAATCTTATCCTGGATAGATGAAGTATACTTGATCGAAATGTTTTCTTTTTTTCCCTTTCTTTCTTCCTGTTAGATTTTTTATTTGCCATGTGGTAACATTCATGTATGTTAATGTAAATCTGTGAAGCAGATCTTGTTTGGGGGGGGGGGGGGGGGGGTAGCGAGCAATGTAAGTTTTCATTCCAAGACGACCATCGTCACAAAGGCTGGTAGTTAGTTAATTTTCCTCTGAAACTTTTAACTGTTTCAAAATTTTCTGTGTTGTTTGAAGCAAGCCTTTCTTGGACTATAATTATGTAGCGATAAGACACAACCATACAGAAATATAATGTCTGTGGCATGACTAAATTGATATGAGTTTAGTTCCTTCAACTGCTGGAAGTTTGTAGCAAGATACTACAGCAGTCACAGCAGGGGAACGACTAGCATGCCAAACTGGACTGCCTCTGCCATCCCCTCCTCATTTGGCACCTCATTCGGCCACACCCTGCCCATCCTGAGCATTCATGCTCGAGCATGCCATGTCTGAACACTCCTGGGTGAGCAAAATCCCCAATCTGCAGACATCTGCTTTGGTGCCCTTTTCAACGGTAAAACCCCTCTGAGCTGGCAGGTTAAGTCATCTGAAAGGCTGCTGGGTGTCCCTTCTGCACCTGAACCTCTCACGGACTCTGATATTTAAACAGGTTTGACATGACGCGCTAAAACATGTCTACAGCGACCATCATATGAATCTGAATTACTTAAACATGTCTGGTGTTGCTCACATCTGCTAGGAATGGAGCTCCAAGAACACATTGATTGCGTCTGTGTTTGAATTGTGCAGGCCACCGCTTGACCAGGAACTTGTTGGTAAAGATTGAACTGACAGTGACACGCATAACCATACAGACTCCCATACATCTTCCATTACAGTGCCTGTTTTGAACACCTGCTCAAGGTGAGCCACTCAGTCCTCTATTTTTAAGGCATTACTCGAATGTGCTCGACCATGACCTCACATTCTCTTGGTCAACTTGTGAAGGTTTTTGTGTTCTGATTTGCTGTTTGATTCACTTGCTTAGCTCTTCTGGCTGCAGTGATAGCTATCTTCTTGGCTCCAGCCACTTCCAATTTAGCTTAACGTGTGTGTCTTTTTTTGTGCCAATTGCAGCTTGTTTTGCTTCTATATTTTCTACAGCTTTCCCCCAAGTTCACTAATTTCAGTGAAAATCCGTTTAGTAAAGTCTTCGAAATTTGCGTCAATTCTCTTTTCTGTCTCTTCCCATCTTTTATCTACTTCCTCTCTTTTTCTTTCCATTTCTCTAAGAAAAGCTAAAATAAGATCCTGTGGAAGTTCATATGCAGTACCATTAACTGGGGATACAACTCTGGATTTTCGTGTGTTATTATCCTAGCACCGACTGACTGACCAGTTTGGTTGTAACGGGTTCTCGATTGTTACAATGGCTTCAGTAGGTTCCCTACGGGGTAGCTCAGTGGAATCTGCATTATCCTCAATGGAGTGTGCTCTCCATTCATGATCAGTCTCAGAACAGTGGAACACAGTGGCATCTGGACCTGTCTGCTCCTTATTGTCGACCACCATCTCGTCATCCCGAAATGTTGCTGCCCCTGTCATTAAATTCCTCCATCATATGGTTAGAATTTGTATGGTTCGCGTCACCTAACAACCTCATCTTACTCCGTGTCAGCATTCAGAACTGAATGAGATTACCAAACCACACCAATAAGTTAGGGGGCAGAATCATCCCACCCATGAATGTGACTGTTCAACAGACAAATGCTGTCCTGTAGATTTACTCTTTAAATGGAACACAAAATTTATCAAGAATTGTACAAGGAACAATCATGTATGTTAATGGAAACCAAACTTGTAAATAATCCTCACTTGATAGAAGTTTCGGCAAGAATCTAGTACAAATGACACTGCATGGAATCTAGTGTGCTTCTGTATTTTGAGAAGTGGGAGCAAAAAGAACAAGTGAAATGTTTAATATCAATTAACAAGTGGGTATTCGGATGTTGTACAACAATCCCACCTAAGGAGGCAAAGTGGTTCTAAGAAAGCCACCACTGAGAAACCTCAGTTCTAATTTTGGGTAGCTGAAAAATCAACCAAAACCCTACTGTATGATGTAAGGTAGCTTGCTGATGACAGCTGCTAATTGTGGTTGGCCGTTACCTTGGAGAATGATTGAAGCAAAAAAAAAAAAAAAAAAAAAAAAAAAAAAAAAAAAAAAAAAAAAAAAAAAAAAAAACAACCCGCTAAGTGTTTGTTCCAGGGGCCAGACAGTTGAAACTGTGAACAAAATTATTTTGCTGCAAGGGCAACAGAGTACTCAGCCAATCGTCACCAATTATGGCCGTACAACAAATTTGTCTTAACTCTTACTACCATACTCTATCAACCTTGGCACCAGTACCATTCCTTCCCAACGGTTACTGCAAACGTGTGCTGATATAGGAGTCGAGCTGCCTACTGTAGCATCCGTCAGGACTTTGCGCGGGAAGCTTTTTGGTGGCAGGCCAACGGAATATGATAATTGGGTTGCAGCTTTGTGTGGTGTCTTTCTGTTGGGTATCCAGTGGAGTTTGGTGACCACTTCTCTGAAATGTCCCAGACAATAGCAAAGCCATGGTGCTGAGCTGGTGCATTTCAGCCCAAAACATGAGGATTTTGTAAGAAAACTGCCTCCAGCCATTGTAAAAGTAGTGAGTGTTCATTGCTCTGGCCCCTGAGATCCGATATCAAAAGAGAAAGCCGCCAGCACGGTGTCAGAGCTCGGTCTGCAATTCCCAGTGACCAGATGTCGCCCCTCCTGCTCCTCACAGCCCAAAAGTTCCCACGCATCTATGCGAAATGAACAGAATTACAATATGCATACATCCTACTCCCAGTCATATACATGCCAGTACATAGCATCCCATTACCTGCTTTGCACGACAGTGTACTACAGCTGCGAAATGACATTAATATACATGTGTACAAATTCAGATCTTAGAAATGCAAGAGAGGATGATTTGATGGCCCTAAATAAGTGTGTGAAGAGGCCAGAACACCTGCCACCGTGCTGAATGCAATGGCATACAGCCTCCAGTAGGACCTTGCCTCTCATTGTGGTGTTCAAACCAACCTTCTACTTGATGACACCTTTATGTTGTATTCTGAGTATGATAAAAGAAGAGTTGGAATGGTGTAAAACTTGAGAAAGTATGAAGCCTGTTAATGGAAGTCATAAGGACAAACAGGATAACAAGAAAATTAAAAG
Source organism: Schistocerca cancellata (assembly GCF_023864275.1). NCBI lineage: Eukaryota > Metazoa > Arthropoda > Insecta > Orthoptera > Acrididae > Schistocerca > Schistocerca cancellata. The sequence goes on along the minus strand of NC_064626.1, from coordinate 492,409,964 downwards.
AAGTTATGGGACCATGAGAAGTGAGACAAATATGTATCTCTGTTAGCTCGCTGGACAAAATATTAGCCATCCCCTTAAAAGCCACCTCCTAAGAAAAACAAACTGGTCACTTCAGAACACTAAATGGTGTAGAACTGGAGTAAATTATGGCATTGTAGTAGTGTGAAAGTGCTATGCGATTTTATGGAATCAGTGCAGTAATGTGGATCTACATGGCAGAAAGGACCTGTTAGATTTGGGTGTGCCCCTGAACACACCATAAGTGAAGTTGCCCTTTCTATTGGTGTATCAACACATACTGTCCAGTGTGTGTACAAGGAATGGTGTACCATTCACAGCCATATGTTATGGTATAAGAACAGTGGTCATGAAAGGAGCCTAATGGACAAAGATCGAGCCCAGTGGACAAACATCGAGCCCAGTGGACAAGGATTGGACACACATGTCATAACTTGTAAATGATCCTAACAGACTGGAATTGGAGATGAGTGTCATGCCTTGTCAAACTCAATAGATTTAAAACCTGATAGGGCTTGTTGCTGTCAGTGAAAGCTGGTCCATCTCAACCAATTTCCGAGTGAACATTCCGAAGATAATTGCATGCAGTGGACATTTTGGGTCAGCAACCTAGGAAAATGGCATTACTCGTAGCAGCATGTAAAGCTGCTCATCTTCATGGGCCAAACGGTGGGTGGTAGCTGGTGAACTGTGTTGTTTGGTCCACTGTGTTAGGATTTTGCCTCTTTTTCAAACACTACAAAGCATCAAATGCACCAGCAGCCAAAGGAGGCATTTAGCCTGCAGTATGTGGAGGGTGTAATTCGGGCTGGAGATTTTTCTGTTGTATTTTTTAGATGTTTTTCATACTGTGACTTGGGCAATTATTCAGGATACCATGGGCTTGAACCAGGACGTTTATTCCAACATTCTCGGTGAGTACATTGTGGACAGTCGTGTCTTTCAAGATGACATCAGTGTTCATAGACTACGAGCATGAATTTCTGGTTTGACAAACATTCTTGCATTCTGTTGCACCTAGACTGAGTCATTAAATCAATCCTATAGAAAATCTTTGGGGCTATTTGGAACAGCAGCTGAAACATAGCAATTAATATCACCTCAATTTGGTAGCTCTGTGGGATGTAATCATCACTTAGTGGCTTTAGCTGTATCTAGTGTAGCTGTAAAAACTTGTCCACTCTCTTCAACGATTCAGGTTGTTGTCAAAGCTAGAGGTGGTGGTACATGATGTTAGCGTGGTGTCTCCTTGGGGGTGGTAAATTTTTTGTCCGGTGTGCTTATTTATGTGTGCATGCTCACATGCTTGTGTCCACACATAGGTGCATGGGCATGTAGTTGCATATGACTCTTAATACAAAAGTCTATAATCTTGAACAAGTACATCTATCTATCTGGCTTGGGTCATTGAGTAGTTAAAAAGGGAGGAGCAACTAAGGAAAATAAGACTGACTACCTTGTGGTAGCTTACTAAGAATAAAACTTGAAAATCTAGGGACACTGGAGAGGAAAGAAGAGGTCAGCTGGAGTGCACAAGTGTCTCACTCAGAAGTTTAGCCGGTGAAGCTTAGCTAGGGGATGGGTTACCATTTTCAGAATTTTGGACCACTGTTGCCATGAGCTGTCGTTCATTTAACTGGGTCTGTACCATTATGTTATACAATTACTTCTTTAATGTGACTTTATGCATTGATATGTGGCTGTCAGTTTATGCCTTTTTCATGTTGAACTACCTTTTAATTATAATAGTGCTACATTAATATAAGGCATAAGATTGTGTGTTTGCAAAATAGATACAGTAAAATATTTAAGGGGGTTAGGACGTCAAATGGGCCGACGTGGAGCAGGAGAGGCATCTCAGGACATTTTAATTTCCAGTGTCTATACTTTTACAGATAAATTCATAAAACTTTGTCAGCATCACCAGGAAGGATTCAGGATTCACACTCATTGCAGTGGAAGTTCGACAACATAACAAAATAAATTTTTTTTACGTGCGAAATTTTATCATTTTTTCACTTACTAATGGCTGCATTTGTTGCTGTTGGTACACTTTCCTTCATAAGTTAGAGAGCTTCTTCGATGAATTTTGCACAGCATACATACCATACTCGCAGGTGTATGAAACTCTAGAATTTCCTTAATTTATGAAAAAAAATGATTGAACTGTTATATTTTTAAACTTCATGTTTAGAAAAAAAACACAAATTTTATAGTTAATTACCTCCATTTTTACCACGGTTTTTAATAGATTTGGAAAATTCTAGAGTTTCATACACCTTTAAGTATGGTTTGTATGCTGTGGAAAATTCATTGAAGAATCTCTCTTACTTATGAAGAAATGTGTACCTATAGCAACAAATGCTGCCATTAGTAAGTGAAAAAAATGATGAAATTTCACACATAAAAAAAATTACTTTATTATGTTTTAGAACTTCCACTGCTATGAGTGTAAATTCTGAATCCTTGCTGGTCATGCTGACTAATTTTTATTGAATTTATTTGTAAAAGTATAGACAGTGGAAATTGAAATGTCCTGTGGTGTCTCTCCTGCTCCAAGTCGGCCCGTTTGATGTCCTACCCCCCTTAAGGACCTCAGAGCAGGAATGCATTCTATCAGCAGCGTATGATGAAAACAGAAGAGCTGTAATTTGTTATTTGTGTTATTACCATCCTTAACTAATCATTCAAATTTTAAACACACAAGGTGTTATCAATAATTTTTAATTTTGCGAACTTTATAAATCCGATTTTCAATTTTTTTTATCTTGTTGGTACATGCGATGTATGTTTGCACGTTTTCGACTATTTTGAATATTTCGCTTACTGTTGACAGCTGAAAAGGTTAAACGTGCTTTCAAGTGCTCATCAAATTTTTACTTTCCAAACTCATGGATCACAGGATTTGAATTAAATTTTATTTGCAAAATGGAGTAAAGTGCAGCACCGCATTTGAAACATTGATCATGAATTTTGGTGAATCTACTACCAGTAAGACAAGAGTTTACGAGTCCTACAAACATTTCAAAGAGGTCCGAGAAGACGTTGAAGGTGATGACCTGGAGGCCCTAGCACATCAATCAACATGGAAGAAGTAAAGAAAAAGGTTCTGGAAAATCGCCGAATCAGCATCAGAGAGGTTGCTGATGTTGTTGGTGTATCCTTTGGCTGATGCCCAGCAATTTTTTCAGATGTTTTGGGCATGAAATGTGTAGCAGCAAAGTTTGTTCCAAAACTGTTGAATTTGGACCAGAAACGATGTCACATAGACACCACCCAGAAATTGCTGAATGAAGTCGACAACAATCCAGAACTTATAAAGGTTATAATTGGTGGCAAAACGTGGGTATATAGGTATGACATTGATGCCAATGCCCATTCCGAATGGAAACCACCTGAAGAGCCAGGACTGTAAGTTGGGACATAAATTTTCTGTATGCTTTATCATCTGCTGGACAGTTTGACTAAAACGAATTTTTAATCCTCATTATTGTTGCAATTTTTCCCTGTTTTATGGAAACCATTCTACTTGAGCAGAACACAGATTCAACCATTTTAGACTCCTTTGTTTTTAAACTGGAGAGATAGAAAACATGTTGATCAGAAAGTGGCAGAAAAAAATGCTGATAATTTATATTTCGCAGATCATTACATTATTTAATAATCCATCTATTTGTGTATGTTGCTATTAATTTCTAGATAATTGGAGCAATGAATTTGAAAGATGGTGTCCATCTTTACGTGTTGCTGTGTATTATGGACATCCTGATGAAAGAAGACTAATGCGTGTTAAGTGGATCAAGGGTGGCATGGATGACGTTGATGTTGTAATAACAACGTAAGCATGTAATAGTTGGTGCTTTCATTATTCTACCATCTTGACAAAATAGAATAACATTTAAATCATTAAATGAGGTCATGATGATGGTTCTATCTAAATACTATGCTGTCAGTAATATATTTGTTATTTTCATAGGTATACAGTCCTAAACAGTTCACCTGAAGAGAAAAAACTGTTCCGAGTGTTAGAAGTAAACTATGTCATACTAGATGAAGGTCACATGTTAAAAAATATGACAACTCAGCGATTTGAAACACTGATGAGGATAAATGTAAGTTTACAGTTTAATTTTCAGCATGTAATGGAGTTACTGTTTTATTTTAAATCAATATTGTTTTATATTTTTTTGTTTTTTAATGCAGTTATAATTATAAATAATATTTTATGTGTTGTCTTTTTTTTCATGAAAGGCGAGGAGAAGAGTATTGTTGACTGGCACCCCAGTGCAAAATAATTTAGTGGAACTTATGTCGCTGTTAACATTTTTAATGCCAAATATGTTTGCTGGAAGAAAAGAGGATTTAAAAAAGATATTTTCAAAAGGGCAGGTCTGTACTTGTTCAGTGATAAAGGTTTTTTTAAAGGTTTATCTTTGTGCAAACACTTTCTATAAATATCCAAAGATATTTCTTAATTGGAAAAATCTTTATTGTATAAGCAAACAATAATATGAATGAATGAAGTTGCTTCTTTGAATGAAAACATTTTAATGAATATACTTTGCTTTTCCGGATCATATCTACATTACATAGCTTGCTTTGGTGAAAACTGAAGTGTGTGATGTGGAAAACCTCTTGAAAAAGCAAACATTATAAATTACATGACTGTTGCAGTAAACCATGTTTATTGTTGGTGATATAATATACACATTATTGTTTTCTTTTTTATATACCACAAAAATGGAACAGTTTATGATTATGAAACATACTGTTAAGATATTTTTGAACTCATTCAGATATGGAAAATTATGTTTAACGTAACTATACTGTTGAATTCTGCCCCAAAGTAAAGGCATGGGAGATAAAGAATCACAAGAAACTGATGAAATTTGTAATGGAGTGCTTGTGATTTGAAAGTCATATATTATTTGTGCTGCTGAAATGCCAGAAAGCATTTATTTTTGTTATCATATGACAGAAACGCCAGGAAACTAAAATTTTGCTGTGAAGATAGACAAATATTGGTAATAGCAATCCACCTACTGTGACTTCAATGTCGGAAAATAACAATGAGTTTCCTTTCTTTATACATTGGTTCATTTTCATTACAATACATTTCTTATACTGAGTCATCATCTAGAAGGTTTTACCCATAAATCTGTTCTTCTCAACACAAAAACTTTCTGTGGCACATGAATCAAAATAAATTCATAATTGCTGAATTGTATTTATACTGAACACTGTTAGTTTATCAAACCTATTTGTGTATGCATTGTTTCAGAATCTATATAATTTCAAAGAACCTACTGTAATTGTAATATATAACAAAAAAATTACATGGGTATTATGAGGATGAAACTTTGAGATAGATTTTAGATTTTTTTTTTTTTTTTTTTTTTTTTTTTTTTTTTTTTTTTTTTTTTTTTTGTGGGGGGGGGGGGGGGGACGGATGTTCATCAAGTATTGTGCATATCCATATTCTTGTGCAGAGAATCGAACATAATTTTATTTTGGAAGTCTCTTTCATTTCTTTACAGAAACAAGCTGCAGAAAATGAAAAGAAAGACCAGCAACCACAATTTGAGCAACAACAGATTGCACAAGCACGAAGAATCATGAAACCATTTCTACTGAGGCGACTGAAATCTGAGGTATTGAAAGACCTCCCCAAAAAGACTGAATCTCTCGTGATGTGTCCCATGAATAAAAACCAGAAAATTATGTATGATAACCTGGTTAAAGCCTTCTCAAAAGCCGCAACAGAGACTGATTTATCGGAGGTAATGTCGAATGATAGTAGTTTCAGTAAAATATTTAGCATATTCCTGAAACACATGTTAAAATTTTAAACGCTTTTTTGTGATTAAAAGTTGGCATTAAAAAAGTGGAGAAATTTCATTTCAGAAAAGTATAATAAGATTGTGAATTTGCTCAGTGTCCAAGTCTGTGCATACAATTAGGGTGTATATGCCCTGGGATGACTGGGAAAAACTTGGAAGTTTTTTCATTCTGGAGAAATCAGGAAAAACCTGGTAATTTTTTAGACTTCTGGGAGTTTATCATTATTTTAGTTTTCAGGTATTTTTTTATTATCTTTTTAAAATTTTGATTGGTACAAGCCGATAACTCTAAAAAAGAATTTCACTTTAATCCGCTACTGCAGAATAATACTGCATCAATAAAATATAAGTGAGAGAACAACACCAAAATAAAACTTTAGTTGTAAATAAAATGCACCATTTACAACAACAAAACACAGTACATACACAAACATTTGCCGACAGCACAGGATGTCAAAGATTGTGCAATACTTTGTAACAACAAACTGCTTTTAATGCATTTTTCTAGTTGGCCTCATTTCGATGAACACACATCACAACTGTTTAAATTTGTTACCAGTCATGGAAACTATTGTGAATGGTAGTTTGAAGAGCGTTACTTTGAAACTAAATTTCGGTTTATACCAGATGAATTATGTTAAATGTGAGAATGTGCTGTGAATTTCTTAGATCATGGAGCTGTTTGATATATCTTAAAGGTAACACATGCTAAAAAAGACCAAGTTCCAAAGTTAGTTCTTTATATTTATTTTGGTTCTTTCATATTTTACAAATTAGGGACTTTTGATGACAAAAAGTATAATTATTCTTAAAAAGAAGAAGAAGAAGTGAAATGTGTTCTGAAGCTGTGGTGCAAGTAGTTGGCTTTTCGATGGAAAAGTAGAAGTGCTAGACGGAACATGTGTTCAGCCAGGTAATTCATGAAATGTTCATGGGTGCTTGTCAGAAATATTCAGCTCCTGCAATTTAAGCTGTGTTCTTAGGACCCTGCCTAATTCACTCTCAGAAAAAAAAGTTTTAGTGACCAATATTATAGGTGAATGCTTAGTTTCCTGTTATGTGTTAGTGCTACTTAACAATGATGTTCCTATTGGCTGACTACATCACGTGTTCTACACTCTGAATATCTGCTGTCATTGGCTAGTGAGATTATGTGACATGAGCTATGATTGGCGGACAAAAGTGCATCACGGTCTCAATTTCAGTGCTTTAGAAGCTACCGTGCTTTATTTGGTGGAATTCCTGTTTATACTTTCATAATGCAAAAATTTGCAGTGTAAACGTTGCCGTGCATCAAAGATCTTTCCAGAATGCATCGTTTTTAGTAGGTTTCCTTTTGAAGTGCTGGGAAATGCATAAAATCTTCACTGTTCAAAGGTTTGTTAATTTTTACAGCTCCGAGGCAAAGTATATTATCACATAAAATGGCAAAAACGTTCTTTCACCAGGATATAGTGTATTTTCACGTGGGGAAAAAATGTATTTTTAACTGAAAGATCTGTGAAAAAGATTTTTTTTTTCTTGTCCACAACATGTACACCCTGATAATTTTTATTAAGTATGTGTTTTAGTATATAGTTCAGTAAATGCTGTTGTATGTTGATGGTTGCACAATAGTTAAATCCTTGTGCAATAAATGTTGATATTAGAGCACAATGTAATCAACTATGGGATGCTATTGAAATAGTATAACAACTAAGATTGTGTGATGCTGAAGTTTATGATAACCAAATGAATTGATTTATTGTCTTAAGCAGGATGGATACACAGACCACATCTCTCAATATAGTCTGTAATTCTTTTAGTACTGAATCAATGTGCGCTGATCTGAGAGTTCAGGTTTGGTTTGTCTCAAAAAAATAGTCATAACTGAATTACTTTGTTCATAAGCTACATTTATTCCATTTGATGTATTCATAGTCTTTTATGCAATGTGTGCTGCAGTGGACCAAATAAATGTGTAATTATGTGGACATTGCTTCAGCTGGAGGAACAGATCATCATCTTGACAGTACTTCAGTATAATAAATTTTCACAACCATTTCTTACAGTTGAATATTTGCAAATAGAACACTGTACAAGAATTCTGATTTGCTTAAATCTTCTTTTCCAGATAGTTGTTCTTTGGCAGCTCATATTATTGCTCCTCTGATTGCTATCTATTTCCCAAAACTGAGCATTTCTTTAATTTTCCCTAAATTGGCCTTACATCATGATGTAAATAAGATTTTAATTCCTTATATGAATATTTCTTAGCTCCTCATCTTAAAATCCGGTCTGATGACTCAGAATGAAGTGATCCAGTATGTGATAGAATCATATGTAAAAATCCCCTTAAGTTTCCTGACTGGAGGAATGTATTCTCTGAATGGCATAGAGAGTAGGCAAACGATGCTACTAATGTAGTTGTCTTCTGCCATATATTCTCTTTGCTCATTTGTGATGTGTAAATGTTGATGCAGAAATATGCATCTTGCGTAATATGTCTTGCGGTACCAAGTGCGGCATAGTGGATAAGTGCCAGTTTACAAATATAATGGTATTGGGTTCAGTACTGAGTTCATCCTAAGATGTTTTTTGGCACTTACCTTTCTTTCACCTGTAGCAACAGTTTGATAATGTGAAATGTTACAAGTTGCACCATGGTTGGGATATCATGTTATACTTCTTGAACACTGTAACTGGTTTAGTCAGTTTGAAGGATGGAGGAAAACAAGGGCATGCCATCTCCAATAGGACTATGCCTAGTCAGGCACAGCAGTTATCAAACTAACATGTGGCTTGCAACAGCATTAATTGCCTAGGATACCAACAGAATATGAGCATGAGAGAGAGAACACATTGTGTTACAAATTTTGTGCTCTATGGCCTTAATAGGTCTGCTTGAATGAATGTAATGCAGTACACTTCCCAGTAAATGCTTGGAATTTGTGTCTGGGGCAATATGAATCCTTGACTAGTTCTCATTAACTAGTGAAAGTTGTAGATGACATTAGCTAACAGTGCGTGTAGCATAATAGTTGCAGATATTCATATGCTTAGACAGGAAACTTTAAGCTGAGGAAGTGAGTCGTAGTTGCTTAAATTATGAATAGGAATAACTTGTTTATAAGAACATTTTTTTCAAGTTGAAGTTATGACTAGTATTGTCCATTTTCTGTTTTGGAAGTAGCAGTTCAATGAGGTAAAGGCCATAGAAATATGCATACACCCCTTTTGTCTACATCTACATCCTTATACACACTTAACTGCCTGGCAGAGGGTTCATCGAACCATTTTCATACTACTTCTCTACCATTCCACCCTCGAACGGCACATGGGATAAAGGAACACCTAAACCTTTCCGTTTGAGCTCTGATTTCTCTTATTTATTATGATGGTCATTTCTCCCTACATAGGAGGGCGTCAACAAAATATTTTCGCATTTGGAAGAGGAAGTTGGTGATTGAAATTTCGTAAATAGATCTTGCTGCAAAGAAAATTGCCTTTGTTGCAGTGACTACCACCCCAACTCGCGTATCATATCATGGTCACTCTCACCCCTATTGCATGATAACACGAAACGAGCTGCCCTTCTTTGCACTTTTTCGATGTCCTCCATCAATCTCACCTGTAAGGATCCCACACTGCACAACAATATTCCAGCAGAGTATGCAAAAGTGTAATGTAGGCTGTCTCTTTAGAGGGTTTGTTGCATCTTGTAAGTGTTCTGCCAACATAGCATAGTCTTTGTTTCACCCCCCCCCCCCCCCCCACAATATTATCTATGTGGTCTTTCCAATTTAAGTTGCTTGTAATTGTAATTCCTAGATATTTAGTCGAAGTGACAGCCCGTAGATTTGTTCGATTTATCGTCCACCCAAAATTTATCGGATTTTTTAGTACCCATGTGGATGACCTCACACTTCTTTTAGGTCAGTGCTAATTGCCACTTTTCGCACCATACAGATATTCTCTCTAGAGCATTTTGTGATTGGAATTGATCATCTGATGATTTTACTAGACGGTAAGTTACGGCGTCATCTGCATACAATCGAAGGGGGCTGCTCAGATTATCACCTAGATCTTTTATATAAATCAGGAGCAGCAGAGGGCCTACACGGAATGCCAGCTATCACTTCTGTTCTACTCAATGATTTACCATCTACCATCTGTCACTATGAACTGCGACCTCTCTGAGAGGAAATCACGAATCCAGTCACACAACTGAGATGATACTCCATATGCAAGCAATTTGCTTAATAGTCGCTTTTGAGGAACTGTATCAAAAGCCTTCTGGAAATCAAGGAATATTGAATCGATCTGAGATCCCTTGTTGGCAGAACTCATTACTTCATGGGAATAAAGAGCTAGCTGTGTTGCACAAGAACAATATTTTCTGAATCCGTGTTGGGTATGTATCAATAAGTCATTTTCTTCAAGGTGATTCATAATGTTTGAGTACATTATATGCTCCAAAATCCTACTGCAAGTGATATGGGTCTGTAATTCAATGGGTTACTCCTATTTCCTTTCTTGAATATTGGTGTGACCTGGGCTACTTTCCAGTCTTTAGGAACAGACCTTTCATCAAGTGAGCAGTTGTATATGATTGCTAAGAAAGGTGCTATTGTGTCTGCATACTCTGAAAGGAACTTGATTGGTATACCATCTGGACTGGAAGACTTGCCTTTCTTAAGTGATTTGAGTTGTTTGGCGACACCTAAGTTATCTACTTTTGTGTCACTAATGCTAACAGCTCTTATGGTTTCGAATTCTGCAATATTTACTTTGCCTTCTTTCGTGAAGGAATTATGGAAAACTGTATTTAATAACTTCACTTTATTGGCACCATCATCTGTAGCATTTCCATCGTTATCGTGCAGTGATGGTATTGACTGTTTTTTGGCACTGGTGTACTTTACATATGACCAGAATCTCTTTGGGTTTTCTACTATATTTTTAGACAATGTTTAATTGTGGAAACTATTAGTCATCTCGCATTGACATCTGCACTAAATTTTGCGCTTCTGTGAAACTTAGCCTGTCTTGGGGATTTTGCGTTCTTCTGAATTTGGCATGCTTTTTTCGTTGCTTCTGCAACAGTGTTCTGACGTGTTTTGTGTACCATGGTGGTTCAGTCCCTGTTACTGTCATTACTGTATCTTTGAGCCATATCTGGTCTACACTCACATAATTAGCTTGGAAGGAAAGGAGACTCTCTCTTAGGAAGGCATTAAGCAGAATTTTTATCTGCTGTTTTAAATAGATATATTTTGCGTTTATTTTTTAGTGGTTTTGGTTGATATGGTTTTGAGCCCGCTACAATGACCTTGTGTTCAGTAATCCCTGTATCCATCATGACGCTCTCTGTTAGATCAGGATTATTTGTGGCTAAGAGGTCAAGTGTGTTTTTGCAAGCATTTACAATTTGTGTGGGCTCATGAACTAATTGTTCAAAGTAATTCTCAGAGAAAGCATTCAGTACAATTTCGGAAGATGTTTTCTGTCTACCACCAGCTTTGAACATGTATTTTTGCCAACAAATCGAGAGTAGATTGAAGTCTCCACCAATTATAACTGTATGAGTGGGGTACTTATTTGTAATGAGATTAAAGTTTTCTTTGTACCGTTCAACTATTATATCATCTGAGTCGGGGTGTTGGTAGAAGTAGCCAATTATTAATTTGGTACGGCTGTTGAGTATAACCCCTACCCATAGTAATTCACAGGAACTATCTATTTCAACTACACTACAAGATAAACTACTACCAACAGACACAAACACACCACCATCTACTTTATTTAATCAATCCTTTCTGAATACGGTTTGCGCCTCTGCAAAAATTTCGGCAGAATTTATCTCCGGCTTTAGCCAGCTTTCTGTTCCTATAATGATTTCAGCTTCAGTACTTTCCATCAGTGCTTGAAGCTCTGGTACTTTTGTTCTGCATTATTTCTTCCTGCTCCTAATCTTCTAAGATTTTTTTGTTGCAGATTATTTCATTTAGATCATTACTGTTCAAGATAATATCTTTCCCACATTTTGAGTAAAAGTATTTTTTTATTCAGCTCCAGGAATCAAAAACATCCCTAGAGGATGTATTTTCCATTCATACTTTAAAGATTTCAGTTTGGTATCTCTCTTTTATATGTCATTATTCTAAAATAACCTAAACCCTTTTGCAGTCAGCCAATTTTGAGCATTGGTTACTAAAAATGTCTAAATTTTTACACTGTCATGCAGTGTTCTATTTAAATTGTCATACATCATGCTGCATTCAATCTTTTTTTTATTTTTTTAAATGAAATAATATCACTTACCCACAAAAGAATGTAGCCAAAAACTATTGAAATAAATAAATTTGAAATGTTAACTTAAAGAAGAATATGATGTAAACAATATTAAATTACAATAATGCACAAAAAATGTGATGTTGGAAGATACATAAACAAGTGTCATGAAGGGTGATGTCGGGAAACAAACAATGCAGTAACAGAGTTATCAATCATCAATATTTCTCTGCAACAATGTTCAAAAGTTGATAACTATTGACGTATGCATAAACTGAAACACTGAGAATTAATTTTGGGAACTGCAGGTAGGAACATCAACAAGCAGGAAAAGACAGATTGCTACTTACCGTAAAGAGGACATGTCAAGTTGCAGTCAGGGACAGTTAAAACACCGTCACATCAGCTTTCGACCACAGTCTTTATCAGTAAACACACACACACACACACACACACACACACACACACACACACACACACACACACAACCACCAACTGCATTTCGGCAGGTGTTGGAATTGGCGGTCGTGTGTGTGTGTGTGTGTGTGTGTGTGTGAGAGAGAGAGAGAGAGAGAGAGAGAGAGAGAATGGTGTGTGTCTGTGTCTCTTTTATGGACAAAGGCTGTGGCCAGAAGCTAATGTGAGTCTCTTTTAATTGTGCCTGCCTGCAACTTGACATGTCATCTTTAGGGTAAGTAGCAAGACTGATAGGCATGATTTTCTGTATGTAGATCTGTAGTGTAGGGGTACAATGTGTTAATTACTAATTAGGATTTATTTTGTGTGACATGACAAATTGTGTCCTTAAACTGCAAAAAGCATTATAGTCATTTAATGAACAGCACAGCAACCTCAGCAATGGCCCCCTTTCGTCTCCACTCAGCACAACCTTACACCTCCCTACTTTTGTCATCTGTGGTTCACCAAAACCACCTAATGCCTTAAGGCATTCTTCAAAATGAACAGTCAGTTTTGTTCCTCATTATTTCCCAATCTGAGCATGTGTTCCACCTCAACTGACCTTGTCTTCAAAGGGACTTTTAACTCTTTAAAAATTAGACCCATCATACGATGTACTAAGGAGTGTGTGCCCTCGCTACACCAGGCCTGTCATATGATGGACCAATGAAAGTATCCCCTCACTATGAGGCCCATCACTGTGAAACAAAGGCAAAGTTTTTAAACTATTTTTTATTATTAATGTAGAATTATAAACCCAGTCAAATGATTACAGTTCAGTCTTCGCTTTTATTTCTTCATTTTCTGTAGGGACTCAACCCTTCATCACATAATGTGGAAAAACATTTTTTATTGTTAAGTGTAGCTGGATATTGCTTTTAAGAATGAAAATTTAGTAACATTAATTCTATATTTCATGTCAAAAATAGTAACATGCAATAATTTATAAGCTGAAAATATGACAGTCAACCTGTATACTTCTAATGTAGTCTACGTCAGTCCAATGTACAGGTCAAAATGAAGAAAGGAAAATATATATTTCATTTTACAAGCTAGCTGGTGTTGGAGTTAAACCCAAATCTTCCATACTAGATTTGTTGCTGTGTTTCTGGGTAATGTAGTTAGAATCATCCACAAAAATAGATACCCTGAATTTTTGCAGGGATTACTCCATCCTTGTTTAATGTTTGTTTTTATTGTATCTGATTCACAAAGACAATCCATATTTTCTTTTGCTGTATTCTATTCGGAAGTCACAGAAATTACTGGTTGAAATAATGGAAAACCAGTTGTGCATATTCTGTCATCTGAGTAGCAGCTGCTGTTTTAATAGTTGCTCAGTAGTAACTTCATGCCCAGTGGTAGTCTTATTGGTGCCAACTTTGTGTGGCGTTTGGAGGGAATATATTGACAGTGCCAGTAGTTAAAATGTGTTGGTCAGATTGAGGATGCAGTGTTTGCCAAGATGAGTAGTTGTTGCACAATAGTGCACTACAGTATACACATCAGTCCTCATTAAATGAATGTGGCATTTTTTAAAAATGTATTAGGATGTATGAATATTAAATGAATGTGCCCCCCCTCCCCTCTCCCCTATGAATGTGTTTGAACACCAGTGCAAAATGATGTATCAAGATGTCAAAAGAAGCAGTAGTGTGTAACCTTTGATATTGTGTAACTGCAAATATAAATACAGAAACAATAAATTTTAATTGTCATGTGCTATATATTCATATTCCTCCATCATAGTTCAGATCACCATGCCTTGGTGGCTTTAAAAGTTTAATGGGATGTGTATATTATATGAAACAATTTTTCTGTTGTTCATTTTGTCGCAACCAATATAGAATGTGTGTATAAAATATAAATTTGTGTTTGTTCTAGGGCAATGAGGGGGACGGTCTGAGTGGAATAGGTATGACAATGGATCTGCGTAAAATGGCAAATCACCCTCTGTTGTTACGGTATAATTACACTGACGAACAGCTGAAAAGTAGTGCTGCATATCTTGCCCGTAACCCATCATATAAAGGGGATAAGGAAGATGTCATCTTTGAAGACCTAGCATGTATGTCGGATTTCCAATTGCATCAGTTGTTCATAGAGTTCAAGGTAAGTTTATCCTAGTAATATTTTAATAAAAATATTTTCTTATTCCTAATAGTTTTTATTTGCAATGTTGGACAACGTTCTAGGTGCTTGTGTTATTGAGCTTTCTTTCTAAATTCCAACTTCAGGAGGTGCACAAGAAATCTTAGTGCCTAACCTGTCCCAAGAATTCTGTTATATTAAAGTATAAATTAGAAAAATTCCATCACGTCAGATATGGTGGTTCCTCTTTTTCAATTGTTCAAATGACACACATTCACAAAAAGCAAGTGATTAAGAATTGTCTAATTTGGTAGTGGACCAGATGGAAATGTGCCAGTAATCTTGTAAGTAGTGGTGTGAGTGTGGAAGATCACACCTTCTGCCATCTGCCATGGCATTTAACAGTGTCTGTGAACAACTGATCTGGAAGCTACAGGATAGAAAGCATGAGGGGAGATCAAACCCTCCATTGCACCTGAAACTCAAGAAACATTATCATATCATATATATATATATAACATAAGAGTTTGCATTTGCACATTTGGCAGACACACTCTTATTATGCAGAATTTCTTGATTTGCATATGGATTTCTGTTACCCTTAGTTTTTATGGAAATGGAAATGAAGTCCCATGCTCCTTGACAGCTTTTGACCAATGTATACTGCCAATAATAATTTATGGCTGTGTGACATGGGCATTAAATGAACTCATTGGTACAAAACTAACAGTAACATAAAGAGGAATGGAAAGACTCATGTTGGGCTACACAAAGGAAGACGGAAAGAAAGCAGTTGATATCATATAGACAACAAAGGCCGTAATAAAATGGAAGGAGTGAATACCTTGCAGTGGCAGTGAGCTGGTCATGTCACTCAAAGATAAGACAGCAGGTGGTCAAAATAATTACTAGACTGGAGCACATTTTACCAAAGAAGAAGTGATAGACCACTGGCCTGGTGGGACAGAACTTAGGAAAGAAGACAGATTGAATTGGCAACACTCAAGATTGACAGGAAGGGAAGAACCTGCTGGGGTCCTGTGTTGCATGCCAACTCAAAGAGATCACATCACCAAGTGATTGAACTGTCTGGTGGTTGTGGTGGTGGTGGTCTGCTCCTCAATGAAGAATGTATGTCCCTCCATTAGGTGTGGTCACAGCCTTACAATATATTTAGTGTCTCTCACACAAAAATTCTCTTTGTGAGGATAGTCCAGTTTTCATTAATTGCTGCCAAATGGTGTCACACGATAAAAGGCAACATATCTTATCTCTGAGCTACACAACAGTTGAACAAGGGTCCTCTTGTAAGTTTTCAGTTAACAGAATCTCTTCACTCCCTGTTGAAACATGCCAAAACAACTGCCTGGAATCCTTCCCACTCATGACATTTCATATAACCATTTAATTTCGTCCTAGGCCTTTTGCTGTAGTAGCTGTTGAAGCTAGAAACAATTGGTTCCCATCCCAATGACCCAGAATGATGTCCTTAGTGTGGCATCTTTGTGAGACTGTGGTTAGTTTTGAGTTATGACTTCAGTAAGTTTCACTTCATATAAGTATTAGTTGATGTGACAGCTCATGTTACTGACTCATTTGTGTATTCAGCTTTGCAAACAAGAAACCCGACATATTGAGTAACACTGTTGTGGGACAGAAGACTAGTGGTTATTTGTTATTGGAGATTGTATCATTGAACACATGCTCCGCTTTTAGTACCACACCACACACTGAAGCAATGTTATGTTTATGAAATCGGAATGCCAAAATTATTATGGAGGCAGTGCTAGGGAATGGAGTAGGCAATAGTGTCCAGTGACTTCACAATGACAGGAAAAGTTTGCTTAATGTGTGATGAAATGGGAGTTGGCGATTGAGGCCCCACCCCACTCCCTCTCAGTCTCCAACTCCCATTTTATCAGACAGTAGGCAGCATAAAACAGAGGAGGAGGAGACGACAGTGCACTAGGGACAACAAGGCAAAATCCCAGTGTTTTATTATTGTAACCAATAGTCTTTTTCTCAAATTTGGTTTGGGGAAGCGAAGGGAGCTCAATAACATTTTGACCTGTCTCTTTCTTTGATTATAATGTCAAGACTTTTGCTTTCTTATTTGCTACATCATCTGTTTTCATTTGTAGGAGCTTTCCAAGAATGCATTACCTACTGAATTATTCTTTGAGTCTGGAAAGTTTGAAAAGTTTGATGAAATCCTGCCTAATCTGAAAAGTGAAGGCCACAGGGTACTGATTTTTAGTCAGTTTGTGATCATGTTGGATGTTATGGAAGAGTACTTGAGACTTCGAGATTATTCATACCTTCGTCTTGACGGAAGTACCCAAGTAACATTTAGGTAGGTGTGGCTTATTCCATGTAGTCATTTTTTATAGTTTTGCAGTTATTGTCATTGGTGATTGAACTCTTACAATGTGTCATTTGCCCTATTAGGCAGGAATTAATCAATACATTTAATGAAGATGACAGTATTTTCATCTTTCTTCTGTCAACACGAGCTGGAGGGATGGGGATAAATCTAACTGCAGCTGACACAGTAATCATCCATGATATTGATTTCAATCCATACAATGATAAACAAGCTGAAGATAGGTGTCACCGTGTAGGGCAGTCAAGGTGAGCTGTTTTCTGTTCTCATCAAAAATT
Source organism: Schistocerca cancellata (assembly GCF_023864275.1). Classification (NCBI taxonomy): domain Eukaryota; kingdom Metazoa; phylum Arthropoda; class Insecta; order Orthoptera; family Acrididae; genus Schistocerca; species Schistocerca cancellata. Next base: position 492,392,622 of record NC_064626.1, on the reverse strand, counting down.
TGTCTCTCTTAGAAAGTTATTTATTTGTCTCTTCAGTTTTATGAAAGAACATGTTTTTAAGCTTAATTTCTCATTTTGTATTTTATTTGCTTGTTCTAAGAAACTGGGAATGTACACTAAAAATAGTGTGAGTAGAACTCGTGTACTGAGGGTTCAGTACAGACTTAATTATGTATGTAGATGGTTCATCAAGCCTGAGAATTGAAAATCTCTACAAATTTTTGCGTGTTGTCAATACTGATACTGGCAAGATATCGGTTGCGGGAGATTCCAAGACTATCAACCTCTCTACAGTAGTTTCTGATACCATACAAAAGGAAGTGCAGGGAACTTTAGTTCATATATGTAAGGATAGAAGATTTTGTAGAATATGTCTTATTTAAGTACTAAAACATGACTACAATTTACATTTTACGTTTGCATGAAGTAATATTTTTCTGTTATACTTGTGACTGATGATGAATGTGTTTGTTACTTCTCATGGCAAAAAATATTTTTATGTGGTATAATAACAATTTAAGAGTTTTTGAATTTTTTCCCATTATTTGTATTGTGAAAACTTGCTTCTCACCAGATTTCATAATTCTACATCAACAGAAAGTACTGTATGGATTTGGATGAATGAGTTTGCAAGTATCAAAATATGTGATATAAATGGCTGTATCTTTTCATTGCATGGACTTAGAAGCTTAAATGTTTTACACTGCTAAGGGACCATAGTCCTTAGTATCTGACTTACACTTCAACATGAATAAGTCTATCTGTTCCTGAGAAAGAAGGGTCTTAACAGACAGACACAAACAGTCAGAGAAAAAAGAAAAATAAACTTTTTTTGTGTCATATAATTATAGATTAACAGCTTTAATTTTTTTTATCCTTTACTTGTATTATGAAACCTAGCTGCTTGTAAAATTTCATGATTCTAGGTCAAATGGAAGTATGCTATAAGTTTTGATGAGTCAGTATGCAAGTATTAAAATATATGACATAAGTGGCTGTATCTTCTGGTTCCTCCCCCCATGAACCATGGACCTTGCCATTGGTGGGGAGGCTTGCGTGCCTCAACGATACAGATAGCCGTACTGTAGGTGCAACCACAACGGAGGGGTATCTGTTGAGAGGCCAGACAAACGTGTGGTTCCTGAAGAGGGGCAGCAGCCTTTTCAGTAGTTGCAGGGGCAACAGTCTGGATGATTGACTGATCTGGCCTTGTAACCCTAACCAAAACGGCCTTGCTGTGCTGGTACTGCGAACAGCTGAAAGCAAGGGGAAACTACAGCCGTAATTTTTCCCGAGGGCATGCAGCTTTACTGTATGGTTAAATGGCATCAAACCAGTCTCAGGACTGAAGACCACAACAACAAACAACATCTTCTGGTTGCTTTGACGTAGAAGCTTGCACCACCAAGGAACCATAGACCATAGTATGTAAAATCTTGTATTTCAAATTAATATGTCTCCCTGTTCATGAGAAAGGGTTTGTGACAGATAGACAGACAGATGGACAATAAAGCGATCCTGTAAGGGTTCTGTTTTTACCAACTGAAGTATGGAACCCCAAGAATTAAATTTAAATCAAGAGAGTGCATCCTTCGTGGCCTCACTGGAATCTTATTAAATTCTGTCTGGAAATGTTGTGTTTAGTAAATGCAGATTCATCAACCAAATTCCAGATCCACAAAAATTAGCATTCTCTTATTTCCAAACACAGCTTTTAATAAAGAGAGGTAATGGAAACCAAGGCATTATTATTATAAAAATAAAGGATCTTTACCACAAGTGTAATATTTGAGTTATTATGAATGCTGTAGGACAGATTTATTCATCAGGTAACTGCCTGTCTTACTTCACATAAGAATAATGTTAAATGTGTGTGCAGTTGACACTCAATTTACTTTAGTGACTAACAGTACTAACATTCTTGAATCTGACAGTGTGAGCTGAATATAAGGTTGAAACAAAGGATGTACCATCTCCAAGGACTTCGCTTTGTAAAGAACTGTTGTTGTGGTCTTCAGACTGAATACTAGTTTGACACTAGTGTATACTATGCAAACTATGCAAGTCTTCATCTCTTCATTACTACTGCCTGTATCAACTTCAACTTCAACCTGAACATTCTTACTGTAGTGAAGACATTGTCCTGTACAACTTGTTCCCTTCCACACTTTCCTCGATTGCCAAATTAACTATTCCTTGGTGTTTCAGGATGTGCTCTATCAACTTATCCCGTCCTATAGTCAGGTTGTGCCATAAAGGTCTTGTCTCCCCAGTTTGATGCAGTAATTATTCATTAATTACTTGGTCTGATTAGCTAATCTATAACATTCTTCTGTAGCACCACATTTCAAAACCTGTTCTCTTGTTTGTACTGTTTATAATCCATATTTCACATCCATAACAAGGTTACACTTGAGACAAATGCTTTCTGAAAAGACTCTTTAACACTTAAATTTGTATTTGACACCAACAAATTTCTCTCTCTCTCTCTCTCTCTCTCTATCTATCTATCTATCTATCTCTCTCTCTCTCTCTCTTTTCCCAGAAAAACTTTTCTTGCTATATCCAGTGTGCAGTTTATATGCTCTTTACTTCTGGTATAATCCATTATTTACTACCTTTAGTGTCCCATTTCCTAACATAATTCCACCAGCAGCACATGATCTAATTTGGCTATACTCCATTACCCTTGTTTTACTTTGTTGATGTTAGTCTTATAACCCCTTTTCAAAACACCATACATTTCATTCAACTGCTTTTGCAAGTCCTTTGTTGTCTCTGACAGAATTATAATTTTATTTGCAAGCCTCAGAATTATTGCTCCTCCATGAATTTCAACTCCTTTTGCAAATTTCTCCTTTGCTTCCTTTACTGCATGCTCTCCTTTCTACTACTCTTTTTAAATCTAGTGGTCATAAACAGTCTGAAAAGCTTGTAAGGGTGTTGCAGGGAAGGTTATGCTGAGGAATAGTTATTAAGAGAAAACTGTGATACATTGCACTGTTTCCAAGTTAGTTAGTATTGAAGTTAGTCAGTGAGACAGTTAAGTGTGCAGATTGAAGTGGCACGCAAGGATGGTGTCGCCAAACATGTTCTTCATTTGAGTTCTTAAAACTGAATGAGAAAGCAGTACAAAAATTGAAATGTGATGTCAGTAAGAATCAAACCTGCGCCATTGGCTTAGCAGTCTAGTGTGCTATGAACTACACTGTGAGAGAACAACTTATGCAATTGTACCTGGTGACCCTCCTGAATTTGTGCATGCAACAGCCTGATTCGTTAACTTCAATGCTAATTAACATGTCAAATGTTTTTGTTAACAATTATTCCTCAGCACAAGAAGCCCTGTGACACCCATGCAAGCTTTTCAGACTATTTCTGACCATCCTGTATATTCCTTTTGCTGTGGAGCCTTCCATTCTTTTCTCACTACTGACTTGCCATCTGCACTCTTGATGATCATACAGCTGCTTCTATTTTCACCAAGTGTTTCTTTAATTTTTCTTGTATGCATCATCATTTGCCATACAGTGATGCATGCTTCTAGAGTTTTTAATTTCATCTGTATCCACGCCTGCCTCAATAGCTGGATTTTAATATTTTCTCCTTTCATCAGTTAAATTTAATGGTTTCTCTCTTGTGGTTCTTAAGCTGCCTTCATTATTTCATCTCTCAAAGCTACTCGCTCATCTTCTACCACATTTCATTTGCATATTTCAGTCAGTCATAGTTGGTGTTCCTTTGAAAGCAAGATTAAAGAAAAATCAAGCCATGTTCATAGGATTTCTTGAACTGGAAAAAGCTTTTGCCAATGTAAACTGGTACAAGTTGTTCGAAATTCTGAGAAAAATTGGGGTAAGCTGTAGGGAAAGATGGGTAATATACAATATTGTCGCAGAAGAAGCTGAGTATCACAGTCGCTGTGTGTAGCGGTTATGATACTAGACTGTTGCATGGAGGGTTGTGAGTTCAAAACTCACCTGAACTGTAAAATTTTGATTCCTGTATTCTGTTAGAGTACATACTAGAAGTATCTACAAATGAGAAGAACCATTGTACTGGAGTGTTCTTTAGCTGTATATATTCTGTATGTGTTCTGGCTGGAGGCAGTTCACTCTGCACCCTTGTATGTGCAAGTGCTGAATAAACCTTCGTTAAGTGAAATCCCAAAGAGAGCAGGTGTTGACAGATGTGAAAATTACCGAACTATCAGTTTAATAAGTCACTGCTGCAAAATACTAACGCGAATTCTTTACAGACGAATGGAAAAACTAGTGGAAGCCGACCTTGGGGATGATCAGTTTGGATTCCGTAAAAATATTGGAACACGTGAGGCAATACTGACCCTAAGCTTTTGAAAATGTTGATTGGAATACTCTCTTTCAAATTCTGAAGGTGGCAGGGGTAAAATACAGGGAGCGAAAGACTATTTACAATTTGTACAGAAACCAGATGGCAGTTATAAGAGTCGAGGGGCATGAAAGGGAGGCAGTGGTTGGGAAGGGAGTGAGACAGGGTTGTAGCCTCTCCCCGATGTTATTCAATCTGTATATTGAGCAAGCAGTGAAGGAAACAAAAGAAAAATTCCGAGTAGGAATTAAAATCCATGGAGAAGAAATAAAAGCTTTGAGGTTTGCCGATGACATTGTAATTCTGTCAGAGACAGCAAAGGACTTGGAAGAGCAGTTGAACAGAATGGACAGTGTCTTGAAGGCAGGATATAAGGTGAACATCAACAAAAGCAAAACGAGGATAATGGAATGTAGTCGAATTAAGTCGGGTGATGCTGAGGGAATTACATTAGGAAATGAGACGCTTATTAAAGTGGTAAAGGAGTTTTGCTATTTGGGGAGCAAAAAAACTGATGATGGTCGAAGTAGAGAGGATATAAAATGTAGACTGGCAATGGCAAGGAAAGTCTTTCTGAAGAAGAGAAATTTGTTAACATCGAGTATAGATTTAAGTGTCAGGAAGTCGTTTCTGAAAGTATTTGTATGGAGTGTAGCCATGTATGGAAGTGAAACATGGACGATAAATAGTTTAAACAAGAAGAGAATAGCTTTCGAAATGTGATGCTACAGAAAAATGCTGAAGATTAGATTGGTAGATCACATAACTAATGAGGAGGTATTGAATAGGATTGGGGAGAAGTTTGTGACACAACTTGACTAGAAGAAGGGATCGGTTGGTAGGACATGTTCTGAGGCATCAAGGGATCACCAATTTACTATTGGAGGGCAGCGTGGAGGGTAAAAATCATAGAGGGAGACCAAGAGATGAATGCACTAAGCAGATTCAGAAGGATGTAGGTTGCAGTAGGTACTGGGAGATGAAGAAGCTTGCACAGGATAGTGTAGCATGGAGAGCTGCATCAAACCAGTCTCAGGACTGAAGACCACAACAACAACAACAACAACAACAACAACAAGTGAAATCGTCATTCATCTACCTACACGTTCCTCTACGTGACAATATTCTGGTGGAGGCACTGGGTATTGGAACTTGTGATACCGCACATTATCAATGACACAGTGGCTCCCATCAGACCACGACAGAGCCACCGTTTACGTGGCGAGAAACCCAAGTTCGAGCCATATTCAACAGATCGCAATCTATTGGAGACAGAAGATGTTATGATGACAGACAGAAGATGTTATGATAACAGCAACCGTGTACCACCACGTGAGACATCCTTCCTGGTTCTCTGGTGACGATGGCCAAGATCCAAACAAGTGGCCGAAGGTGTAGCCAAATTTAACAAATGGGATGACACCGTGTGTTTCACTAACGTATTTTTCTTCTTGGAGGGCACTGGAAAGCAATGGTATGAGTACAACAAGGAGAAGTTCACAAGCGGGGAAGTATTCCAGGTGGAACTGGGTAAGTATTTCGGTGACACACGATGACAGAAGTGCATGGCTGAAGATTAATTAAAGTGCAGGGCACAGCGTCCAGGAGAAACAACAGCATCCTACATTCAAGACGTCTTGGAGCTGTGTAAAATAGTGGATCCTAGAATGAAGAGGGTGTTGCTGAGGACATGTATCAAGCCCTACTCCTGAAAGAGGTTTCAACAGCTAATGGCTTCATAAAATGGTGCCAGTATATCGAGACAGTGCATCAAAAAAGAATTACATGCAAGAAGTTTGAACAGCTTCCAAATGTCGTATTGATGTCTGTGATGGAGGAAGAAACTGATTTCACAAGTGTTCATCATCAGATAGTGAGAGAGGAACTTCAGAAGTTACTTGGATTGCACAGTGAGCGAAAAACTGTGATGCTTCAAGAGGTCATAAGGGAGGAAGTGGAACAGACATTGTACCCAATCTTTACTTCATTTCCCTTTAAAACGTTAAAAAAATCGAGACCTAGGCAAAGTTACATTCCTACAATGGCACATGAGGAACCTGTTTGGGCACCAAAGAAGATTGACATCTGGAGGATCCAGGATAATCATCCAGTGTGTTTCCACTGCGGGTGACTGGGACATGTGGTGCGGTGTTGTCGAGAAAGGCAGTGGATATTTGATGACACCTGTGCCAGAAGACAGCAGACGGATCTTAGCCGATGCCAACTCCAGGACGACGAAGGTGAACAAGAAGATGTGGGTGCAGGACGACGTAGGTCACCATCACTGCAAGCTAGCTGCTGAAGAGGACGCTCCCCAACATACCAATCTAGATCTCCATCGTCGTTTAGAAGCTCCATCCAATCACCTAGCCGCCACAACCTGGAAAACTAAAGGGTGTGACCTTCCTTGGAAGTGAGGCCGCCAAAGAAAAAAATCCTCTGACATCGATCACTACAAAAATGGTAGGAAACTACATTGATATCCTCATGGATGGCCAACCAGCCCAAGCTCTTGTGGACTCTGGAGCATCATATTCAGTCATTTCGGAGAAGTACCGTCACCAGTTGCAGAAAACCGTGTTAGTCCACAACAAAACATCTCTGCTGAAGGTGGCTAATGGCAAATATGTAAAACCTACAGGAAGATGTGTCATTCGTGTGGGTGTAACTGGCCATACACAGCTCCCAGAATTCATAGTCTTACAAGAGTGTAGTCATGACGTTATCCTCGGATGGGACTTTTTTGAAAGCTTCTTAGGAAATTATAGATTGTGGTCACTCGAAGATTATGCTAGACAAGATGAGATACTGTGGACAGGAAGATGCGCATCCGAGTGTGTGGAGACTGTGTGCTGGATGAAGTGATCATTCCTGCAGTCAGCACTAGAATGGTAACTGTCATGTGTCATACATCAACCCATGGATCTTGTAGTGGAATGTAAGAGGAGCATATCACTGAAGAATAAGTTGGTCATCCCAGCCTCTGTTGTCTCGTTTAAGAACGGATTCGGTGAACTGTTGCTAAGAACCGCAGATCCTTCCAAGCCACATGTGCGTAGCAAATGCTGAGCCGTTAATTGCAGAACAGCTGAGCGTCATAGAAACCTCCCATGCCGAATCTGTGGGCAAAATTAGCGCTACCACTATGAGACAAGATCTTCTAGCTCTACTATCCCCAGATCTCACTAAGGAACAACAGAAGAAGCTACTTGCCATTCTTCAAGAGTTCTCTGAATGCTTCAATCCACAGGTGAAGAGCGAATTAGACAAATCGACAGTGAAGCACCAGATTAGCGCTGGAGACCATCAACCAATAAGCCAGTCAGCATACCGTGTGTCAGCAACTGAATGTCGAATAATTCGTAATGAGGTAGAGAAAGTGATGAAGAATGACATCGTTCAGCCTTCGCAGAGCCCATGGTTGTCACCAGTGGTTCTCGTCAGGAAGAAGGATGGCAGTTGGCGGTTTTGTGTTGATTACAGGAAGCTTAATAAGATAATTAAAAAGGACATTTACCCTCTTCCACGAATTGACAGTTCACTATATTGTTTGAAGGGGGCTAAGTTTTTCTCAACCGTGGACATGTACTTGGGATACTGGCAAATCGAAGTAGATGAGGCTGATCGTGGGAAAACTGCATTCATCACTCCTGAGGGCCTGTATGAGCTTAAGGTAATGCTGTTTGGTTTGTGTAATGCGCCAGCAACTTTTGATGGATAATCTTCTAAGGCACCTGAAGTGGACGATGTGTCTTTGTTATTTAGATGACTCTATATTGTTCTCAGAGACATTTGATGAACACATAAAGAGACTGAGGGCCCTTCTTAAGTTTCTCCAACAAGCCGGACTGAAACTTAATCCAAGAAAGTGTCTCTTTGGAGCAAAAGAAATCAAAATACTTGGACACCTTGTGTCAAACGAAGGTGTGTGGCCAGACCTGAAAAAGTTGACAGCTATAAAGGAATTTCCTATTCCTGAAAGTATTGGAGATGTGAGAAGCTTCCTTGGATTGTGTTCTTATCACCGTCATTTTATCAAAGACTTCTGTATCAAAACCAGGCCACTCCAAGAGTTGTTAAAAGCCGATGCTAAATTTATCTGGAGTGGTGCTCAACAAGATTCTTTCGATGTGCTGCGAAAAGCTCTGATGACTGACAATGTACTTGGTCTGTATGATGAGAGAGCACCTACAGAACTACACACAGGTGCCCGTGGGTATGAGATCGGTGCTGTTCTGGTGCAGATTTTGGATGGAAAAGAGAATGTTATAGCCTATGCTTCTAGGACACTTACAAAAGCCGAGAGAAACTACTCAAATACAGAAAGAGAATGTCTTGTTGTTATCTGGGCCATGTGCAGATTTCGACAGTATCTCTATGAAAGGCCATTTACAGTTGTTACAGACCATCATTCGCTTTGTTGGTCGACAGGTCTTAAGGATCTAACAGGATGATTCGCCAGGTGGGCACTACATCTTCAAGAGTATGACATTACCATACTGTACAAAAATGGAAGAAAACACAAAGATGCCGACTTTCTTTCAAGAAACCCTGTGCAAGACCATCAAGACTTTGATGAAGATAGTGACTGTCTCGCTGCACTCCAGGATGTCTCTGCTGAGCAGAGGGAGGACACCATACATCTCAAATTATGCTTGCCTTAAATCGGTCAGAGGATGTGAAAGGACAATTTAAGGTAGTTAATGGATTACTTTGCAAGAAAAACTTTGATCCGTTTGGAAAGAGGTGGCTACCAGTGATTCCTAAACGCATGCGCTTAGGAAATTCCATGACACACCTGAGGCCAGACATTTAGGATTTATTAAGACCTACGATAGAATCTGCAAGAGATTTTTCTGGCCAGGTTTATTTAGGAGTGTCTGTCACTGTGTGTCACACTGTCGAGAGTGCCAGAGGAGAAAGGCAGTTTCTCAGAAACCACCTGGCCGACTCATACCAATTCCACCAGCTGAAGCGTCTTTCCAGCGTGTTAGGATTGACCTCCTTGGGCGATTTCCAACGTCTGCTAGTGGCAATAGATAGATTATTGTTTGCACTGATTATCTGACACACTATGCCATTACAAAAGCCGTAAAAACAGCCGAAGCATCCGAGGTAGCCAAATTCATCGTGGAAGACATTGTATTAAAACACGCTGCCCCACGGTCTTTAATTATGGATCAAGGGAAAGTTTTTCAATCGAATCTTGTGACAGAGATAAAGTGTCAATGCAACATTACTCATCACATGACAACTGCCTACCATCCGCAAACTAATGGGCTTACTGGACGCCTTATTAAGACCTTGGCTGACATGCTATCAATGCTCATCAGTTGTGAGCAGAGCAACTGGGTGAGGTGCTACCTTTCGTGACTTTTGTCTACAACAGTGCCTAACGAGACACCACAGGATTTACACCATTTTTCCTGGTGCATGGGCGTGAGGCGATGACGACAATGGATGCTGTATTTCCATTACATCCTGATGATGTGGACGACGACTACATCAGCCAGGTGTTAACCAGAGCTGAGGAAGCTTGGCAGTTAGCTCGACTCCGCATGCTGCAGGCTCAAGAAAACGATCGCAGAAGGTGTGACGCGAGTCACTGCCCTGTTGTGTACCAGCCTGGTGGCCTCGTCTGGACCTTCACTCCTGTTCGGAAGGTTGGTCTCTCTGAAAAGCTCCTCAGGTGTTACTTTGGACCTTATAAGATTGTCAGACAGTTGTCTGATGTTACTTATGAAGTTGAAGATTTCGACCCTGACACAAGACAATGAAAGATCAGAGATACGGTCCACATCCTTCGATTGTAGTCCTATAAGGATCCTGCAACCCAGGGTAAATTCGAAGCTCCAGCACAGCCAACAAGCGGAAAGATGATGAAGAATGTAGTGGCAAGGGAAGTTCTGAGAAAATCACCACCAGGACGAACTCAGTCATCGGGAATCGGAGTATTCCCAGACTAGGGCGACATAACACTGAGACGCTGTTTTCTTAAGGAGGGAGCAATGTCGCAGAAGAAGCTGAGTATCATGGTCACTGCAGTGTAGTGGTTATGATACTAGACTGTTGCATGAAGGGCTGTAAGTTCAAAACTCACCTGAACTGTAAAATTTTAATTTCTATATTCTGTTTGAGTACATTCTAGAAGTATCAACAAATGCCAAGAACCATTGTACTGGAATGTTCTGTAGCTGTATATATACCGTATGTGTTCTGGCTGGAGGCAGTTCGCTCCGTGCTCTTGTATGTGCAAGTGCTGAATAAACCTTCCTTAAGTGAAGTTAGTGTTCGTCTTTCATCTACTTGCACCTTCCTCTATGTGACAACATGTACAAGAGCTAGGAGGGAGTAATAAGAGTGGATGACCAAAAGTGAAGTGGTTGCATTGAAAAGGGTGTAGGACAGGGATGTAGTCTTTCGCTTCTGCTGTTCAATCTGTACATTGAAGAAGCAGTGATGGAAATAAAAGGAAGGTTCCGGAGTGATATTAAAATTCAGGGTGAAAAGATAACAGTGATATGATTCGCTGATGACATTGTTATCCTGATTGAAAGTGAAGAATTGCATGATCTGCTGAATGGAATGAACATTCTAATGTGTACAGGATATGAACTGAGAGTAAATCAAAGAAAGACAAAAGTACTGAGAACAGCTAGAAACTTAACATCACGTTCGAAGTTCACAAAGTAGATGACGTTAAGGAATTCTACCACCTTGGCAGCAATATAGGTAATGACAGATGGAGCAAGGACATCAAACACAGACTAGCACTGGGATAAAGGGCATTCCTGGCCAAAAGAAGTCTTACTATTATCAAACGTAGCCCTTGATTTGAGGAGGAAATTTCTGAGAATGTACATTTGGAGCACAACATTGTATGGATGTGAAACATGGACTGTTGGGAAACCAGAACGGAAGGGAATCGAAGAATTTGAGATATGGTGCTACAGATGAATGTTGAAAACTAGATGGACTGATAAGGTAAGGAATGAGGAGGTTCTGTGCAGATTCAGAGAGGAAAGAAATATATGGAAAACACTGACAAGGAGAAGGGACAGGATGCTAGGACATCTGTTAAGACATCAGGAAATAATTTCCGTGGTAATAGAAGGAGCTGCAGAGGGCAAAAACTGTAGAGGAAGACAGAGACTTGAGTACATCCAGCAAATAATTGAGGAGATAGGTTACAAGTGCTACTCTGAGATGAAGAGGTTTTCACAGGAGAGGAATTCATTGCATGCCGCGTCAACCCAGTCAGAAGACTGATGACTCAAAAGAAAAAAAAAGAAAAGGAAAAAACATAACAGCTGCTTTTCACTTCTAACAAATTTTGAGACGCATGGCTGTTGAGATAGAATATTTGTTAGCGGGCAACCTCTGGGAAAATTGCCGCACCTCAGTTGTATAAGGCTTACTCAGGCAAGCAGGGTACTGTCTAAATGGACCCTTGCATCCCTAGCTGCTCGTGGGACCAAGGTGCAATCCTTGAATTTTGCTCCACCTCCTCCCAGAGAAATAGATGGGCCACTGATAAGTACTAACACCCAATCTAACAATAGAGCTTGTGTAGCCAGTCCTTCAGTCTCAGGAATATTTCATAGTCCTAGTGTATATGGTAACAGAATGGGTGTAAGGGAGAAGCCACTTGTGGCAAATGTGGTAAGGCCTCCCACAAAGGAGTCGCTTTTTCATCTCCTTTGAAGTGTGTGAATTGCAGCGTGTATCTTGGAAAACGGAAGATACAAGAACTTTAAATTAGAAAGTGTCCCATGGTGACAACAAACAGATGTATGAGGCCACACTACCCCACCCTCCATGTTTGCTACCTCCTTTGTTTCTGTTCTTAAACTGCCGGTTCAGAAGACAGATGTTGCTACACAAATGCAGGTTGGTAGTGTCAACACTAAGACTTGTGTTTGTCAATGCACAACTGCTGCTGCAGTTACTTCAAAACCCGTACCTATCCCCAGAACATCAGAAAAGATTGTGGATGCTGACATTGCAGATCTCCCTGGCCCTCTAATGGTTCAGTCAGGTCCACCATCCAGCACTGCCACTACCACTTCCATGGTTTTGGCTCCATGCTCTCCCTAAGCAAAATCAAAGTCAAAGGCAAAGACTCAACCTTTGATGGAGACGAGAAGAAGCAGTCTGACAGTGTCGACATCACTTTCTCTGACGTCTCTCATGATTTGTCTTCATAGCTGATGGACCTCGATGCTGGTCTGGGGCACTCACCTTGCCTCAAGACCGAACTTCTACCCACTACAGTTTCCCTCCCTGGTGGAAAAACAGGCTGAAAGTGCTACCCCCATTTTAAATGGCTGTCATAATTAAGTGGAAAATTAATGATTTCAGGACATATGGAGGAGCCGAAACTCCTAGTAGAGGAGTGCCCCCTGTGCTTGTGTTAACAGGAAATGCATTTTAAAGCATCTTATATACCCGTACTAGGAGCTGTACCCTCCTTTGCAAGAATGACCTGACTGGGAATAGAGCCATGGGAGGAGTCACTGTGTTTGTCAATAATGTATACCACTCCTTTTTACCCCCTGTGCCAGTGGAAGCAGCTGCATTGAAATTAATGTGTGTCAGAGGAGCACTGTTAGCTCACTGTATGTATGTCCACAAGATGTGACAGACTCTAATACTCTCACAGGTCTTACAGAACAACTGCCCCGACCATTTCTCCTACTGGGAGACTTCAATGCCCATGATGTATTGTAGGGCTCAATCTCTGCTTGCCCTTGGTGTCCGGTTCTGGAGAACCTCGTGACATCTCACGAGCTGTGCATCCTCAACACAGGCACTCCCACTCGTTTCTGTGCTGCTGCTGGGTCATCCACAGCCATTAACCTCTCTTTCTGCTCACCAGCTCTTACCAATTCTGTTCAGTAGGAAGTCACTGATAACCTTAATTTCAGTGACTGTTTCCCACTCCAGATTCACTTACTGCATGGAGCTCTCCCTGAAAGGATGCAGCCCCAATGGATGAACAGCAGAGCCAATTGGACGCTGTGCAGCCGGCTGTCTGTGTTTGAACGCCGTGGCAGTGTCTGGGAGTGGGTACACCACATCACATGAGTAATCTAACATGCCGCTGACTTTTTCATCCCCAACTCCTCTTGTCATCCTAGGCCACCACCTTTCTGTTGGTGGACTGGTGAGTGCCATCCAGTAATGTAGGTAGCCCCCCAGCAGGTTCGGGGGTAAGAATAGGCCCGATGTATTCCTGCCTGTCATAAGAGATGACTAAAAGAAGTTTCACACGTTTTGGCCTTTATGTGATGGTCCCCTGTAGGGTTTGACCTCCGTTCTTGAAAATTTTCCCGAAGAGTGAGCCAATTGGGGAAGGACGCCTTACTTGGTGCATTGTGTCCATCGTTCATTGAGATCCTTAGCCCACTCTCTCGTCACCGCATTTAAGTCCTGCTCATTCTCCATCTCTTGGGTGAAGACACCTTTCTGGGTGCATTTTCCACCATGCACAATGCAGTGTCGCTTTCTGCGTTGACGATGGCCATGGACTTCCTTGCACCTGATATCCAGCACAGTAGCCAGTCCGTTGTGATGGGGCCACCATGTACTTTGTTGGTTGTAGCCCCCTGACAACACTGGGATCGCTCTGCTGATGCCTGTGCCATTAACTCCCCACATATGCCAAGGGGTAGATGCCCATTGCCCTGGGGCATTGGAACTCCTGGCAATGCCCACACTGCCAGGTGGCCTTTGCTGCAGCTGGGTGGCGCCCATGGGGAAGGCCCCTGGTCGGAATGTGTGGCATCAGGGCAGATGACATGCGATGAAGCGTAGTCCATCATCTCTTGCTGGTGGTGAAACACCAGGAGTCTCTAAGCATTAACGAACTCAATTCAACTCACAGAAGTATGACCCCAAATTGTTCCCCTCCCTGGCCACACAATAGGAGGAACATCAGGGTAAGGATGGCAGCGGATCTTATTCCCTGGTACCTTGTATGTTGGTGAACTGATGGGGAATCTGACGATGAAGCCTCAGTTTTTTTGTTGAGGATTTAGAGGACAAATTTTGGGAGGTGCAGGGATTTTCCAAAATGAGATCTGGGGCAGTCTTGATCAAAATACCATCCTCTGCCCAGTCACAGACGTTACTCGCTTGTGAGAAGCTGGGGGATGTTTCTGTAACCATCATGCCCCATAAGAGCTTAAATATGGTTCAGCATATCATATTTCATAGGGACGTTCTTTTGCAGTCTGACAATGAGCTGCGCGCCAGTTCAGAGCGGCGAGGTACCCATTTTGTTCGGCGTGTCCATTGGGGTCTGAGGGATAATCAGGTTGCCACTGTTGCCTTCATCTTGGCCTTCAAGGGTGAAACATTGCCCGAGATGTTCAAGGTGATGGTCTACTGCTGTGATGTAAACCTCTGTATCCCTCCCCCAATGTGGTGCTTTAAGTGTGCTGATGTCTTCCCGTGGTCACATCCCAATACTCCATGTGCCCCTCCTCCCATCTGTGTCCACTGTGGAGAGCACCATTCACCTTGCTCATCAGACTGCAGGATTCTCCAGAAAGAAAGGAAAATCATGGAGTACAAGACCCTGGACCAACTGACCTACAATGAGGCTAAGAGAAGATTTGAACACCTGCACCCTGTATGTATGACATTGTCAAATGCCGCCGCTACAACAGGTCTGGCACCATCATCTGTGCCAACTCCAGTCACCTCTCAGAGCCAGAATACTACACCTTAATACCCCCTTAATGGTGGGGGCCATTTCCCTCCCTGTTACTCCTGCACCACCTACTTCAGGAGCAACACCCCCCCAACCATTGGGGACATCCATCCCCATTTCTAAGCCGTAAGTCGTCTTCAGCTTCTCTCACTAGGAAGGGGCCCTTCGTCACTCCCTTACCAGGTTTCTGCTTGTGGGAAAGATGATACCTACCAGTGTCTGAAGAGCTCAAAAGCAGCTGCTCGTAGGGCTTCATGCTCACCCTCAGTCCCGGAGACTGCGCCAGTGAAGTCCTCCTAGCCATGGAAACCCAAGGAGCTGTGAGAGAAATAAAAAAAGAAGAGCACTAAGACCAAGAAATTTCAGTGGAACCCACACCACCACTACCTACAAGCTCTGCATCTGAGGATGGGGTGGAGATTCTGGCGTCCGCAGAGGACCTAGACCTCGCCAGGTCCTCAGACACAAGGGATATAGACTGCCCAGGATAAAGTCAGTGGCAGCAGGTGCCTCTGAGGTGTGAACTGCCTCATTGAATGTTCCATGCCTTCCCAGGCTCACGATGACATCATCCTCCAGTGGAATTGCGGCGGTTTTTTCCACCACCTGGCTGAGCTACGGCAACTGTTAAAGCTTTACACCTGCTATCTGTGTTGCCCTCCAGGAAACCTGGTTCCCAGCAGTGCAGACCCCTGCCCTCCGTGGCTATAAGGGCTATTACAGGAACCATAGCGACTATAATCGAGTGTCAGGTGGAGTTTGTGTTTATGTCCTAAACTCTGTCTGTAGTGACACTGTGCCCCTTCAAATTCCTCTTGAAGCTGTGGCTGTCAAAATAAGGATGACACAGGAAATAACTGTCTGCAATGTATATCTTCCTCCAGATGGTGCAGTACCCCTGAATGTATTAGTTGCACTGATTGACCAACTCCCTAAACCTTTCCTACTTTTAGGAGATTTTGACACCCATAACCCCTTGTGGGGTGGCACCATGCTTACTGGCCGAGGCAGAGATGTCAAAACTTTACGGTCTCAGTTTGACCTCTGCCCCTTTAATACTGGGGCCAACACACATTTCAGTGTGGCTCATGGTAGTTGCTTGGCCATTGATTTGTCAATTTGCAGCCCAGGACTTCTCCCATATATCCACTGGAGAGCACTTGATGACCTGTGTGGTAGTGACCATGTCCCCATCTTCCTGTCACCGCCCCGGCATCAGGCCCACGGACACCTGCCCAGATGGGCTTTAAACAAGGCGGACTGGGAAACTTTCACCTCTGATGTCACTGTTGAGTCTCCCCCACACGGTAACATCAATGTCGTGGTTGAGCAGGTGACTACCACAATTGTTTCTCCAGCAGAAAATGCAATTCCTCATTCTTTAGTGTGCCCCCGGCGTAAGGCAATCCCTTGGTGGTCACTGGAAGTTGCTGAAGCAATTAACGGGTGTTGGCGAACTCTACAGCGGCATAAGCGGCACTCTTCCCTGGAGCACTTCATAGCCTTTAAGCGGCTCCATGCCCGCGTTCGCCAATGTATCAAACGACAGAAGCAGGAATGTTGGGAGAGATACGAGTCAACCATTGGGTGCCATACCTCACCTTCCCAAGTATGGGCAAAGATCTAATGTGTTTTCGGGTACCAGACCCCAACAGGTGTTCCCGGTGTTAACATGAAGGGCATGTTATCTGCGGACACAAATACAATTGCCAAGCACTTTGCTCAGCACTATGCTGGAGCCTCTGCATCGGAGAATTACCCCCCAGCCTTTTGCACTCTCAAACAGCAGCTGGATGGGAAAGTCCTCTCGTTTACTACATGCCACTGTGAATCCTATAATGCCCCATTTACAGAGTGGAAGCTCCTCAGTACCCTTGCACATTGCCCTGACACTGCTCCCGGGCCTGATTGGATCCACAGCCAGATGATTAAACATCTCTCATCTGACTACAAGTGACAGATCCTTGTCATCTTCTACCGGATCTGGTGTGCTTCACACAATCATAGTTCTCCTGAGCATCTGAATTACTGCCTCCATTACTGGTCCATCTCCCACATCAGCGGCCCAGGCCAGGGCTAACAATTGTAGTTTGCGTGCAGCCCCTTCTCTCTGAACTGGAGTCCTTCCCTTTACCACCTCTGCTTGCGGTCCATTCACGTATGCCTCCATGGTGTATACCTCGGCCGCAGCTTTGTCTTTGCACGGCCGTAAGGGCTCCATCATTCCTGCCGCTCTCCGCTGTCACTTCCTCTCTATTCTTGACATGTTCCGGGGCTCTGACATGGTTTACGCCGACAGCTCGATGGCTGATGGTTACGTAGGCTTTGCATATGTTCATGTAGGACATATTGAACAGCACTCTTTGCCAGATGGTTGCAATGTTTTCACTGCAGAGCTGGCGGCCATATCTCATGCTCTTGAGCACATCCGCTGATGCCCTGGCGCTTCATTTCTCCTGTGTACTGACGCATTGATGTGGGATCTAGATTCGGTAGTGTCTGCATCTCATAATACTGTGCCTGGTCAAGACCAGATCCAATACAGCGTGCTGCGGAACTTGAAACCAGCATTAAAGGAAGTCCTTTTACGATGTTTTAATTCGATTTGGCAGACAGGCCACTTGCTCAACTCATGTAGGGAGGCAACTTTTATACCTCTTCTCTAGCCAGGAATGTGTCCCAGTAGTTACTGGATGTGTGTTCTGGAGATGTCAATCCACTGATAACCTGACCCAGCTGGAGGCGGCTATCTAGCTGGCTTTCCTACAGAAACAGCATTGTATAGAAATATTCTATGACATCATTACTCGGAGACACAGTATTGTAGGGCAGCTCTACCAATGAGGCTTCCATGGTCATCTCCCCATCTTCATTCGGTCAGTGCTTTTTTCAGTAGTAAGTTGATGACATGCTGTCAAATCGTTTCAAGCACTGGTGTTCGACATGGGAGTATTTCAAATGTTTCTCTCTTTGTCATAGCATAAACAGAATCATATCTATGCTAAGGAGTTGTGTACAATGTTGCTTATTTGTGGACAATTTTGCAGTTTTCCATTTCTCCTCCACTATTTCAACAGTAACTCATCAGTTGCAACTTACAGTAAAGAGGTAGAGGAGTGGGCTGTAAAGACTAGTTTCATATTTTCTGCAGAGAAGTGTGTGTGTGTGTGTGTGTGTGTGTGTGTGTGTGTGTGTGCGCGCGTGTGCATTTTAATTGTTCTTCTCATATTTTTAATTTACCTGAATTGCGTATGTGGAACACCATTTTTCTTTGTAAAGACTCTTGAGTGGTTTTTGAGCCTCAATTTTGGCTTCAAACTCTCATTGTTGCCACGGCTGTTCAGGGCTGAAAGCACAGAGCCAGAAGGCACTGAACATTTTAAAGTGTCTTTGCAACAGGCTTTGGGAAGAGGACAGGGCACATCTGCTCTAGTTTTGTATGGCTGTCATGCAACTATGGTTGGACTGTGTGTGCACAGTGTATGGGTCAGTGTGGCCATCTTACCTGAAGGTAAAGTTAAACAATGGAAAATCCAAGGTGGAATATAACAGTATTATGAAAAGAATAGTTGCTACTCATCATATAGCAGAGATGCTGAGTCGCAGATGGGTACAAAAAAAAAAAAGTTGCAAAATGAGCTTTTGGCCAACAAGTCCTTTGTTGAAAATAGACAACACACACACACACACACACACACACACACACACACACACACAAACACACACACCTACCGGAAGGTAACTGATGCTTTGTTCCATGAGGGGATCATGCCAGTCATGGACACTTACAGCAGGACCAGCCCCATACCTGTTGAGGAAATGAGCTGTCATCCCCCCCCCTCCCCCCCCTGCCCTCGCCCCCAATGGCAACTCTCATGGTGTGTCAGACATGTACATTTGTCACTACTCCCAATTCACCAGCACAGCATACTGTTGCTCGTCCAGCTATGGAACACCTCTGTACCAATCGTCCATGGGCAATGAAGCTATTTGGGATTTGTGCGAAATGTGTGTTGGAGTCCCTTGGTGTGGGGCGTGTATGGGCTCAAATCAGGGGTTTTAACAGACTTCCATTCTGGTTGCTGCAGAGGCCCATTGTAATTTTAGATATAGTACAGCACAGGAGAGATTGCTTTCCCACTTCCGTTTTTCCAACATTTTGAATGAGCACCCCAACTATGTAGCTGTATTCATGGATGGTTCTAAACTGGGGTATTCCGTTGGCTGCTCTGTTGTTTTCCCAGATTTTGTTCTCTAAACTCGGTTGCCTCCAGAATTGGATCATTTTCTCGAGACTCCAGGGTTCACTGTATTTAGTGCCAAATTATCTGCAATCTTGAGGGTGCTGGAGCAGATGAGATGTGCCATGCCTGCTAAATTCCTCTTATGTTCCCACCTCTTGAGTGCCCTCCAGTCTCTAGAGAGCCTTTGTATCCAGCCAATAAAATAGTTCATGATATCCAGGATACCGGGAAGGAGGTGTCTTTCTGCTGGGTGCCAGGGCATGTGGGTATTGCTGGGAGTGAAAGGGCAGATGTGCAGCCAAGGTGGTGTGCCGTGATCCTCAATTAGTGCACTGTGCCATCCCCCTGCAAGTTATTATCTCACTGCTGAAGTACAGAATCATGCGTCAATAGGAAGATGAGTGGTTGGACGTGACATGCAATAAGCCCCATTTAGTGAAGCCCACAGCACAGCTGTGTTGTACCTCCTTCCAGCCACAGAGATGAGATGGGATAGGCCATAGCTCTATGAAGCATGGCTTCTCTTGCGGGCAAGAGGACTCTCCAGTGTGTGGTGCTTGTGGAATACAGATCACTGTACACCACATTTTATTAGACTGTGTTTTATTTTCAGACCAGAGGGCAGCAGCAGATCTGCTCTCTATTTTAAGTTGCATTCAAATGAATGTCCTGAGAATTCTAAGGTTTTGGGTATGTCCAACGTGTTTCTAAAACTTTTGTTAATGTGTTAACAGGGTGACTGGTTCAGCCATGTTTTTTTGTGAGTGGACACCAGTCACATTTCCCTGGACCTTTCTTTTAGCTCCCCTATCATTTTACTCATTTTTTAATCCAGGGTGTAGCACCATTCACCCTTTCTCTGCTGTCTTAAAGCATGTGAGATAGAGTGATCGTGTAGGTCATTGCGAGTGAGGTGGGAGTGAGTGTCCTTTTATAGGCTTCCTCCTCACTGTGTGACAACAGTTTTAGCCATTTTATCATAATTTGTTTCTTTTAATATGTGTAAGGGGCCTGATGACCTTGCTGTGGAGCGGCTGTTAACTCCAACCACACAAAGTCAACTGAAGCCTGTGTCTCCATGTCTGTTCCTTGCATACAACCTCCTGTTGCGATTCTTAATCCAAGTATTTGCATTTATAAAATGGTGCTCTGTATGAAATTCTACCAGGGCCTTCCTCTTCCATTCATTTCTTTCAGTTAATGTTCCTCCACTATTTTCTTCTCTCTTCGTTTTCCAAATGCTTAGTTCTAGTTCCCATCACCATTAAATTTTTGTCTCTCTTAACATACTACATAATTTCTTTGCTCTTGTCTCCTATGACCAATTCCAAAGTTGCTTTTTGCTAATTTTGGTATTATTACTTTTAACAGTTTCATTGCTGGTGACTATAGAATTAATATAACCACCTAGAATCTGTATTCAAACGTGGAAGATAAAATACTTTCAGTGTAACAGGGGTCATTTGACAGCCTCTATATTCCATGCTGGTATAGAAATTCTTCAGATTACCTACAAGGCTGCGACCAGGCGTTTGAGTCACTTGTGTTTAGCTGATAAATCTTATACTTTTGTAAAAGTCAAAATCCAATTTCAACTTTTTTTTTTTTTTTGTCACCATTCTTCTGGCTGTTTTGATGCAGCTTGCCACGAGTTCCTGTCCTGCATTAACCTCATCATCCCATAATAGCACTGTAGCACTTGTATCCTGCATCCTCAGTTATTTATTGGATCTATTCAAATCTCCATTGTCCCCTACAGTTTTTACCCTCTAATACCATAGAGGTATTCCCTGATGTTGTAATACATGATGTTTCCCATCATTCTGTCCCTTCTTCTTGCCAGTTTTTTCCTCATGTTTGTCACTTTATCATTTCTACAGAGAACCTCCTCATTCTTTATTATATCAGTCCATCTAGTTTTCAGCATTCCTCTGTAGCATCACATCTCATACATTCTGTTATAGTTTTCCCACTGTTCATAAGTCATTACCATACAGTCCTGTGCTCCAAACCTACATTATCAGAAATTTTTTTCTTCAAATTAAGGCCTGTGTTTGGTGCCAGTAGATTTCTCTTGGCGAGAAATGGCATCTTTGCCTGAGCTAGTCTGCTTTTTATGCCCTCCTTGCTTCGTCGATCATGGGTTATTTTGCTTCCAAGGTAGCAGAATTCCTTCACTTTGTCTACCTCATTATCACCAATTTTGATGTCAAGTTTTGCAGTATTCTCATTTCTGCTACTACTCATATCCTTTGTCTTTCTCCAGTTCTCTCTCGATTCATATTCTGCACTCATTAGATTGTTCATGCCAACCAGTAGATTCTATAATTCTTCCTCATATTCACTGGGGATTGCAATATCATCAGCAAGCCATATCACCCTGAATTTTTATCGCACTCTTGAATATGTCTTTTATTTTCGTCATTGCTTCTTTAATGTATAGATTGAACAGTAGAGGCAAAAGTCTGCATCCCTGTCTTACACTTTTTTTAAATCCAAGTACTTTGTTCCTTTTCCTCAGAATTTCAAACACCTCGCACTATTTTATGTTGCCAGATGCTTCTTAAGGTCGATGAATCCAATGAGTGTGTCTTCATTATTTTTCTTCAGCCTTGCATCCATTCAAGTCCAATGTCAGAACTGCCTCTCTGGTGGCTTTACCTTTCCTAAAGCCAAACTGATCATCTTAACCAATCCTCAGTTTTATTTTCCATTCTTCTGTATGTTATTCTTGTCAGCAGCTTGGATGTATGAGCTGTTAAGCTGATTGTGCAATAGTTTTCCCACTTACGTGCCTTTGCTGTCTTTGGAATTGTGTGGATGATATTTTTCCAAAAGTCAGATGGTACGTTGCCACTCTCATAGGATCTACACACCAACTTGAATAGTTTGGTTGGCACTTCTCCCATTGATTTTAGAAATTCTAATGTAATGTTATCTGTCCCTTCTGCCTTACTAAATCTCAAATCTTCCAGAGCTCTTTTAAATTCTGACTCTAATACTGAATCTCATGTGTCATCCATTTTGACTACAATTTCTTCGTCTATCTCATCACCAGTCAAATCTTCCTCCTCATAGAGGTCTTCAATGTAATCTTTCTATCTGTCTGTTCCGTCTTCTGTGATTAACAGTGGAATTTCCATTGCGCTTGTAATGTTACCCCGCTTGCTTTTAATTTCACCAAAGGTTGTTTTTATTTCTTATGTGCTGAATCAGTTATCCTGTCAAACATTTCTTTTTTGATTTCTTCACATCTTTCCTGCAGCCATTTTGCCCTGGCTGCTTTTATTACTGTTTTCTTATCTTTCCCTGAACATTTTTGTACTTTCTTCTTTCAACAGTCAGTTGAAGTATTACATGTGTTACCCAAGGTTTCTTTGCAGTTGCCTTTATTATACCTCTTTTTCCCTGTCCAACTTCTGTTATTGCCATTTTTGGAGACATCCATCCTTCTTTGACTGAACTGCCTTTCTCTGTTGTTCTTTACTGCAACATCTACTTCTTTAGCCAACTTCAAACACATCTAATCATTCCTCAGTACTCTCTACCCTCCTCACTGTTTCTTCCAAATCATTCTCTTAAGCTTCACTCTACTCTTCATCTTTACTGAATTATGATCTGAGTCTATATCTGTACCTGAGTACACTGCAATCCAATATCTGATTTCGGACACTCTGTCTGACTGTGATGGAATCCAGCTGGAACCTTCCCAGGGTATTTTCCCCGGTGTTTTCCAAGTACACCACCTCCTCTTGTGATTCTTGAACAGAGTATTCACTACTCTGCAATTTATTGGAGAACTCAGTTCGTCTTTCTCCTCTCTCATTCCTACAGTTAAGCCCATATTCATCCATAACCCCTCCTTCTATTCCTTCCTCTACAAAGGCATTTCAATCCCCCATGACTATTAGTTTCATCTCCCTTTACATATTGAATTACTCTTTCAGTACCTCACGTACTTTATCTCTTCATGTGCTGCTTGCGACATTGGCATATATACTCGAACTATCGTTGTCTCTGTTCATTTGCTGTTGGTTCTGATGAGAACAACCTTATCACCAAGTTGTTCACAGTAGCTCACTCCCTGCCCAGCTTTCTTATTCATAATGACTCCTACTCCCATTATACCATTTTCAGTCACTGTTGATATTACCTTACATTTGTCTGCCCATAAATCCTTCTTTCCATTTCATTTCACTGGCCCCTATTACACCTAGCTTGAGCCTTTGCATTCTTCTTTTCAGATTTTCTAGCTTTCCTGCTATGTTCTAACTTCTGACATTCCATGCTCCAACTCGTTGAATGTTCTCCCATTGTTGGTTATTCTGGCTTTTTCTCATGCTACCTCCCACTTGGCAGTCCTCTCCCAGAGATCCAAATGCGGGACTAATCTAGAATCTTTTGCCAATGGAGAAACCATGTCACTTTTACAATTACAGGCCACAAGTCCTGTGGAAACACAGTGTGTGTGTTTGATGCAGTGGTTTCCATTGCCTTCTGCATCTTCATGCTGTTGATCATTGCTAATTCTTCTGCCTTTTAAGGGCAGTTTCTACCCCAAAGGCCAAGAGAGTGCCCTGAACCTTTGTCTGCTCTTCTGCCCTCTTTGACAAGGCCATTGGCAGAATGAGGGTCACTTCTTATGCCTGAAGTCTTTAGAAGTCATTGCTGCTGATTTTTATTCAAAATTTATGCAGTGGTTGGGATTGAACCCAGGATGTTTTGATTCGTAGTGAAAGACACTCCCCTAGAGCACTTTCCAACAACCTATTTTGTTTTAGTAACTATCAGTTAGTGATTATAGTAAACTAGCATCCTCAAATTTACAACACTTTCGTTGGGAATGAGAAAATGCCAAATTTTCCAACATTTCATAAAAATGGAAATTTTTTTGTTCCTACTTGTAGTGATGTGTGGCTTTGTCTCTGTTTTGGCTATGTTGATGTGTTCACTAATGATAATAGCAGTTAACAAGCAGTCCTCTCTCTCTCTCTCTCTCTCTCTCTCTCTTTTTTTTTTTTTTTTTTTTTTTTTGCTGGATCTATTCCTGTGTTACTCCAGCTTGATTTTATGTTGATAATGTTGTTATCATCTGACTAAAAGCGTTGTTCTTCCTGCCGCCAAAGTTACTAATCCACCTTCTGTCTAACTTCCAGCCTATTTGTTTCTCTTTTAAATTTCTCTAATTTATTTACACAGTTACTGACAGTAACATTCTACACTCAGTCCCATATAATGGAAGATTTTTTAAAATTTATTTTTCCCCATTGATGTTCTTAGTCCAGTGAAACTGTCAGAGAAAAAGCCTGTACCTTGCAATAAAGGGGGAAGAAGATTTTATTTTTTTAACTCGTTCGTATTGTTGGAAAGGTTAGAAAACGAAGTTTTGCCACCAAAATTTCTCTTGGGAAAACTTTCTGCACTCAAAAAACTTGGAAAATTTCGGACTTTTTTCAGTTTTTTCAAAATATCTCAGTTTCATTTGCTCCTATCGCTTTGACGTCTATTTTCTTTTTTAAAGAGCACAAAATTCTCTACAGATTTGATTCTTACCATTTTTTTCTACTCCCAGTATCTAAGGCGCTACAGCACGTCAAAAAATACCTTTTTTTTTATTTATTTATTTTTTTTCAAATTTCGAGCAAAGTGGCAAATTACCTAATTTTTGAACACTGTTATTTCAGTTTCTATTTGTGTTGTATAAACATATTACTCATCATGTTATTCATTGGAATTTACCATCTCACTTTGCTGCAGGGCCAGGACAAACAGCATGATATTCAGTAACTACGAACACATTCACGTTGGATTGCGTGAAGTTTATTTGTGTTACAATATGTAATACGATTGCATGCAGGTGCCATACATTTTCTACAGTTGATTGACGTTAATGATCAGTTATAAGAAAAAGTATGTAGGAATTATTCTTTAGCGGACAAAAGCGTATTTATTCTTTGGCCTTCGTTCCAGTGGAAGATGTGAAGTCAGGTGGACCGAGTAAATTTTTTGTCATTGATGGAGGGTACATTATCCACAAAATGACTTGGACTTGAAATGTTTGCTTCAAGTCAATAGCCCAAAGCTATGTTTCTTACCTGCAACGTCATTTTGGATCTCAGTTTGCTATTGTACAGGGTGATTCAAAAAGAATACCACAACTTTAGGAATTTAAAACTCTGCAACGACAAAAGGCAGAGCTAAGCACTATCTGTCGGCGAATTAAGGGAGCTATAAAGTTTCATTTAGTTGTTCATTTGTTTGCTTGAGGCGCTGTTGACTAGGCGTCAGCGTCAGTTGATGCTAAGATGGTCCCTTTTTCTTCGAAGGTGCTACTGTAACTGGACTACAGTATCTGGAGATGTTAGAGAATTGGCTGTTCCCTCAGCTCGAACAAGAAGCACAACAATTCATATTTCAGCAGGATAGAGCGCCACCACATTGGCACTTATCTGTCCGTAACTACCTGAACGTCAACTACCCGAGGCGATGGATCGGCCACCAGGCAGCCCGTGACAGAGCACATCAATGGCCTCCAAGAAGCCATGATCTTACCCCCTGCGATTTTTTCTTATGGGGGTATGTTAAGGATATGGTGTTTCGGCCACCTCTCCCAGCCACCATTGATGATTTGAAATGAGAAATAACAGCAGCTATCCAAACTGTTACACCTGATATGCTACAGAGAGTGTGGAACGAGTGGGAGTATCGGGTTGATATTGCTTGAGTGTCTGGAGGGAGCCATATTGAACATCTCTGAACTTGTTTTTGAGTGAAAAAAAAACTTTTTAAATACTCTTTGTAATGATGTATAACAGAAGGTTATATTATGTTTCTTTCATTAAATACACATTTTTAAAGTTGTGGTATTCTTTTTGAATCACCCTGTATTTTATGGGTATCCATGTGAGGGAGACAAATGTAGCACAAAGAGTGCTGAGAGGATTCGTAGGTTCAAAAAACATTCTTCGGTTGACATTGTGGTTGAATCAGAGATGGTGAACCAAGTCCCTCAGGACAAGTTTTTGTACAATGAATGAAACAAGATGCGTTTGATCACACTTCTTAAAAAGGAATTTCTGGAGTGTAGCATTGAATTGCTCCAGGCACAAGAAGATGCTGACGTTATGATTGTAACATCTGCCATTTCAAGAACTAAAGATTTTGGAAGTGTTGTCATTGTAGGAGAAGATGTTGACCTGCTTATGCTCATGACCGGTTTGGGGCAAGGCATTGAAAACTTATTTTTCTTAAAGCCAGGGAGAAGAAATGCAGAAGACAAGTGGTTTTCCACTGCAGCTAACAAGTTTGACAGTGAATATATTCTGTTCACTTACGCTGTTAGCGGATGTGATACAACATCCGCTTTTTTTGGTCAAGGAAAAATTAAGTGGTGCAATATTGTTGCGAAAAATGAACACCTAACCTCAGCCCTTTGCACGTTCAATAAACCACATGCTACCCACGTAGAAATAACAACAGTAGGAGAACAGGTTACTATCGCATTGTATAGTGGAGGTGTCAGCAGTTCTCACACACTAGACCATTTGCGGTACCAGCTATTCGCCAAGTCTGCCACAAAAAGCAAACTGAATCTTGCACGGTTGCCAGCTACACAAGATGCTGCACATCATTCGTTGCGGACTTACCAACAAGTCCAAAGTTGGATGGGAAACTGGAAACCTCCTGAGAAATGGAGCTGGAATCACAGTGACCACGGTCCAATACCCGTTATAATGAGCCAAGATCCAGCACCTGAAGCACTTCTTCACATTGTTTCATGCTCAAGCAAGCTGAACTGTGGTGGAGCGTGCTCCTGCAGAAAAGCGTGTTTGAAATGTTCTTCAAATTGCAAGAAATGTATTGGGGTCAACTGTGAAAACGTGCCAAAATTTTTGTATGAAGACAGTGAAGATGATGTTATGGAGGATGTTGAGAAAACCGCTGACGAAATCTACGAACTTGCTGAGGCTGACTCGCTGTTTAAAGAAGAGGTCAATCTGGGATCAACTCTATGTACAGACCCTTAATCCGTAACTCAAGGTATTTCTGGTGACACTGAGGAACCTGGCCCATCAAAACGTTGGAAGTGATGCTCATATCTGTCTCAAGTGCGATATTACATGTATTGCACACCCATTTTTTAGTACTGACAATGCATTTTAATTGTAATAAAGCTACTTATTTTTAATGCCAACTGTGTGGCTTTTATACACAAGAATAGTTACCTACCTAATTAGGTTGCCTATTGCAGCTAACAATAGTTCAGTTTCCTGAGACAAATTATTTTGTGTGTGTGTGTGTGTGTGTGTGTGTGTGTGTGTGTGTGTGTGTGTGTGTGTGTGTGTGTGTCTCTTAATGATGTATTTTTATATTTATAGTTTTACAAATACCAGGGCAGAGGTGCCCCATAGTGAACTTGAGGTAGTGATGTAAGAATCACAATAGTTGGGTGCCCAGCAATCTTCATGTTGCATACAGAGAAATAGAATACCTGAAAGTGAGGTGGTAAATTCCAACATATAACATGATGTATAATGTATTTATACTACACAAACAGAAACAAAAAATAGTGTTAAAAAATAAGGTATCTTGCCACTATGCTCAAAATTTGAAAAATTGGTATTTTTTTAGGCGCTGTAGTGCCTTAGATATTGGGAGTAGAAAAAAAGGCAAGAATCAAATTTGTAAAGAATTTTGTGCTCTTTAAAAAAGAAAATAGACGTTAAAGCGATAGGAGCAAATGAAACTGAGATATTTTGAAAAAACTGAAAAAAGTCCGAAATTTTCCAAGTTTTTTGACTGCAGAAAGTTTTCCCAAGCGAAATTTCGTTGGCAAAACTCGTTTTTCTAATCTTTCCAACCATATCAACGAGTTGAAAAAATAAACTCTTCTACCCCACCTTTTGCAAGGTATATCTGCAATTTGACTGGACTAGCTGTGATGTTCAGACTAGCCTATGTATCACCTGACTTTTTTATACCTTACAGCTCCAGTTAATTTTTTATTTTTTTAAATTCTATTCTATGTAAATTATGCTCAGTGTTTGAACCACACAGTTTTTCGCTTATCTGAACAACAGTTGAGCAGTGAGTAAGGTGTTGCTGAAGCTCCGGAGGTGGTCTGTTGAAATTTTTCTTTTCAAATAGTTCGTGTGCTTCACACAGTTGTGAAATTGCTGCACTACTTTTGTGATAGCATGAATTTTTCCTGGGTAAGATGCAAACCTTTTCTTACACCATGTTAGTTTTGATATGGCAGTTACTGAAGTGAAGTGGTTTAGAACCCATTTCATTCTACCATAATGAAAATGTTAGAACTGTGGTACAGAGATGTTGTCAAGTCTTATGACATTTGCTGAACTTAAATGCGACTTGAAAGTCACTTAAACTGAAGTCTCTGGAGAGATTTATTCATTTCATGTTCACACAGTTTCTCAGCTTTGATCATGTTTAGTTGCCCACTAATATTTCTATTTATCAGAGGCTGATAAGTTGCTAGATTGAAAGAGGTGTTTCTTTGCAATTTTAATTTTGATTGCTCATTGCTTATTCTCTTTAGTGAACTCCACAATTCTTTTGCTGTGCACAGCCAAATGAAACCTAAATTGTTTCTGTCCAGTATTTTCTTGTGTTTCTGTGAAGTTAATGATACCTTATTATGTTTCTGGTCTTCCTGTTTCTCAAAAGTCTTAATTCGAAAGAAAGTGATACATTAAAAATGTAGGTCTCATAGCTCTGAAGTATGTTCAGAGATACACAAAGTGGTAACCTCATAATTAACTCAAGAAACCATTTGTGACCAACAGGACTGAAATAAACATATATTTGTTGGAATAGTTAAAGTTGTATTATGGGTTGATTCAGTACTGTTTAAAATGTGTCATTGAGCAGTGTAGAAATAGCACCTGTTAAAAAACAAGACAGGCTATGGACATGCAGGCGTGTATACCAGGCATACCACTGTCACCTGCAGTGTGGGAGAAATTAAATATCCCAAGTTTTTCATATACAGATCATCATTCAACTCACTGACAGAAACATAGCAAAGATGACACATTTTTGTGATTTTCCACCTTTGGGACAGGTATTACACATTGCTAACTGCTAACTGATCTTATTTTACAAGAAGACAACAATATGTTTCCATGCTGACTACAATTGTTTCATAAAAAACTGAGTTGCACTCAAACTAGAGAGTACTTGCAAGAGATATGTACAGGATGTCCTTTGGAAAAAGTGCCAGCTAACTTAAATCTATATTCCAAAACAAAGCTCAGTTCATGCTATATCAAAGTTCATCCTATGACAAAAAAGTCCACAATATTAACACATTAACCAAACCCGTAGCACACTAGCTATACACTTGTGAGCTGACTTGCTTCAATCCTGGGCCAGCATGTATGCCTGATTCCAGCACAGTCTTGTCAAAGGAAGGTCTGCCACCTTGTCATATCTGCTGCCACTCAAAATTTGTATCAAACATGTTATGCACCTTCTGTATTTCACAAACACATCTAACTGAGTTGCACACAGGCAAATATTTGACAAACCTAGTCAGGTTTGACAAATTGTTTGATCATGTATGAGGTGCTTCAGACTTTATTTCCTGACTGGTGAAGGCCACGACAAAGTCGTTCCTTAATACAAATCCATCGGCTATTTGCATTTCAGATATGTCACAGATGGTTGCATGAAAGAACAGTTACATACACTGCATTTGACTCCTTTTTGCTGTTTCATTAATTTTAAATTCAAAAGCATGAAGAGGAACTATCCAAAAAACATTGACCACTTTGGAGTCAGCTACCACAATAAAATTTGCTGGCTGAGTGACTTTGTTGTAAGTAGAACTGAAAGGTTTCCTAGCAAGGGCACCTGATGGTGTTCATGGGTCCACAGGTTTGCTCTGCTGCCTGCAAAGGCAACATCACTAAACTTAAGCAAGTAGATTGGTTTAACAAGGACACATAAGCATGGATGTCCTACAGTAACCACACAGTGTGTTCACCAATGAATGCATTTGCCAGGCTGTATTCTGAGAAACCGGCATCTCCATACATCCATCACTCAGTCGGTACACTTCCATTGGTTGGGGCATATCTGTGTCAGAACATGGGGCATGTTGCACACATATGGACAAACACGCTGTTTGAATGTCAAAGGAAACAATAGTGGTTTTTGTTCTATGGGCAGTGGTTTGAGCAATATTTCTTTGCCTAACGTTTCATCCTCCAGTGTTGTTGCCACCATCAGATGGTACATAGACTCAAACAGCAGCACAAAAGTAAACAAGCTCAGCAAGCAAGGTATCCATGCAATGGTTTGTTTGTGACGCTGTCAGAATATCGCCTGAGATTGCAGAGTTGTGCCGTTGTGTGTTATGGATGTTTTAGTGGGGAAGTGTTGGCAATGTTTGCTGCATTTAGCACTAAGGCTGATAACTTGTCTAATTTCAGTCTTTCTCATTGTCTATTATTTGTTTTTGTGCTTTCTAAGTTCTATGTTCTCCCTGTAAATTCTGTTATAATAATGATTGCATCTTGATAAAACCATAGTATCGGAGAAACATATTCATTGGTTACCTTGTCCCACTGCATGGTTAGGTCTTGTACTGCTGTCTGAGTCTCTGATGGTGTTTTCAGCACTGGAAGAGGAAATGTTAGATAGAGAAATATGCCTATTGCTAAGGACACAAAAAACAGGTGTGGAAGCCTCCACTATATGAAAGATATAATGTTTACAGTGCAGCAATTGTAGTGCCCTTGACATGTTCGCCCATTTCCACAGTTGTGGTCGTTTACAAGGTCATCCGTAAGTGAGGCCCCCCATTACATCTCGTGTGACTGACACCAGAGAGATGACTATCGTCACGATGTCTTCTTCCACCGTAAACAAATCCTAGGCTGTGTGGGCAATTCTATAGGTTTCCATCAGAGGCAGATCTGATTTCCTCAAGGTTCCTCACTTATAAGCCCATGGTAAAAAGACACTGTATAGTTCGTGATTAGTGTGTCCACATAAACTTTTAAAGTTACCACTCCTTATTCAGCGGATGGACAAAAATATGGGAACACCATGAGAAGTGCATGCTTGAACCTAAATGCAGGTGCTAACCAAGCCTCCAGGTTGAATTGTCGTATTTGATCATGAGCGGCACCTCCGCAATGTCCTCAGTTGTTGCAGGTGTCATTCATGGTCAGAACAGTGTTCTCTATAGTTGTGAATGCATTATGTTGAAGCTAAGTGTATTTGAATATGGGCAAATTGTCGGTGTTCATGTGGGAGCTGCCTCTGCAATCAAAGGGGCTGAAGTGTTTGATGTTTCAAGAGGCACTGTGCCAAAGATCTACACAGTATACAGGCAGAGTGGAAAACATCATCTGCTAAGTCACAATGTGGACGAAATTGTGTGTTGGGTGATAGTGACAGTCAGTCATTAAAGATAATTTTGGCAAAAACTAAGATGGTGACAACTACAAAAGTCACTGCAGAACTGAATGTGTCACTCGCGAATCCTGTCAACACCAAACCAACATGAAGGGAGCTCCATAAGCGGGGAATTCCAGGGCATGCTGGAATTCCAAAACACCACCTCAGTGGCGCAAATGCTTGTAACGAGAAAGTGTGGTGCCAAAGCTATAATACATGGGCTATGGGGCAGTGGATGGCTGTCTTTTGGTCAGATGAGTCTTGTTTCACACTGTTTCAGATTTCTGATTGAATTTATGTCTCAAGACTGAAAAAAATGGCAAGGGTTCTTGGGCAGCCATATTTAGGTATTCCATTGGTCCCATGGTTCCTCTGCAAGATTGCATTACTGCCAAGAATTTTGTGACTGTTTTGGCTGATCATGTTGATTCCATGGTACAATATTTCATCCCCAGTGGTGGTGGCATGTTTCAACAGGGCCCCTGTTCATACAACTTGTATCTGCCATGACTGTTTTTGGGAGCACGAGGGTGTAAACTATCACAACTCCCCTGGCCACTAGTCACCATATCTCTGTGTTATTGATCCTCTGTCATGTACTTTGGAGAGAAGATTGCATGATCACTGTCCACCCCATCGCCATTACCATTCCCTGAAGCTGCTACCATTTTGCAGGAAGAATGGTGTAAGAATCCCTTAACCATATAGCACCTGTATTTATCCATTCTGAGGCGACTGGAAGCTGTTTTGAATACCAGTGGTTTTCCGGCACCGTATTTGGCATGGTAATGTCTCGTGTTTTTGGTGTTTCCATAGTTTTGTACACTCTGTGCAGGTCGGCAGCACAGTCTACATGTCATTTTGTTGGAGCCCATTTTCCACTGTCAAAATTCTAAGTCAAGTTGCAATAAAATATTTCTTCATTCAAAAATGTACTTCTTATCAAGATTTAGCGGTAAGATGGCCCAGAGGATAGTCCTTCAAAAACTGAACAGAAATCAAGCATGAAAACAAGAAGAAGGTGTACTGAGCTGTAAAAAAAATGCAAAATAAAAACAGTGAACTGTCCAAGCTTAATAAGTGTAATATCAAGAGAAACTGAACAACCGTGACATTGTAGTTTAGTGGACACAATGTGGGACCATAAACCAGATGAGCCGTATTCAAAAGCCATTTATTATTATTTTTATTTTTTTCATTTTTTTCGCATCATTATGAACTACCTGTAGAATGTGGGTCATGTGGTAAGAATACATTACTGTCGCAAGTAGATGTGATGAATAGTGAGAGAAGGTGAGATAAGACATAGATGTCTCACAGAAATGAAAACAACAAATAAATGGGTGTGAACTATGTTACAACAAAGAAATTCAAGAGTCAAAACTTCCAAAATGGAATGCCACTCAAAAACATTAAAAACACGTGTTTTGACAGAGCACAGAGAAATTGTGTGATTATGAAATTATTTATTTGTTGCAGCTTATGTGACAAACTATTATATTTTCATCACTTCCTTGGGAGCGATAACATTCACACTCATACAAACACCTAAATCAAGCAAGGAGGCATATCTCACTCACGCACTCACCAGGCATACAAATTAGGTGCTTTGGTTAGAGATTTCATATGACACACATACTGTCACTAACACTATGTTTGATACACCAGGTGTGTTTTCCAGTGGCGGATTTGGTTGACTTGTCGCCTTGTAATTAAACGTTTGTGGTTCCCATTCAAAAGCCACTTCCTTTCGGCTGCTAATAGAACAGTTATGCACAATCAATTGTCATTATGGGTCCCTACCTTTGCCTCGCTGTTGCAAATGGACATTACACCACGACACAGACACAAATTAGAATACAGCGAACAGTGAAACAAAAAATAAATAAATAAAAATACAATACAACTTAGCACTAGGGAGGTTTGAACACAGCTCGCCAGCTTGCTAGTACAACACCGTGACCACTTAACCATTACGCCATTGGCCTTTGATGCTGCTCTATATTGCACTTTCTGTCTTTGGACCATGCACTGTTTCCTGTTTTGCTTTTTTCTTCAGAGTTTGGTACTCCTTCCTGTTTTCCTGCTAGATCTGTCAACTGGTATGTACACGTGATTAACGCTTTATCATAACAACTAACAGAAAGTTGTAGGTGATAATGAGTGACATACAGCCATCTATTACTGATCCTAGCAAAAACTGGTTGAGTTTAAATGCTGACTGCTTATTGACGAAGATAGTTGCAACTTTGGTTAACTATAATATGATTTTTACCTGGGTTTGATCAGCAGGAAAAGTCAGTTCTCAGTGAGCAGAATAACTGTTATATATAATGAGTGAAAATTTATGGGAAATCTTAATGTAAGTTGTGTCAGTGGGGAAGCTATAAGTAATCATAATTCCAAATGTAAAGCACTTCCATAAATACAAACTTATGGTAATTACTCTTAAAAAATCTATCTCAGTGCATAATTGTCAACAGTAATAAACCATATCTAATTAGTTGTTTACTAACGTCAGAGACAGTTTACAGCAGTACACATATGGGGCCAGAGAATATAAATTACAATTCCCAACAGTAATTATGAAGTGTTACTTTTTTTAATGGTATCCACACTTGAAACTGACTGGTTTGTACGCCCCTGAATTCTCACACTGTGCAACACAGCATTCTCTTGTCGCTACTTCCATTGGTTTATGAGTTAACCAATCAGTTGCCGATGGCAAACGATTCAAACATAACTTGATATTCGTAGCCAAGCAATGGAAAATCCAAGTTGGAATATCAACAACCATAAAAAGGACAGATTGCTACTAACCGTAAAGATTACATGTTGAGTTGCAGAAAGGCACATTGAAAAGACTGTTACACATTATGCTTTTAGTCAAAGCAGTTTCAGAAAAGAACTATAGTGTGTGTGTGTGGGGGGGGGGGGGGGGGGGGGGGGGGCTAGTGGGTGTGCATGCGTGCGTGTGGTGAAGGCTTTGGCTGAAAGCTTAATGTGAAACTGTTTTGAAACTTCCTGGCAGATTAAAACTGTGTGCCGGACCGAGACTCGAACTCGGGACCTTTGCCTTTCGCAGGCAAGTGCTCTACCAAATGAGCTACCTGAGCACAACTCGTGACCCACCCTCACAGCTTCAATTCTGCTGGTATCTATTTTCCTACCTTCATTCTGTAACAGTCTTTTCGTTGTGCCTGTCTGCACTCAACGTGTCATCTTTACAGTGAGTAGCAGTATATCCTTTACATCATTGTTAATATTCATAGAGAAATACAATCTATTTTATCCACAATGTGTTTTCCAAATTGGCCTGGTGTGTATACAAATAAATACAAGGCAAAATTAATTTTATTTGTTGTAAATGCTGCAGAAATATGAAATGCTGATACAGTGCTCTAAGCACACATTATTTGAGCACCACAAACCTAAATTAAGGATGATATTTGATGGCCCTGTATGTGACAGACAACTTTCCCCATTTTTTATTTACAAAATTAGACTGGAGATGGCAAGGAGTCCACCCCATTATAGGTATATTTTGAGGAGTGCCATTTATACTAATCTGATTCAGAAAACTAAGGAGAGAAAGAATGATAATGTACTGGTGATTGCAACTTTGATATTATCACAATGTTGAACTTGAAAACTGCATTGATCTATCCACAGTAAATTTCTCTGTTAATAATCTGTTAAATGCCTTCCAGTGATGGAAGAATTCTCATTCTAAAGTCCGTGCTTTGGTTCAGTAAGTGTGTATGGCAGCTGAAATTTGGCATAGGATTGTAAGTGATGTTAACTAAATTTGGTAAAAACAATTGTGGCAGGTTTTGGCATAACATGTCTGGTCATTCTCTTGTCAGAAGAATATAGCCAGATTTTGAAGATATGATTTAAATGCTTTTGTAGGAAATACAGCAAAGGCATAATTTGCTGTCTTTAGAGCATTACTTGCGATTTGCAAAGAAAACTCTGCTGATATTCAAAGGCAAGGAGTTTAGGAAGAGTGCTGCTACACTGGCACAGGGGAATGTAACATACAGCATTCCCCACAGTGAAAGTTTTGGACAGTGATTTTATTTAAAAAAAACTAATCTCTTTTGTTATTCGAAACTTCATATAGACACAAATGTGTCAGAGTAACACAAGAGATGGTGGCTAGTGTGAAACAGTATTGAAATGGCACCTTATGATAGCAGCATGCTACCAACATGCATAATGATAATTTAATTTGTAAATTTATTGCAAACAGTGTCATAGCATATTAGCAGCACAACAGAAATATGTTGGTATAATCCAGTTAATAAGTAATGACTGAGACAGCAACATCATGAACTACCATCCATCGTATTTGGATTATATATTTTTCCTTGTTTGGAATTGTTGCATTCAAAGCTGTGCATCATACCAGCACTCTGTTGTGAAATATAAAATTTACTATTTTGTCGCAAGAGAACTATTCTTCCTCGAGTGTATGTTAATATTTCAATTTCTTTTACAGAGATGTGACAGTAATTAGGTTAATTAGTGAGGGAACTATTGAAGAAGGAATGCTCCAGATAGCACAGGAGAAGCTTTCATTGGAACGACAGATCAATAGTGAAGGTAAAAGCAAAATTTTCTGTGTAATCTGTGTCTTAAATAACTCCTTCTTCTTGTGAAGTCAAAATTACTGTAACTTATTGCTACAGGTGCTCAATATACAGTGCCTAGTGAATTACGATTTGCTACCATTTAAAATGTGTTTGTATGTGTCTGCTTTATATTTGATTTTTTCTTAACAATTATTTTCTTGCAGATAATGTTGCGGACAGCAAGAATGTAGTTTGTTTATTGAAACAAGCACTTGGACTGGAAGCAAGGACTGCTGGCAAATAATTTATACATACTTAAATAAAGCGGTGCATAGCTTTGTTTGCAGTTTTTGTTGATGACTGCTTGTGGAAGGAAAGGCGTGTGTTACTGGTGTGAATCGAGTAATTATGAGTCATTGTACATTGTGGGGATGTAATATATTCCATAGTGTCGAGACAACAGGATTATATAATTATCGTCAGATGGTGAATAAGTGGCAGAGCATTTATGTATGTCTTGTTTACCAATAATATGATGATGATATCCTAAATGAGAAAATTTGGCATGGGTGCAAATATATATGTCAAATAATAATTTGTTTCTTTAACAAGAAACTTTTAGGCATCGAATTTTAAGTTGAAAGGAATGGCTACCTGATGTTAGGTGAAGCTGTACTTTCTGAAATGTGATATGCTTTACTTACTCTTTTACTTAACATTTTAACTCTCTTGCAGAGGTTTGATATCCATTTTCAGTATTAAGAACCTACAAACTCTATTGTAGAGAGGGCACATTCAGTTCTACTTTTGTTATAATTATTTATAATTTTGTTTTCCTTCAGAAATATCTGTTATGAAGTCTGTATGGTGTCACACATAGTTGTAATTAAATTTTTTTCTATTTGTACATATACTATTTCATGTGGAATTTTTGTCAGTCATTAGAATCATTTTTGTATAATGGAAAGAGTAAGGGTAACAACTTACTGTACAGTTGAGGGGCACATGAACGACTGAAGTGTAATTAAATTTCCTGATAAATCCAAATCCTTTTTTAGAGCTAATACAGAACACATTCACCTTTCAACTACATTGTGCAGGCATTATGGTTTGACTGTGGTGAGGTATTGTGTCACGTGTTTTGTGCACTACACACAAACCCCTCACCCCAGTTGAGTTCCAGCATAATGTGCTGTGCTGTGCTGTGCTGTGCTGTGTGTGTGTGTGTGTGTGTGTGTGTGTGTGTGAGAGAGAGAGAGAGAGAGAGAGAGAGAGAGAGAGAGAGAGGGGGGGGGGGGGGGGGGAATTCATAAGGGGGATTCATCCGGAAGCTTAACAGTGTTTGCACTCTTGTTTTGAGTTGTTACCATTACTCCTTCGAGTACTTCCACCAATGACTTTCCATTTTTAAGTATTAAACAGAAAAAGTAAACAGTGAAAGCCATAGATAAAATAATAGATAAAAATGGCAATATTAAACAATTGCAGATCTTGGCAGAACCAGTGGTGTCATAATTGTACTACGTCTTGAACTGGTCAAAGATAGATACATTTCTTTTAAATATTGGAGAAGAAGAGGATATAAAAGAAAGATGGTAGGTGAAAGGAGAAGTCACTCAAATCTCTGAAGTCAAGAAATTAATACAGGGTTTAACACGGAACAAGATGATGTGGAAGAGTCCTGATTTCAGAAACTTTGGATTCAATGTTAGATTTCTTGTATTACTGTTGGTTGTACCATATGTTCCATTGTTGTCAATTATAAACATTTTGTGTGTCTTTAATCTAACTTGTATTATTAAAAGAGCCAAAGAACTATCAGTCTAAGTGTACATACCACAGTATCTATGTACATACCAAAGTATTTGTCTCTCAAGAACAAACTGTTTAGAACACAAATGATGGTAATGAAGGTTTCTTGTGGACATAGTGAAGAACAGTTCTGTATTAACCTGGAAAACATTGTACTTAAAATTTTGAGACAGAATGACTAGCCCATACTTACTGTTCCCCAAGAAGCAAAATTCTTAATACTGCTAATGGACACAAGAAAGTGAGGAACTGTACTAATCTTGGAACTATTAGTTCTGGGGCAGAATTAGGGACAGACTGGGGAAGAATAGAAAGGAAGGGCAGGTCACTGACCTCAGTATTTAAGGGGCTAACTGTAGCAAGGACAAAGTATGGAAGAAATCATGCACATTGTATTTGAGTCAATGAAGCATTGTGGCTTTGATGAATGGTTTTGTATTGGTACCAACAGTCTAGATATATGTGACATATTTTGTCTTTGGTAAACATGGAAATATCATACTTCAGTGAACAGAGGATTACTTATTTCAACTTCTTGCAAAAATCAAAAGACAACATTGGTTCAGTTAGTACTGTTAATTTTATATAAAGTCAGTCTTTATAAGAAATGTTTGCTTTTTAAATTTAATACTTCTTTCTATTAAAATGGTACTGCTAGTCACAGGCATGGCACTTATCGCAAGAAGAGGAAGAAGGCTTTTTGCCAAACTGAAAACACAAATTCATGTGGCAACTGAAATTCTCCTATGTATAGCTGTTGTGTTACAGGGACCTGACTGTTGCATATTTTGTTTTTCATAAATAAATGCCATTTTCTGATGTCTGTTTCCTTCTTTTAAAGTCTTTCAGCTTGCAAAGGTAACATCTGACTCATTGATTTAATGATAGAGATGGTGAATTTGATTTGTGATCATATAGTTTTGTAAGAGGAGAGAGAGAGATGCACCGTAGGAATGCTAGTTGCTGATAACAGGTGGTCCTTTTAAGATTGTATATATTGCCTTGCTTCCAGTCATACATATTGATCTGTATTTACAACTGCAGAAACTATGCCACACGTGGTAGCAGCATAATTTCAGTTTTCAGTATGTTTTACAGCTACTGTTACCAGTAGTAGTTTTATGTCCTCTTTCATCTTTCTTTGATGCAAAAACCTCACATCCTAAAGGCTGTTAAACATTAAAACTTTCATATACTGGTATGTATTTTTAATTAATTTGAATTGTAATTTGGGGCAACATATAGGCTTTATTTCATTAAAATCAGAGCACAGGAAAAAAGTTGCCGTAATTTAAAGTTTTACAATTGCAAAAGCATGTTTGCCCATTACCTTTTCATTACTAAACCACTAGGACGTCATGGAAGGTCATAGGCTACTTTAGAAAGAGTGTATACAAAATATTTGATGATTTGTACAATATTTACTCTTTGAAAAATCAAACAATGAAAAATCTAGGAGAGAATAATTACAATATTATGAGAAGGATAGTAGTCGCTACTCATCATATAGCCAAGATGCTGAGGCACAGCTAGACACAACAAAAATACTGTCAAATAAAGCTTTTGGCCGAATAGGCCTTCATCAGAATAGACAAGATACACACACACACACACACACACACACACACACACACACGCACGCAAATGCTACTGACATATGCACATGACCACAATCTCTGGTTGCCAAGGCCAAAAGCTTGGTTTCACCATCTTTTCATTGTGCCTATCTGCAACTCAGCACTGCCACTATATAGTGAGTAGCAACTGTCCTTTCCATAATATTGTTATTACTTTTTGAAGAAGCTATTTATTGCTTGACTTTCGAAATTTGTCATATTTGTCACTGTTATTGATTGATTTGTTCTACATAATAAGATTCAACATAATGGATA
The DNA here is from genome assembly GCF_023864275.1 of Schistocerca cancellata. Taxonomy (NCBI): domain Eukaryota; kingdom Metazoa; phylum Arthropoda; class Insecta; order Orthoptera; family Acrididae; genus Schistocerca; species Schistocerca cancellata. The sequence continues at coordinate 492,352,601 of NC_064626.1, read as the reverse complement.
CAATGCTTATTCAGTCCTCAATGTGTTGAATTCACACTTCCACACCATAATATAATATGTGCAAAAGTAATTATGGTAATAAGTTTTCATGACTAAACCGCTGAACCATTTTCGAAGAAATTTGGTGTGGTAATAGCTTGAAACCTGTGGAAGGACATTATCTACTTAAGAAAGTAAAAATAAATAAATAAAACTCAACACTTGAAACGGTGAAGTAAGGAATGGAAAACATTTTTATTCTAATGAACATATATTGTGTTAAAAAATTATTAATTTTGTTGTGTAACGTACACACTGTACAATGTGTGGCTACTTCAATAGTGCAATGTAGAGACAAGTGTACCTGCCCATGTCCATCTGCATGAACCACTCGGCAGCAACACTGTATGCTTGCCCTGTGTAAATCGTGCTATGCTTGCGTAAACACACACACACACACACACACACACACTTGAGAGCAGCTGACACCATTGAATGTACGATATCTTGCTTACTTACCATTGTACATCATAATAAAGCTGCTATATGTGAATGTAGCTGTAGGGAATAGCTAGTAAATATAAAAGTATAAATTTACTTTCTTATGAGAGTGATAAAAATAAGCAGCCAAAAATTGTAGTTGAACAAGACGAACTCTAGTTGGTCAAATACTGATGGAAAAAGGTAAAAATACTGGAGAAGCATATAACATATAAAAATTTCAGAATGTATTAGATCGCTGAAGATGCTACTGTAGCTATTATGGATGAGGAGTCATGAAGTAAATGATTAAAGTAATGCATGTGACCTTAATACCTGATGGAGAGAGATATGCAGTGTAAAAAAAGAAGGTTTACCCATGATGATATCCAAAACACAACCCTGTAATGATTCTGCATTCCTTTGTGTAGTAAGAAATTAATTGTTAAAGTGGTAAAAAGAAGAAACATTAGAAACATTGTGCTTTCAATCATGTACCGAAAATGCTAAATGTTTTTGAAGAGTTGCACTATATTTAAAAGTACAGTGGCAATCAATTTCTGTAAAATGTATGTAGCAGTATTATATCATTCTCTAATGTCTGGTAACTAGTTTCTGAGATATTACTATATTTTTACTTTGAAATTATTTCTTTTGAATATTGAACTGATTGCTGACTTTTGCAAAGAGAGTACATATTATCATAAAGTGCTGTTGGAGCCGGCTGCAGATGGACACAGCTAAGAGAGTCTAATTGCAGAATTAAAGTAGTTGGGAAAAGTTTAGAATCTAATTTCATTTGACTGCGTGAGTCTGGACAGACTGAGAGGACGTGGCACCCAAAGCGGATTCACTAGTTCACGATGGTAATAGTTCTGCTCTTGTTTCTGTCAGACCCTTTAAAGACAAGTAGATTGAACGATTCTGGAAAAACAGGAAATCAGAATGTAAAGATTGTTAAACAATAACTTAACTAACAATTCGCCCTGGGTTCGGACAGTTAGCACTAGCCACAACTGGACAACTTGCCTGGTGTAACAGTAAATTTGTTTATGGGCCACTGCATAGAGCTGTGTATAAAATTCTGAGAACAATGTTGAGTAACTGAATATAATCAATTTCATATAGCTGAAGTGATGTAGGCACCATATGCTAGGAAACCTTTTAGGGGGCAGGAATGTCACCTTTTCCTTACATAATTGTTATTTGTAGTGACATCTCATGGCAGTAACGAGCACATTATGATTTGGTTAATATGTGTACAACAAATGTTAATATTTTACGCAAATTGTGTGTGTTGTGGGGAGGGGGGGTTGCATCTGTGTCTATAATGTCTGAAGGCCACAAATGAAATGAAAATGAAACAGAAAGATAGTGCCTGATGTAGGTGTGTAGCCTGAGACAGCACTCCTCTTGTAAACCTTAGTATTCACTGATTCGTTGCCAAAGACTCATTTTGTGCTGCCATGCGAACAATCACGTCCACATGTAGGTTTGATTGAAGGGAAGCTAGAAAGCTGAGTCATCTGCTTTGCTGCTGAAAAAAAACTTTATGTAAAAGAATCGAAGGTGCGCCCCTTGCTGAAGTATAAAGAGTGTTCAAATGAAAAGGTGCGAAAGATTGTAACAACCAAACATGCTGAAATTTGCAATTGCCACTTTGTGATAACATAGTGAGGTATCTAGGGGCGTGAGTTAGTGGTCGACGTGGTTGTTCGCATGCACGGGCATGCGAAGAAGGAGAGAAGCAGGCAGTTTTGTATTTTGTCCATTTGATGTGGCAGCACATATTCACAGTGCAAAATTCAGTTATTGAGGAGCAGCAAGGTGTTATCAGATTTCTGACTGCAGAAGGGGTTAAACCACCTTATATTCATCACTGGATGACAGGGATACACAGGGGAGACTGTATCTGACAAGTCAGTGAGAAAGTGGTATTAGGAATGTTTGAGTGATAGCCCAACACCCAGCCATGCAAACATGATAATCATGGCCAAACTTATCGACAAGGTGAACTATCTGGTAGGAACTGATTGGAGTGTGACAATGCAGGCGTTGGCAGTGATGGTGAAGGCCCGTGTTGCAACAGTGTGCACAATTGCACAAATAGCTTGGATTACCAGAAGGTGTGTGTGCATTGGGTTCCAAAGAAGCTCAGTGAACTGCCAATGGGCCTGCATATAGGGCTAGCTTTGCAACACCTGGTCCGGTATCGTGAGGCCCCACTTTCCTGAAGTGATTGTTGCCGGTGAGGAGAGATGGTGCTATCACTTCGAGCCAGAGACAAAGCTGAATAGCATGCAATGGAAGCATGTGTTGTCACTTGCTACTAAAACGTTCGAAGGTGTACCCTCATCAGGCAAGGTGATGCTCACCGTCTTTTTCAACACTGAGCTCCAATACTCGTTGAATTCCTTGGTCACAGAAAAACCATTAACAATTACATATTCTGTGAGACACACTGTAGCCTACACAAGTCCATCAAGAAGCCTGCACTGCTCACAGAGAGAGTGATGTTGCTCCATGATAATGAGCATCCACACATCTCCAACGTCACACAAAGTGTAAAGGCCCTATAGCCAGGAAATGTCACTCTGCTTCTTCCATGTGTTTGGTTCATTAAAAAAAAACTCAAAGAAAACCACTTAAAACTCAGACGACAAACTAAAAGATATATTGAAGGACTGGCTTCTGTCACAGCCACAGTAATTCTGGGAAAAGGGAATCCTTTGGCTTGTGAAAGAGTGAGATAGTTGTGCTCAGGCCTCTGGCGACTACTTTCGAATAAAGGCTTCAGTTATATCACAGTGTTGTTTTGTACAGTTTCTGCTTGAACATGCCTCATAGTTGTTTGGAAAATGGTTTGCTTTTGCATAAAAAATTAAAAAAGTAGATTTTGGATTCATATGCTGTATGTCGTTCTTCTCAAGAAATTGCTTATGATATTTTGAAGCCAAGTAACTCACTGCCCATTGGTTGAAGAGTATGCAGAGAATTAAGAGTTCAAATTGTGATTGCAAATGTGAGGGAAGCCGAAACTGTCAGTCTGAAATTGTCATCTTTCTTTGAAATCCGTCCCCCAATCATCTGTATAAGCCTTCTGGGATATTCTCTGGTCATCTGCTAGGAGTTTCTGAACAAGATTCCATCCTCCATTTTTAAGTTGTCAGGAAGGTTGTGCTCATGTCTTGTTTCCTTGTTTAAGCAGCTCACGAACCCACCAATATTTATGAGTAGTGCTGCTACTTTTAGGCTGGTGAGTGCTACACACAAAATGTACCTTAACTTCGAAGTGTCCAAATAAATATATCTGAATACGTTAAGTTGCATCCACACTGACTGCACTGTGGCAAACACATTCCTCCTGTTATTTTTATATAAAAAGAAGTAGAGCATTTGTGCGTACTCCGTCTGGTTGTGGGTACATTGCACTATGCAGAGCTGTGGATACCAGGGGTTCTACTGTTCACTGCTAGATGACAATGGCATTGTTTTCACTACAGTGGTTGAAAAATTCATCATAGTTAATCAAGTTTGCTCAAAATATTTATAAATTATGTGCACAAGCCTTCGTTATAAACCAGTCTATCCATAGGTGAAAACAGTATCAAAATCCCTACAGTAGTTCTTGAGTTTAGCCCAAATATACAGAAAGAGGTGAGCAGGGGACTTTAAGTATGCAGAGAAGATATGGGGGGGGGGGGGGGGGGGCGCTTAAAAAAATAAATGTAATTTGATTTTTAGATGGACTCTTGCATTTGCACTGTATATTGCAATAGGAACAAAAAGTAAATCACAAAAAGAGTGTGATCAGAAACACTTCCATAAAATTCCAGTTATCATCAAGTGTTTGAAATTCTCATTGTGCACTGCAATGCACTTTTTGCTGTTGCTAGTGTAAGGCTTTCTGGACTGACTGAAGAGATATCTTTGATTACATTGCACATGAATCAACAATCCAACTTGTAAGTCCTCTTGGGTCATTACAACTTGTGAGTAGACTTAATCTTTGGTCTTACCCCAGAGGCTAAAGTTGAATATCAAATGAGGCAGACATGAGGGTCAACAAATAATGCCTTCGCACACTATCAACCAAGAAAAAACTATCTGAGCTCTTCCATGGCCACAGGCAATTAGAAAGCTGGGCACCCATTGTGGTGTTACCACATACATTTATGTACCTTAGGTCATTTCTTTAGAAGAGCTGGTAGCAGTTCATAAGAAATTGTGCGTTTTCTCAATAAAGAAGGATCAGTCACATAGTCTCCTGTATCAGATGTTCATAATCTAATGCCACTGATGTCCTACTTGCCTCAGACAATGCAGATTTTCAGCAGCGAATTTCTTATATTCAGCTTTTCATGATATTTTTTGAAGAAATAACATTTTGTCCAGATGTAACATCAAAGTTGAACTACAGAATTACATGCATCTTCTGCAATCTTGCTGATCAATATACTGTTAAAGTGACCCATTATAGGGATGGAAGTTCTTCGCAAGCACAAGGCAACTAATGCTGAAGTGAGTAATTCTAGATGTTCTCATAATTTATCTAGAGTTAACATGTAAATTATCAGTAACAGCTGCCAGAACATCTGTTTCATTCATTCTGATTGTTGTACATAATGATCTGTTGCCTCTGTGTAGCATTCTATTGCCCTCTACCAAACATTACTATCCACACTTTTAACGAATTGTCATTCTTTGGACACTCGTCTATCAGGGTATCTTCTTGCACACATGTCAACTGTTTCTTTCCCACTCCTTTTGCATTCTCTATAAAGATGGAGAATGTCTCACTTCTCTTGATTTGTAAAAGCTTCTATTTTTAATAATAAATGAAAAGCACCAGTTTGCTTTTGTTCTACATTATATTCTACATTTATTATTATAATGTTGTTCTACCAAGAACCGACGGAAGATTCTGTTAATATGCTTCTATTTTTATTAAAACTAACCAGCAGTCTATTCATTTAATTAGTTATAATAGAGGGAAACATTCCACGTGGGAAAAATATATCTAAAAACAAAGATGATGAGACTTGCCAAACAAAAGCGCTGGCAGGTCGATAGACACACAAACATACACACAAAATTCTAGCTTTTGCAACCAACGGCTGCTTTGTCCCTCTTCGTCCCTCTTTCCTGACGAAGCAGCCGTTGGTTGTGAAAGCTAGAATTTTGTGTGTACGTTTGTGTTTGTTTGTGTGTGTATCGACCTGCCAGCGCTTTTGTTTGGTAAGTCTCATCATCTTTGTTTTTAGATACATTTAATTAGTTAGTTTCATGTTCCAGGGATCACTTTGTGCGATAAATCGTAATGATGTGGAACGAGTCATTTTACATTCACATCGTAAATTTATTTGTAAATGTGGTTACCTGCTGAACATTTCTAAGGTGTGCAATTTTGTAAATATACAAATGTGAGTTGGTAATTCATACCAACCACCTTTTACACATTATTACAGTAGAAATTCTTCTGCGGAATAGAAGTTGTCAAGGACAAACTTTTTAAATTTGTTTTCAATTTTTTCTGATAGGCATTTTATATTGCTGGGTAACTGCCTCTTTTAGAATAATGCAGCGTGGTGTGGGATCCTTACCAGATAGGACTGACGGAGTACACCGAAAAAGTTCAAAGAAGGGCAGCACATTTTGTATTATTGCGAAATATGCGAGAGAAAAAAAATCTTTTTGTTGCAGCATTGTGCACTCCTGTTTGTGCTGAAGACAACCTTAATGCGCAGTAATGAATGTCATTTATCCGTCTGTTCCTTTTCAACTATAGTGAATTATTTACAACAAATTTCATGCAGGAATCAATATACTGTGAAGCAGTAGACAGAATTCCCAACTAATTAAATAGATGTCTCCAGTGTGACCTTGGATGAGCAGCATACGTTATTCTTACAGCACATTTTGGAGCAACGAAGACTTTCTTAAAGATGAGTTACCCCAGTCAGGCAGTAGTAGCCGTAGTAACAGTAATAACCGACGGAGACACAAGCAGCAAATGTGGCGGAACAAAATTGTTTTAGGCGTTCCAAACTGTGCTTTTTCTAGTTTAAATTCTCATCGGTACAGACACCTAAGAATTTTGATGTATCCGCTCTATTTATTTCTTCATCACCATGTGTTACACTTACGTGCAGAACTGCGTATGTTGTGTCTTTTTAACTCTGAGGATGAGACTGTTTACAGGAAACCAGTCGATGATACTTTTAAGAACATTGTTTACCATTTCTTCTATTTCTGTATGTATGCTTGGATTTATTACAATAGTAATATCATCATTAAAAAAAATCTAATTCTGATTGTTGTGTGTTAGATGATATATGAGGGAAAATAGTGGACCTGATGGAGCCTTGGAGAACACCATACATGATTTCTCCCCAGACATAATTATGTCCCTGCACTACATTGGCTGAATTAATAAATATCACTTTCTGCATTCTTTTGGTTAGATATGATATTATCGATTAGTTTGTTATACCATCAGTCCCATAAAACTTCAATTTATCTTGGAGAATACTGTGATATACACAGTCAAATGCCTTAGAAAGGTTGCAGAAAATACCAGCTGGTGTCATTATTTAATGCTTGTAAAATTTGGTGAGTGAACATGTAAATGGAATTTGCAGTAGAGCAACTCTTCTGAAACTCAAAATTTGATTTGCTGAAGATATTACTGATAGCTATGGTGAGATACCATTCTAGATTACATCATCATCTCAAAAATTTCAGAAAACACTGTCAGCAATGAAACAGGTCAGTAGTTACTGACATCTCTTTTGTCACTTTTCTTAAAGAGGGTTTTAACAACACCATATTTCAGTCTCTTTGGAAAACCGTGTCACTTATTGCAGATAAGACTGGGTTTGTAATATGGGAATAAATCGTTTGTAGTCTATTGAAAACACCATCAAAACCATATGAGCTTTTATTTTTCAGAGAATGTAAAATTCTCATAATTTCAGAAGGAGAAGTTAGTGATACATTCATATGATCGAATTTTATAAGCATTACTCTTTCAGCATATTGCTGTGATTTTTCTCTTTAACTATTTCTCCTTATACTTTCTACTATATTTAAGAAATGATTATCATCATTTATAGCCCTTCGATTTAGTTCAGTAGTGATGGTATGCTGTTTGGTGGATGATTGTCCTGTCCTGTATTTCTCTACATTCCACATAACCATAAGCCTGTTGTTGGAATTCTGATTTCTGACATTATGT